>NC_135338.1:2159892-2759892 GCF_023851605.1 Tamandua tetradactyla
GGAGATCTGGGCATCATTTTTAGATGTGCACAGAGTTATTTTTTTTCCTGCATCCAAGCATCCAAATACAGAGTGAATCCTGATTGACTCTCTGTTGCATGGAAGTTACCTTGAGTAAACAGCTACTCAAAACAAATACTGAGCCTACCCTTCGCTCTAGATAATGCCGTGTAGGCAGAATTGATGTCCTAGATGAAAGCATAGGAATTTGTCTCAAAAAAGATTTGTTACCAGATAGGAAACAAGCTTAGGCAAGCTTTGTTAAAGTAATGATTAAGAGAGAGCTCCAAGCAGGATTGAATCCACAGGAGCTCCCTTATTTATGTGCTTAAAAATTGATTATTAGCATGCGTTTTCGCTCATTACCATGCTTGAGTTACTTTCATAATAAAAAAGGAGATATTTCTATATAGATGTATGATTTTAAGAATGTAGAATTTTATTCTTACCCTTCCCCCTCACCACTCACGAGCCTATTCAAGTTATAAAGAATTATGAAAAAGAGGCTAGAACATGATGGGTATTTCCTAGTTTTTGTTCATACACGGTGGGCAATGAATTATGGCTTTTCTTATACTTCCAGGTTTCCATACGCTCATTAGTTTGTACATTATTAACCTTTGAACCTGAATGTTAGCTCACTAACCATCACAGCTTCTCTCTTATCATTTTATAAGAGGACATGCTTAATTTGTCTGTCCATTCTGAGCAATATAATTTTCAGCAATTATATTGAATCTATACAGTTTAGACTTTTCTTGAAGGATTGCTTTTTAACATGGGATTTTATAAAGGCAACAGGTGTTATTAGTTAAGAAAAACTGAACTCATGATAGAAGTAAACATGAGCCAATTTCTGAGTATGCCTGTGTATGTGCATTTATACACTCATCTAATTATGACAAATTTGCAGTGTGCAATTCAGAATTAACCACAAATCTCTTTTCATTTCTACATTGATAAATCCCTGCACAATGACTGGATGAGGGATATTATTTTTTTCTCTTATTACTCTTGTTGTGATATGCATTTATCTTCCTCTACATCCACAGGCATCCAAATCAGATTCATCACTCATTAGAAAACATGTACCAGTTCCAACATTGATTAGTTTCTCTATATAGTTACTCAAAGTTTATATTTTCATGGACAAATTATATTTAAAGATCTATTTCTGTTTCTATTTGATAATGTACAAATCTGAATAAATGTCCCAACTTTAGTTTATGAGGTTCTCTTCCACTCGCAACAATGTTTTATTTTTATCTGTCAAGCATTGGAAGGTATTCATAATCTTTCCTGATTCTTGACAGAAAAAAAATTTTAACTACTGATTTCAGAGTTCTACAAGAGAGCATTCCCTACTTTAATGCATTTTTAAAAATAGCTCTTTGCCTTACAATGATTTCTGTCACTTTCTAAAGTAATTATTTCTTATATCACCACCACCCCCATCAGCAATGGAGCCTGGGATACAAAACTATAAAATCTGTCCCCCTATGCTGTTTTATTATTTAACTATTTTGTTACAAGTATCAGATCTTATCTTCCAGCGGTTGCAGCTTCTTGCAATTTCTTTAAGACTCTGGAGTAACTTAAAGGAAGAGACACTGGTCAGGCGTGGGAATTCCCTGCCCGTGTGAGACAGGAATGTCCTGAAGAAAAATTTACAAAGATTATTAGCTACTATATTACATTTTCTCTTCCAGCCTCTTCTCAATTGTCCTTGCACTCCCATCACTTTGGAAACCTGTGTAACAAGAGATGAGAAGTTTGGGGTATTTACCTAGTCTAAGAGATTTCACATCCTTTAATGTACCATAATTATAATAACTTTGCCAAATAAACCATGCCTAGATTAATGAGTCCCAAAGCCATGAGCTTAAAAACCTCAAGTCTCTCATATTTTGTTTATTAGGAAGGATAAACTTGCATCCTTCAACTTTATCTAGGAATTTTCATGTAAGGAACTGCTCCAAAAACGTATAACTTCAAACCCACAGAGAGGCATTCCAAAGTGATTAGATGAAAACCAAAGGAACAGTACTTTCCTATTTTATAAGTACAAGACTATTAGCCTTCAAGAAGAGAATAAAATGCCAGGTCCCTAAGAGAAAATGGAAAAGGGAGAGATTCAAACTTTATAATTTTGGTTACATTTTATTATTAACCCCTCCATTTGATTTGAATATGCTCTTGGTTCTTTGCAGTACTCATTATACTTTTTGACTGTGTCTCTCACACAGAGCCCACTTAAAGCCCTTACCTAAAAGGATCAAATCCCTTTGATTTGATGGCTACTAAAAGTAAGGTAAAGTTCCAAGTACTTGTATTTGTCTGAAAGCAGAATTTGCTTATGTGGCAGGCTAATATTTTTCTTTTTTTTTTTTTGCAAGGGCAGGCACTGGGACTCAAACCCGGGTCTCCGACATGGCAGTCGAGAACTCTGCTACTGAGCCACAGTCACACCGCCCCAGGCTAATTTTTTTAAATGTTTTCTCCTTTGAATTTAAAAGAGTTACATGATCTACCTGTGCACCAAGAAACTAATGCTATAGTAGTACTTTGACTATTTAAATTATTTTCGAGAAATGTATATGTCAGGAAATCCTATAATAGCGTTCACTGGGCACCTCTCAAAAAAAAAACCAATAACACAACCATCTGCCACTGAAGATTTAAGCACAAGATGCTCCATGTACATCTGTAATTTATATTCCTTGCAATGTGGTGCCTGTTTTCTGTCCTATAGGCATGTTCTTTGAATACTCACTATAGCTACCCATTGAAGTTCTTAAGTGGCACCGACTAAAGTATTGAAACATATTTAGCTTCTCTAAAGTCCAAGGTATGACAAGAAGTGACAGCAAGTTCTGAGTAAAACAAGTGCACCCCAGTCACATGGCCACGTAACACACGTTTAACAGATTAATTGTTAGAGTTGCAGTCTTGGCAAGGTGCCTACTTCTGGACAAGGAGAAAGATGTCTCCACAACATGAATTACATAATATAGAGGATGTGTTATCTCCACATTACACAAGCTATCTCTCCTTACTTTCTTAATTTCATAGAGCATGGCAGTTTCCAAAAACCTAAATTTCCGGTGAATTAAAACACATTTCCCAGCTCCATGAAAACTAATGCTCTCAAAAACAAGGTCATCCTGCTTTAATAATCATCAAAAGGAAAGATGCAGGCCGTTTGATAAGCCTAGCTCTAAATCAGAAATCCTGGTTCAGGATAGAGTCCGAAGGATTGACAGCCAAGAGAGTCATCCAGGGTACTGACCACTGTTTCTGGGACTCTGAATTAGCATACAAAACCTCTGCGTCTAAATCTGATTTGCTGTTTTTCCTGCCTTTAATCTTGCCTGTAATCTTCAACTACTCTCATTTTAGCTTTGGTTTGACCCACTCCTTAAGTGCTTCAGAAAAATCATAAATTATCCCCTGATTTAATCTCTAACCATCCTGCTCTACCAGCCCTAATGCCTTCAGGATGTCCTAAGAGGCATATTACCTGAAAATGTCATCTCTTCCCTACCCTATTCCCAGACCACTGTCCTAAGTGGTATCTCTGACCATTCTAGACGTTAAAGGAAATTAAGAAAGAATCTAAATATTTTAAGCCCAAACATCTGGTTTATTTATTGTCAGCAGTATATCCTTCAACTATCAAAGGACAATATGCCACATAAGTGGCCTCCTAGGATTTCCAGTACTGTACTGCCAGGAGAAAATTCCCAGCAAATCCAACCAAGACATTAAATGGAACCCAAGAGTTTTACCTATACTTTAGAGTGAATTTTTCTGTTTGCAAAAATAATCCCAAATCCAGTTAAAATGAAATGTATACTTGATGATAGGAGCTTTACACTTTTTGCACTTTACACAAGTTATCTCACTTTACCTTCTTGATTTCATAGAGCATGGCAGTTTCCAAAGACGTAAACTTTCTGGTGAATTAAAACACATTTCCGGGCGGGCCGCGGTGGCTCAGCGGGCAAGAGTGCTTGCCTGCCGTGCCGGAGGACCCCGGTTCGATTCCCGGCCCCAGCCCATGTAAAAAACAAACAAACAAACAAAATATAATAAAAACAAGAAAATGTTTCCCTTTCTTCCTCCCTTCCTTCCTTCTCTGTCTTTCCTTCCTTTCCTCCCTCTTTAAAAAAAAAAAAAAAAAAAACACATTTCCCAGCTCCATGAAAACTAATGCTTTCAAAAACAAGGTCAACCTGCTTCAATAATTATCAAAAGGAAAGATGGAGGCCATTTGAATGAAGGGAATGTATATAGTGAAATTGTAGCCCTGATGATTTCCAAGGAATCTTGTTGTGGGGGGACTTTCTGGAGTTATAAAAGAATCTTGGAGCTGACAATTGGAGGCCTAGAAACAGTAAGAGAATCCTTGAGATGCAGCCTAAAGGCAGCTATCCAAGCATCTATTGGAATACAGAATCCATCCCAGGCAAACTGTCACAAAGAAAAGAAAAAATAGACCAGCAATCTCAGTATCTGTGCAAACAACCCGATAAACAAAAAGATTACATATCCATCTCAACCCCTGGGTCTGAGGCTGAGCACATCAACTAAATGCCAACCTGGGTATGAAAATGTCTTTCAAATTTCAAATTATTGAATCTCTTGGCACTGGTCAGTTTTCAACTTCTTTTCAATCTTATTTTAAAGAGCTTCTCTGGCACTTATTTGTACTTTGAGAATAATTTCCTATCCCCAAATTAGATCCTTTTGATCTAATTAGTCAGTGACCTTACATTTGTAATTAAAATAATATTAATATAGTCAAAGCAGGAACAATGGAACTTTTAAGAATGAGAAACCATTGCAGTTGAACGTAATGCAGAGGTTAATAATAGTATTAGTGTTACTGTTATTAAAATAATTTGAAATTCGAGTACTTCAAAAAATGTATTCAGTCGACCTGTCTTAAAAGTTGGTTATATTCTGCCCTCCCCTCCCCAAAAAAAGTTGGTTATCCTCCCCTAATTCAAAAAATGTAGTCAACACAGGATTAGAAAAGTTCTAACTCTAATAAATTGATCAAGTGAAAGGTGAAGTTTGACTTATGGTAATTCTAAATGTGTATTTAGTTAAAAATATAAGTGACTCCTTAAGTGCTTTACGTCTACATGCATTGCTAAGATCTTAGATTAGATTTGTTCATTTTAAAAACTAATTGATGGCAAATGCCTTTCTCTGCATCTTGCATACTTTCAGCCACATTACTAGTTTCTTCTTTTATCTACTAAAGAGAAAAGGCCCAGCAATATCACAACAATTGTTTTTAACAAACTTTTCACTTTAGCTAGATACCTTGCTAGCTAAACGTCAGTAAATACATTGCTTATTTGCTTTTCTGGGGATTCAGTTCCTTGCAAAACAATGCCTTCCATACACTGTTGGTTTCTCTTATTAAAGTTTGCATCATCTAAGCAAAGAGAGACATGGTTCTGCTCTTATGGAAATAGTGCTGATTAGGAGCAGCTGTTTGGTTTAACTACCTTTCCAAATTAAGTGTGATAATGGCTGGCACAGAAGAGTATAACATGCAGCTCTTTCATACTAAAGGAACCCAGAAGTTGGATTCAAATGATTAATTATAACAATACTGTTCACTCTTCTAATCTTTCGTAAACTGCAATGTAGTAGGTGTTACATTTAACAACCCTCATTACGATCTTAAAGAGAAAGATGTCTAACTTAAGTATCTCAAATGATTTTCTATTTTTCTTTGTAACATCTGTAGTAGTATAATTTCCACAGTTTTCTCATGAGACTGGAGACTACTGCACAGATGGTTTTCTCCTTTAAGTACGCATCAAGCGAACATGTGTACCTGGAACCCCACTGATCTCCTTATGCTTTCGTTTCACTATTGAAGGCCCACCTCATCTAAACAGGCAGCAGGAATGAAGCTAAAGTAGCAAGAGGTACAAATTGCAAAAGGCAGCAAACAACTGCAAAGACTTCAAGGAACAAGTGTTGGAAGGTTTCGTTTCATCCTATTGATTTTTTGGTGTGCTTTGGAGCAAATGGCTAGCTTGAAGAAGGGACAGTGTCATTCTCTTCTTTGATTCCCCAGAATGCATAACGCAGCATATAGTAGGTACTAAGTAAATGAAAGTTCATTTTCCTATTTGGGAGCTATAAAAATGAAAATGAAAACATTCTGGAGTGGAAAGCTGTGTTACTAAGAGCTTAGCCTGGATGCTAGTTGAGCAAATTGAACCAGATAAGAAATTAATGCATTTTAAAAGCTCAGAAATATGAGCTAATTCTGAAATCTATTAATGCTCATAGCCATCATCTCATTTGAGGAAGCTATTTTGTTTCGAATGGGTGAAAAGGAGCCTTGAAATATATTATTGGTAGAATAGTATCTTCTGTTTCAGAAGTGTAAGGGAAGTGGTGCTGTGATGTCAGGTTTTGATTATTAAAAGTAGAAATACTTGTATTTAATTGAATTTTAGGCATAATTGAGGTAGTTCTGCCAACAACAACAACAAACTGTCTGTGTAAAAGAACTCTCAGGGGTGAGGGCATCAAGATGGCAGAATGAGAGACTTCAGGGTTCCTTCCCCTCACAGCAACATTAGAAAACCAGAAGAAATTAGCAGAATCAACTTTCTCAGAGCTCTGGAAGACAGTTAAGTGGTATTGTAACTAGGTGAGCGCCAACTCAAAAAAAAGACAACTTAAAAACTGTAGGAAAACTTGTGGTCCCTGTCTGCTCTTCCCCGACCCAACCTCGCTTGGCTCAGAGAAGCACCAGCGCACACTCCCAGTGGGGGCTCCTAACCCTGGGACGCAGCAGGATTGGGGGAACCACTATGAATATATTGGGGTATATGTGTGTCTGTGCCAATCTGTCAGGTGACAGCCTGAGGGGCTGATTCAGGATGATTACTGCACTAACCCAAGAGCTTCTTTCGGATGGAGAGGTGGCTGGTAAGGCCGCTAAAACACCTCAGGAAAGCAATGAAGCCACAGCTGCTTGGGGTGAAGGATTATCAGATGAGGCATATGACAGCACCCAGAACTCGAAAGAACGGTTGTGGATTTCCTAGGAGAAAGCTGGGCACATATTGATCTGTGAATATGCACATGCTCGTGACAAGATGCATACTCAGAAGAGACCTGAGAAGAACCTGTGCTTCCACTCCAGGCTATTCTTTCAGCTCACTGTGATACCCGCTAAGCACTGAAGGAGAACAGCAGCACAGAGCCTATTTGCAAAGACTGGGAGAGTCTACTTTTGTTGTTGTTAGCTCCTGGCATTCAGGAAATCTCTGCCATAACACTAAGTGAATGGAAGGTTAATGGACAGAGACTTCAGTACCTATACAGTGACACAGTCTTTATATAAATAGTTTGGGGAAAATCTCACTAAATAAACTGCTACAGCCTTTAAAAGTAGGAAGAAAAAGAAAGCCAGCAATTCCTGGAGGAGGAGTAGAATTTGATCTCCACAGTTAAACATTAAAAAAATCTAAACATCCAGATTTCAACAAAAAATAACAAGTTATAAAAACAGTTAGGTAAAGGAGGGGCAAGATGGTGACTTAGTGAGGTGTGGGATTTAGTTCGTCCTCCAGAGCAGCAAATAAATAGCCAGGGACAGTACAGAATAGCTCCTGGGGCCACATCAGTGACTGGACACACAGTGTACACCAGTCTGAACCAGGTAGAACAGGTGAGACCTTACACAAAACTGTAAGTCCCCCAAGCCATGGAGGCTGGTGCCCCTTCCCCACAGGCACTGCAGACTGGCTCCGGGAAGAGAAAGGAAACAGAGTTTACCAGCAGTAAGGGCTTAGCTCAAACAAGCTATGCTTACAGAATTAATTAACAAATTCTGACTACTGAAAATAGGCTCCCAGCACAGATAAACCTGGAATAAACAGTAAAGTTACTAGGGATTTTTGCCCTGGCTAGTACAAAACAGTACAAAAGGGCTAGAACCCAAGCAAAGGGGGCACATAGAGCCCCATACCAACTTAAGCTCTTGACTGGCAAACCCAGGGAGTGGGGGTCCCACTCTGAAAAGGCTTTTTTTACCCCCTACTCCTTAGTAGCTTATTAGATGCAACTGGAAGCCTTCTCAGGTTCTAGCAGGGTCCCAGGTATGGGCAGATGTAAGTTTGTCTGAGAGACAAAGTAACTAGTGAGGTGAAAGGAGTTAATTCCCGAAAGGCTGTGCCTTCCCCAAGAAAAAGCTGGGGTCCAGCTCAAGTGGAATCCCGCCCTCAAGGAATTAAGACCCCAGGGTCTGGAAAACGGAAGCAATTAATGCCAGCCTACAAGTTCACCTCTGTCTCCACCATGCCCCGCTGCAGGGAGAGTCTGCTGAAATTAAAGGCACCATGTCACTTTACGCGGATGGGAAGCCATGGACAGACAGGCACCACACGCTGGGCAGGAGAGGAAAAGCTCAGAGTCTGGAGCCTTCTTAGGAAAGTCTGACAACCTGCTGGGTCTCACGCTCAGGGAAAACTGATGCTGGTGACTCTTTCTTCCTGAGACATGGGGCAGTCCAGTCTGGGAAAATCTGATGAGGGTCTATAATATCTGAAGAGACCCTCCTCAGGAAAAAAAAGGCTCCATATAGACAGGGCAAGAAAAAGAAAAATGGGAACTGAAAAATTCTGATCAGTTAAGCAGAACCTATGCTAGACGTCTAGAAAAAGTTGAACTGAATGTCAAAGAACAGACAGTGAACACAGCCATTCAGCAAGAAATCCTAGGTAAAAGATTGAAAACAACTTCCAGAATAAACTAATTAAGGAAATCAAATGCCTAGATGCCAGCAAAAGCATAATGATCAATACTAAGAATATCACAGATATGACCCAAAGGAACAAACCAACAAATCAAATGAGATACAGGAGTTTAAATAACTAATTCAGGATGTTTGAACAAACATGGAAAATCTCATCAAAAATCAAATCAACGAGTTGAGGGAGGATATAAAGAAGACACTGGGTGGAAAAAAAGAAGAAATCATGAGTTTGAAAAAGCAAATCACAGAACTTATGGGAATGAAAGTCACAATAGAAGACATTTAAAAAAATGGAAACCTCCAATGATATATTTGAACAGATAGAAGAAAGGATTAGTGAACTAGAGAAATGGACATGAAATCCAACATACAGAAGAAAATACAGGTAAAAGAATGGAAAAATATGAGCAGGATCTCAGGGAATTGAATGACAATATGAAGCACATGGATATACATGTTATGGGTGTCCCAGAAGGAGAAGAGAAGGGAAAGGAGGAAAAATTATCACAGAAAATTTCCCATCTTTTATGAAAGACATGGAATTACAGATCCGAGAAGTGTAGCATCCCCAAACAGAATAGATCCAAATGGACATATACCAAGTCACTTACTAATTAGGGTGTCAGATGTCAAAGAAAAAGACAATTTTGAAAGCAGCAAGAGAAAAGCAATCCATCGCCTACAAAGGAAGCCCAATAAGACTATGTGCAGATTTCTCAGCAGAAACCATTGAGGTGAAAGGCAGTGGGATGGTATATGAAAGATTCTAAAAGAGAAAAACTGCCAACCAAGAATTCTATATCCAGAAAAAATTGTCCTTAAAAAATGAGGGGAGATTAAAATATTTTCAGACAAACAATCACTAAGAGAATTTGTGACCAAGGGACAAGCTCTGCGAGAAATACTAAAGAGAGCACTACAGGCAGATAGGAAAAGGCAGGAGAGAGAGGTTTGGAGAAGAGTGTGGAAATGAAGAGTATCAGTAAAGGAAAAAAGAGAAAAAATCAGATATGACATATAAAATCCAAAAGACAAAATGTAGAAGAAAGTACTGCCTTTACAGTAATAAGATTAAATGTTAAAAGATTAAACTGCCCAAATCAAAAGACATGAACTGGTAGAATGGATTAAAAAACAGGACTCATTTATATGCTGTCCACAGGAGACTCATTTCAGACCCAAGGACAAAAATAGGTTGAAAGTGAAAAATTGAGAAAGATATTTCATGGAAATAGCAATCAGAAAAGAGCAGAAGTAGCTATACTAATATCCAACAAATTAGACTTCAAATGTAAAACAATTTAAAGAGACAAAGAGGGACACAATAAAAGGAACACTTGAACAAGAACATCTAACAATCACAAATATTTATGCACTGAGCCAAAGTCCTCCAAAATACATGAGGCAAACACTGACAGCACTGAAGGGAGAAATAGACACGTCTACCATAATAGTTGGAGACTTCGATTCCCTGCTCTCATCAATGGATAGAACATCTGGACAGAGGATCAGTAAAGAAACAGAGAATTTGAAGAATATAAAAAATGAACTACACTTAATGGCCATTTACAGAACATTACACTCCAATACAGCAGGACAGATTTTTTTTTTCAAGTGCTCATGGAACATTCTCAAGGATACACCATATGTTTGTTCACAAAGCAAGATTCAATAAATGTAAAAGGAATGAAATGATACAGAACACGTTCTCAAATCATAATTGAATGAAGTTAGAAATCAATAACAGGCGAGGGCCAGAAAATTCACAAATATATGGAGGCTAAACAATTCTTAAACAACCAGTGGGTTAAGGAAGAAATTAAAAGAGAAATCAGTAAATACCTTGAGGTATATGAAAATGAAAACACAACATATCAAAATTCATGGAATGCAGCAAAGGGAGTACTAAGATGGAAATTTATTGCCTTAAATGCCTATATAAAAAAGAAAAAAGAGGAAAAATTGAATAATTAACTGTTCACTTGGAAGAACTAAAGAGAGAACAGCAAAGTAACCCCACAGCAAACAAAAGGAGAGAAATAGCAAAGATTAGAGCAGAAATAAATGAAATTGAGAACATTTTCTTTGAGAAAATCAATAAAACCGACAGACTCTCAGCTAGGTTGACAAAAGAAAAGAGAGAGAAGATGTAAATAAATGAAATCCAAAATGGAAGAGATGACATAACCACTGAACCTAAAGAAATAAAGGAACTAATGAGACGATACTATAAACAACTATATGCTATTAAATAGACAATGTAGATGAAATGGACAACTTCCCAGAAAGGCATGAACAACCAATATTGACTTGAGAAGAAATAGGTGACCTCAAGAAACCAATCACAAGTAAAGAGATTGAATCAGTGATCAAGAAGCTCCCCCCCCCAAAAAAAGTCCAAGATATGTGAATTCTACCAAGCATTCAAGAAAGAATTAGTACCAATCTTGATTAAACCCTTCAAAAAAATTAAAGCGGAGGGAAAGCTACCTAATTCATTCTACAAAACAACATCATCCCAATACCAAAGCCACACAAAGATACTACAAGAAAATAAAACTGCAGACCAATCTCTCTAATGAAAATAGATGTAAAAATCATCAACAAAAAACTTGCAAATCAAATCCAGCAGCACATTAAAAGAATTATATACCATGACCAAACACTATTTTTCCAGGTATGCAAGGGTGGCTCAACGTAAGAAAATCAATTAATGTAATTCACCAGATCAGCAAATCAAAGCAGAAAAAAACACACGATCCTCTTGGCTGATGCAGAAAAGGTATTTAACAAAATTCAGCATCCTTTCTTGATGAACACATTTCAAAGGATAGGAATCAAAGGGCACTTCCTTGACATGATAAAGGAAATACATGAAAAACCCACAGCTAATATCATCTTCAATGGGAAGAGACTGAGAGCTTTCTTTCTAAGATCAGGAACAAGACAAGTATGTCCACTGTCAACACTGTTATTCAACATTGTGATGGAAGTTCTAGCCAGAGCAATTAGAAAAAACAAACAAACAAACAAAAAGCACCCAAATTGGAAAGGAAGAAGTAAGAGAAGAATCACATAGTTTACAGATGATATAGTATGTTGAAAATCCCAAAAAATCTATAGCAAAGCTACTAGAGCTAATAAATGAGCACAGCAATGTGGCAGGGTACAAGATCAATACCCCCAAATCAATAGTGCTTCTATACAATAGTGAGAAATCTGAGGAGGAAATCAAGAAAAAATTCCATTTACAATAGTCATCAAAAGAATCAACTATTTAGGCATAAATTTAAGTAAGGATACAAAAGACCCACACCCAGAAAACTACAAGAAATTGCTAAAAGAAATCATGGAAGACCAAAGTAAATGGAAGGACATACCGTATTCATGAATTGAAGACTAAATATAGTTAAGATGTCAATTCTACCCAAATTGATTTATAGAGTCAATGTAATACCAAATAAAATCCCAACAATTCTTTTGCAGAAATAGAAACCAATAACCAAATTTATTTGGAAAGGAAGGTGCCCTGAATAGATAAAAATATCTTGAGAAGGAAAAACAAAAAGTGGGAGGTCTCACACTACCTGGCTTTAAAGCATATTATGAAGGTACATTGGTCAAAATAGCATGGTATGGGCATAAAGATAGGCATACTAACAAATGGAATTGAATAGAGTGTCCACAAATACTCTCATGTATGGGCAATTATCTTTGATCAGGCAGTCATGTCAACCCACTTGGGACAGAACAGCCTCATAAATGATGCTTGGAGAATTGGATATCCATATGCAAAAGAATGAAAGAGGATCCATATCTCACACATTATGCAAACATTAACGCAAAATGGATCAAATACCTAAACATTAGAGCTAAGGCCATAAAACTTTAGAAGAAAATCTAGGGAATGATCTTATAAAACTCATAATAGGAGGTGGTTTCCTAGACCTTATACCCATAGCATGAGCACTGAAGAAAGAAATAGATAAATGAGAACTCCTCAAAGTTAAACACTTTTGGGCACAAAAGAACTTTGTCAAAAATGTAAAAGGCAGCCTACACAATAATACAAGTACTGAAAGAAGCTGAATGTGGGTATGATAGAGGGAGAACAGCTGGGGGCACGTAAGAAACTAGAAGGAAAGGTAAAGATAAAGACTGAGATGGTATAATTTAGGAATGCTTAGAGTGGGCAATGATGGTGATTAAATGTACAAATAAAAAACATTTTTGCATGAGGAAGAACAAATGAATGTCAACATTGCAGGGTGTTGAAAATAGATGGTATGTGGGAAAAAGTACAATCAGTGAAAGCTGGGGTCAACAGTAACATTGTAATATGCTTCCACTGAATGTAACAAAGGCATTATGCCAAAACTAAGTGTCAATAGGTGGGGAAGTGGTATGGATTCTTTGTGGAAGAACAGGAAATATCTTCAGATAGAGTATATTGGTGAAGTCATGTCTACACACTTAAGTTGGATTGTATGATGTGTGAATAAAACCATTTAGAAATGAAGAGAGAGAGAAATAAGTGCTAGAGAAAATGCAAGGAAAGGATGTACCTATTCATTGTCAGTAGGGAAACTGAGAGGTGTAGTCCCTTGGAGGATAGTGTGGTGGTTCCAATGAAGGCTAGCAGTGGGGTTGCCTTATGATCCTGAAACCCCATTGCTCAGTACATACCTGGAGGAACTGAGGGTGGGAACACGAATGGACATTTGCACACTGTCATCTATGGTGGTGGTGTTCACAGTCCACAATGGATGGATGGTACAATGATGAGGACTGGAAGGGGAAACTATGGTTTATACATACTATGGGCTACTAATTGGCTTCAAGAAGGAATGAAATTGTGAGGCATGCAACTAGGTGAATGAACCTTAAGGACTATATGTTGAATGAAATGTCAGAAACAAAAAAGACAAATATCATCATACCTCACTCTTATGAACTAACTATAATATAAAAAACTCAATGAACTGAAGTCGAGAGCATGGGTTATCAGGTTGGAGCTTACTGTAAAGGGTCCTAGATTGTAAGCTCTTGTAGCAGTCACATATATTCATGAGTTGTAACTGTTATTTTTAAATTCTGAGATACTGAGCTGTTTGTTTACAACCTGGTCATTCCCAGAAACTTCGGGTATTTCTGTGACACCTGAGACACAGAATTAGAGCTCTGAAGCTATGAAAGTCAGCAGTACCCCATACAGGAACTGCTTAAAAAGTTGAACAACGGATCTGACTTCGAGTAGAGATATGAATGAAGCTGATCTGGATAGGACTAAGGTAAATCAGAATGCAGGGTAAAGGATGATATTCATATTTTAAACATTCAACTTCTGTGCAAGACCAAAGGGAGGAATGTTCATTTAATGAAAAATTTATATTTTGGGTAGTGCATTTCTTAATTTACTTGTATGGCCAGTTTAATTGGACATTGTAAGTACATGGAATCTTGAATACCGCATGGGACTTTGTTGGTTTGTCCAGGTTAGTATGATGCCAAATACATCCTAGAGTAATTTGGGCAGTGAATAAAGAAGAATTTGCAAGATCCCTTGGGACACTGGGGAGAAAGGAGGAAATATTCAACTTCTCCATTTGGAGAATTCCTGATATTCTTGCAAGCAGGGGGGACAGCCAAGTCAATAGCCTGAGTCCTCGATCTTGGGGTTCACACCTATGAGACTTATTCCTGCAAAGGATAGACTAAGCCTACTTAAAGTTAGGACTAGGAATCACCCCAGAGAACCTTTTTTGTTGCTCAGATGTGGCCTCTCTCTCTAAGCTGACACAGCAAGTGAACGCACTGCTCTCCCCCCACTTTATGTGGGACATGACTCCCAGGGGTGTAAATCTCCCTAGTAACATGGGACAGAAGTCTTGGGATGATCCAGGACCCAGCATCAAGGGATTGAGAAAAACTTCTTGGCCAGAAGGGGGAAGAGAGAAATGAGACAAAGTAAATTTTCAGTGGCTGAAAGATTTCAAACAGAACCAAGAGGTTATCCTGGAGGTTATTCCTACCCATTATATAGATATCCCTTTTTAGTTAATTGTGTATTGGAAGTACCTGAAACTGTTGAGCTGTGTTCCGGTAGCCTTGATTCTTTTTTTAAAAATATTTTTATTATAAACAACAAACAGACATACAAACATTCTTGACATACAGGCATTCTTGACATGGTTACAATCAATGGCTCACAATATCATCATATAGTTGTGTATTCATCACCATGATCATTTTTTGAACATTTGCATCTCTCCAGCAAAAGAAAGAAAAGGGAAAAACTCATACATACCATACTCCCTACCAATCCCTTTCATTGACCACTAGAATTTCAATCTACTCAGTTAATTTTCCCCTTATTTTTTTGTTTCCCCAATTATTTGTTTATTTTTTATCCATATTTTTTACTCATCTCTCCATACCATAGATAAAAGGAGCATCGGACACAACGTTTTCACAATCATACACTCACATTGTGAAAGTTATATCATTACACAATCACCTTTAAGAAACATGGCTACTGGAACACAGGTCTACAGTTTCAGGCACTTCCCTCTAGCTACTCTAATACACCATAATAAACTAAAAAGGGGATATCTATATAATGTGTAAGAATAACCTCCAGGATAGCTTTTTTAAAAAAATTTTTTATCAATTAAAAAAATTACAAGAAAGAAACACAAACATTCCCAACACATACACTCAGCAATTCACAATATCATCACATAGTTGCATATTCATCATCATGATCATTTCCCAGAATATTTGCATCAATTCAGAAAAAGAAATAAAAAGAAAAAAGAAAAAGAAAACAAAAACAGAAAAATAAATTTACATACCATAACCCTTACCCCTCCCTTTCATTGATCACTAGCATTTCAAACTAAATTTATTTTAACACTTGTTCCCACTATTATTTATTTTTATTCCATGTGTTCTACTTATCTGTTGACAAGGTAGATAAAAGGAGCATCAGACACAAGGTTTTTATGATCACACAGTCACATTGTGAAAGCTATACCATTGTACAATCATCATCAGGAAACATGGCTACTATAACACAGCTCTACATTTTCAGGCAGTTCCCTCCAGCCTCACCATTACATCTTGGATAACAAGGTGATATCTATTTAATGCATAAGAATAACCTCCAGGATAACTTCTCCACTCTGTGTGGAATCTCTCAGCCATTGACACTTTGTCTCATTTCACTCTTCCCCCTTTTCATCAACAAAGTTTTCTCAATCCCTTGATGCTAGGTCTCAGCTCATTCTAGAGTTTTTCTCTACCCCTTGATGCTGAATCTCAGCTCATTCTGGGATTTCTGTCCCATTTTGCCAGGAAGATCCACACCCCTGGGAGTCATGTCCCACATAGACAGGGGGAGGGTGGTGAGTTTGCTTGTTGTGTTGGCTGGAGAGAGAGGCCACATCTGAGCAACAAAAGAGGTTCTCTTGGGGATGACTCTTAAGCCTAATTTTAAGTAGGCTTGATGTATCCCCTGTGGGTTTAAGTTTCATATGAACAAACCCCAAGACTAGGGGCTCAGCCTATAGCTTTGGTTGCCCACACTGCTTGGGAGAATATCAAGAATTCAACTTGGGGAAGTTGAGTTTTCCCCCATTCTCACCATTCCCCAAAGGGGACTTTGCAAATACTTTTCCACTCACTGATCAAATCACTCTGGGATTCATCAGGGTATCACCTGAACAAACTAACAAAGTTGCATGTCCTACCCAAGGTTCCATGTACTTAGGCTGTTTAACCAACTATCTACATAAGTTACATTAGGAGATACACTAGTCAAAATATAAATTTTGTACCAAATAAACATTTTTTGTGTTAGCCTCACACATAAGTTGAAATTTTAAAATATGAATTACCATCTATTTTCAGCACCCTGCAGTAATGACATTCTTTTGTTCTTCCTCATGCAAAAACATTTTTTAAATTTGTACATTTAGTCACTATCATTATACACTCTAGGCATTCCTAGATTATACCATCTCAATCTTTATCATCTATCTTTCTTTGTGATTTCATTTATGCCCCAGCCCTCCTCCCTCTATCATTCTCATATGCAACTTCATTCAGTGTTTTAATATAATTGTATTACAGTTAGGTAATATTATGCTGTCCATTTCTGAGTTTTTATATTCAGTCCTGTCGTACAATCTGTATCCCTTCAGCTCCAATTACCCAATATCTTACCCTATTTCTATCTCCTGATGGTCTCTGTTACCAACAAAATATTCCAAGTTTATTCACTAATGTCAGTTCATATCAGTGAGACTATACAGTATTTGTCCTTTTGGTTTTGGCTAATCACACTCAGCATAATGTCCTTAAGGTCCATTCATGTTGTTACATACTTCATAACTTTATTCTGTCTTACAGCTGCATAATATTCCATCTTATGTAAATGCCACAGTTTGTTTAGCCAACTGTCTGCTATGGACATTTTGGCTGTTTCCATCTCTTGGTAATTGTAAATAATGCTGCTATAAACATTGGTGTGTAAATGTCCATTTGTGTCCTTGCCCTCATGTCCTTTGAGTAGAGACAGCATATAGATGGGTCCTGTTTTTTTAATCCATTCTGCCAGACTATGTCTTTTGATTGGGGTGTTTAATCCATTAACATTCAGTGTTATTACTGCATGGGTAGTACTTTCTTCTACTATTTAGTCTTCTGGATTTTATACGTCATATCTAATTTTCCTTCTTTTTACCTTTACTCATAGTCTTCCTTTCTGCACTCTTCTCCACACCTCTCTCTTCTGTCTTCGTATCTGTCTTTAGTGCTCCCTTTAGTATTTCTTGCAGAGCTGGTATCTTGGTCACAAATTCTCTCAGTGATGTTTTGTCTGAAAATGTTTTAATTTCTCCCTCATTTTTTGAAGGACAATTTTGCTGGATATAGAATTCTTGGTTGGAAGTTTTTCTCTTTTAATAATTTAAATATATCATCCCACTGTCTTCTTGCCTCCATGGTTTCTGCTGAGAGATCTGTGCACAGTCTTATTGGGCTTCCCTTGTATGTGATGGATTGCTTTTCTCTTGCTGCTTTCAAGATTCTCTCTTTCTCTTTGACCTCTGACATTCTGATTAGTAAATGTCTTGGAGTATGTCTATTTGGATCTATTCTCTTTGGGGTATGCTGCACTTCTTGGATCTGTAATTTTAAGTCTTTCATAAGAGTTGGGAAATTTTCAGTGATAATTTCCTCCATTAGTTTTTATCCTCCTTTTCCCTTCTCTTCCCCTTCTGGGATACCCACAACATGTATATTCATGTACTTCATATTGTCTTTCAATTCCCTGAGTCCCTGCTCATATTTTTCCATTTTTTCCCTATATATTCTTTTTCTTGCTGGATTTCAGATGTTCCATCCTCCAGTTCACTAATCCTGTGTTCTGTCTCTCGAAATTACCATTGTCGATTAACATTGTTTTTTTCATCTCTTCTACCTTGCCTTTCATTCCCATAAGTTCTGTGATTTGTTTTTTCAGACTTTCAATTTCTTCTTTTTGTTCATTCCTTGCCTTCTTTATATCCTCCCTCAATTCATTGATTTGGTTTTTGATGAGGTTTTCCATGTCTGTTCATATATTCTGAATTAATTGCTTCAGCTCCTGTATGTCATTTAAATTGTTGGTTTGTTCCTTTGACTGGGCCATATCTTCAATTTTCCTAGTGTGATCTGTTATTTTTTGCTGGCATCTAGGCATTTAATTACCTCAATTAGTGTATTCTGGAGACTGCTTTCACTTCTTTTACCTAGGGTTTTCTTGCTGGATGAATTTGTTGTCTATCTGTTCTTTGACATTCAGTTCAGCTTTATTTGGACCTCTAGCTTAAGTTTTGTTTAACAGGAGAATTTTTCCATTCTTGTTTTCTTGTTTCTTGCCCTACTTGTGTGGTGCCTTTTGCCCCCCCCCACCCTTAGGAGGGTCTACTTAGGTATTATAGACCCCATCTGGATTTTCCCAGACCAAACTGGCCTTCTATCAGGAGGAAAGAGTCACCTGTGTTGGTTTTCCCTGAGAGTGAGACCCAGTAGGTTGAAAGACTTTCCTGTGAACTCTCTGGGCTCTGTTTTTCTTATATGCCCAGTATGTGGTGCTTGTCTGCCTGCAGTTCCCACCAGCATAAGATGATGCGGTACCTTTAACTTTGGCTGGGGGCATGGTGGAGACAGAGGAGAGGTTGTAGGCTGGTTTTAATGGCTTCAAATTACAAAGCCCTGGTGCCTGAATTCCTTGAGGGAGAGATTCCACCTGAGTTGGGCTTCACCCCTCCCTTGGGGAAGACACAGTCTCCAGATAAGCCCCCAAATGAACTTGTTTCTGCCTATGCCTGGGGCAGATGCAGCCTGAGAAATCTTGCTGCTATATCCAAAGGCAGTCAAGCCTTTGTAGAAACACAGCCACAAAAACCTCTGTTTCCTTCATTTTTTTCCCCCTTTTTCTGTCAGCCCTGTCCCCTTGGCACTGGAGCAAAAAAAATGAGCAACCTCTGCTTTGACCAGGTTCACCTAAGCTGGGGGTCTATTTTTAGTAGTCAGAATTTGTTAAATAATTCCACAATTGGCATTTGGTTGGGCTCAGCCCCTGCTGCTGGTAAAGTCCTTTCCTTTCCCCTCTGGGAAGCAGCCTGTGGGGGAGGGGTGCCAGCCACCACAGCTTTGGGAACTCACGGTTCTGGGGGGGTTTGCAGCCAATCCAGCTGGTCCAGACTGGGGTACGCTGTGTGTCCAGTCACTGACGTGGCCCCAGGAGCTGTTCTGTACTGTTTCTGGTTGTTTAGTAGTTGTTCTGGAGGATGAACTAAAATGCGCACATTGTTAAGCTGCCATCTTGACCCAGAAGTCCAGGATAGCTTCTTGACTCTGAAATCTCTCATCCATTGACACTTATTTTGTCTCATTTCTCTCTTCTCCCTTTCAGTCAAGAAGTTTTTCTCAGTTCCTTGATGCTGAGTCCCAGCTCATTTTAAGATTTCTGTCCCATGTTGCCAGGAGGTTTTACACCCCTAGGAGTCATGTCTCACATAGAAAGGGGGAGAGCCTTGATTCTTAAAGACAATTGTATAATGATATAGCTTTCATTTGTGACTGTGTGATCGTGAAAACCTTGTGTCTGATGCTCCTTTTATCTATGGTATGGACAGTTGAGTAAAACATATGGATAAACAATAAACAAATAATGGGGGAAACAAAGGTTAAAATAAATAGGTAGATGGAAATACCAGGGGTCAATGAGAGGGAGGGTTAATGGATATGGTATGTATCAGTTTTTTCTTTTTTCTTTTTCTTTTATTTTCTGGACTGATGCAAATGTTCTAATGATCATGATGATGAATACACAACTATGTGATGATATTGTTAGCCACTGAGTGTTCACCATATATAGAATGTTTGTATATTAAGATGTATAAATAAACTATTTGAAAAACAAATCAGGTAGAATTGGCCCATTCATGGGAAAAAGATAATGTGACAAATACCATCAATGATGAAGACCAGACACTGGACATATAAAAAAATGGCTTTTTAAAAAATTTTTTTTATTAATTAAAAAAAATTAACAGAAAAAACATTAAGATATCATTCCATTCTACATATACAATCAGTAATTCTTAATATCATCACATAGTTGCATATTCATCATTTCTAGAACATTTGCATTGATTTAGAAAAAAATAAAAAAGACAACAGAAAAAGAAATAAAATGATAACAGAAAAAAAAGATTATACATGCCATACCCCTTACCCCTCGCTTTCATTTACCACTAGCACTTTAAAATAAATTCATTTTTAACATTTGTTCCCCCTATTATTTATTTATTTATTTATTTATTTATTTTAATTAATTAAAAAAATTAACACAACATTTAGAAATCATTCCATTCTACATATGCAATCAGTAATTCTTAATATCATCACATAGATGTATGATCATCATTTCTTAGTACATTTGCATCGCTTTAGGAAAAGAACTAGCAAAACAACAGAAAAAGATATAGAATGATAATATAGAGAAAAATAAAAATAATAATAATAAAAAAACAAAAATATATATATAAAAAAACACAAACAAACAAACAAACAAAAAATATAGCTCAGGTGCAGCTTCATTCAGTGTTTTAACAAAATTACATTACAATTAGGTAGTATTATGCTGTCCATTGTTGAGTTTTTGTATCTAGTCCTGTTGCACAGTCTGTATCCCTTCAGCTCCAATTACCCATTATCTTACCCTGTTTCTAACTCCTGCTGGTCTCTGTTACCAATGACATATTCCAAGTTTATTCTCGAATGTCGGTTCACATCAGTGGGACCATACAGTATTTGTCCTTTAGTTTTTGGCTAGACTCACTCAGCATAATGTTCTTTAGGTCCATCCATGTTATTACATGCTTCATAAGTTTATTCTGTCTTAAAGCTGCATAATATTCCATCGTATGTATATACCACAGTTTGTTTAGCCACTCGTCTGTTGATGGACATTTTGGCTGTTTCCATCTCTTTGCAATTGTAAATAATGCTGCTATAAACATTGGTGTGCAAATGTCTGTTTGGGTCTTTGCCCCTAAGTCCTTTGAGTAGATACCTAGCAATGGTATTGCTGGGTCGTATGGCAATTCTATATTCAGTTTTTTGAGGAACCGCCAAACTGCCTTCCACAGTGGTTGCACCATTTGACATTCCCACCAACAGTGGATAAGTGTGCCTCTTTCTCCGCATCCTCTCCAGCTCTTGTCATTTTCTCTTTTGTTGATAATGGCCATTCTGGTGGGTGTGAGATGATATCTCATTGTGGTTTTGATTTGCATTTCTCTAATGGCCAGGGACATTGAGCATCTCTTCATGTGCCTTTTGGCCATTTGTATTTCCTCTTCTGAGAGGTGTCTGCTCAAGTCTTTTTCCCATTTTGTAATTGGGTTGGCTGTCTTTTTTGTTGTTGAGTTGAAAATCTCTTTATAAATTCTGGATACTAGACCTTTATCTGATATGTCGTTTCCAAATATTGTTTCCCATTGTGTAGGCTGTCTTTCTACTTCTTGATGAAGTTCTTTGATGCACAAAAGTGTTTAATTTTGAGGAGCTCCCATTTATTTCTTTCTTTCTTCAGTGCTCTTGCTTTAGGTTTAAGGTCCATAAAACCGCCTCCAATTTTAAGTTTCATGAGATATCTCCCTACATTTTCCTCTAACTGTTTTATGGTCTTAGACCTAATGTTTAGATCTTTGATCCATTTTGAGTTAACTTTTGTATAGGGTGTGAGATACAGGTCCTCTTTCATTCTTTTGCATATGGATATCCAGTTCTCTAGGCGCCATTTATTGAAGAGACTATTCTGTCCAAGGTGAACTGGCTTGACTGCCTTATCAAAGATCAAATGTCCATAGATGAGAGGGTCTATATCTGAGCACTCTATTTGATTCCATTGGTCTATATATCTATCTTTATGCCAATACCATGCAGTTTTGACCACTGTGGCTTCATAATATGCCTTAAAGTCAGGCAGCGTGAGACCTCCAGCTTCTTTTTTTTTCCTCAAGATACTTTTAGCAATTCGGGGCACCCTGCCCTTCCAGATAAATTTGCTTATTGGTTTTTCTATTTCTGAAAAATAAGTTGTTGGGATTTTGATTGGTATTGCATTGAATCTGTAAATCAATTTAGGTAGGATTGACATCTTAACTATATTTAGTCTTCCAATCCATGAACACGTCTGCCCTTCCATCTATTTAGGTCTTCTGTGATTTCTTTTAACAGTTTTTTGTAGTTTTCTTTATAGGTTTTTTGTCTCTTTAGTTAAATTTATTCCTAGGTATTTTATTCTTTTAGTTGCAATTGTAAATGGGATTCGTTTCTTGATTTCCCCCTCAGCTTGTTCCTTACTAGTGTATAGAAATGCTACAGATTTTTGAATGTTGATCTTGTAACCTGCTACTTTGCTGTACTCATTTATTAGCTCTAGTAGTTTTGTTGTGGATTTTTCCGGGTTTTCGACATATAGTATCATATCGTCTGCAAACAGTGATAGTTTTACATCTTCCTTTCCAATTTTGATACCTTGTATTTCTTTTTCTTGTCTAATTGCTCTGGCTAGAACCTCCAACACGATGTTGAATAATAGTGGTGATAATGGACATCCTTGTCTTGTTTCTGATCTTAGGGGGAAAGTTTTCAATTTTTCCCCATTGAGGATGATATTAGCTGTGGGTTTTTCATATATTCCCTCTATCATTTTAAGGAAGTTCCCTTGTATTCCTATCTTTTGAAGTGTTTTCAACAGGAAAGGATGTTGAATCTTGTCAAATGCCTTCTCTGCATCAATTGAGATGATCATGCGATTTTTCTGCTTTGATTTGTTGATATGGTGTATTACATTAATTGATTTTCTTCTGTTGAACCATTCTTGCATACCTGGGATGAATCCTAATTGGTCATGATGTATAATTCCTTTAATGTGTTGCTGGATTCGATTTGCTAGAATTTTGTTGAGGATTTTTGCATCTACATTCATTAGAGAGATTGGTCTGTAGTTTTCTTTTTTTGTAATATCTTTGCCTGGTTTTGGTATGAGGGTGATGTTGGCTTCATAGAATGAATTAGGTAGCTTTCCCTCCACTTCGATTTTTTTGAAGAGTTTTAGGAGAGTTGGTACTAATTCTTTCTGGAATGTTTGGTAGAATTCACATGTGAAGCCGTCTGGTCCTGGACTTTTCTTTTTAGGAAGCTTTTGAATGACTAATTCAATTTCTTTACTTGTGGTTGGTTTGTTGAGGTCATCTATTTCTTCTTGAGTCAAAGTTGGTTGTTCATGCCTTTCCAGGAAACCGTCCATTTCATCTAAATTGTTGTATTTATTAGCGTAAAGTTGTTCATAGTATCCTGTTATTACCTCCTTTATTCCTGTGAGGTCAGTGGTTATGTCTCCTCTTCCATTTCTGATCTTATTTATTTGTGTCCTCTCTCTTCTTCTTTTTGTCAATCTTGCTAAGGGCCCATCAATCTTGTTGATTTTCTCATAGAACCAACTTCTGGTCTTATTGATTTTCTCTATTGTTTTCATGTTCTCAATTTCATTTATTTCTGCTCTAATCTTTGTTATTTCTTTCCTTTTGCTTGCTTTGGGATTAGTTTGCTGTTCTTTCTCCAATTCTTCCAAGTGGACAGTTAATTCCTGCATTTTTGCCTTTTCTTATTTTCTGATATAGGCATTTAGGGCAATAAATTTCCCTCTTAGCACTGCCTTTGCTGTGTCCCATAGGTTTTGATATGTTGCATTTTCGTTTTCATTCACCTCAAGATATTTACTAATTTCTCTTGCAATTTCTTCCTTGACCCACTCGTTGTCTAAGAGTGTGTTGTTGAGCCTCCACGTATTTGTGAATTTTCTGGCACTCTGCCTATTATTGATTTCCAACTTCATTCCTTTATGATCCGAGAAAGTGTTGTGTATGATTTCAATCATTTTAAATTTGTTAAGACTTGCTTTGTGACCCAGCATATGGTCTATCTTTGAGAATGATCCATGAGCACTTGAGAAAAAGGTGTATCCTGCTGTTGTGGGATTTAATGTCCTATAAATATCTGTTAAGTCTAGCTCGTTTATTGTAATATTCAAATTCTCTATTTCTTTATTGATCCTCTGTCTAGATGTTCTGTCCATTGATGAGAGTGGTGAATTGAAGTCTCCAACTATTATGGTAGATGTGTCTATTTCCCTTTTCAGTGTTTGCAGTGTATTCCTCACGTATTTTAGGGCATTCTGGTTCGGTGCATAAATATTTATGACTGTTATGTCTTCTTGTTTAATTGTTCCTTTTATTAGTAGATAGTGTCCTTCTTTGTCTCTTTTAACTGTTTTACAGTTGAAGTCTAATTTGTTGGATATTAGTATAGCTACTCCTGCTCTTTTCTGGTTGTTATTTGCATGAAATATCTTTTCCCAACCTTTCACTTTCAACCTATGTTTATCTTTGGGTCTAAGATGTGTTTCCTGTAGACAGCATATAGAAGGATCCTGTTTTTTAATCCATTCTGCCAGTCTATGCCTTTTGATTGGGGAATTCAGTCCATTAACATTTAGTGTTATTACTGTTTGGATAATATTTTCCTCTACCATTTTGCCTTTTGTATTATATGTATCATGTCTGATTTTCCTTCTTTCTACACTCTTCTCCATACCTCTCTCTTCTGTCTTTTTATCGACTTACTGTCCCTTTAGTATTTCTTGCAGAGCTGGTCTCTTGGTCACAAATTCTCTCAGTGACTTTTTGTCTGAAAATGTTTTAATTTCCCCCTCATTTTTGAAGGACAATTTTGCTGGATATAGAAGTCTTGGTTGGCAGTTTTTCTCTTTTAGTAATTTAAATATATCATCCTAGTGTCTTCTAGCTTCCATGGTTTCCGCTGAGAAATCTACACATAATCTTATTGGGTTTCCCTTGTATGTGATGGATTGTTTTTCTCTTGCTGCTTTCAAGATCCTCTCTTTCTCTTTGACCTCTGACATTCTAACTAGTAAGTGTCTTGGAGAATGCCTTTTTGGGTCCATTCTCTTTGGGGTGCACTGCACTTCTTGAATCTGTAATTTTAGGTCTTTCATAAGAGTTGGGAAATTTTCAGTGATAATTTCTTCCATTAG
This sequence comes from Tamandua tetradactyla, assembly GCF_023851605.1. Lineage (NCBI taxonomy): Eukaryota > Metazoa > Chordata > Mammalia > Pilosa > Myrmecophagidae > Tamandua > Tamandua tetradactyla. Next base: position 2,185,371 of record NC_135338.1, read on the forward strand.
TTTTTCTCCTCTTTTTCCCTTCTCTTCTCCCTCTGGGACACCTACAACACGTATATTTGTGTGCTTCATATTATGATTCAGTTCCCTGATCCCCTGCTCAAATTTTTCCATTCTTTTCTCTATAGTTTCTGTTTCTTTTTGGAATTCAGACGTTCCATCCTCCAGTTCACTAATTTTATCTTCTGTCTCTTTAAATCTACCATTGTAGGTATCCATTGTTTTTTCCATCTTTTCTACTTTGTCTTTCAATCCCATAAGTTCTGTGATTTGTTTTTCAGACTTTCTATTTCTTCTTTTTTTCAGCCCATATCTTCTTCATGTCCTCCCTCAATTTATCGATTTCGTTTTTGAAGAGGTTTTCCATTTCTGTTCGTATGGTTAGCATTAGTTGTCTCAGCTCCTGTATCTCATTTGAACTATTGGTTTGTTCCTTTGACTGGGCCATATCTTCAATTTTTCTTAGCGTGATACATTATTTTCTGCTGGCGTCTGGGCATTTAATTAGATTTCCCTGGGTGTGAGACCCAGCAGGTTGAAAGCTTTTCCTGTGAAATCTCTGGGCTCTGTTTTTCTTATCCTGCCCAGTATGTGGCGCTCATGGCGCTCGTCTGTCTGCAGGTCCCACCAGTAAAAGATGCTGTGGCTCCTTAAACTTTGTAAAACTCTTGCTGTGGGGGAGGGTCACCAGCCGAAGCAGCTTGGGGGAGTTCCGATTCAAATCTCCCAGCCGGCCTGAGAGTCTGCGCGTTGGGGGGGGGCGCCAGCCTCCACGGCTTGGGGGAGTGCCGGTCCAAATCTCCCAGCCAGCCCGGGAAGCCAAGCGTGGCATGGGGCACCAGCCACCGTGGCTTGGGGGAGTGCTGATCCAACGTTTCCAGCTGGACCGGGAAGCCACGTATGTGGAAGGGACCCTGGTCCCCGGCCTCCACGGCTTGGGGGACCTCCTATCCAATTCTCCCAGCCGGCCTGGGTGGCCGTGCATGTGGGGGTCACCAGCTGCTGCAGCTTGAGGGGACCGCCTGTCCAATTCTCCCAGCCGGCCCGGGAAGGAGGGAGGGAGGGACTCCGGCTGCCAGCTGCTCCGGCCCGGGGAAGCGCGCACCCCTCGAGTATCTCACCACAGCGGATTCTTCTGGCCGGTTCAGCCTTTCCAGAATGGGGTACGCTGTCTTTTTGGTCTCTGTTGTGGCTCCGGGAGCTGTTCTGTACTGTTTCTATTTCTTTAGTAGCTGTTCTGGAGGAGGAACTAAGACCCGCGCGTCTTACTAAGCTGCCATCTTCTCCGGAAGACAAAAAAACTGCTTTTTGAAAACTGTCTTAAATATGCTCAAAGAGCAAAAGGAAAACACTGAAAAAGAACTAAATCAGAAAAATTATTAATGTACTTTTCAATAAAGAGACATAAATTATTAAAAGGAATCCCACAGAAATAGTGGAGCTGAAAAGTACAGTAACAGAGAGACAAAAATTCCCTAGAGGGTCCAACAGCAGATTGGAGCTGACAGAACAAAGATAATAATTAGTGAATGTGAATATAGGATAATTGAAATTATCCAGTCTGATGAACAGAAAGAAAAATGAATGAAGCAAGTGAACAGAACTGAAGAGGAAATCGAACCCAGGTCTTCAGCATGCCAGGGGAGAATTCTGCCAGTGACCCGACATCACACCACCTGACAGACATCATTTTAAAAACACAAAATAACAAATATTGTTGAAGTTGTGGAGAAAGTGGAATCCTCGCACATTGCTGGTAGGAATGTTAATTTGCATAGCTGGCAGCTCCTCAAAAATTCAACCTGTAATTACTATGTGAACCACCAATTACACACCTTGGTATGTGCTCAAAAGAACGGAAAACAGGTACTCCAACAAAGGTTCATAGCAGCATTACTCACAATACCCAAAAGGTGAAAATAGCCCAACATCTGTTTATCCATCAACAGATGAATGGATAAATAAAATGCGGTAAATACATACACTGGAATAATATTAAACTATAAAAAGTAATGAAGCTCTGGCATATGCTATAATATGGATGAATCTTAAAAACATTATTCTAAAAAAATTATGCTAAGTGAAATGAGCAGACCCAGGGATACGAAGAATGGAAAGATATTGCTTAATGGGTGCAGAGTTTCTGCTTGGGACGATGAAAATGTTTTCAAAACAAGTAATAGTGATGATTGCACAACATTGTGAATGTAATTAATGACACTGAGTTGTTTGCTTAAAAGTAGTTAAAATGGCAAATTTTACATTATATATATTTTACTATGATAAAATTTGAAAAACTTACATAAAACACAAAATGATAGAAAAGATACAAAAACATATACTGGCATAAAAGAGCTGGAGTGTCTATTGTAAACTGGACAAAGAAGACTTTAACAGAAAGAATAATACCAGGGATAAAATGGGACATTATATAATAACGAAGTGATCAATTCATCAATGCAAAACTGCAGTAAATATAAATTTGTCAACCACAAAACTCAAAATTTATGAGGCAAACTAATAGAACTGAAAGATATATAATTCCACCAGCGATATTAACACTTTATTTCAGTATGTTATAGAACTAGTAGACAGGACATTATTTAAAAAGAAATAATGCCATTTCTTCACAAACCTTTCCTTAAAATAGAGGAGTAGCAAACACTTCTCAACTCATTAGACTTATTACATTGATGTTGAAATTCAGCTAAGATATCACAAGAAAATTAGAGACCAAGATCACTTGAGAAAATAAATGCTGATTTCCATTCTTTTTCTGAATATTTAAATGAGTACAACATTTGTGCTAGCACTGCCTCATTTTATTTGCCATAAAAGTGACCATTAGAGGAATAAAATAGACCCACATACTGCTCAGTAGTATTGGCAGTATTAATCACTGTTTAATTGATGTGACATTTATTCCTGAAAAAGTCTATTTGTTTAGGCAAATGCTTCTCACCCAAGCTAAATATTTTTTACGTACATATTATGGCTTCCTTTTAGAGTCTCTTCTATTGGCATACCATGTTTCCTTCTAGCATTATTATTTCTTTGTAGTTGACCCAATGCATTAATTGTTTAATAACCTTTATCTAATTTAATTCAATAGGCATTCCTTAAGAGCTTTTAAAGGATATCATATAGTGTTGGATGCTCTGGAGCATACACACAAACCTGCAAATATACGATGGTAAAAAACCCTCAAAGAAGTTTGTGGTCTAGCTAGGGAAAGAAGCTTAACTCTTGAATGTTACAAGATAGAATGCTATCCAATGTTGAAAGCATTATGTACTAAAATATATTGTCTAGCCTTATGCATCATGGACTTGGTTAGGTTACTACTACGCACATGCTGTGCTCAGATAGTACTTGGAGTACTGAGAAGAAACGTGAAGGTTTGGGAACTCATAGGTTCATTTTTTCTTACTTTTCCTCTTCATGTTCATCAATCATTTCTCCATGATTGTTGACCCTTTATCAGTCCATAAACTTACAAAGAGTCTCCAAAAATGCTTTTATTCAATCTTAAGCTCTTATTCTTACTTATGCTAGCTAAGGTGTGTATGCCAGTGCTTGAGGCATCTGTCTCTTGGCTATCTATCTCCTGAAGCAAATAGCACTCACCTTTGGCTACAAAGATTTAGTTGGACTTTAGGTCACCTTGTAGGTCTGCTCTGAAGGCTGGTTGGCTTCCTTCTGTCCCTGTGGTGCTCAGACTGCACCTTCCTCTGTTAATATGTAGTGTGAGCAGGTGCATTTTTCTGCAGGAGTGGGTAACTAAGCTGCAAGAAACCACATAATTAGCCATCCTACTTAGTTACTTTCTCTTAAAAACCTATAATATATATAATATTTATAAAAAAGAAGCACGAATTGATTTACCATTCTCTGTTACAGTTTTATAATAGTTGACAACAATATGCTCTTCATTCACATTCAAACCTACTGGAATCTTGAATTCCAAAATTTTATGGGATCTTCCTTTTTGTCTAGGAACTTGATACTGCACTCACTGTGCAGGACTTCTACTCCTGACCTAAGAAATTATTTAGATGATTTCATCACTGTGAAGTATAGAATCATCTGATCAGAAGGCACAAAATCAAATTGGTGTGTCTTACCTGATTGTAAAGATGTTCCATAGCATAAGTTTCAATGAATAATTCCTCCATTTTGGAATATGCTAGGATGGTAAACGCGTGTTTTTCATGTTTGCTTTTCTTCCCAGCACCACTTACCCTACAGTTGGTAACATTTGGGTAAATGTCCCTTCTCCATTCCATATGGTTTTGATGGAGAAATAAAGCAACATATTCTACTAACCAACATACCAGTCCACCTAGGGATTAGCAGATGACTCAGATCTGACCAATCAGAGTTCTGACGTGGTATTGATATACAAGGGGTGTATTTTAATTCCAATATTGTTGTTAAATATAATGGGTGTTGTGATTCTATGGGCCTGGAGCGGCCAGTGGCTATCAATGACTAGTGGAGAGAGTCTGAATTGGGCTTCTGCCAGTGACAATATACAAAACATTTAAACACAAATACAGCAGGGGCACCAATCAATCAACATACCAAAAATTGAGAAGAGAAGCTGATAGTAAACTGTCATTACTACTGGAACTAGGCATCATAATTGCTTTCTAGCTCTGGTTTCTGCCACTTGCAAGGGAAGGAGTTTTGTCAAATAAAGCGAAGGGTTTGTGCATGTGGAGAAAGTAAGATCATAAGGGTTTAACATTTATGGAATGCTTGCCATGTAGTAAACATCAGGCTTGTTCTATCATTTACTCACCATAAAAGCCTTAGTAGAGTGAGAAATAAAATAAACTGGACAATTATCTTCATCTTTTTCAGGTGAGAAAAATGAGGTTTAAGGGGACTGGTAATTTTCTTGAGGTCATAAAGCTAGTAAGTGGGGAATTCCAAGACTGTCAAATCTCAAAGCCCAAGTAAGAGATGCAAATGTAAATGTGGTCATTTTGTAATTCTTTTGGCTCTTATATCATCTTTCTATAAGAGCCCTAAATCTAGGAAATTAATGACTTCCATGTTTTAGATTCCTTTTCATTTACCCTCTTGAAAGAGCAGCTTTGATAGCATTCAATGCATGGATTCAAACAGTATCAAACAGTAAATTACAATTCTTATTTGTCTCCAAGTGACAAACAGTTCCCCCAGTTTACTCAAGCTTAATAAGGAGCTTGTGTCTTAATTAACCTATCAACTCCTATTTGCAAACAATGCCATGGAAATCTAGGACTAGTGTGGTAATCTCCTGACCAGGCTTCTTCTAAGTACCCAGGTACATGTATAATATTTCTGAGATTTATCTATCATGACTAGCAGTGGTTGTTCCATTTTCTGTTATTTAAAAATGCTGAATAGAAAATTTGGTTCCCCATGGCTTCTCACTTCGAATAATCACTTGCATTGACATTTTATAAAATCTGGACACACGTTTATCATTAAGTAATATAAAATCTACTGATCTTGGGATTAGTTGTAGGAAAATCATTCTCCCATGTTATAAAATTTCCAGCATGACTGTCTATTTAATAAGCCTATAATTTGTTTTCCAATAGAGGGAGGTACCCTATACTTGGTTGAAAGTGACTCATTTTCCTCTTTTACATATTTTGACCTTTAATATTGTTGAACATTGCTTTTACCACATGCAAAGTAGGACTGGTCCTGTTTAGGAGACAGAGTGCTTACAGAGACGGGAGCACCTCCAGTTTTTCATTGACCTCCTTAAATTAAAAGTTCTTATAACCCACCTTTATTTTCTTCTAGAAGAAATGGCTGCTTTATCTATCAGAGGAAATCCACTGTCATTCTGTCCCTCGCTTTGATAAAAACTTTTCTAAAAACCTAAAAAAAACTGTAATCCCGATTCTGTGTCCATATTGTCAAGATGACATCATACATAAGTACATCAAAGCTCCTTAAAGAAAATTAAATTATAATTTTTCAACATAAATAATCAGTTTTTTCAGCCCATATAAAAATAGTCCAGCTTATGTCCTGTGAGTACAAATCATCCTCTTTCCTCAGCCACTCTTGCCATTGCCCAATGGGCTTATAAACAAAGTGGTCATATTGGTAGGGATGGAGGTTATTCATGGGCTCAGCAACATGGACTTCTGCTCACTAAGGCCCTCCTGGCGATAGCCACTGCTGAGTGCCCAATCTGCCAGGAGCAGAGACCCACACTCAGTCCCCATATGGCCCCATTCCCCAAGGTAATTAGCCTGCTACCTGGTGGTAGCACTTCCATCATGGAAGGGGCAGCAATTTGTTCTATCTGGGATAACCACATACTCCAGATATGGGTTTGCATTCCATGCACACAATGCTTCTGCAAAAACTACCACACCTGGACTTACAGAATGCCTTATCCACCATCATGGCATTCCACACAGCATTGCTTCTGATCAAGGAACCCACTTCACAGTGAATGAAGTGTGGGAATGGGCACATGCTCGTGAAATTTTCTCTCGTCTTACCGTGTTCCACATCATCCAGAGGCAGCTGGGTTGATATAATGGTGGAATGGCCTTTTGACAATCCAATTATGGTGCAAACCAGGCATCAATACCTTGCAGGGCTGAGGGAATGCTCTCCAGGAGGCTATGACACTGTTCAACCAGTGTCAACATTATGGTACTGTTTCTCCCATAGCCAGGAGTCAAGGTATGGAAATGGGAGTGGCACCACTCACTGTCACCCCTAGTGATCCACAATGAAAAATTTTGCCTCCTGATTCTGAAACTTTAAGCTCTGCTGTTCTACAAGTCTTGTTTCCAAAAGTAGTAGGGCTCCTTCCAGGAGACACAACAATGATTCCACTGAACTGACCACTTTGAGCTTCTCATGCCACTGGATCAATTAGCACAAAAGGGGGTTACTATTCTATCTGGGGTGACTGGTCTTAACTCTCAAGGAGAAATAGGACTACAACTACAAAATGGAGGTAAAGAAGAGTTTTTCTGGAATACAGGAGATCCCCTAGGGTGTCTCTTAGTACTACCATGCCCTGTAATTAAAGTTGATGGAAAACTGCAACAACCCAATCCAGGCAGGACCACCAATGGCCCAGAAACTTCAGGAATGAATGTCTGGGTCAGCCCACCTGGCAAAGAACCACGACCACCTGAAGTGCTTGCTGAGCATAAAGGGAACATGAAATGCATAGGAGAAGGTAATGGTAAATATGAACTATGACCAAGTAACCAGTTATGAGAACAAAGACTGTGATTGGATGAACGCTTCCTCCTTGTTTTGAGTATGTTCGCATTTTCACATGAGCAAGTATCTTGTTTCCCTCTTTATCATGTGGCATAAGTTGTATTGTTCATGTTACAGTACTAAGTCATAGGTTATGAAGTTTAAGAGTGAATGCTACCTAAGGATTTGCACCCTATTCTGGAGAGATGTAGTGCCTTTCCAGTTATACACAGGACAATTGAGTATTGTTAGGCAAAACATATGTCTGTTATTGCATTCTATTTGGAAATTAAGTGTGTTTCAAGGTGATGTGCCAATCTGACAAGGGGTGGATTGTGATGGTTAGGTTCTGATTTCAACTTGGCCAAATAATTATGCCCAGTTATCTGGTCAGGCAAGCACTGGCCTGATTGCAAGGACATATCATCGCCGGTTGATTAAATCATCAATCAGTTGATTGCATCTGTGGCTGATTACATCTTCGATCAATGAAGGCATGTCTCCCACAATAAGATAATCCAATCTGTTAAAGGTTTTTAAGGAAGAGCAGAGACTCCTGAAATGCTTCTTCAGCCAGCAAGTCTCTCCTGTGGAGTTCATCCAGACCCTTCATTGGAGCCGCCAGCTTCAAGGCAGCCTTACAGATTTTGTACTCTTCTATTCCCACAGTTGCATGAGACAACTTTATAAATTTCTTATTTACAGATCTCTCCTGTTGATTCTGTTTCTCTAGAGAACCCTAACTAACACACTTAACTTCCTGAGGAACCACCCAGCTGTCTTCCACAATGGCTGTACCATTTGACTTTACCACCAGCAGTGAATGAGTGTTCCTATCACTCCCCAAACTCTTCAACGCTCGTAGTTTTCTGTTTTATTTTTTTTAATGGTGTCATTGTGGTGGCTGTGGGGTGATACATCATTGTGGTTTTGATTGGCATTTACCTGGTAGTTAGTGGTGGGGAGGATCTTTTCATCTGCTGTGTGATCATTTGGATTTCCTTTTAGAAGAGGTGTCTCTCAAGTTTTAGCCTATTTTTGAATGGGGTTGTTTTTCTTTTTGTTGTGGAAATACAGGATTCTTTGTGTATTTTTATATTAAACTGTTATCAGATAAAAAATAGTTTAGCTTAGCTGTCAATACACAAGAGAAAGTTGTACAGCACCAAGCATGAGGGCTCAGATCCTCCAGAGCTCTCTGACCTCATCCACCCTGAAGTACTGCATCAGTGAAAATGCCCCAGTTTCAGCTGAATTATTCTTTATGCACAACTGACTCTTCTGGAAATTAAAGATGGTCTAATAAGTGTGCACCAGAGTGCACAGCCTGAGTTCATACAGCCAAATTGTGCCAGCAGGGCATGCTGAGAGACTGGAATAATTTAGATTGTCAAAATTCCTGGAGCATCTATTTTCTGGGTTTCTTTGGCAGTTTAGGATAAGAGCCAGGGCTGGGACATGACTGAACACACATTTATACACATTGCATAAAGATCAATTTGTTCTTTATTGCTTAACCAGAACAGTAATTGAGAAAAGCCAGCACCTCATCAGAAGTTACATTAAATAATGCATTGAGATAGCCTTTCTGTATTCATAAGAGGCTTAAAACCGCCTACAGTTTATTAAAAATAAGCTGAAGTAGTTAGTTACATAAGCATCTCTCTGCAAATATTGTAGAGCCCGTAATGGGTTCTCAGCACAGAACTGTTGGTTCCTACGTTTCCTGCTATAAGGGGCTTACAGACTCATTGAATATAAAGCATTAATACTCCTCAAACAACCCTTGAATTTTTACAGTACATACCTACAATACATGCGGATATCTAAAACTGTTACTGTTGGCATCTCCAGGAATATGCAGAGCACAGAGATTTTTAAAACCATATTGTCAAAGAGTAAACAGCAATACCTTTTTTTTTTCAGGTATAATCCCCCCACCCTGTTTTATAAATAGGATGATAAAGAGGATATCCAGACTTTGGAATTTGGCTGTGGTGAAAAGTCAGGGGAATTGGATGAATTTGACTTCATGCAAATCAGAAGAATAAAACCTTTGAATCAGCTAGTGGAATGGGCAGTGTTGTCAACCCGTTTTGTTTGATTAGTTTAGAATTGCGTGGCTTATTTCTTACTCTTAGCAGATAATTTCCTATTAGATTCTATTGGGCCAAAGCTACTACAGCTAGTAATGCAGAGTTATAAAGACCTAAACTTGACTAAGCTATTAACTAGTTATGTCACACTCTACCTGATGGGAAATCAAGAGACTCAGGAGCCATTCCTGTTATTAACTCATGATTGAACTTCTCACTTACACAAGTGATAGTTATCTGGAGAGACACTCTACCAAAGAAAGTAGTCAATTCTGTCACTAACCTTAAACACTGAATTAATAGAGGATATCGTATCTTATATACTATGCTAAACTATTGGATTAAGGGCAAAAGTCTCTACACTATACCCCGAGCAAATATTGATGAAGTCCACTTAACAGGGAGCACGCATACAAGGACCTTACCTCTTTAATGCCACTGGTCTTCATCTCCAGTATCTGTGATTCTAGCTCTCTTCTCCATGACTGTATCCTAGACTTCCTGTCACTTACAACCACTCCACTCCTAAAATTCTAATCTAAAGCCACCACTCCTGAACCACAACCTCTGTTATCCTCTCTCAGTTCTTTAACCAGTCCTGTAATCCATCTGATGTGTTCTTCTTTATTTGCCTTCTATTGCTTATTTTCTTTCCTTACTTAGCCTATTCTTTATGGTTCATTACTTCAAATAAACTCTTCCTCCCTTGTCTTCCTATCATTCTCCCAATAAAACTTTGACAGTGAACCAAGGAAGCTTTCCTCTGTTCATGCACTTGGACTTTTTTCTTTGGTTTCTTTGAGCTTACACTCTTCTGATTTTTCTTTTTTCTCCCTAGTGGCTCCTTCTAAGCCACTCTCATAATTCCGTCATTCTCCTGCCATCCTTTAAATGTAAATATTTCTCGAGAGTTTCCTTGCGATTTCAACTTCTCTCATTACTCTATGCACTCTTGGGTCACCTCACAGGTTCTGTTGTTTCAGTCACCACCAGTATTTATTAGAATAGGCTATAATGCTGTATAAATCACCCTGAAACAGAGGGTTCCAACATAATAGAGGCTATTTCTCACATAATGGTCCAAAGCAAATACTCCAGTTGCGTAGCTGAATATTTTCTATGTGAAGATTCAAGAACTCAAGATTGCTCAATTTTGTGAATCCAGCATCCCCTAGGACTTTGTCATTGTCTGTACTCACCCTGCCAAAGAGCGAAAAAAACACTAACTTATTAAAGCCATGAACCCGAAGTGACACATTGTGTTCATTTGTATCCTTTTGTTCAGACAGGGTCCTGTGGCCACACCTCACTGGATAAAAAGCTGGGAAACACAGTCTAGTTGAAATTCCAGGAGGAAGTGGAAATGAATGTTTAGTGAGCAGCAGCAGCATCTGTCATGCAATAATTATATATTGCTGAATCTCAAATATTTCTTTTCAGCCCACACAGCCAAATGCTAATTGAGGTCTTTATTTGGAGGGACTCATTGGCATTTTTAACTCAGCATGTTCAAAAATCAAACTCATTATCATACTACCTAAAACCGTCCTCATCATGTTCTCACCATCTCAATAAATAACGCTACAAAAACCGGCAGTGATACTCGACTCTTCTCTTTTTCTCACCTCTCATATTTAATCACCTGGTCCTTTGCCAGTGCTAGGCTCATTCCTCAACTGAATTACTATGATGGTCTCTGAGCTGGTTTCTCTGGCTTCAGTCTTGCCTTGTTCCAGTTATTTTTGCTGTCCTTACCCAGAATTTTCTTTTCAGCATAACCAACTGGACTGTGTCACTCAATGAAAAGCCATTAATAGTGTCACACCTGCCTTGGGATAAAGCCAAGTTCCTAAGCATAGCTAATGCATATACGTAGAGCTTTTACTCATCCTTCCAGATTCTCACTGATCCAAATCTCCATGAGGTAAGGAAGGGCCCAGATCTGATTAGACATATTTGACTTAAAAAGTACTTATTAAAGAAAGGCGCAAAACTTCTTCCAACTGTTTCCTTTGACATTAATGCTTGGGAAAGTTCACTCATCTGCATTCCCATAGCATTCCCTACCTACTCTCCTAACAAAATTTATCACTTACAAATGTTTATTTACTTGTTTGGCTCCCAAAGTCGGACAATAAGTTCGTTAAAATTGGGACAACGGCATTTGTTGTTTTATTTCCAGTATGAAGTATAGTTCCATGGACCCAGTAGGCACTCAGGGTCAGAAAGCAGATCTAGGATGTTGTGTTGGAGATTAATTTTGTTGAATATAGCTTATAAATTGGGTTTCGCCTTCTATTTTTGTTTAATTAAGTAGAGATTTTTTTCATCAGAATTGCGATGGAAGTCATTTCTCAGTAGAAAAGCTTCGAAGCTGAAAATTACATATCCAAGGAGGTTGCAGATGCCTAAGGGTCATGGTAAGTAGCATTATGCAGAGAAGGTGGAAATAAATGGGAAACGGCACAGTGGCTGGGCTGCTGCAGAGGGCTGGGCAGGTGGAACATGGCACAATTCCAGGGGAAGCTTCTCACATACACCATGACCTGCATAAAGCTGCCTGGAACTGTGTAGTTTGTTAGTCCTAATTGTGAAGGAATTTGATGAACAAAGTGAAAGGTTTCTAGGTCATGGCTGAGAAAAGCTGGGGAAAGGAATAGCTAAAGAGTATTTTTAGAAAGTCTTATATGATTCACTGTGTAAAACTCCTGTGGCACCCTTCAGGGTACAGAAAAAAAAGTTACAGTATTCTTCACAACTTTCAAAGTCAGACAAATGTTTCTTCAAATGGTACATACTGGCAATGGCCAAGAGAAGTCTAGGGTTTATGTGGGTTACACTTGCCTGGACAATGAAAAACAAGCATTTGAATAGTTTCTACAAGAGAAGAGAGAAGTTTGAAGCATCAGATTATTTTATCTTTAAAAAGACGACAAATATCTTCCACCCATCCCCCAAAATGGCATATATCAGCTCATTAGAAAAGCTCTACCTAAAAATGCTTTGATTATTCATTTATTCTTGCAACAAACATGTAATACAGGATGAATATATACAAGGCAAATAACTGGATGCTTTGGAGGATAGGATGATAGGTAAGGGGTGGTTCTATTATAAAGAAGTTTTTAATCCAGTAGAGAAGATTCATCATGCTTGTGAATATCCGTACTACAATTATTGACTGACGTAGGTGCCATAAGGAACGAATAAATGAAGAGTTATGGGAATTGATTGGATGGAGAACAGTAGTTATGGCAAGGATGAGGAAATTCTGTGAAGGAAAGAATATCTGAGCTTGACCTTAATAAATGGGTGGAACTGGGATAGGCAGAACTGGGAGAAAAATGCACTCCCCATTTTCTTGTCCCATGTAGTCAAACTTTCGACCACTGGATGCCCAAAACTGGCTGGGATCCAGTAACTGCTTTCAACACCAAAGACTGACTATAGTCCCCCACTAATTGCAAACCAGCATGCAGTTGCTAAATGATCAAAAATATAGGATGCAAAAATATGCATTGGAACTCTAGACCTTGTTTTATCAGGGGAAACGTTTAAAATACTGATTAGCTAAAGCTTGGAGAACTGAAAGCAAAAATGAGTTTTCTGTAAATTTGTTACATCAAAAAAAGATACAACAATTTGTTATTTTTCACAAAGAGTTGGGGAAAAGTCGATTGTGATGATAAAAAAATGTTTATTCCTTTTAGCCTTCTGTGTTCCGGAGGAGCTAGAAGGAAAAATCTGAGATGATGGTATGGTAGCCCACGACAAATTCTGAGATCTTTCTGTGGCTGCTTGATGAGGAGTGCTGTGAGTACTGTTGCTTTTTTCTTTCTTTGTTTTGTATATATGTTACATTATACAATAAAAAAAAGTTTTAAAAAAGATACAACAACAACAAAAAGCTTTTCCAAAACGGAAAACCGCCCAAAAATGTAGTGGAGTGTCTTTTATCTATTGCATATTTAAATCATGTAATAGAAGAGGAATGAAATAAATCATAGAGCACCTCTGGGCAAGAAAAATTGAAAAAGCGAAGATTTTTTTTGGTGTAAAACACTTCCTCTGGCTTATAATTCTAAATGGAAAAGAACCACTAGAGCCAAAGAAACTCAGTAACTTCTTAAATATAGGAAAATATAAAAAAATCCTAGATTCTATGGTAAGTTTTATTACAGTGTCAGAAAGAGTTTTTCATCCCAAATAAAAGATAAATACATACATTCACACATATACACACACACAAATCTAAATCAGAAAAAATAAAAGATCCAAAAATAAAAGATATGAGTATAACAGGAAAGAGCCAGATATATTTTCCATCATTCACAGGAAATATGGATAAATAAAAACATTACCGGAATGAACCAATGTCATGTGTTTTACAGAATTCAGACACGTTTTATTAGTTGAGGTTATTGATCTGTCCCACGTGAGCAATGAAAAGCAGAGAGATGTGGCTGTATACAACAGATGATTTGACATGCATCCATTTGTTTCAATCTCGTCAAAGTATTATATATTTTCCAGGGTGGCAACACAGCAGGAAAATGTATTGGAATAGCCACTGTACTAATTCTAGATGACCCCTTTGCTGACTGCAGAATAGGGAGGAAGGAATATCCAGGAGCACATATCGGCCTAAGATATTCTTAACAGCACACTAATATATTTTAATTTTGAAAGTAAGGGTCTATGTCTATGCTGTTGCAAAGAAGTCTTTTGTATTCTTCGAACAGTATAAATAAATCACTGTCTAGTATCCACCTGATAAAAAGAGAGTTTGAAAAAGACGAATATCTAATAGTGAGAGAATGAAGGTAGCTGGAGAGGTCTAGAGACACTACAAATTTAACTTTATTTTAAGTGCCCCCTTTAAAAAACCAGATTCATGGCTATTTGATTTACATAAATAAAATATACCCATTTTAAGTGTATAGTCAAGTGCTCTGTGAAATATGGAGCCTTTTGAGCAATTAACTTGACCCACTAATCATTTGTAGTTGGTTTCTCTAGGTTTATATTGACAGCAGGACCTGGAAGGGCCCTGGAATGTACTGAGCACCTAATCCCACCTTATCACTTCACATTCTTCTGTGTTTTCCTAAAAACAGCCTTGTAGAAGCAGCATTTTTATTACCGATTGTATGATTAAAAAAAAATGGAATACTATGTTGAAACAAATCAAAGGAGATCTAAATAAATGGATACGTATACCATGTTCATGCACAGGAAGACAACACTATTAATATGTCAGTTCTTATCAATGTAATCTATAGCTTCAGTGCACTCGCAATCAAAATCCTGGCATGTTATTTCTTGGACAGTGAAAAGAATGATTCTAAAGTTTATGTGAAGGGACCAAAAAAAAAAGCAGAATAGCCAGCCCAATATGGAAAAAGAACAAAGTTGTAGTACTGGCACTATCTGACTTCAAGATTCACTATGGAGTCAAGAAAGCATGGTACTGGTAATAGATCAGACAAATAGATCACTGGGACAGAGTAGGTATCCCAGAGATTAACCCATAAATATATTGTTAATTGATCTTTGACAAGCAAGCACAGGCAATTTAATGGATAAAGGAAGTTCTCTTCAACAAATGGCACTGGAACAACTGGACATCCACGTGTGAAAAAAATAAAGAGTTGAGGTACAGACCTTATACTTTTCACAAAAACAAACTCAAGATGGACCATAGACCTAAATTTAAAATGCAAAACTATGCAACTTCCAGTAGATAATATAGTAGAAAATGTAAGCAGATTTATATTTAGTGATGAATTTTTAGACACAATACCCAAAGTATAAGTTATGAAAGGAAAAAATTGATCAGTTGGACTTCATTAAAATTAAAGTGTCTACTCTGTGAAAGACAATGTTAAGTGAATGAAAAGACAAGCCACAATCATGGAGAAAATATTTGCAAACAGCTATCTGAAAAAGTACTCAAACCCAAAATACACAAAGAACTCTTAGCACTCAACAATAAGAAAACCAAGAACCCAATTTAGAAACGTGCAAATGATCAGAGCAGATACCTCACCAAAGAAACACCAATGGTAAAACGCATGTGAAAAGATGCTCCGTGATAGATACCATTAGAGACTTTCAAATTAAAGTGACAATGAGGCACCACTACACACAAATAGAATAACTAAAATCCAAAACATGACAATACCAAATGCTGACAAGAACATGGAGCAATAAGAATACCCTTTCATTGCTGATAGGAATGCAAAATGGTACAGCCATTTTGGAAGAGAGCCTGGCAGATTCTTACAGAGCAAAACACAGGCTGACCATGGGATCCAACAATCATGCCCTTAGGTGTTTTTCCAAATGAGTTTGAACTTATGTTCAAAAATTTGCATATGAATGTTTATAGCAACTGTATTCATAATTGCTAAAAACTAGAAGCACCAAAATGCCCTTCAATAAGTGAATGGATAAACAAACTGTGGTTCATCCACACAACGAAATACTATTCAGTGGTAAAAAAGAGATGAGCTGGGGAGGGTGCAAGGGTAGTTCAGTGGTAGACTTCTCACCTGCCATGTGGGAGACCTGGGTTCAATTCCCAGTCCATGCACCCCCCCCCAAACAAAAACAAGCAAGCAAACAAAACAAACAAACAAAAATTCAACGAATGGCTCTACAATATTGGGATATTCACATTGAAAAATAATAAAGTGTGACCCCACCATACAGCATACAAAAAAAGAAAGAAAGAAATGAGTTATCAAACCATGAAAACATATTGAGAAACCTTGAATACATATTGCTCAGGAAAAAAGCCAATCTTAAAAAGCTAAGTATTGTATAATTCCAACTATATGACATTCTAGAAAAGGCAAAAGGATAGAGGAAATTAAAAAACTAATGGTCAAGGTGACTTCATCAATATGGTAATGTAAAACATTCCCTGGAAAATATTCCCTCAGACAACTAATAAAAGGACAAATTCCACTTATAACTCTGAAGGATGTTAGAGACTGGAGAAGGACTCTACAAATGTTGAATTGAAGAAAAACATTAACCTCCAAGATCAGGTAGAAAATTTCCATTCCAGAACTACCAGTCCAGATCCCTCCCCTCACTTGGTCCTGTGCAGTTTGGGAGTCAAACAGAGACAGCACATCCCAGGTCCCTCCCTGCAGAATACAGAGTCATTCAGAGTGGTTACTTAGAACTCCAGACCTCTCCAGGCACAGGGACCCAAGCAGCCTAAAAGGGGTACTCAGATGGGGAAGGGAGGGATGGAGGGAGGGGGAGAGGGAGAGGGAGAGATAGGCAGACAGACAGAACTGCTGTTGTTAGGAGGTGTGTCACTCCTACAGTTTCTGTTGGTTGGACCACCTAAGCACAAAATGGTCTTTTCTGGAATGACATAATTTCTGGATTGACCTCCTCTGGCTCCCAGGATGGGATGCCTTAACAGGGAAGTAAGTAGAGGCAGAAAAAAAGGGGGGTGGGGGGTTTTAATTGAACTGCTATAAGACAATATAGGTCCCAGAACTGAAAAATATGATGAAAAGAGGCACTGGGTGAGGGAGAGGATCTAAGCAAATCATGGGAGCTGGAAAGAAAATGCTACACAAAAACAAGCAATACAGATCAAGATTCCTAGAGAAGAAACAGAAGAAAGGAAGATTTCTCCTGGAGGTGAAACAGTTGCACAAAAAGTACAACCTTAAGAATTGAATCATGTATCTAGGGCAGGAAACAGATGAAGAAGAACAGAAAATCTGAACAATTAAATACAGGCTACTCTAAAAATCCAGAAGAAGTTGGGTCAACTGTCAAAAAGCCTTAAAACAAAGCCATTCAACAATAAAACCCTAGATGAGAGGGGAAAACTGACCTTCAGAGTTAACTCATCAAGATAATCAGATGCTCAGGCATCAGCAAAAAATTACAAGCCATATTCAGAAACAAGAAGAGATGGCTCAGTCAAAGGAAAAAAATTAAAATTCATAGGGGACACAGAATTTGAAACAATTAATCAAAGACATCAAACAAATCTCCTAAATCAATTTAAGGAGACGAAGGAAAATAATGATATAGCGCTAAAGGATATTAAGAAGATAATGTGTGAGAATTTGGAAGTATAAAATGAAACACAACAAAAATGACAGGATGAAAGGCACAATAGCAGAAATTAAAAGCACACTAGAGGCACACAACAGCAGATTTGAATAATCAGAAGAAAGAATCAGAGAACTAGCAGACAAGACAATCAAAACCAGTCAGAAGAACAGAGAAAAGAATAGAAAAAGTTGAACACGTCTCAGTTATTTGAGCCCCAGAAAGAGGTGCACAAACATACACATTATGGGTGTCCCAGAAGGAGAAGAGAAGGAGAAAAGAGGCAGAAAGAATATTTGAGGAAATAACGGTTGAAAATTTCCCGACTCTTATGAAAGATATAAATACACATGTCCAAGAAGTGCGATGTACTCCATATAGAATACATTTAGTAGGCCTACTCTGAGGCACATACTAATCAGAATGTCAAATACCAAGGATAGGGAATTCTGAAAGCAGCAAAGGAAAAGTGATTTGTCACATAAGAGGGATTCTCAGCACTCCTAGGGGCCAATTTCTCATCAGAAACAGTAGAGGTGAGGTGGCAGCAGTATGATGTATTAAAGGGGTTGAAAGAAAAAAGCTGCCTGCCAAAAATTCTTTATCTGGGAAGTGTCCTTAAAAATGAAGGAGAGTTTAAAATATTCACAAATACATAGAAACTGAGAGTTTATCAACAAAAGACCCACCATACAAGAATTACTAAGGGGAGCTCTGCAGGTTGAAAAGAAAAGACAGGAAAGGGTGGCTAGGAGTAGTGCAAAGAAATGAAGATTATCAATAAACATTACTGAAAGTGTAAATGTGGAATTCAATAGGACTGTATCCTTAATATACAACTCTATTCTTTAATTCTTATGAGTAAGAATATAAACAAACAAGAAAAAAGCATATCTCATGACAATGTAAATGCAAAATACAAAGAGGCAATGTGGGATGAAGCCAACATGAAGAGGGGAAAAGAGGGATAATGGGAGCACAGAATGTATATGTTATTGAAGCCAAGTTGATATCTTTTCAAATTAGTAGGTTATAATCATTCATTGTAATATAAACCCAAGGGTAACCACAAAGTAAGTATTTAAAAATACACAGAAACAGAAATGAGAATGAGATCAGTCAGATACATCACAAAAGATCAACTATGTGGAAAAAAGAGACAAGAAAAAAGATATATTAAAAAAAAGACATGATGGCTGAAGTACTGAATCCACAGTAGTAACAGTGAATGTTAATAGATAACATCCCCAAGTAAAAGACACAGATTAGCAGAATGGATAAAAAACATGATCCAACTATATGTTGTTAATAAGAGGCTCACCTTAGGCCCAAAGACCCAAATAGGTTGAAAGGGAAAGGATGGAAAAAGATATTCCATACAAATCATGACCAAAAGGGATGGGATTAGCTATACTAACATTGGACAAATAGACTTTAAGTCAAAATCTGTCACAAGACACAACAGACACTATATATTAATAAAACGGCAATCCACTAAGAAGAAATAATCATAAAGATTTTTGCACATAACCACAGTGCCCCAAAACGTATGAGGCAAACACTGGCAAAACTTAAGGGAGAAAATAGACACCTCTGCAAAAATATCTGGAGACTTCAATACATCATTCTCATCAATAGATGAAACATCTATCAGGAGATCAATATGGGAACAGAGACCTTGAACTTGAATAATATGATAAATGAATTAGAGTTAAAAGACATATATAGAACATTGTCTTACAAAACAGCAGGATATATATTCTTCTCAAGTGCACGATATCCTCATTTTGCAGGATAGACCACATGTTGAGTCATAAAACAAGTCTCAAAAAATTTTTAAAGGATTGAAATTACACAAAACCTCTTCTCTGAACATATTGGAGTGAAACTGGAAATCAATAAAGGCAGGGAACTGGAAAATGCACAAATACAAGGAAGTTAAATAATATACTCATAAACAAACAGTAGATCAAATAAAAAATTGCAAGGAAAATCAGTAAATATCTTGATACAAATGAAAATGAGGACACATTTCAAAACTTAAGTGGTGCAGTGAAGATAATGTTGAGATGAAAACTTAGAGTTCTAAAAGCTTGCATTAAAAAAGAAAGCTTAAATGAAAGACCTAAATGCAAATCTTGAGGAACTAGAGAAGAGCAGCAAATTGAACTCAAAGAGAACAGCAGGGAGGAAATTAAAAAGATAACAGCAGAAATCAATGTAGTTGAGAAAAAAAATAATAGAAAGCATTAACAAAACTAAATATTGGTTCTTTAAAAGATCAATAAAATTGACAAAATTTTAGCTATGCTAACAAAGAAAAAAAAGAGCAGATGCAAATAAATAAAATCAGAAGTGAGAGGGGAGACATTACTATTGATCCCACAGAAATAAAAAGGATCATAAGAGCATATCTTGAACAATTATACTACACAAATTAGACGATGTGGATGAAATGGAAAAATTCATAAAAACACGCAAACAATCCATATTGACTCTAGAAATAGAAGACCTCAACACCAATTACAAGTAAAGAGATTGATCTGGTGATCAAAAACTGCCCACAAAAGAAAAGCCCAAGACCTGATGGCCTCACAGGTAAATTCTACCAATTATTCATAGAGTAATTAATAGCAATCCTGCTCAAACTCTTCCAAAACATTGAACAGAAGGGACACTACCCAACTCAAGCCATGAAACCAATACACATTAATGTCAAAGCCAGATAAATTTATTACAAAAAATAAAATTTCAGAACAATTTCTCCTATGAATATAGATACAAACTGTCCTCAGCAAAATATTTACAAGTCGAATCCAACAGAACATTAAAAGAACTATAAACCATGATCAAGTGGGATTTACTCCAAATATTCAAGTGTTTTGGTTTTACTAATGCTGACAAAATGTCTTGTACCAGAAATGGGTTGGCTTTTAAAATAGGGATTTATTAGCTTACAAATTTACAGTTCTAAGTACTTGAAAATGCCCCAATTAAGGCATCAACAGGAAGATAGCTTCTCCAAAGGCCAGTTACCCTGAGTTTGAACACCTCTGTCAGATAGCAAAGCACATGGTGACATCAGCTTGTCCCTCTCTCCTGGTTTTCATTGTTTCAACTTCTGGCTTCTCCATCTGTGGCTTTTCCTCTAAACTTTTCTGGGTATTTCCCTCTTTTTCATCTCTTAGCTATTATATGTATTTTCTCCTTTTATAAAGGGTCCAAGCAAGAGTATCAAGACACACCCTGAATGAAG
Source organism: Tamandua tetradactyla (assembly GCF_023851605.1). Classification (NCBI taxonomy): domain Eukaryota; kingdom Metazoa; phylum Chordata; class Mammalia; order Pilosa; family Myrmecophagidae; genus Tamandua; species Tamandua tetradactyla. The sequence goes on from NC_135338.1 coordinate 2,206,050, forward strand.
TGGGTCACATTTCAATTGAAATGACCTAATCACAAGGTCCCACTTATAATAGGTCTTCATGCACAGGAACACAATTAAAGAACATGACCTTTTCTGGGATATGTAACAGTTTCAAACTACCACAGCAAGGATGGTTCAAGATGAGAAAATAATGTAATATACCACATTAACAGGATGAAGGGAAAAAATCCTCATGATCAACTCAATTGACATATAAAAGGCACTTGACTAAATCCAGTAAACTTTCTTGATTAAAAACCCTTAGAAAACTAGGAATAGAAGGAAACTTCCTCAACATGATAAAGGTCAATACAAAAAAAAAAAACAAAAAAACAAACCCACAGCTAGCATCATACTCAATGATAAAGCACTGAAATCTTTTGGAATAAGACAAGGATGTCCACTGTCACCAAGACAAGGATGCCCACCACCGCCACTGTTATTGGACATTTTACTGGAAGTTCTAGCCAGAGAAATAGGGAAGAAAAAGAAATAAAAGGCATCCAAATTGGAAAGACATTCACTATTTGCAGATGACATAATCTTATATATAGAAATCCCTAAAAATCCACAACAAAGCTCCTAGAGTTAATAAATGAATTCTGCAAAGTAACAAAGTACAAAATCATTCTGAAAATGTAAGTAGTCTTTTCGTACACTAGTAATGAACAATCTGGAGAAGAAATCAAGCAAAAAAAAAAGTCCAGTGAAATAGCAACTAAAAGAATCAAGTGTGTGGGAATAAATTTAACCAAAGCTGTAAATGACCCGCACACAGAAAACTACAAACTATTACTAAAAGAAATCAAAGAAGACCCACATTAATGGAAGGGCATTCTGTGTTCATGGATTGGAAGATTAAATATTTAGATGTCAATTTAGATGTCAATACTACCCAAAATGATTTACATATTCAATAGAATCTCAATCAAATTTCAAAGGCTTCCTTTGTAGAAATGGAAAAATCAATTGTCAAATTTATATAGAAGGTTAAGGGACACAAACAACCAAAACCATCTTGGAAAAGAAGAAAGTAGGAGGACTCACACTTCCAAAATTTAAAATTTATTACAAAACTGCCGTAATCAAAACAGCATGGCAAGGAATGCCAGTATTGCGGGGAATTGAAAATAGATGGTATATGGGGAAAAATACAATCAGTGCAAGCTAGGGTCTATAGTCAACAGTAACATTTTGTATTATGCTTCCACTGAATGTAACAAAGGTACTATGCCAAAACTAAATGTCAACAGGTAGGGGGGGATTGGGAAAGGGGTATGGATTTTTTGTGGAAGAAAAGGAAATGTCTTTGGATAGAGTATGGTGGTGAAGGCATGCCTATACAATTAGGCTGGATTGTATGATGTGTGAATAAAACTATTTAAAAACTATTGAATACAGAGAAACAAGTGCTGGAGAAATTGTGGAGAAAGAGATGTATCTATTCACTGTTGGTAGGGAAATGTGAGGTGCAGCCCCTTGGAGGGCAGTGTGGTGATTCCACAGAAGGCTAGAGGTGGGTTTGCCATATGATCTTGAAACCCCATTGCTCAGTATATACCTGGAGAAACTGAGTGTGGGATCAGGAATTGATATTTGCATACCGGCATCTCTGGCAGCAATGTTCGTGATCCACAATGAATGGAGATGGCCTACGAGTACAATTGAGGCATGGAAGGGAGAACTATGGTGTATACATACAATGGACTACTGTGCGATGCAAGAAGGAATGACGTTGTGAGACATGCAACTAGATTAATTAAACTTTAAGGACAGTGAAATAGATGAAATGGTAGTAACAAAAAGACAAATATTATCATGCCTCAATCATATGGACTAATATAAAAATTCAGTGAATTAAAGTTGAGAGCATGGGATATCAGATTGGGGCATATTGTAAAGAGTCCTAGATGGTAAGCTCTTATAGCAGTCATATATATTCATATTACACTTCCTGTGTATTTTTATGAATATTCATATATATATTCAGGAAGTGTAACTGTTATTTCTAAATTCCCAGATACTGAGCTGTTCATATATAACATGGTCTTTTCCAGTAACTTCAGGTATTTATGTGACACCTGAGACCCAGAGTTAGAGCTCTGAAGCCATGAAAGTCAGCAGTGCCCATACAAGAACTGTTTAAAAGTTGAAAAAGTGATCAGACATTGAATAGAGATATGAATGAAGCTGATCTGAACAGGATTAAGATATATCAGAGACTGAGTAAAGGATGATATTGTCCATATATTAAAACTTCAACTTCTGTGCGAGACTAAAGGAAGAGATGTTTATTTGGTGCAAAATTCATACTTTGGGTAGTGCATTTCCTAATATAACTTGTGTGGTCAGTTTACTTGGACACCGTAGGTACAGGGAATCTTGAACAGGGCATGAGATTTTGTTGGTTTGTCCCGGTTAGTGTGATGCCCTGATAAATCCCAGAGTGATTTGGACAGTGACAAAGTGGACAAAGTTCACTTGGGGGAATGAGGAGAAAGGGGGAAATATTCAACTTCACCATTTGGAGAATTTCCAATCTTCTTGCAAGCAGTGGGGACAACAAAATCAATAGGCTGAGCCCCTGATCTTGGGGTTAGTCCCTATGAAACTGATCCCTGCAAAGGATAGGCTAAGCCTACTTAAAGTTAGGCCTAAGGGTCACCTTTAGAGAACCTCTTTTGTTGCATATGTGGCCTCTCTCTCTCTCTATGCCTATGCGGCAGGTGAACTCACTGCCCTCCCCCTTCTATGTAAGACATGACTCACAGGGTATAAATCTCCCTGGCAACATGGGACAGAAATCCCAGAATGAGCCAGGACCCAGCATCAAGGGATTGAAAAACCTTCTTGACCAAAAGGAGGAAGAGAGAAATGAGACAAAATATAAGTGTCAATGGGTGAGAGATTCCAAACGGAGTCTAGGGGTTATCCTAGAGGTTATTCTTATGCACTATATAGATATCCCTTTTGTAGTTCATGGTGTATTGGAGTGGTTAGAAGGAAGTACCTGAAACTGTAAAGCACTGTTCCAGTAGCCTTGTTTCTTGAAGGTGATTGTATAATGATAAAGCTTTTACAATGTAACTGTGCAATTGTGAAAACCTTGTGTCTGATGCTCCTTTTATCTAGGGTATGGACAGATAAGTAAAAACTATGGATAAAAAATGAAGAAATAATGGGGGAACAAAGGTTAGAATAAATTGAGTAGATTGAAATATTAGTGGTCAATGACAGGGAGGGGTAATGGTTTGGTATGGTATGTATGAGTTTTTTCTCTTTTTGTTTCTTATGCTGGAGTGATGCAAATGTTCAAAAAAATGATCATGGTGATGAATATACAACTATGTGATGATATTGTGAGCCACTGATTGTACACCATGTATGGAATGTTTATATGTCAAGGATGTTTGTACGATTGTATGTTAAGTTTTTACAATAAAAATAGTAAAATAAAAGGAAACGGCATGGTTCTAGATCAAGGACAGATATATAATCCCATGGAATCAAATTGTGAGTTTAGAAACAGACCTTCACATCTATAACCAATTGATTTTTTTATTTTTAACTCTTTTTATTGTATAGTATAACATATATACAAAGCAAAGAAATAAGAAAGTAATAATTTTCAAAGCACTCTTTAACAAGAAGTTACAGGACAGATCCCAGAGTTTGTCATGGGTTACCATATGATCCTCTCAGATTTTTCCTTCTAGCTGCTCCACAACATAAGAGGCTAGAAAGCTTAGATTTTTTTTTATCATCACAATCGACTTTTTTTCCTTCTTTTTTTTTGTGAAAAATAGCATTTATACAAAAAAGCTATAAATTTTAAAGTACAGCACCACAATTAGTTGTCGAACATATTTCAGAGTTGGACATGGGTTACAATTCCACACTTTTAGGTTTTTACTTCTGGCTGTTCTAAAATACTGGAGACTAAAAGAGATCTCAATTTGATGATTCAGCATTCATATTCATTTGTTAAATCCTATCTTCTCTGTATAACTCCACCATCACCTTTGATTTTTCCATCCCTCTCTTTAGGGGTTACCAATTGATTTTTAACAAGGTTTAAATTGTGAAAGAATAATCACTTCAACAAATGGTGCTGAAAGAACTGGATATCCATATGCAAAACAATGAAGGAGGATCCCTATCTCATACCATATACAAAAACTCAAAAAGGACCAAAGACCTAAATATAAGAACCAGGACTATAAAACTCCTAAAGTAAAATGCAGGGAAGCATATTCTGGATCTTGTATTAGGCAATGACTTCTTAGATTTCATACCCAAAGTGAAAGAAACAAAAGAAAACACAGTTAAATGGGGCCATCAAAATTTAAAATTTTTCTGCATCAAAGGACTTTATCATGAAAGTGAAAGGACAACCTACTCAATGGGAGAAAATATCTGGAAAGCATATGTGCTGGTTTGAAAGTATTATGTACTGCAGAAAAGCCATGCTTTGATCCTTATCCAGTCTCGTGGGAACAGCCATTTCTTTTAATCCTAATTCAATATTGTAGGGCATAAACTTTGGTTAAATTTTCTCCACAGAGATGTTACATGCCCAGTTGTGGGTGTGACCTTTGATTAGATGGAGATGTGACTCCACCCATTACAGGTGGGTTTTGATTAGATTACTGGAATCATTTAAAAGAGGAGACATTTTGGAGAGATTCAGAAATGACAGGCCAACAGGGAGAGCAGTTAAATGAATGCTTAGAGACGCTTGGAGTCCAGCAGACATTGCCACGTGCCTTTCCATGAGATGTTAAGCCAGAACCTGGAGAGATCCAAAGGAAGCCAAGAGATGAAAGCCAGCCCCAGAGAAGCAAAGTGAGGGATCCCACATGGACACAAACTGAAAGCAGTTGAGCCCAGAAGCAAGGGACAGGCAGATTCCAGCCATGTGACTTCCCAGCTGACAGAGCTATTCCATACAGTATCAGCCTTTTTTGGGTGAAGGTAACCTCTTGTTGGTACCTTAATTTGGACACTTTCACTTCCTTAGAACTGTAAATTTGTAACTTATTATATTCTCCTTTTGTAAAAGTTCTGGTAATTCATATTCCAACAGCTTTCAAACTAACACATCACATATGTGATCAGGGCTTAGTATCCAGAATATATAAAGGAATCCTACATTTACTCAACAATAAAAAGGAAAAGAACCCAATTTAAAGATGGGCTGAAGACTTGGATAGACATTTTTCCAAAAAAGGATATAGAAATAGTTTAAAAACACATAAAAAAGATGTTCAATACCACTAGCTATTAGGAAAATGCAAATCAAAATCATGATGGGATACCATTTCACATCCACTAGACTAGGTACTTTCTCAAAAATGAAAAATAACAAGTCTTAGAGTGGTTGCAAAGAAATAGACATGCTGATTCATTGTTGGTGGGAATGAAAAATGTATAGCAGCTGTGGAAGGTAGTTTGGCAGTTCATCAGAACTAAGTAAACAACTATCAGATGACATGGCAATTCCTTACCAATTCTCAAAAGAATTGAAGTCAGGGACTCAAATAGATGTTTGCACACTGATGTTCATAGCAACATTATTCTCAATTGCCACAACATGGAAGCAACCGAAGTATCTATTGACTGGTTAATGGATAAACAAAAAGTGGTATACAGATACAGTGAAATATTATCCAGCCATAAAAAAGGAGTGAAGTACTGATACAGGTGATAACATGGATCAACCTTGAAGACATTATGTTGATATAAGCCAGACTCCAAAGGACAAGTATTGTATGATCTCATTGATATGAAATAATTAGAATAAGCAAGCTCACAGGGTTAGAATTTAGAATAGAGTTTACCAGGGGCTGGGCTGGAGGTAGAGAATGGGGAGTTAATGCTTAATTTGTACAGAATTTCTATTTAGGTTGATTGTGAAGTTTTGGAAATGGATGGTTGTGATGGTAGCACATTATTGTGAGTATAATTAACACCACTGAGTTATATATGTGAATTAAATATGTGATTTAAAGGGGAAATTTTAGGTCATACATGTCGCTAGAATAAAAATTATAATTATAATATAAGACTGTATAACACAGCGCGGCACCCATGCCCCGCAGCAGCCAACCCGCCCGCCCTCCTTCTCCCCTCTCTTTCTCCGCCGGCCCGCTGCGCGGCGCCCACGCCCCGCAGCAGCCGACCCGCCCGCCCTCCTTCTCCCCTCTCTTTCTCCGCCGGCCCGCCGCGCGGTGCCCACGCCCCGCAGCAGCCGACCACCCGCCCTCCTTCTCCCCTCTCTTTCTCCGCCGGCCCGCCGCGGGCCACCCACGCCCCGCAGCAGCCGACCACCCGCCCTCCTTCTCCCCTCTCTTTCTCTGCCGGCCCGCCGCGTGGCACCCACGCCCTGCAGCAGCCGACCCGCCCGCCCTCCTTCTCCCCTCTCTTTCTCCGCCGGCCCGCCGCGCGGCGCCCACGCCCCGCAGCAGCCGACCCGCCCGCCCTCCTTCTCCCCTCTCTTTCTCCGCCGGCCCGCCGCGCGGCGCCCACGCCCCGCAGCAGCCGACCCGCCCACCCTCCTTCTCCCCTCTCCTCCCCCTCCTGCTCCGGCTGCACCCCAACCACCACGGTGCCCTCTTCCCCCGCCTTCACCGGCTCCTCCACCACCAGCCTCTACAGCCTTGCCGCCCTCACCTTTCCTCCTCCAGAACAGCTACTGGGGGAGTGGAGATAATACAGAGCAGCTCCCGGAGCCACGAGGGAGATCAAAGGGACGGCATACCCCATCCTGGAACGGCTGACTATCTGGGAGAACCAGCTCCGGTGAGATCACCAAGGGGCACGGGCTTTCCTGGGTGGGACGGCAAGCGACCGGAGTCCCTCCCTTCCACCTTCCCAGGCCAGCTGGTAGAATTGGACAGGCGGTCCCCTTAGGCCGCGGCGGCTGGTGCCCCCACCACACGAGGACCCCTGGACCAACTGAGAGAGTTAGGTCGGAAATCCCCAGACTGCGGAGAACAGTGACCGGGGGATCCCTTCCAAACACGTGACTCCCCCGTCGGCTGGGAATAGTGCACTCTTCCGGGCTGCGACAGCTGGCGCCCTCCCGCCACGCTTGGTGCCCCGGGCCGACTAGCTAATTCGGCCGGATGCTCTCCCGTGCTGCGGCGGCCGGTGACCCTCCCCGCATTCGGAACCCCAGGCCGGCTGGCATTCTTCCAAGACGCTACGGCTGTCGAACCTCCCCTACGGCGAGAATTTTCCAGAGTTAAAGAACCCACAACAACTTTAACTGGTGGAACCCGTAGACAAACGTGTGCCACGAGCGCCACCTACTGGGCAGGATAAGAAAAACAGAACCCAGAGATTGCACAGAAAAATCTTTCAACCTCTGGGGTCGAACACCCAGGGAAATCTGACTAAATGCCCAGACGCCAGCAGAAGATAACGGATCAGGCTCAGAAAATTGAACATATGGCCCAGTCAAACGAAGAAACCAATAGTTCAAATGAGATACAGGAACTGAAACAACTAATGCTGAATATACGAACAGAAATGGAAAACCTCTTCAAAAACGAAATCGATAAATTGAGGGAGGACATGAAGAAGACATGGGCTGAACATAAAGAAGAAATAGAAAAACTGAAAAAACAAATCACAGAACTTATGGAAGTGAAAGATAAACTAGAAAAGATGGAAAAAACAATGGATACCTACAACGACAGATTTAAAGAAACAGAAGATAGAATTAGTGATTTGGAGGATGAAACATCTGAATTCCAAAAAGAAACAGAAACTATCCAGAAAAGAATGGAAAAATTTGAACAAGGTATCAGGGAACTCAAGGACAATGTGAACCGTACAAATATACGTGTAGTGGGTATCCCAGAAGGAGAAGAGAAGGGAAAAGGAGGAGAAAAACTAATGGAAGAAATTATCACTGAAAATTTCCCAACTCTTATGAAAGACCTAAAATTACAGATCCAAGAAGTGCAGCGCACCCCAAAGAGATTAGACACAAATAGGCGTTCCCCAAGACACTTACTAGTTAGAATGTCAGAGGTCAAAGAGAAAGAGAGGATCTTGAAAGCAGCGAGAGAAAAACAATTCATCACATACAAGGGAAACCCAATAAGACTATGTGTAGATTTCTCAGCAGAAACCATGGAAGCTAGAAGACAGTGGGATGATATATTTAAATTACTAAAAGAGAAAAACTGTCAGCCAAGACTCCTATATCCAGCAAAACTGTCCTTCAAAAATGAGGGAGAAATTAAAACATTCTCAGACAAAAAGTCACTAAGAGAATTTGTGACCAAGAGACAAGCTCTGCAAGAAATACTAAAGGAAGCACTAGAGTCAGAACCGAAAAGACAGAAGAGAGAGACATGGAGAAAAGTGTAGAAAGAAGGAAAGTCAGATATGATATATATAATACAAAAGGCAAAATGGTAGAGGAAAATATTATCCAAACAGTAATAACTCTAAATGTCAATGGACTGAATTCCCCAATTAAAAGACATAGACTGGCAGAATGGATTAAAAAACAGGATCCTTCTATATGCTGTCTACAGGAAACACATCTTAGACCCAAAGATAAACATAGGTTGAAAGTGAAAGGTTGGGAAAAGCTATTTCATGCAAATAACAACCAGAAAAGAGCAGGAGTGGCTATACTAATATCCAACAAGTTAGACTTCAAATGTAAAACAGTTAAAAGAGACAAAGAAGGACACTATATACTATTAAAAGGAACAATTAAGCAAGGAGACATAACAATCATAAATATTTATGCACCGAACCAGAATGCCCCAAAATACGTGAGGAATACACTGCAAACACTGAAAAGGGAAAGAGACACACATACCATAATAGTTGGAGACTTCAATTCACCACTCTCATCAATGGACAGAACATCTAGACAGAAGATCAATAAAGAAATAGAGAACCTGAATATTACTATAAATGAGCTTGACTTAACAGACATTTATAGGACATTACATCCCACAACAGCAGGATACACCTTTTTTTCAAGTGCTCATGGATCATTCTCAAAGATAGACCATATGGTGGGTCACAAAGCAAGTCTTAACAAATTTAAAAAGATTGAAATCATACACAACACTTTCTCGGATCATAAAGGAATGAAGTTGGAAATCAATAATAGGCGGAGTGCCAGAAAATTCATAAATACATGGAGGCTCAACAACACACTCTTAAACAACAAGTGGGTCAAAGAAGAAATTGCAAGAGAAATTAGTAAATACCTAGAGGCAAATGAAAATGAAGACACAACATATCAAAACCTATGGGACGCAGCAAAGGCAGTGCTAAGAGGGAAATTTATTGCCCTAAATGCCTTTATCAGAAAAGAAGAAAAGGCAAAAATGCAGGAATTAACTGTCCACTTGGAAGAACTGGAGAAAGAACAGCAAACTAATCCCAAAGCAAGCAAAAGGAAAGAAATAACAAAGATTAGAGCAGAAATAAATGAAATTGAAAACATGAAAACAATAGAGAAAATCAATAAGACCAGAAGTTGGTTTTATGAGATAATCAACAAGATTGATGGGCCCTTAGCAAGATAGACAAAAAGAAGAAGAGAGAGGATGCAAATAAATAAGATTAGAAATGAAAGAGGAGACATAACTACTGACCTCACAGAAATAAAGGAGGTAATAACAGGATACTATGAACAACTTTACGCTAATAAATACAACAATTTAGATGAAATGGACAGGTTCCTGGAAAGACATGAACAACCAACTTTGACTCAAGAAGAAATAGACGACCTCAACAAACCAATCACAAGTAAAGAGATTTAATTAGTTATTCAAAAGCTCCCTAAAAAGAAAAGTCCAGGACCAGACGGCTTCACATGTGAATTCTATCAAACATTCCAGAAAGAATTAGTACCTACTCTCCTCAAACTGCTCAACATAATCGAAGTGGAGGGAAAACTACCTAATTCATTCTATGAAGCCAACATCACCCTCATACCAAAACCAGGCAAAGATATTACAAAAAAAGAAAACTACAGACCAATCTCTCTAATGAATATAGATGCAAAAATTCTCAATAAAATTCTAGCAAATCGTATCCAACAACACATTAAAAGAATTATACATCATGACCAAGTAGGATTCATCCCAGGTATGCAAGGATGGTTCAACATAAGAAAATCAATTAATGTAATACACCATATCAACAAATCAAAGCAGAAAAATCACATGATCCTCTCAATTGATGCAGAGAAGGCATTTGACAAGATTCAACATCCTTTCCTGCTGAAAACACTTCAAAAGATAGGAATACAAGGGAACTTCCTTAAAATGATAGAGGGAATATATGAAAAACCCACAGCTAATATCATCCTCAATGGGGAAAAATTGAAAACTTTCCCCCTAAGATCAGGAACAAGACAAGGATGTCCACTATCACCACTATATTCAACATTGTGTTGGAAGTTCTAGCCAGAGCAATTAGGCAAGAAAAAGAAATACAAGGCATCAAAATAGGAAAGGAAGAAGTAAAACTATCATTGTTTGCAGACGATATGATACTATATGTAGAAAACCCAGAAAAATCCACAACAAAATTACTAGAGCTAATAAATGAGTACAGCAAAGTAGCAGGCTACAAGATCAACATTCAAAAATCTGTAGCTTTTCTATACACTAGTAATGAACAAGCTGAGGGGGAAATCAAGAAACGAATCCCATTTACAATCGCAACTAAAAGAATAAAATACCTAGGAATAAATTTAACCAAAGAGACAAAAAACCTATATAAAGAAAACTACAAAAAAACTGTTAAAAGAAATCACAGAAGACCTAAATAGATGGAAGGGCATACCGTGTTCATGGATTGGAAGACTAAATATAGTCAAGATGTCAATCCTACCTAAATTGATTTACAGATTCAATGCAATACCAATCAAAATCCCAACAACTTATTTTTCAGAAATAGAAAAACCAATAAGCAAATTTATCTGGAAGGGCAGGGTGCCCCGAATTGCTAAAAACATCTTGAGGGAAAAAAACGAAGCTGGAGGTCTCGCGCTGCCTGACTTTAAGGCATATTATGAAGCCACAGTGGTCAAAACAGCATGGTATTGGCATAAAGATAGATATATCGACCAATGGAATCGAATAGAGTGCTCAGATATAGACCCTCTCATCTATGAACATTTGATCTTTGATAAGGCAGTCAAGCCAACTCACCTGGGACAGAACAGTCTCTTCAATAAATGGTGCCTAGAGAACTGGATATCCATATGCAAAAGAATGAAAGAAGACCCATCTCTCACACCCTATACAAAAGTTAACTCAAAATGGATCAAAGATCTAAACATTAGGTCTAAGACCATAAAACAGTTAGAGGAAAATGTTGGGAGATATCTTATGGATCTTACAACTTGAGGTGGTTTTATGGACCTTAAACCTAAAGCAAGAACACTGAAGAAGGAAATAAATAAATGGGAGCTCCTCAAAATTAAACACTTTTGTGCATCAAAGAACTTCATCAAGAAAGTAGAAAGACAGCCTATGCAATGGGAGACAATATTTGGAAATGACATATCAGATAAAGGTCTAGTATCCAGAATTTATAAAGAGATTGTTCAACTCAACAACAAAAAGACAGCCAACCCAATTACAAAATGGGAAAAAGACTTAAACAGACACCTACCAGAAGAAGAAATACGGATGGCCAAGAGGCACATGAAGAGATGCTCAATGTCCCTGGCCATTAGAGAAATGCAAATCAAAACCACAATGAGATATCATCTCACACCCACCAGAATGGCCATTATCAACAAAAGAGAAAATGACAAGAGCTGGAGAGGATGCAGAGAAAGAGGCACACTTATCCACTGTTGGTGGGAATGTCAAAGGGTGCAACCACTGTGGAAGGCAATTTGACGGTTCCTCAAAAAGCTGAATATAGAATTGCCATACGACCCAGCAATACCATTGCTAGGTATCTACTTAGAGGACATAAGGGCAAAGACACTAACGGACATTTGCACACCAATGTTTATAGCAGCGTTATTTACAATTGCAAAGAGATGGAAACAGCCAAAATCTCCATCAACAGAAGAGTGGCTAAACAAACTATGGTATATACATATGATGGAATATTATGCAGCTTTAAGACAAGATAAACTTATGAACCATGTAATAACATGGATGGACCTAGAGAATATTATGCTGAGTGAATCCAGCCAAAAACTAAAGGACAAATACTGTATGGTCCCACTGATGTGAATGGACATTCGAGAATAAACTTGAAATATGTCATTGGTAACAGAGTTCAGCAGGAGTTAGAAACAGGGTAAGACAATGGGTAATTGAAGCTGAAGGGATACAGACTGTGCAACAGGACTAGATACAAAAACTCAAAAATGGACAGCACAATAATACCTAATTGTAAAGTAATCATGTTAAAATACTGAATGAAGCTGCATCTGAGCTATAGGGTTTTTTTTGTTTTTGTTTGCTTGTTGGTTTGTTTGTTGTTGTTGTTTTTTACTATTATTACTACTTTTATTTCTTTTCTTTATATTAACATTTTATATCTTTTTCTGTTGTGTTGCTAGTTCCTCTAAACCGATGCAAATGTACTAAGAAACAATGATCATGCATCTATGTGATGACGTTAAGAATTACTGAGTGCATATGTAGAATGGTATCATTTCTAAATGTTGTGTTAATTTCTTTTTTTTTCTTTCCGTTAATAAAAAAATAAAAAAATAAAGACTGTATAACACAGTGAACCCTATTCTAAATGATGGACTATAGTTAACAGTATAAGAATAAAAAATGTTCTTTCATGAATTATAACAAATGTACCACATTAATACAAGGTGTTATTAATAGGTTTGTAAATGGGAAAAAATATCCCCTGAATTAAACTAATTCTATTGTTAATAGTGGAATTATAATATTCTTTAATTAACTATAACAAAGGTACCACACGAATGCAAAATATTAATAATGGGGGGAGGTATATGGGAATGATCTAGTTTTTACATGGTTTTTCTATTTACCTACAGCATCTCTCATTTAAAAACTTTAGTAAATAAAAAAGATTAATGGTTGCCAGGGATTTGGTGGGGCGAGGAATGAATATAGAGTACAGGGCATTTTTAGCTCAGTGTAACGATTCTATATGATGCTATAGAATGATTCTATATGATGATGGTGAATACGTGACATTATGCATTTGTCAGAACCCTTTGAACTGTATAACACAAAGAGTTAGCCCTAAATGTAAACGGTGGATTTCAGTTAACAATAATTGATATTGGCTCATCTATTGTAACAAATGTACTATGTTAAATCAAGATGTTAATAAAAGGAGAAACTGTACGGGCAGGGGGAGAGGGCTGGCAAGGGATTATATGATAACTTTTTACTTTTTGCACTATGTTTCTGTACCTTAAAGCTGATCTAAAAAATAAAGTCTTCTAATGAAAAATAAAATAAAAATAAAATGGAGCATCAAAATGCATAATTAACGTGTCCAGAAACGTCAGGCAAGGTAGGATTTGAGCCCAGGTCTGTCTAGCGCTAAGACAATTGCTTTTTTGTATACCCTGTATTAACCTCTCATGACACCTTGTTCACCATATCCACCTACATTCACTTCCCCAGTGGTCATAGGAGCCAAATCTTCAAAGGGCTTAAGCAAGGAGTAAGGATGGAACAGAAAGGATTCTTCAATGAAGGGGCTTAGGAAAAGGGAAGTCAGGATCCTGGACGCAGGACACAGGGCTGATCCTGGGGAGGGGATGACCCAGTGGGGGTGACACACAGCAGAAAAGGCAGTGGTGTGCACCCTGTTTCTTAGGACTGTGGTAACGAAGCACTACAAATTGAGAGGCTTAATTGAGTGGCTTAACAGAAATTGTGTCCCAGTTCTGAAGGCTAGAAGTTCAAAATCAAGATGTTGACAGGGCCATGCATTTTCAGAAGCCTATAAGGAAGAATCTATTTCATGTCTCTCTTCTGGTTTCTGGGGGTGGCTTGCCAGCAATCAAGGCCACTCTCTACTTCACTTTGTCTCTCTGTCCACAAATGTCCTCTTCCTTTAAGGACACCAGAAACTGAATCCATTATTTTTTACATATCTAACCAGTCAGTGGAAGATGAGTTATAATAAGACACCAAATAAAATAAAAATTTTAAAAAGAAAAACTCACATGTTAAAATATAGAGGCTTGAATGCACCCATTTTTATGTGACTCTCAGATTTATGAATATGTCAAGTATGTGTCTATGAATGAATTTGGATTTCATTCTTCCAAGTTACAGTCTATATTAAGCAGTATGAAATATTTTTAGCAGCTTTTCAACCAGTTTTACGTAACTGGCATAATAAAGGCTGACTTAGTAACTATACAACATGGTCACATGAGAAGTTATGCCATTACTAACAGAACACTAAAAATTTTTATCAAAAGACTTTAATTTTAGGCCATAATTTACAACATAAAAATACAGTGGATTTGCATCCCTATAAAAGTGCATCCATACATCAAGCCATAAAATGTGCTCAGTTTCCAAGTTTTCTTTCAATTTTAGGTTGAATAAAACCCTTAATTTTTGGTTTTCAATGAGGGGAAAACACAACATAATTTTGGATATCTTATTATTGGAGCTCCAAATATTTTAGCTACTCCCTAGGCCCAGATAACTATTTATGTCTCTAGTTCATTTTCAACTAATATGCCCCAAATATGCCTGTCATTATCTGTTTAACACAATGCAGACCCTCAAAACTATTCCACTGATGTCTGCTTTATAATAGACTAATTATTTATAATTAGAAATAATTTTTCAGAGTGCTGGCTAAGGAAGCATGCTGTATTGAAAGAGTGTCATGATTTTAAAAATTTGTAGCTCAGGCTTACAGGTCTGTGGAAATAGCCTTCATGTCAGCTAATTTAAACACTCCAGCATTGCCCAAGTACTAAGAAACTAAACAGATTTCCTGAAAGGATATAAAACTTGACAGGATCAAAGGTATGGCGCTTTGAAATAATTTATGCAACTAGAAAAGCCGTGTTTTAATCCTAATCCATCTCGTAGAGGCGGCCATTTTTTTTAAACCCTATTCGGTACCATGTGTTGGGAACTTGATTAGGTTATCTTCGTGGAGGTGTGACTCACCCAACTGTGGGTATTAATTAGAGGGAAATGTGACTCCCTGCATTCCAAGTGGATCTCGATTAGTTTGCTGGAATCCTTTAAAAGAGGAAACATTTTGGAAAAAGCTGCAGAGCCCAGGCATCCAGCGACCTTTGGAGTTAGAGAAGGAAAACACCCCTGGGGTAGCTTCATGAAGCAAGAGGCCTGGAGAGAAAGCTAGCAGACGTTGCCATGCTTGCCACGTGCCTTTCCAGTTGAGACAGAACTCTGAACTTCATTGGCTTTTCTTCAGTGAAGGTAACCTCTTGTTGGTGCCTTGATTTGGACATTTTTATAGATTCTGCACAGCCTTAGAACTGTAAATTTGCAACTTAATAAGTTCCCCCTTTTAAAAGCCATTCTGTTTCTGGTATATTGCATTCTGGCAGATTGTCAACTAGAACAAAAGGAAAGAGGTACAAGTACATTCCTCATCCTTTTCAAGGGTTATCAACCCCTCATTGGTGTTGAAACTATTCTTACAGGAGACCAACCAGAAGCCGTCTTCTTGCTACCAGCAGGGTAGCTGCATCAAAGAGATCCTGGGTACATTCCTCATCCTTTTCAAGGGTTATCAACCCCTCATTGGTGTTGAAACTATTCTTACAGGAGACCAACCAGAAGCCGTCTTCTTGCTACCAGCAGGGTAGCTGCATCAAAGAGATCCTGGGGACCAAACAGCAAAGGACTGTGGGGAAGAAGCTATGAATCCTTTCAGTTCTTTGACATGCACAAAGTAACTTAATTATGTTGTCCATTCTGAGAATAAATCACGAATAGCAGGGCATATTGAAAGAAATTAAATAATATAAGTGGGAAAATACCCCATGTCTATGGATAGGAAGATTTAACATTGTTAAGATGCCAATACTCCCCACAAATAGTCTATAGACTATAAACTATAGTCTACAGACACAATCACTGCCAAAATCCCTGCCTTTTTGGGCAGAAACTGATAAGCTGACCCTAAAATTCGTACAGAAATGCTAGTGACTTAGGATAGCCAAAACAATCTTGAGAAAGAACAAAGCTGGAGGACTCACATTTCCCAATTTCAAAATATACTTCAGAACTACAATAATCAAGAGAGTGTGCTAACAGTATAGACACATAAATCAATTGACTAGAATAAATGTCTACGGCCTGTTGATTTTTGACAAAGATGTCAAGACAATTCAACAGGAAAAAGATGTTTCACAAATGGTACTCAGACAACTAGATATCCACATACAAGAGAATGGATATCCAACACAAAAATTAACTCAAAATGAATCACAGACACAGATGAAGGAGCAACAACCTACATAAGTCTGTGATGCATTGAAGCTGCATGTCCCCCAGAAAACACGTTCATAAATCTAACCTATTCCTGAGGGTGTGGACCCACGGGAAGTAGGACTTTTGGATGAGACTGCTTCAGTGAAGGTGTGACCCACTGCAATCAGGATGAGTCTTAATCCTCCTGCTGGAGTCCTCTGTAAGAATAAAATTAGACAGAGAGAAAGTCAGGAAGCAAGAAACTGAAATCAACAAAACCTGGAAGAGAAAGGAGAGACCAGCAGATGATGCCCTGTGCCCTGCCATGTGACAGAGGAGCAAGGCTCACAACAAATGGTTTTTGGGAAGAAAATATCACCTTGATGCTTTGATTTGGACATTTTCCCAGGCTCAAAACCAGGAACAAATAAATTCTGACTGTTTAAGCCAATCGCTGCATGGTATTTTCTTGGGCAGCCTAGGAAACTAAAACAGATTTTGGTACCAGGAGAGCGGGGTGCTGCTACTGCAAATACTAAAAATGTGAAAATAGCTTTGGAATTGGGTAAATGGGAGAGACTGGAGAAATTATGAAGTGCTTGATTTTATTTTATATTTTGTAAATACCAAAAAATACCTAACAAACACAAACATTCCTATTTTGATCATTCCATTCTACATGTATAATCAGTAATTCTCAATATCATCACGTAGTTGCATATTCATCATCATGATCATTTCTTGGAACATATGCATCTATTCAGAAAAAGAAATAAAATGAAAACAGAAAAAAAAATGTATACATACCATACCCCTTACCCCTCCCTTTCATTGATCACTAGCATTTCAAACTAAATTTATTTTAACATTTGTTCCCCAATTATTTATTTTTATTCCATATATTCTACCTGTCTTTTGACAATGTAGATAAAAGAAGCATCAGACACAAGGTTTTCACAATCACACAGTCACATTGTGAAAGCTATATCATTATACAATCATCTTCAAGAAACCTGGCTACTGGAACACAGCTCTACATTTTCAGGCAGTTCCCTCCAGTCTCCCCATTACATATTGACTAACAAGGTGATATCTACTTAATGCGTAAGAATAACCTCCAGGAAAACTTCTCGACTCTGCTTGGAACCTCTCAGCCATTGACACTTTGTCTCATTTCACTCTTCCCCCTTTACTTCGAGAAGGTTTTCTCAATTCCTTGATGCTGAGTCTCAGTTCATTCTAGGATTTCGGTCCCACATTGCCAGGAAGGTCCACACCCCTGGGAGTCATGTTCCACGTAGACAGGGGGAGGGTGGTGAGTTTGGTTGTTGTGTTGGATGGAGAGAGAGGCCACATCTGAGCAACAAAAGAAGTTCCCTTGGGGGTGACTCTTAGGCCTAATTTTAAGTAGGCTTGACCTATCCTTTGTGGGGTTAAGTTCCATATGAACAAACCCCAAGACTGGGGGCTCAGCCTATAGCTTTGGTTGTCCACACTGCTTGTGAGAATATCAAGAATTCAACTTGGGGAAGTTGAATTTTCCCCCTTTTTCACCATCCCATACTCTTTGATATGTTGTGTTTTCATTTTCATTTGCCTCGAGATATTCACTGATTTCTCTTGGAATTTCTTCCTTGACCCACTGGTTGTTTAAGAGTGTGTTACTGGGCCTCCACATATTTGTGAATTTTCTGGCACTCTGACTATTATTGATTTCCAACTTCATTCCTTTATGATGAGAAAGTGTTTTGTATGATTTCAATATTGAGACTTGCTTTGTGACCCTGCATATGGTCTATCCTTGAGAATGATCCATAAGCACTTGAGAAAAAGGTGCATCCTGCTGTTGTGGGGTGTAATGTTCTATGAATGTTTGTTAAGTCTAGCTCATTTATTGTATTATTCAAATTCTCTGTTTCTTTATTGATCCTCTTTCTAGATGTTCTGTCCATTGACAAGAGTGTGGAATTGAAGTCTTCAACTATTATGATAGATGTGTCTCTTTCTCTTTTCAGTGTTTGCCACATGTATTTTGGAGCATTCTGGCTTGGTACATAAATATTTATTATTGTTATGTCTTCTTGCTGAATTGTTCCTTTTATTAATACATAGTATCCTTCTTTGTCTCTTTTAAATGTTTTATATTTGAAGTCTAATTTGTTGGATATTAGTATAGCTGCTCCTGCTTTTTCTGATTGTTATTTGCATGAAATATCTTTTCCCAACCTTTCACTTTCAACCTATGTTTATCCTTGGGTCCTAAGATGTGTTTCCTTTAGACAGCATATAGATGGGTCCTGTTCTTTAATCCATTCTGCCAGTCTGTGTCCATTGATTGGGGAGTTTAATCCATTAACATTTAGTGTTATTACTGTATGGGGAGTACTTTCTTCTAGAATTTTGCCTTTTGTATTTTACATGTTATATCTAATTTTCCTTCTTTTTACCTTTATTCATATTCTTCATTTGTGCACTCTTCTCCACACCTCTCTCTTCTGTCTTTTTCTATCTGTCTCTAGTGCTCCCTTTAGTATTTCTTGCAGAGCTGGTCTCTTGGTCACAAATTCTCTCAGTGATTTTTTTGTCTGAAAATGTTTTAATTTCCCCCTCATTTTTGAAGGACAATTTTGCTGGGTATAGAATTCTTGGTTTGCCATTTTTCTCTTTTAATAATTTAAATATATCATCCCACTGTCTTCTCACCTCCATGGTTTCTGCTGAGAAATCTACACATAGCCTTATTGGGCTTCCCTTGTATGTGATGGATTGCTTTTCTCTTGCTGTTTTCAAGATTCTCTCTTTCTCTTTGACCTCTGACATTTTGATTAGTAAATGTCTTGGAGTACATCTATTTGGATCTATTCTCTTTGGGGTACACTGCACTTCTTGGATCTGTAATTTTAGTTCTTTCATAAGAGTTGGGAAATTTTCATTGATAATTTCCTCCATTAGTTTTTCTCCTCCTTCTCCTTTCTCTTCTCCTTCTGGGACACCCACAACACGTATATTCATGTTCTTCATATTGTCATTCAATTCACTGCTCATATTTTTCCACTTTTTTCCCTGTATTTTCTTTTGCTTGTTGGATTTTAGATGTTCCATCCTCCAGTTCACTAATCCTATGTTCTGCCTCTCTAAATCTACCCTTGTATGTTTTCATTGCTTTTTTCATCTCTTCTACTCTGCCTTTCATTTCCATAAGTTCTGTGATTTGTTTTTTCAGACTTTCAATTTCTTCTTTTTGTTCATTCCTTGCCTTCTTTATATCCTCCCTCAATTCATCAATTTGAGTTTTGATGAGGTTTTCCATGTCTGTTCATATATTCTGAATTAATTGTTTCAACTCCTGTATCTCATTTGAATTGTTGGCTTGTTTCTTTGACTGGACCATATCTTCAATTTTCCTAGTGTGATTTGTTGTTTTTTGCTGGTGTCTAGGCATTTAATTACCTTAATTAGTGTATTCTGGAGATTGTTTTCACTCCTTTTACCTAGGGTTTTCTTGCTGGATGAATTTGTTGTCTGTCTGTTCTTTGACATTCAGTTCAGCTTTTTCTGGGTCTCTAGCTTAGGTTTTGTTTAACAGATCAGAAATTTTCAGTTCTTGTTTTCTTGTTTCTTGCCCTGCTTGTATGGTGCCTCCTTTTTCTCCCCACCCGTAGGAGGGTCTACTTAGTTATTATAGACCCCAGCCAGATTTTCCCAGACCAAACTGGCCTCCTGTCAGGAGGAAAGAGTCATCTGTATTGGTTTTCCCAGAGGGTGAGACCCAGCAGATTGAAAGACTTTCCTGTGAAGTCTCTGGACTCTGTTTTTCTTATCCTGCCCAGTATGTGGTGCTTGTCTGACTGCAGGTCCCCCCAGCATAAGATGATGTGGTACCTTTAACTTTGGCAGACTGTCCTTGCTGGAGACCTGGTGGAGACAGAGGAGAGTTTGTAGGCTGGTTTTAAGAGCTTCAAATTACCAAGCCCTGGAGTCTGAATTCCTTAAGGGAGGGATTCCACCTGGGTTGGGCTTCATCCCTCCCCTGGGGAAGGCACAGGCTCCAGACAAGCCCTCAAACAAGCTTGTTTCTGCCTATGCCTGGGGCAGTTGCAGCCTGAGAAGTCCTGCTGCTGTATCCAAAGGCAGTCAAACCTTTGTAGAAACACAGCCACAAAAACCTGTTTCCTTTTTTTTCTTTTTCTGTCAGCCCTGCCCCTTTGGCACTGGGGCAAAAATGAGCAACCTCTGCTTTGACCAGGTTTACCTGAGCTGGGGGCCTATTTTTAGTAGTCAGAATTTGTTAATTAATACCACAATTGGTGTTTGGTTGGGCTCAGCCCCTGCTGTTGGCAAAGTTTCTTTCCTTTCCCCTCTGGGAAGCAGCCTGTGGGAGAAAGGCACTGGCTTGGGGAACTCACAGTTCTGGGAGGGCTCGCAGCTGGTCCAGCTGGTCCAGACTGGGGTACGCTGTGTGTCTGGTCACTGACGTGGCCCCAGGGGCTGTTCTGTACTGTTTCTGGTTATTTAGTAGTTGTTCTGGAGGATGAACTAAAATGCACACTTTGCTAAGCCGCCATCTTGGCACCTCCCACGAGGTGCTTGATTTTAAAAAAGCTAAACTGCTTTGAGAACATTCTTGGTAGAAATAAGGACATTAAAACAATCTTGTAGAAGTAAATAGGAGTAAATATTTGTGGGCTTTGGTTAGATAGTGTTTTTATGTTTTGTTTTGTTTTGTTTTTAGATATGACACCAAAAGCAAAAGTGATGAAAGAAAAACAAGTGAATTGGATTTCATCAAAAGTTTTGTGCATCAAAGAAAACCATAAAGAAAGCAATATCAAGTGACATAATAGGCAAGAATATTTTTAACCATATACTGGTACAGGACATTTATTCTGAATAAACAAGGAACCCTTATCATTCAGTATAATAACAACAACAAATAACCCAATTAGAAAATGGGCAATGGATTTGAATAGACATTTTTCCAAAAAAGATAGACAAATGGCCAATCAGTCCATGAAAAGATGCTCACATTGATAGTCATTAGGGGGTATTAATTAAACTGCAGTGAGATACCACTTCACGTTCTAGGACTTCTAAAATAAAAGAGAATTTCAAAATATAGTAAGTGTTTGCCAGGCTATGGAGAAATTAGAACCTCATACGTTGCTTGTAGGAATGCAAAACAGTTCAGCCACTGTGGAAAACAGTTTGGCGTTCCCTCAAACTGCTAAATATGGAGTTATCATATAATCTAAAAATGTCACTCCTGGGAACGTACCCAAGAAAAATGAAAGCATATGTCCTCACATAAACTAGTATACTAAAGCTCATAGCAGCATTATTCATAGGCAAAGAGTGGAAACATCCCACATGACCAATAATTGATTAACAGATAAATAAAATGTGGTATATCCAAACAACAGAATAATATTTGGTAACAAAACAATGATGTACTAATACATGCTACAACATTGAAAAGATTATGCTAAGCAAATACGACAGTTACAAAAGATTCATGCAGGTTGCATTGTTCCATTTATTTGAAATTCCCAGGACAGGCAAATCCACAAAGAAAGTAGATTAGTGGTTACCTGGGGCCAGAGTTTGAGGAGGTGTGTTGAAGAAGTGGAGTTGGGAATACATTTGTCTGCAGAGTTTCTTTTTGGGGTGTTAAAATACTTTACAATTAAATTATGGTGTTGGTTACACAACTCTGAGAATATTCTAAAAATCACTGGACTGTATACTTTAAGTAGATGAATTTTATTTAATTTAATGAGGCTCTTAAAAAAATGCCATGTCTATAAGTAAGGATAGGGCAATTATGTGTTTGTGCCAGACCACTCAGTCTGTAGTGAAAAGGATCTTAACCTGCAGTCGTTGCTGATATGCTGAGATACCTGAAATCACTAGCAACATGTTGTTTGGAGTATGAACTTTGGATACACGTGGGCTTTTTTTTTTTTTAATCATGGCTTTGTCACAAACTGTGTGACACTTACCTTCTCTGTGCTTTAGCCTCCTGTCTTTTGGAGCTTTAATGAGGATTAAATGAACTAATAAAAGTTCAGATCTTAGAATAATGCTTGACACAGAGTAAGTGTAAGAAAATAATGATGATGATGATGGTGTTTCTGCTGATGTGATCATTCATAAGTTCTGTTCAGTTTCCCCAGAAGTTTCTGATCTTACTGAAAAGAGACCAGTTTGTAATTTCATTTGGCCATTTTTAGCCAAATGTAAGAAATAACATGCTCTTAGGATAAATTAGCAATCCAATTCTCTGATAAAACTGCACATTACCATATGAACCAGCAATTACAGTTAGGCATTTATCCCACATAAATGAAAACTTATTTTCACACAAAAGCCTGTTCACACAGGTTTATAGCAGTTTTATTTGTCATAGCAAAAAACTGGAATCAGGCCAGGTGTTCAACATGTGTGGTATGTCCATACCATGGACAGCTACTCAGCAGTGGAAAGAAATGAACTACTGACATACCCCAAAATTTGATGACTCTTTGGGGAATTATGCTATGTAGGAAAAAATCTTAAATGCTTACACACTGCATGATTCTATTTATACAAAATTTTTGAAATAACAAAATTTTAGAAATATAGGACTGATTCCTGGTTGCTAGTGTTCAGGGTTGGAGGTGGGGACACTGGGCAGGTGGATGTAGCTGTTAATGGGCAATACAAGGTATTTTTGTCCTGTAGGGATTGTTCGGTGTCTTGTCTGGTAATGGATATATGAGTGCACACAAGTCACAAAATTGTACAGAATTTAATATATACACGTACATATATACACATACAAGCACAGAGAAAACTGGAGAAATCTGAATAAATGTGAACTGTATCAACACCAATACATTAGTTGTGATATTATACAATAATTTTACATAATACTACCATTGGAGGAAACTGGGCAAGGTATACAAGGAATGTTTCTGTGTGTTTATCAGTCAAAGGCTTTCATTTATTTTATTGCATGTCTATTTGTAAAGAAAGCATAGAATTATTTTACATGATTTGAAAATTTCTGTAAATGGTCTCACACTGTATAAAGTGTTTTGGAAGTTCTAGTTTGTTGATTTTTCCAATATATATTGTGTATTATTTGATTTTAACAGAAATTCTTTCATTCTCCTGTTGGTGGATTTGTTCCATATTCTTGCTCTCCATCATGGTGCTACAATGAACATACTTGTATGTGACTCCTGAGGTTCATTTAAAAGAGTTTCTTTAGGTTTAAAACTAGCAGTGGAATATATGTGCATTAACTTCACTTATTAATTATCAAGTTGTTTCCCAAAATTGTGCTAAATGTTATTCCTACCAGCAGTAGACAGACGTTCCAGTTTCTGGATCTTTTCCAATTCTTTATTTTGCTGGAATTTTTATTTTTTATTTTTGCCAAGTTAGTAGGTATGAAGGGGTTTTGGTTGTAATTTTAAATTGTATTTCCAAGATTCATCATGAGACAAGGTAATTTTTCACATTTTTGTTTAGGTTTGCACATTGAGATAAAGTTTACACACAGTAAAACTTATCCCTTTTAGGTTTCTTGTGATTTTCTTGGCATTTTATGTCCTTCTTTTATGATGTTCCTGGTCAAGACTTTTGTCCATTTTTCTACAGAGTTTGTCTTTTTCTTAATTTTTTATAAAAGTTATGAATGAGTTTGCAAATTCTGATTAGACCATTGAAAATAGTTTTCTGCAAACTCTTGTAAAAGTTTATAGCTTTATCTGTCATAGTTAAGTTTCTAAACTACCTGGATTTATGTTTATATATAGTGTGAAACATGGGTCCAACTTCATTTCTTTTCCATTATGAGTAACTAATTGCCCTAGCAACATTTATTGAAAATGCCACTATTTCCCAAGTGATCGTGGTCAGAATACAATTTTTCATATTTCCGTGAGTCTGTGTGTTTGTTTCCTACAGCCACTGTAACACATTACCTAAAAACTGGATGGTTTAAAGCTACAGAAACTGATAGTCTCACAGTTCTGGGGCTAGAAGTCTGAAACCAAGGTGCCAGCAGTGCTGAGCTCTCCCTGAAGGCTTAGGGAAGAACGCTTTCTTGCCTCTTTTCAGCTTCTGGTTGGTTTCCAGCAATCCTTGGCATTCTTTGGCTTACAGATACATCAGTCCAATCTCTGCTTCTGTTATCACATGGCATTCTCTGGTCCTAACGGCCCTCTTCTTTTTTTAAATTGTGAAATATGACTTATAAACAAACACACAAACAAAAAATACAATAAATTTCCAAGTACATTTTAACAAGTAGTTATAGAACAGATTTTGAAGTTTGGTATGGGTTACAGTTCCATGGTTTTTCGTTATTTCTTCTGGCTGCTCCAAGACAGTGGAGACCAAAAGAAATATCAATATAATGATTCAGCATCATACTCATTTGTTAAACCTGATCTTCTCTGTTATACTACTCCTTCTCTTTAAATAACATATATACATAAAAGCAATAAATTTCAAAGTATAGCACAACAATTAGCTGTAGAACAGATTTCAGAGTTTGGTATGGGTTATAATACCAAAATTTTAGGTTTTTACTCCTAAGTGCTGTAAGGTACTGGAGGCTAAAAGAAACATTAATATAATGTCCAGCACTCGTACTCATTTGTTAAACCCTACCTTCTCTGTATAATTCCACCATCACCCTTGATCTTTCTCCCACTCTGTAAGGGTATTTGGGCTATGACCATTCTAACTTTTGCATGTCTATAATATGGTATAGGGGGATGGAACGAGTTGATGTTGTGGAGAGGCTGGGCTCTCTGCATTTCAGGACTTATCTGGTCCAGGGATCCATCTGGAGTTTATAGGGTTTGGAGAGTTACCCTAGTGCATAGGAACCTTTGTAGAATCTTATATAATGGCCTAGGTATTCTTTAGGATTGGCAGGAATGGTTTTGGTTGGGGGTTGGCAAGTTATGATAGGTAGCAATGTCTAATTGAAGTATGTGCAAAAGTGACCTCCAGTTTAGACTTTCGACTCTATCTGAACTCTCTCAGAAACTGATACCTTAATTGTTACACTTCTTTTACCCCTTTTTGTCAGGATGGCATTGCTGATCCCATGGTGCCAGGGCCAGGCTCATGCCTGGAATTCATCTCCTACACCTCCAGGGAGACTGTCCAGTGTCATGTCCCACAGGTGTTATGTCCCACCTGGGGAGGGCAATGCTTTCACTTGCAGAATTGGGCTCAGAAAGAGAAAGGCCACATCTGAGCAACAAAACAGGTCCTCTGGAGGTGACTCTCAGGCATACCTATGGGCAAACTAAGCTTCTCCACTACATCACAAGAGCAAACCTCAAGATCAAGGGCTTGGTCTATTGATTTGGGTGTCCCTAATGTTTGGCACAGTATCTGGGTCTCCCTGTTGGTACTGTTTAATAGTTCCATAATTTTCCTACAGGCCCTTAAGGGATTTTGCCAATACTTTTTGATTATCAGCTTAACATGCTCTGGGATGTATCCAGGCATTACATTAAGCTTTACAGGATTAAAGACTTTCATCCTCATTCTGGGGTCCCTGTGTTTGAATTGTTTAAATGATCTATCCAGACAAGTTGAGTTAGATTATGTGCTACAGAAAACTCAGGTTCTGGACATAATAAAACTTTCTTCCTTTGGTCTCAAAGAGTAGGTGAGGTTCTAAAATGCAGGCAATGTCTTCCTTACCCCTGTATTCTGAATTACCTTAATTCTGATTCAATTGGCTTCATCCTTATCTCCAAATACCAAATTACACATATATAAAACAGCCCCTCAAAATCCAGAAATAAGAATGACCACTCCAGGGCAGGCCATGGTGGCTCAGCAGGCAGAGTTTTTGCCTGCCATGCTGGAGACCTGGGTTCGATTCCTGGTGCCTGCCCAAGCAAAAATAAAAAAATAAAAATAAAATAATGACCACTCCAGGTTAAATGTGACTGCTATAAGAGCTTACAATCTACACCCCAGTTTTCTTATAAGTATTTTCTAAATGACATCATACAATATATGCTCTTTTGTTTCCGGCTTATTTTGCCTCACCAAATATCCCACAGGTTCATTCAGATCACTGCATGCCTCACAACTTCATTCCTTTTCGTAGCAGCGCGATATTTGATCATATGTATACACCATCGTTCACCAAACTACTTCTCAGTCAGTGCATCATTCAGCTACTTCTGTCTACTGGGTCTCATGTATAATGTCCAAAGTCAACAGTCCATCAATATTCTCAGTTTTAGATAATTTCATTGTTCCCAAGAAAATGATAGCCAATAAACAAACCCTCACCAAATAGAAAATCCAAACCTCCCCCTAAAATAAAAATCTTGTCCCTCCCCCATTATGTACCCCTGATATCGCCGCAGTACTGTTGATGTTTTCCTGCTAAGCACAGCCCATAGCATGCAATAGCAGCTTTCCCCTATACCCTGAAATTATGCACTCTTTGTAAAAGATTCATATCTTTGCAGTAGGTCATGCAAGAACTTATTTATATTTGTAGTGTTAATTGGTGGGACATATGAGTCTATGCAACCCCTTTCAATCACGTTCGCCTTCAATATGGTAATATTACTTATAGACCCACTAGCAAACTGCCTTCATTTCTGTCTATTTCCTTATTAGCAAACAATTCACCTGTGCTGGTTTGATTATGTACCCTAGAATAGCCATGTTTTGTCCTTGATCCAATTTTTAAGAGCGGCCATTTCTTTTAATCCTATTCAATAATGCAGGTTGGAATTTTTTATTAGATTATCTCCATGGAGATGTGGCATACCCAATTGTGGGTATTAAATTTTTAATTAGAGGAAAATGTGACTCCACCCATTCCAGGTGGGTCTTGATTATTTTACCGGAAAAAGTAAACTTTTTGCTTTCAAAAAGGGAAAAAGTGAAGATAAAATGTCTTCAGAGGCAGAACCATGAAGGCTAGGGTCTGAAGTCAAGAAGCCTCAGGCCAGGAGAGTGGACCCACCCAAGGACTGAAGGCAGAAGGTGGGCATCCCACCTCATTGCAGTGGGAAGGTGGTGCTGCCTCATGCCTTGGAAAGGGTGCAGCACATCCCTTGGGGTTTGGGGAGAGCCTGGCTGCCACCACGTAGAGGGGCTGAGGGTGTGCCCCGGAGATGGCAGAAAGTCTGGGTGCGGCCCTGATGCTTAAAGAGAGTGGAGATGAGGAAAAGATGGTCTACCCAATGTTCCCCAAGATTGTATTTGGAGAGAGGTGGGCCACTGCATAGGCCCTTGAAAAGGGTGGGACTGCTTTTTTCTAAAACCCTAAAGATAAATGACTCTCAGACTTTGAAGTCTAATGGAGTTTGCCCTGCAGTTTTTCGAAACTGCTTGTGTTTGAGGACCACTGTGTTCCTTTCAACTTCTCCCTATGGAAATGGGAATATGTATCCTATGACTGTCCCTCCTTTGTATGTTGGAAGCAAATAACTTGTTCTGAGTTTTACAAGTCCAGAGTCAGAGGAGAATTTTACCTTTAGAACAGACCATGCCTGTATCTGATTTTGATAAGACTTTACACTGGTTTTTTAACATTGTATTGCATTTGCATTGTTACTGAAGGGTTTAAGGTTTTCTGATATTGTGATGGAGTGAATGTATTTTGTATATGGAAAAGCACGTCTTTTTTATGGTCCCGAAGGTGGAATGTGCTGGTCTGAAGGAATTATGTACCGTAGAAAAGCCATGTTTTAATCCTGAACCAATCTTGTGCAGGCAATCATTTCTTTTAATCCCTATTCAGTAATGTAGGTTGGAATCTTTTAATTAGATTATCTCCAAGGAGATGTGACACATCCAATTGTGGGTATAAACTTTTTGATTAGATGGAGACGGAACTCCACCCATTCCAGGTGAGTCTTGATTAGTGTGCTGGGACCCTTTAGAAGAGGAGGCATGTTGGAGAGAGCTGGAGAATGATGACAGAGCCACAAGAGAGCCACCAGGACCACTAGAACCCATACAGCCAGGGGCCTTTAGAAGAGGAGGCGTGTTGGAGAGAGCTGGAGAATGACGACAGAGCCAGGAGGGAGCCACGAGCACCACTACAGCCAAGGCGGCCAGAGACCTTTGGAGATGCCGGAAAATGCCCCTGGGTAAGTTTCATGAAACAAGAAGCATGGAGAGAATGCTAGCAGCTGTTGCTATGTTCACCATGAATTTTTCCAGTTGAGAGAAAAACCCTGAACTTCATCAGCCTTTTTTGAGTGAATGTAATCTGTTGTTGGTGACTTAATTTGGACATTATTGTAGACTTGCTTTAATTGGGACATTTTCATGTCCTTAGAACTGTGAACTAGCAGCTTAATAAATTATCCTTTTTAAAGCCATTCCATTTCTGGTGTATTGCATTCTGGCACCTAGCAAACTATTACATCACCCATCCCAAGCTTCTGTGTATCTCTATGACCCCTAGACTCTATATTATTATAAGCCTCTGATTTTACCTTTACCATGATCATGAAAGTGGAATCATACAGTATCTTTTTTTTTTTTTTTTTACATGGGCAAGCACCGGGAACTGAACCTAGGTCTCCAGCATGGCAGGCAAAAACTCTGCCTGCTGAGCCAATGTGGCCTTTTATTTTGTATTTCACTTGTTTCACTCAGCATTATGTCCTCAAGGCTCATCCATCTTGTCATGTGCTTCAGGATGTCATTTTGTCTTACTGCTGCATAATATTCCATCATATGTATATACCACATTTTAGTAATCCACTCGTCTGTTAATAGGTGCTTGGATTGTTTCCATCTTTTAGCAATTGGGAATAGTGCTGCTGTGAACACCGATGTGAAAATCTCTGTTTGTGTCACTGCTTTCAGCTCTTCTGGTTACATACTGGGCAGTGGTATTACTGGGTCATCGGTAAACTTTATATTTAGTTTTCTGAGGAACCGCCAGATTGTCTTCCATAGCAGCTGTCCCATTATACATTCCCCCCAGCAGTGTATAATGTCCCAATTTCTCCATAGCCTCTCCAACATTTGTAGTTTCCTGCTCGCTTAATAGCAGCCATTCTTAGAAGTGTGAGGTGGTATATCATTGCAGTCTTGATCTGCATCTCCCTTATAATTAATGAGAATGAGCATCTTTTCATGTGTTTTATAGCCATCTCTATTTGCTCTTCAGAAAAATGTCATTCATATCTTTAGCCCACTTCGTAATTGTGTTGTTGGTATTTTTGTTCTTAAGTTGTAATGTACACAATATCAAACCTTTATTCAATGTGTGATTTCCAAATATTTCCTCCCATTGTGGTGGCTGCCTCGTCAGCTTTTGAGGCACAAAAGCATTTGGTTTTGAGGAGGTCTCATCTATCTACTTTTTCTTTAGTTACTTGTGCTTCAGGTGTAAAGTTTAGGAAGCTGCCTCCTATTACTAGGTCTTGAAGATGTTTCCCTACATTTTCTTCTAGGAGCTTTCTGGTACTGGTTGTTATGTTTAGGTGTTTGATCCAATTTGAGTTTATTTTTGTATAGGGCAAAAGGTAAGGGTCCTCTTTCATTTTTCTGGCGATGATATCCAGATCTCCCATACCCATTTACTGAAAAGATTATTTTTGTCCCAGTTCAGTGGATGTGGGGGTTTTGTCAAAGATCAGTTGACCATAGATTTGGTGCTCTATTTCTGTGCTCTCAATTCAACTCCATTGGTCAATACTTCTATCTTGGTGCCAGTATCATGGTATTTTGACAACTCTGGTCTTATAATAAGTTTTAAAATCAGGGAGTGTTAATATTTCCACTTAATTATTTTTTGGGATACTTTAAGCTATTCAGGGTCTCTTTCCCTTCCAGATGAATTTGGTAACTAGCTTTTCCAAGTCTTCAAAGCAGGTTGTAGGAATTTTGATTGGTACTGTCTAGAATCTGTAGGTCAATTTGGGTATAACTCACATCTTAACTACATTTAACCTTCATATCCATGAGCAGGGAATATCTTCCCACCTATTAAGATCTTCTTTGATTTGTTTAACAATGTTATGTAGTTCTCTGTGTACAGGTCCTTTACTTGTTAAGTTCATCCCTAGATACTTGATTCTTTTACTTGTTATGTTATATAAGTATATAAGGAACTTTTCCCTTAATTCAGTCCTCAGTTAGGTAACTGCTTGTGGATAGAATCATTATTGATTTTTTGCACATCAATTTTATAACCTGCCACCTTGCTGAATTTATTAGCTCAAGCAACTTTGTTGAAGATTTCTCACGATTTTCCAAGTATAGTATCATGTCATCTACAAATAAGAAAAGTTTTACTTCTTCCTTTCCAATTTGGATGCTTTTTATTTTGTTTCTGCCTGATTGTTCTCACTAGAACTTCTAGTACAATGTTGAACAATAATGGTGACAGAGGGCATCCTTAACTCGTCCCTGATTTTAGGGGGAAAGCTTTCAGTCTCTTACCATTGAGTATGATTCTGGTTATGGGTTTTTCATATATGCCTTTTATCATGCTGAGGAAGTTACCTTTGATTCCTACTTTTTGAAGTGTTTTTATCAGAAAAGGATGTTGAATTTTGTCAAATGATTTTTTGGCATCAACTGAGAGAATCATGATTTCCCCCTTTCTATCCATTCATGTGCTGTATTACATTAATGGATTTTCTTCTGTTGAACCATCCTTGCATTTCTGGTGTAAACTCCACTTGGTCATGGTGTATAATTCTTTCAATGCACTGTTGATTTGCTTTGCTAATATTTTGTTGAGAATTTTGGCATCCATGTTTATTAGGGAGATTGGTCTGTACTTTTCCTTTTTCCTTTTCCTTTTCCAGCATCTTTATCTGGTTTGGGTATTAAAGTGAGGATAGCTTCATAAAATGAGTTAGATAATGTTCCTTTTCCCTCATTTTTTTGGAAAAGTTTGAACAAGATTGATATTTTTTTTTGTAATGTTTGATAAAATTCTCCTGTGAAGACATCTGGCCCTGGGCTTTTCTTTGTAGGAAGATTTTTGATGACTATTTGAATCTCTTTATTTGCGATTGGTTTATTGAGATATTCTGTTTCTTCTTCAGTGTAGCTTGTTTGTGTGTTTCCAGGAATTTTTCCATTCATCTAAGTTGTCTACTTTGTTGGTGCATTGTTGTTCATAGTATCCTCTTATGATTTTTTAAAGTTTCTTCAGAGTCTGTGGTAATGACCCTCCTTCTCATTTCTGATTTTGTTTATTTGCATCCTCTCTCTTTTTTTCTTTTTCAGCCTTGCTAGTGGCCCACTGATTTTATTGATTTTCTCAAAGAACCAACTTTTGGTTTTATTGATTGTTTCTATTGTTCTTTTGTTCTCACATTCATTTAACTCTGCTTTAATCTTTGTTATTTCTCCTCTTCTATTCACTTTATGGTTAGTTTGCTGTTCTTTCTCAAGTTCTTCCAGGTGAGCAGTTAAATCCCCAATTTTTGCTCCTTCTTAAATATAGGAATCTAGGGCAATAAATTTCCCTCCCACACAGCCCTTGCCATATTCCATAAATTCTGATATGTTGTATTCTCATTTTCACTGATCTCCAGAAAGCTGATTTCTCTAGCAATTTCTTCTTTGACCCACTCATTGCTTAAGAGAGTGTTATTTAATCCCTATATATTTGTGAATGTTCTTCTTCTGTGGTTATCGATTTCCAGCTTCACTCCATTGTGATCAGAGGAAGTGCCTTGAATAATTTCGAAGTTTTATTAAAATTTATCAAGACCTGTTTTGTGCCCCAGTATATGATCTATCCTGGAGATTGTTCCATGAGCACCAGAGTAGAATGTACTTACTGGTGTTTTGGGATATAACAATTTATATATGTAAGTTAGGTATAATTCATTTATCAGATTGTTTAAGTTCTCTGTTTCCTTGTTGATCCTCTGAATGGTTGTTCGGTCTATAGAGGAGAGTTGTGTGTTGAAGTTTCCTACTATTCTTTTTGAAACATCTATTGCTCCCTTCAGTTTTACCAATGTTTGCCTCATGTACTTTGATGCTCCTTATTGGGAGCATATGCACTTATGATTGTTATTTCTTCTTGGTTAATTTTCCCTTTTACTGATATATACTGTCCTTGTCTCTTATGATATCTTTACATTTAAAGTCTATTTTTCTGTCTGATATTAATATAGCTACTCCTACTTGCTTTTGGTTACAGATTTCATGGAACATCTTTTTCCATCCCTTCGCTTTCAATCTATTTGTATCTTTGTGTCTAAGAAGAGTCTCTTGTAAGTGGCATATAGATCGATTATAGTTTTAAATCCATTCTGCCAATCTATATCCTTTAATTGGTAGGTTTAGTCCATTAACATTCAAAGTCATCGGCATTTCTTGAACCCACCATCTCATCCTTTGGATTTTATTTGTCATATTTATATGTTCATTTCCTTCTTTCTCTTTTTATCCCTTAAGTTACCCTTACTTGTACTCTTCAATTCTGTGCCCTGCTCCAGACCTCCCTCCCTGTCTTTTTTTTTTCATCCAGCAGAACTTCCTTTAGTGTTTCTTGTAGAGCTGGTCTCTTGTTGACATATTCTCTCAGGATTTGTCTGTCTGTGAAAATTTTAATCTCTCCCTCAGTTTTGAAGGACAATCTCATTGGGGACAGAATTCTTGGCTGGAAGTCTTTCTCCTACAGGATTTTAAATATCTCATACCACTGCCTTCTTGCCTCCATGGTGCCAATTGAGTAGTCTGAATTCAGTCTTCTATGGTTTCCCTTGTATGTAGAAGATTGTTTTTCTTTTGATGCTTTCAGTCTTTTCTGCTTCTCTTCAACATTTGAAAGACTGATTAATATGTGTCTTGGGGTAGGTCTACTTGGATTTATTCCATTTGGAGTTTGTTGCACTTCTTTGATTTGCATATTTTTGTCTTTTATAAAGGTTAGGAAGCTTTCCCCCATGATATCCTCCACTAATCTTCCTAGCCCTTTACTCTTCTCTTCTCCTTCTGGGACACCGATGGTTCTTAAATTTGTGTCCATTGTTTTGTCCATCATTTCCTTGAAATCCAATTGAAATTTATCCATATATTTTGTGGCTTGCTCTTTTGGGTTCAAAATCAGTTGTCATGTTCTCTAGTTCACTTATTCTTTCTTCTGCCTCTTCAAATCTGCTGTTGTGAGTCTCTAGTATATTTTTGATTTGGTCTACAGCATTTTTAATTTCTGTGATACCTGTTGTTTTTGTATTTATTCTTTCAAATTCCTCTTTATACTCTTCTAGTGCCTTCATGATCTCCTTTACGTCATTAGCCATCCCACTGATTTTATTTAGTAAAGTTATACAAACATCTTTGATTAGTGGTTCCAAAATCTGTATTTCCTTCGGTGTTTTAATTTGGTCATTAGACTGGAGTATATCTGTCTGCATCTTCATATGGTTAGTGATCTTCTGTTGTCTTCACAAATCTTGCAAGTGTTACTTTGTATGTTGATTTCCTTCAGTAGTCTAAAGCTCTGTATTTGTGAGACTGGAATGGAGTAGGACGTGGGGCATGGGGACATGCACAACAGTGCGGTGATGGGGTGTGGTGCAAGTCTATGCATGGATCGGGGTCTCTACACTGGTGCCTATGAGTGTGGGGTGCAGGTCACAGGATTGGGGACATATGGAGAGGGGGCCGTGGGCGAGAGGTGCAGTTTAGGAATGCCTTGGAGTGCAGGAGCAGGGTATAGCATGAGGGACACAGAAGTAAGGCATGGCAGGAGGTGGATGAGGGGGCTGAGGAGCTGTGCTGGGGCTGTATGTGGGCAGGATGCAGGTGAGTACATGAAGTGTGTGGGTTGTGGATAGTAGAGTGTGGGGTATAGGGCATAGAAGTCAGGGCACAGGGAGGTTGTGGTGCAGGTGTGTCTTTATACAGGAGGAGGGGTCCAGGGGGACTGGGATATGGATAAATGTGTGTGTAGGGTTAGGGCATAGGTCATGGAGGTAGTGGGATGTGTGTCAGGGTTGGGTGATGACAGGTGGGCAGGGCCCTGGCACAGGTGTAGGGGTGGGGTGAGGTAGAGGTGAATGCTTGTGCAAGGCAGAGGCTATGTGGCACAGACATGCCCAAGAGCACCAGGTGTGGCAGAAGGGCAGTTGTACCAGGGGTGGTGCAAAGGTGTGCACATACATGGGGTGGGGAGGGGGGCATAGGGGTCAAGAAGTCTATGCAGGGATATGTGGGTGCCTGGGAGGGAGGATGCGGCTGTGCTGGCGCATGTATCTGAGGGGCAGGGCCCTGATGTGTGCAGGTAGGGGTGGTGGGGCTCTGGTATGCACGTGAACAGAGTTCAGTGTTAGTGGCGTGGGATAGTGCCTGCGCGGGCTGGGGGAAGTATGACCCGGATGTGTAGGTCAGTGCCCAACCGTAGCTGAGGAGGCACGGTGTGACGGGGCGCATGCACACGTCTGAGTCTGAGGGGTTGGATACTGATGTGCAGGTGTGCAGAGCTTGGGGGTTGCTGGGCTGTGCTGAGCAACTGTATGAGCTAGCTGCGGGTGTGGCCTGGGTATGAAGGTAACCTGCAGCCTGGATGTGCAGGTGAGGGCCTGCAGAGGGCAGGGAGGCATTGATGGGGTCAAGGGGCTGGCTGGGGTATGGGTCTCTGGAGGGGTGGGGCAAGACTGTGCACTTGCACGGAAGAGGTGAGTCAGGCTGGGACAGGCTGTGCACATGTGTGGGGTGGGGGGTTGTGGGACATGGTCCTTAGAGCATGGTGGGGGTGCGAGTGACAGGGTTCAGGTGTATGGGGTGTGAGGGAGTTGTGGGTTACAGGGCAGGGGCAGCATGCATGAGGGTAGCACGTTCAAGGAACGTGTCTTGGCTTACTTCCTAGACTCCATCTTCCTATCCATGCACTCCTGACAACTCCGGGTCCTGTCTGGAAATGGATGTTTACACTAGAGGGCCAGTTTCCGGTTCTCTGTGTCTCCGTTACTCTGCTTTTTCAACTACGGCATCCCTGTGTGGTGTAGAGGACCTCCCAGCTCACCTACATCCAGGAATCACTCTCCCAGTCTTTTTGCTGTCCCTTCTCTAGCTGTTCTTCGGAGCAGGGGTGAACTCGACCTATCCTATTTCACCATTTTCCCGAAAGTCTGTCTGTATTAGGTTTTACAAATACATATGGCTCTATAATTTGCTCAAAATGTTCAATAAAACAATCTAATTCCCTGCTTCAGTGGACATTTGGGCGACACATTCTCCATACTGATTACAAGCCACACCTACCCCACCATCCCTGGTCCTACTCTGATCTCTCTTTGCATCAAATCCCTTCATCGCAGATGAGCTTTGAAAGTTTCATTCTTATTGATAAAGATTACTCTATTCTGTGAGATTATGAATCAATTTAAAACATAGCACCATCACTTAACCTGGGTATCATCCCCATGACTTACTTTAGCCTACAGAGATACTTAAATCTGCATGGATTATGCAAACCAGGGCCATTACCTTTACAGTCAGCTATCTGAATGGTTAGAATTCATAAAACAAAAACCAATTCCTGAACATCTTTTTCAGTGGTGTTAATATTTTGTAAATTTATTAATCCCTACCTAGGTGGCCATAAACAAACTTTTCTTTCTTAATATTTGCCCCCAAAATAAAGGCAAATGATCAAAGCAGATGAGAGGGAGGTCCCTAACTTTTACATACATATTTTCAAATTATAACACTGTGAATTAAGAGTTCATCTACTTTTAAATCACAGTGGCCACCCTGGGGGATTTCCTTGTCTGGCTGCGTAGCACAAGCAGTGTCCGTGTTGATATAAGAATGTTCTTGTTTTCCTGTATAGTAGCCTCTGAAGAAGTGGGCAGTCTTTGTTCTAGAATGATGATTCTGAAATGACATCAAGTTAGTCCATAAGCCTCAGAATCTGTGATTCTGATGATTCAGAAAAGAATCTGAAGCGATAGTCTAGTCAGTCCAAGAGAAATAATGCCTGCATTTTAAAGTCTCCTAACCTGATGGACCTTTTCAGTGGATTTGAAAACTATAAATAAAAATATTTATTGAAGGGGTAGACTATCTTCAACCGGAGGGACTCTGAGGAAATATGTCAGCTAATTGTGAAATAAAACAACCCTCAGTCAAAGAAAGGGCCCCCCATTCCTTCAGTCACCCTCTTACTAAAACTACTGCAAGCAGGTGTTTGCACTGATGAGAGGGGATCCTGGAAAACCAAGAAATCTGCTTCCTATTCAAATAGGTAATTCTGTTCTGTGTGGAGGATTCTGCAAATTGAAGCAATAAGCAAAAAATGTTCATGACATGCATTCTTATACTTTCATTATAGAAAGATATCTCAAATTTTATTTTTTTTAATTATTGTATCTTGATAGAAATTGAGAAATCATTACTCTGTTTCTCTTGGACAGAGCTTATGATTTCATTAAAATACTGGTAAGGCTTCCAACCTGAATCCAGATGATCTACATTGTAGTACCAGGTTGCTTCACATTAGCTATTTCGTACTGTCCATTTGTTCATCTATAAAAAG
The DNA here is from genome assembly GCF_023851605.1 of Tamandua tetradactyla. Taxonomy (NCBI): domain Eukaryota; kingdom Metazoa; phylum Chordata; class Mammalia; order Pilosa; family Myrmecophagidae; genus Tamandua; species Tamandua tetradactyla. The sequence goes on from NC_135338.1 coordinate 2,242,995, forward strand.
AGAAAAACAACAGTGGGCCAGTCCTCTGTCATGGTAATTGTGTGGGTGATGGATGCTCTGGCTTATCTTGGCCTATGGGATAGGGCTAGATAACGTCCCCTAAAAGCACTGCATCTTATGAGATAAGCACAGAGTTCATATGGTCCATTTTATGGAACAATCTGGGATCTACGACTGAATAAAAAACCCTGGAGTATGCACAATTTCTGGGTTTTTTAATGGATTTAATGAAGTTGTGAAAAATAGTAGCATCTGAAAACAGAAAATTAAACAAATTAGACAGACATCCCTACATGGAGCAAAAGAGCTGTCTGTCCACAGCACCTCCATGGGACTCACCGGACGTGCCCCCCAGCATGCCCACTCAACCTGAGTTCCTGTCGGTTTTGCTTTATTTAGCAGATTATCTTCATGAAGACACAGGACCAATGTTTATCTATCCCAAAATGGCATCACTAAATATAAGTAACAGAATCCTTCTGACGTAGCCTGACGAAACAAGCATTTGCATTTTCGTTCTGGAGACTCTGAACGTCTTTATGATGAATGAGGTGCTTAGCTTTTAAATCTACTCTTTCAGACAATAGGGAGCAGCTTCCAAGGCAATTAATTAGAAGATAGTTTTAAACCATTTTCTCGTTTTTAAAAATATTATGCTAATCAATGAAGTCTGGGCTGCAAATCAAATGATTCTGGGCTTCCTTTCATTTCTATCTTTCCCTCTGCAAATATAAATTTCTGAGGGCAAGGTCTTGGTTTTTGTCTTGTTTTGTTTTGGCATGGGCAGGCTCCAGGTAATGAACCTGGATCTCCAGCGTGGCAGGTGGGAATTCTGCCACTGAGCCACCATGGCCCTCCCAGGGCCTTGTTTTTAATCCGTCACTATCCTGGTGACTGTCTCTAGAAGGCACACAATCAGTACTTGCTGAGTGTTTCTGCTTTTATTTTTATTTTTGGGGGGGATTTGTTTTGCTTCTTTTATTTTCTTTTCTTCTTTGTTTTCATCAAAATTCCCATTTTCAGACTCCGGCTAATGGTTGTCCTCAATCCTGCCCAAGATGACTTGAGGACTTTCATGTAGGAAGCACTAAGTGCCTCTCTCAGGGACTCCAGATATATGTGAGGAGAAAGTATGCCTTCTCAGGTGTCCACATTCTCTTCATGAGTACTGGAAGGACCCTAAGTTTCTCCTAAGTCAGCATACTCCTTTCACAAATTAAAGCAATGGTATCATTGTGAGTCAAAGTAATACTCACCAGTTGATTTCCTCAGCTGTCTGGGGCCTGGCAGAGTGCTGTGCATACGACGTTATGACTCTGCACTTTTGAAAAGATCCTCGTGTCATGTATTATGCCTCCTCCCTCCAAGTCTCCCCAACCGAGCCTACAATCGTTGATAGGTTTGACCCACATCATCTGTCTGCCTGACTTTTTAAACTACAGTTTGGAGGAAGAAAGATCTGTTATTACACATTTGAGTCTTCTGTACTTCGACCATCATATTCCTGTTGGGATGGTGTCTTTTCTTGGACTCTTCTTCTGTCCTGGGAACACTTACAGCTTTTATTATCAGCCTTATAAGCTGTTCTGCTGGAAGCTACACCCTGCCAAGGTTAAATGAGCTAGGTCCGCAATGTTGGTGCTTGATTAAAAATATTTAGCTCATGAATTATCGCAGGTTCTAAATTTAGCAAAATGTCTTTCTTGAAACCCAGTATGAATATTAATGCAAGATGGACTCAGAATGCCAAAGCAGTTGAAGGTGCATCAGGAACTTTTTATACGCAGAAAAATGTGAATGCACATCTGCTGAGCTATGAACTTCCTTTACATAAATCTCCTGTTCTAGTCTTTTGTTAAAAAGAAAAAGTATTTATAACTGTATTGGCTAAATCTCACGTGGGCCATGTTCTCCAGTTTGCAGAATCATCCACAGAGTGACTCGATACGATTCAAATTACAAGCAATATAATGGGAGTCCATATTGAGGACAATTCACCAATATATACTAAATAACTAAATTCATTTACTCATTTGAAACATTTTTATTAAAACTCTTCTATGAGTTGGGAACTATGACAGAGGCTGATACCACATGAGATGATCCCTGCCCCCTTGAGTTATACTCTAAGGGAGAAATGGATCGCAGGTAATATAAATAGCATATACATACATTAATATCTATCATATACATATATACATTAATAATATGTAATCTCATAATATTTTGCTCATGAATAGTAATACCTGTCTAGCAGAGCTCGGTCGTGGTCTGCCCTCTATGCATCTTCCACTCCTTCCTATGTAACAGTTCTGTACACTAGCAGGTAGTAAAGCACTCATCTAAAAAACTATTTCTCAGACTCCCTTGCAAGAAGGAATGGCTAAAAGAATAAAAGCAGAAGTGGGTTGGTTTTCTGGGAAAATTGTTTAAAGGAGGATGATTTGATTGCGGAACTTTTGACTTTAACCCTTTTTTTCCCATTGCTGGAATAGGGCCATGAAGGCTAGAGCTGTGGGGGCCAGTTTGTGATGAGGTGTTAGCCCTGAGGACGGATGTCATGTGCCAGGAAGGGCGGCAAAGGTGAACAAAGGAAGCTGAGAGCCTATTGCCCTCAGAGCTGCCACCCCACCCTTGAACTACTTACTTCCAACTTCGTGTGAGAGGAAAAAATTAAAATCTATTTTATTTAAGTCGCTCTTATTTTATGTTTTCTTTTTTTTTCTTAAATGCAACTGAACCTGATCATTACTGAAGCAAATTGCCATGGTGGGAATATGTAATGATGCATGTCGGGTGGAGACTGGGTCTGGCATAGAGGCTCAGAGAAGACTGTGGAACTGTGGCACAAATTGAGATCCGACTTAGATGCTTTGGGCAAGGAAGGAAGGCAGGAGAAAGGAAGGGGGAAGGGTTTTTCAGGAAGAGGGAAAAAATGTGCAAAAGCTTTGAGGCAGAGCAGAACTAAAAGAACTAGAAATGTTTGAGAAAATTAAAAAAAAAAAATGTTGGTTTTCCTAAATAGTTAGATGGAGAGTGACACAAAATTGCTCTTTAAGATTTAAGCATGAAAGTGATACAATCTAATTTTTGCATACATCAATACACACACACACAAAGTAGCACACTGTAATGTGGAAAATAGATTGAAGAGGGTCACAGTGGAGGAAAAAAAAAAACAGTGAAAAGCATACCACAGAGTCTAGGTGAGAGGTATTGGTATTCTGAACTAGCATCGTGATACCAGAGATGAAGCATATAAACTCGAATGGAAAAAAAAGAAGCAAAAGAAGCAAAGCAAATAAAAGACTGATTTGTGCTACTGCACTAAAATTATATTACACCTTATTGCTTTTTGTGGAAATGTCCGTAAGTGTCACCTCAGTTTTCTCCTTACAAACAGAATTCTGATTTTGTTCAAGAATTCACCCTCAAGAGAAGGGGACTCAATCCTTATCTCGATGGTACATCTTGATTAATTGACATCAATTACTGTAATCTCATGCTCGTTACTAGTGATTCACCTTACGCATGGACACGGGAGGTGATTCTAACGAGCGAGAATTAAGGAAAATCTGCCATGAAACGTTTGAAGGACATTTCCTCTCTGTTCAGAATAAACAAAAACTGCAAAGAAAGAAATAGTATCTCCTTCCAACGGGTATTTTCACATCCAGATGTGATGCCCGGAACTTTGGAAATCATCTCGAAGTCAAAAGAAAAACAAACCTGAAATCAAAGCCTGCACAATAAGAGAGATCAGAGGAGAAAGACTTAAAGAAGCTGAGTTTTGAGTGGCCTACCTCTAGGCCTCTTGTTATGAGAGAAACATGCAGCCTTGATGGTTTTATGTTGTCTGTAGGGAATTTCATTCTACTTGATTTACCTTTTAAGTTTTATTAACTGTTATTTTAAATTTAGCACCAACACAATGACAATCATTTCAAGAATATAGTCTGATTATTAATATGCTAAATTCAAAGCTGTAACATTATGCTTTCTACTCTGTTTATATAATGGAGGTAGTAATTTTAGTGTTACTCAATTTTTAAATTTATAACGAAAGAAAGGTAACTAAAAACATGCAATCTAGAAGTAGAAATGAAACTGACCTGTCAACATTTAGAGAAATGGTCTGGCAAAACAGAAACAGTAAAATATAGTCTATAAGAAATAAAATAATTAAGAAAATATAAAAAACAATAAAAATAAAAGGTAGCTATGGTTTGATCTTTGCTTATTCATTTAATTAAGAAGGTTGGGTGGAGTCGTCTGTGCGCACTAATGAGAAAAGGGAGGAGCCTGCAGAAAAGACTCCCCTAACAGTCATGTAATCAATTGCTTCGCAGTTTATGAACCATCTCATTTCCTCTAAAGAGCCTCTGCGAATAGTCCACAGTCATTGTGTTTATTCTATCCCTTAACTACTACTCATTGCTTTATTATAGAAATAAGCTAAGCTTACATAATAATTTTCTAATGATATGAACAACATTGTTTTAGTCTTCTATTATGTGTTATCTTTATCAAAATTATTTTATGCATGTGCTTGTACCCCAGATTAATTTGCAAAGATTATCAGACCAGTTTTTAATCCTGTAGCACTAGATGCTGCACACAAAAGCTGGTTGAAACCTGTGAGGAAAGCATTTAGAACTGAGATACCCTCACATACACATACACAGCTAGTAGCCAGGCTACTGCTCCTGTGCCTCGCTGGCAGAAGACGTGAAAGCTACTTGTGTTCGTGATGGACCAGAGACTCTTGGGGACAATAAGCACAGCTGAGTGGATATTATACTAAACACAGGAGGGTTACGTTAAACATCATATTCTCTTCTACCTCCCTCTAATGTTTTTCTCTGAGAATACTGTTGGCATTTAGATGATTCCCCTCTGGAGATACCAATCAATGCAAGAAAAATCGAGTAGAAATATTGACAGTTGGTGCTTCATTCTGCAAAGGAGCCAACAAATTTACAAGTCCTGTTAAACACGCAGGGCTCCCCATCTGCTTTTGAGTGTGCACTTCTCAATAAGAGAAGACTTACAGATTAATGGATGTTTAAGAATGAAAAGCAAAGTGAAAAAAAACAAATGTATACGGGTGCATGGGTGGTTCAGTGGTAGAATGCTCGTCTTCCGTGCGGGAGACCCAGGTTCGATTCCCGGACAATACACACACCCCTCCCCACAAAAGACCAAAAACATATGCACAAAAAGGAATTTAGAGGCAACAGGCAAGCCAGTGAACAGAATATAAAAGTTTTAAAACACTAAAATTTATAGCTATGACACAAGAATATGAGGCTGGAAATTGAATATTCAGAGAACAAACCATAGCAGTTAGAAATTAATATTATGATTAATGAGAAATTTGATAGAAAATAAAGTTAATGAAATTTCTCAGAAATAGGAATGGAAATAAAAAGAGGTGAAGAGCAAGAGGACAAAGATTAGAGGCTCAAATGAGGATGCCCTAAATTCAAATAATTGGAGTTTAGAAACAGAAGAGAAATAAAACGGTGGTGAGATATATTTCTACTAAAAAAGTTGAATGAAATTTCTCGCAACTACAGTTTGTACACTTCCAGGACAAATGTCCAGACCTGCATGGCAAAAGACCAGATATACTTAATCAAGAAATATCAAGATACAGGGGACCCCGTAAAAAGAACTTTAAAACTTTCTATCGAGGTCTGAGAATCAGAGACATGTCCTCTAGATTCCCAGCGCTGCTTTGAGGAATCAGAGGTATGAGTAATATTCAGATATATTATTTCAATCAAGAAAGAGAAATGATCTGGATTTCAGCAATGGGAAATGGTAGGAATTCTGAAAAACTAAAGAACAGAAGCAATTTCTGAAAAAGCCTAGTTAAATACATACAACTAGCAAACCGATTCCAGTACTGTATGTGAAAGGGATACTGCGTTAATAGCAAGTTAGATTTATCTTAGGAAATCAAGGTTAGTTTAACATTAAACAAATAAGAGTCAGTGTAATTCTTTAAATTAACAGAATAACATGGAAAATTAACTTCAACTAGGTGCATAAAAAGATTAAATTCAACATTTATATGTGATGAGAATGCCTAGCAAACGATAGAGAGTAACTTCAAGTTGATAAGAACATTTACTCCAAACAAACAACCAAAGAACTCTACAACAAACATCATAGTTAATAGTGACATGCAGAAAGTTTTCCCACTGACATCATTAATCAAATAAGAAGGCTTGGTATCATCATTTCCAGTAAGGGGTGAAAAAGAAGCAAAGAATATAAGGATTGGAATGGAATAAATAAAACTGCTTATACGTGGATGAAGTGATCCTGTACATTCAAAGTAAAAAAAAATAAAAAGAAAACATTATAATTAGTAAATAAATCTAGCCAGTTATGGGATTCCAAGTCAATGTAATAACATTGAATCTAATTCCACTGCTTTCCAAAATTGAGGGACAGGAACTGGATTTATCTTTCTATCTGGAACAAACAGAAAGGATGATACGAAACAATAGATTTCAAGACATTGTATATTATGCAATGAAAGAGAAATGGGATATAAATAAAGTGAGTACTATAATTCCCAGCTTACTGCTTGAGAGAATTTCTAGGCTGTAGCATAAGAAAATGAAATCCCTAGAGAAACCCAGTTGACCCCTGAGAGAAAAAAGATGCAAGGTTATGGTAGAAAAAGGAAGACAGAGTTTGCAGGGTAGAGTCCGGATTGCTGCACAGAGAGCTATAGAGACTCTAAGTATTCAGCTGAGGACTGCTCAGTACCAGCACGCGATGAACATACCTGAGACTAGGGGTGAAAAACCACACCGAATTACAAGAGGTAATACAGCCCTGACTCTCAGAGAGCCAGGAAGAGTGTCCATTTTCCAGCTAGGAAACTGATGTTTCACAAAGAATCAGGTAAAGTACACGGAAGATCTTGCTTTTACAGTGAGTAAAAATTAACCCTTGACTGTTACTGCTCTTGTTCCATCTACAATTTTTTTTTTTTGGTATGGTGTATGGCAGGGTCAAATGTCATTATTTTACCCTTTTAGTATTCCATTATTGCAGCACCATTTATTGAATTTGTTTGTTTGTTTGTTTAGGGGGGGAATGCATGGACCTGGAATCAAACCTGGGTCTCCTGCTACCTAAGAAATCCTAAAAGCGATATGTAAAGGATCAAATTGTTTCAGAGCAGTTAAAATGCATCCCATAAAAAAAAATCTCAAAATTATTGCTAGGAATACAAAATATCAGACACTCAACAAGAGCACATCCACCACATCGTGAAAACAATAAAACATTTCCAAACATGCAAAGAAGCAAGAAAATATATCTTATAAAGAGGAGAAAAATCAATTAATAGAAGCAGACATAGTAGGTGACACAGATGTTAGAATTGGCAGATAAGGACATTAAACCAGTTATTATAACTATATTCCATATAATCAAAAAATAGAGTGGAATTATGAAAGATATACAAAATATCCAGATTGAACTTATAAATTTGAAAATCAAAATATGCAAAATAAAAACTACATTGGAAATTAATGACAGATTAGACATTGTAGAAGAAAAGATTAGTGAAATTTTAGGACTAGAAATAGAAGCTATACTACTGAAAAACAGAATAAAAGAAATTTTTAAAATAATGAGCATAGCATCAATAAGCTGTGGAACAATTTCAATAGGTGTAATTGTAGTCTCAGGATAGGAGAGAGTTAGGGAACAAAAAAACTTTGAAGAACTAAGAGCCAATCATTTTCCAAATTTTATAAAAACTGGAAACTTGCAGATCCAAGATCAACCAATCCTAAGCTCAGGAAGCATGAAGAAAACCAAACCTAGGGACATCATAATGCTCAAAAGCAGTGACTGTGAGAATATCTTAAAAACAGCTAGATAAAAATATATTTTGCATACACATAAGGGTGACCACATATTTCTCATTAGACAGAATGCAAATGAGAAGACAGGGGAGCAACTTCTTTAAAATATTGATAGGAAAAAGAAAACTCTACTGTTCTATACCCAGTGAAAATATCATGCAAAAACAAATGTGAAATAAAGATATTTTTCTAGTAATATAAAAGTTGAAAGAATTCATCAACAACAAACCTGCACTACCAGAAATGATAAAGTATGCCCTTCTGGTGGAAAGAAAAAGAAATCAGTTAGAAATATGGATTTACACAAAGGAAGGAAGAGCAAAGGAAACGGTAACTGTATGGATAAATATACATAATTTTTCTTATTGTTTAAATCACTCTAAAAAATAATTGCAAAAATTGAACTTCTCCTTTCAGCCAAGTTGTAATTACAGGGACAGAATTTGCCCTCCCATCTTAAACAAGCGAAAAATGAGACAAGATATACAGAACAATTGTCAGGACACTGGACATGAGATAACAAAGGATGGTGAGGGCTGAGAGGTGGGAAACAGACTACTTGAGCCCTACAAGTTTCCCAGCTTCCTACTTTGACAGATTCCAGGCTGCAGTGCAAGAAAGGAGAACCCAGACAAAGCATGGTGGGTTCCCTGATAAGAGCTGAGTATCCAGGCAGACCAAGGTAAACTGTTTTATAGGTCATAGGACCGGAGAAGAGAGACCTGCAAAGAGAAGATCTCCAGAAAACTGTGGAAATTATCTCTCATGTATTCATAGCTTAGTACTTATTGGCATAAGTATGTGAAGAAATTACTGAAGATCAAGGAAATGACCATCTGATAAGACAGTAGGAACATTTTCCAATTCTCAGATAAGATAAGAAATAGTGCCTATTTCCATCCCTAGCCAGAATGAAAAAAAACAAACAATCAAGAAACAGCCCTACGTTTCACAGGACATTGGACAGATTACAGAGAATGGTCTTGCCTCAGATTAGCTATTGACTAATCACTGCTCTGATTCCACCTGACAAATCTTAATAGTGAGACAAACAAACAAATAAATAAATAAATAAATAAACAAACGAGTTTTCGAATAGTTTAACTCTACCCCAGAACAAAGAATAAGAATATTTGCAGAAATCCAAAACTATCCAGCACATGACATGGTAAATTTCATAATACTTGGCATCTAATAAAAGATTACCAAGCCTGCAAAGAGGACATTATGACCCATACTGAGAAGAAAATTCAAACATTTAAAACTGATCCCAAACTGACATTGACATTAGAATTAACAGGCAAGAACATTAAATTATTATAGTGATTATTCCAGATGCTCAAAAATTAAGTAGAAACATGAAAGATAAAAACAAACCCAAATTGAAATTTTAGAGCTGAAAACTAGAAGATGAAAATAAAAAGCACTGGATGTGATTAAAAGGAGATTAGAAATTGCAGAAGAAAAGATTACATAGCAATAGGAACTATCCAAAATGGATCACAAAGAAATTAAGGGATACATAAAAAAGTAATAACTAAGCATTGGTGAGATATGAAAAGCTTCGAGTGGCCTAATATATATCTATACATGAAGGACAAAGTTTGAGGTGGTGGTAGGAGAGAAGAAATAATGACTGAAACTTTTCCAAATTTGAAGAAAACTGTAAACCCACTGTATTGGTTTGTTAGTGCTGCTGGAATACAATATACCAGAAATGGAATTTTTTTTAAAAGGGAATTTTATAAGTTATAAGCTTACAGTTATAAGGCATAAAAAAATGTCCAAATTAAGGCATCCATGCAAAAATATCTTGACTCAAGAAAGGCTGATGGGTCCAGAACACCTCCGTCAGCTGGGCACACATGTGGCTGGCATCTGCTGGTCCTCTGGTTTCTAGATTCAAACATTTTCCCCAAGGGTATTTCCTTTCTGCATCTCCAAATGTCTCATATAGGCTCTGTTGGCTCTGTCGTTTCTGCTCTCCAAGCATCTGCATTTGAGGTATCTCCAAAATGTTTCCCCTTTTAAAGGACTCATAAACAAATCAAATGGGAAGAGTCACATCTCCATCTAATCAAAAGGTCATGCCACACTGGTTTCCATGTCACATCTCCACAGAAACAATCCAAAGTTTCCACCCTACAACACTGAATCAGGATTAAAAGAAACATGGCTGCCCCCATAAGATTGGATCAAGAAAAAAGACATGGCTTTTCTGAGGTATGTAGCAGCTTCCAACAGGCACGCCCACAGATCCAAGAATCTCGATGAACTCCAAACAAAAGAAACATGTAGAAAACTATTCCAATGCATACCAAAAGCAGTGACAAAGAAAATAACCTAAAAGCATCAAAGAGAGGGCATTTCTATTTTAAAAAGCAATACAAATGAGAGCACAATGGAGTTAACTCCTTTAAAATGTATTATATAGTAGGGGCAGGAACAGTCAACCCAAAATTCTGTACCAAGCAAAACTAACTTTCACAATCAAAGGCGAAATACAGTTTTTCAAACCTACAAAATTGAGATTACCAGAAGACTCACACAACAAGAAGTATTAAATGAAGTTTTTCAGGCAAAAGGAAAATGAAGCTAGATAAACATGTGGATTTACACACAAAAAATAGAAAGCACAGGGAATCATAAGTACATGGGTAAAAATGTAACATTTGTCTTGCAGTTTAAGTCTCTTTAAATAATAATGAAATGTTTAAATGAAAGTAATAATGTAGTTTGGGGCATATTAAACATGTATAAATAAAAATATATTAAAAACAATGGCCTAAAGGGTGGGAGAGGGTGATGAGTGTATAATATTTTAAGTTTCTTTTACTATATATTTGAAGTAATGTAATAGCATTTCAAAGTATACTGTAATAAGTTAAAAACGCACACTGTAAGTCCTAAAGCAACCAATAAAATAATAAAACAGAGAGTAAAAGCTAGTAAGCCAGGAAAATAATTAAAATGGACTCACAAAAATGATTTAATACAACAGAAAGCAGGAGATAATATAAAAAGGGAATAAAGAAGAAACATCAGAAATAAAAAACAACCTGAAAGATAGTAGACTCAAACCTAACTATATAAGTTAAGATATATAAATATAAATAGTCTAAATACCCCCAATTAAAAGAAATTATCACATTGCATAAAAAAACAATACCCAGCTATAAACTGACTACAAGAGACATCCTTCAACTACAAAGACAGAGTATATTAAAAAGAAAAAGAAAAGGACATAACATACTAACGCTGGTCAGATGATGCCCGGAATGGCTATATTAATATTAGGAAAAAATGAATTTCAAAGCAAAAAAATATTCCCAGGCACAAAGATTCATTTCACAGTGATAAAGGAGTCAATTCATCAAAAACACCTAACAATCTTCGATCAGTTTCATAACAAAGAGCTTCAAAATACTTGAAGCAAAAACCTGGTCAATCTGAAAGGAGAAATAGACAAGAGGGGAGGTAAGGAGAGGGGAGAAGAAGAGAGAGGAAAACTGAAGGAAGGAATGAACAGAAGAAAAGAAAGGGGAGAGAGGGAGGAAAGGGGAGGAAGGTGTTTCAGTTTGCTCAAGTTGCCAGGATGCAATATGCCAGAAATGTACCGGCTTTTACAAACAGGATTTAATAAGTTACAAGTTTAGAGCTCTAAGACCATAAAAATGTCCAAACTAAGGCATCCAGAGACAGAAACACTGACTCTAAAGACAGGTCAACGTCTGCCACATGGGAAGGCATGTGGCTGATGTTTGTTGGCCCTTGTTCCTGGTTTCACTGCCTTTAGCTTCTGATTCAGTGACTTTCTCTCTAAGCATCTGTGGGTCCTCACTTAACTTCTCTGAGGCAAACTCTGTGTTTAATCTCTTAGCTTAGCCTCTCCAAACGTCTGCATCTTGGTTTTGTCTCTTTGCTCTCTAAGCCAGCTCTACCATGAATGGGCAGAGTCACATCTCCATCTAATCAAAAGGCCACAGCCCAACCAGGTGTGTCACAGCCCCATGGAAACAATCCAGTCAGAGTTTCCCACCCTAAATAAACCCATAAGACTGGATCAAGATTAAAGCATGGCTTTTCTGGGGGTACATAATAGTTTCAAAACAGCACACCCCTCTAAGCACCTGTCTGCTCTCTCCAAATCGTCTCCCTCTTACAGGACTCTCATAAATGGATTAAGAACCACCTTGAATGGATAGGGTCATATCTCCATGGAAACAACCAAATCAAAAGTTCCCGCCCAACAGGAGGTCTGCCCCCACAAGACTGGATTAGAACATGGCTTTTCTAGGACACAAAACAGTTTCAAATCAGCAAAGAAGGTAAGTAAGGGAGGGGGAAAGGGAGAAAAAAGAAAGGAAGAAAAAGAAAAAAAAAAGAGATGGCTCTGACCTTAAACCATGTTTCCTCTTCTTTTAGTTTGCTAAATGCTGCCAGAATGCAATATACCAGAAATGGAATAGCTTTTTTAAAGGGAATTTGTTGCATTATAAGTGTACAGTTCTAAAGCCATGAAAATGCTGAAATTAAGCCACTGACAAGAGGTTACCCTCACTCAAGATGATGCTATCTGGAACACCTCTGTCAGCTGGGAAGATACCTGTCTGGTATCTGCTGGCCCTTGCTTCTGGGTGCTGTTGCTTTCAGCCTCTGTTCCCTGTGGCGGTTCCTTGCTTGGCTTCTCCAGAGCTGGGTTTCGTCTCTTGGCTTCCTTGGCTCTCTCCAGGTTCTGGTTTGCTTAGCATCTCATAGGAAGGCACAGGGCAATGTCTGCTGGGCTCTGCATCTCCAAACTTCTAGGTCTCATGTTAGTTCTGTCGACTTTGTTGTTTCTGCCCTCCAAGCATCTGCATCTTAGGTTTCTCCAAAATGTTTCCCCTTCTAAAGGACTCTAGTAAACTAATCAAGACCGACCATGAATGGGTAGAGTCACATCTCCATCTAATCAAAAGGCCACACCCCAACCTGGTGTGTCACAGCCCCATGGAAACAATCCAATCAGAGTTTCCCACCCTAAATAAACCCATAAGACTGGATTAGGATTAAAATATGGCTTTTCTGGGGGTACATAATAGTTTCAAACCAGCACACCCCTCTAATTCAGCATCGTGGAGTATGAGGGGGAACACTAAAGCAGGTCACATTCCTCTCCCTTGAGAACTAATTTTGCCTAGGTGAAGGGGGGTAGGGAGTTTTCTTTAACTTGCTATAAAAGAAATGAAGAAATCTTCTCAAGAGATTAAAGATTCCACCTTCAAAGAGAAGCTAATTGGCCTAGCAAATCTGAGGGCAGTCGTTGGGAAAAAGCTAACTATTTCCATGTTTATATGCCACCAAGTTGAACCTTCTCAATAAGCTGCTGGGGAAATATTAGTTCTATTTAGTTCTTGGATGGGCACTATTTTTCCCCAGTGCCCAATGAGGAACACAGTTTAGTCATCGATTTTAGTCATGGGCCCCCATCCCCACAGAAGCCCCTCAAAATCCAAGACCTCACCACATCCTCTGGTCAGAAGGTCAGATATTGCACCCACTCACCCCATGGTCCAATCCTCCAGATGATTCAGCTGCTGATTCTCCCACAGACCTTCTGGACCCTTCCCAGGAGGACAGGAAAGATTTCACCTCATTTTTATCTCTTTGAGGCAGTAAGGGAGGCATCACTCTTTCCCTAGTGACATGAGGCAGCCATTTAATTGTGCTTGTGCCAAGAAAGAATAAGAGGTATTGGTGACACAGCTTCTTACCAGAGATCCAAATAGTCCTGAAGAGACTTGGTTCTCCTATACTTGGATCCCTACCTTAGAGGGGATGCTGAATGGCTCTCCTTCCACATGAAATTCCCAAAGGCCTAAGGGAAAACTTCACATTGAATTCCTGCTTTCTCTCCTAACTCTCCTTCACTCTTCCCAGCTCAGAGGTCTCTCCCTAGTCTGGATGAAAGGTATGGGGCTGACTGGCCTACTCTTATTTCTAAATCTTTCTATCAAGTGAACTTGTTATATTATTATAGATGCTGGAATTATCTAATTCTGTGAAATCCCCCCTTAGACAAATGACAATGCCATGCCTCCAGGCATGAATGAGGGATGTTTATGGGGAGAAGTACAAAAACATACCTGTTATCTTTTCAAATTATGATCCTGAAATATTGGTGGGGTCACCAATCAAAAATTTCTATAATAGTTAGTTGCAAACAGTAGTTTGCTGGTATCCCAGATGTATGAAATAACCCCAGCAAAGACCTGGCTTGCCTTAGGGATGACTTTACAAAAAATGTCTAAGCAAATATAAAATTATAAATAGATCCATTGCTTTTGAAGTGAGGACCTCAAAAATCAGAAAAGTTCACGTTAAAATCTGAGCAGCAGAACCAAGTGAGAAAGCCTTTATCTCTACTATGTGCCTCATATTTTCTGAACACAATTAAGACAGCTCTAACATTACTAGAAATAACAAGAGATCCTCCTTTAGGGACTAATTTAGCTTTCCAAACCTACCACCATTAGTTACCACCTATGAAACTATAAACACATTAAAGCGAATCCACAGAGCATCCTCTAAATTATTTATTATCCAAGCCAAATGCACCTTCTTTTTAACTGGTCCTAAAAATTAACATGGGTAGATTTCTAGTAATTTCAAGCTACATGCCAAAAATATTTATTGATTAAGAGAAATATCTTTGTGGATGAAAAATTGAAATATTGTGTGTATTTGATGGCTTTCATGTTGCTCCTTTTTAGAAGGAAATGCCTATTAGCTTTAGAAACAGTTTTACATGAATGAAATACCCCACCTACAAAGTCTGAGCTTCAAATCCAGTTTTGATCTAATAGCATTATATTGTGAAATAAATCTCTTGTGTACATGCGGTTCCCTGTAATGTTATTGTGTCTATAGTTATTGTCTTGCTCTAAAGGAATGATGGATGGTTCTGTGGCTTAACCCAATTTTACATCAAGTTCTTGCTAATCTCACACCACCCCTTCATAAATCTGAATAATTTGCAGCTGCTCTGAAACCCTCATGTGCCCTCTAGAGTGGTTTTGGCCTGAAATTATGTATTATTGCAACCTCCTTTGGAAACTGTAACAGCTTTTATTGTTGCCATAACTGAATTATATTTTCATATTTTTTAGGTTGCTGTAGTGGGTATTGCTTAGCAACAAGTCTCCAGGACCAAGGAAGTGGAGCATGCCTCCTTAGCAGAATATGCTAATCCCTCTGTTCTCTCTACCACCTGGATAAATTCAGGGCTGGACCTCTGACTTGTGTAGCCCAGCAGAATGATTCCTTTTAACTTTGCAAAGAAAGCTTGTATTTCTATAAAATGAAACATATTAATTCTTAGTAATTGCACAGCATGACAGCAACTATTAAATAGTACAGATCACCCAACAGAGACCAAATGTACATTTTTAAAAAAGCAATTTCATATGGAAATTGATTTATCTTATTTTCTTTCTAAACAAATGCCACTTAAAGAGGCAAAGGAAACATGCCATATTGTTGCACTTTTCTGCCCTCTGTCTAAGAAAGGGATACAAACATATGCTATAAATAGAAATTGCTCCTTGCAGGGGTGGATCAGACTGAGCAGTGCATGCCATTTCTTTAAGGCCCCATTGTGTACCAGAGTACACATGTGGGAGACACAAGATTTTAAAGTAAGCCTAGGACAAAGGAAAATAACTTTCTACCACATAAAGTTAACTAACTGCCACTGTGCAGGTGGAATAGATGACCTTGGTTTCCTAAGAACTGATAGAGATGCTTCTAAAAATAACCAACGAGATTCACGAATCACATTAAAACAATTCTGAATCAACCAGAAATTGCATGGGACAAATACATAACACAGTCCTGGCCTACTAAGAATTTAGCTCACAAGCTGTGCAAGCATATTATGATAATTTCTGGCCATAGGCTGTAGCTATTTTTATCTTGCGTTTGGCCCAGACCTCATGCAGTGGTGTGGGGAGTACTGTTCATCCAGCCTACTCTGTTGGCCTCTTGGGTGACAGGAGGAATTGAGGCAAGCTGCATTTTTTTCTCATGGGTTTAATTTTTAAAGTGGGTTAATGTGCTATAAAACCTCTTGATCAGAAAAAGGGAAGAGTTATATAAGGCCCTGTGAGAAAGGATGATAGTCTCAGTGGAATATGAGAGCTTTTCAGAAGTCTGGAAACATCACTCTTTAAATTAGCCAACTTTTTTGGGAAACATTTGTAAACAGCACATCTTCAGTCATGGGTCCTAATGCAGTTTCTCTCTCTCCCTCTCTATCTCTATATCTCCACCTCTGTCTCTGTCTCTCTTTCAAAACACTAAACTTCACATTTAGAAGTGGTTAATATCTTTACAGAAATAGACATAGAAATCTGCCTACCAAAAAGTCCAACCAGCCCACTACACACAGTCAATATGAAAAGTAATTAAATAAAAGAAACCAAGAAAAGACTTTAAGCAATTGGTATCTGAAAGCTGAGTTTAAAAGATCTCTGAACCTTGAGATAAGCAATATTATAGAAGTAAAGCAAAGATTAGTTAAAAGTAGAATGTGAAATGTTGTAAAATATTAGACTGGTAAATTTTCTGATATTCTAAAATTAATAGAATTCAAAATATCCAGTGCTGACTTTTTGTATTAAATTATAGATTCAACTCCATTCTGAAGAAAATGTAATTGCTTCTAAGCTCTTGGATCCTGCCATCCATAATAAATAATATAGTACTGCATGCTTTTATAAGGTTAAATGCATCTTTGGACATGGAACATTTATCACCTATAATACTCAATTTTTTTTCTTTCTCCCCCATTTTACCTTCAGTTTTTATTTTTTCCTGGCTTTTTCTTGTTACTTCAGATCATACTGTTAACTTTTTAGAGTTGAAGGAAATTAGATCATCTAACCACTGAATGGAATTTCTCTTATTTTATTTTGACATTAACTCTATGATAATGCCATAACCCTATGTGAATATTGAGAAGAGTTCTCAGAAAGAATAGTTAAGAGCATAATAGCCATACAATAAGGCCACCTCTGTCTGTCTGTCTGCTGTCCACCACCTGTCATAGTTTGCCACACACTCACAAACACCACCCAATGGGGACACTTAAACAGAAGGATTTACTGACTCATGGTTTTTAAGCTAAAGATCCAAAATTAAGGTATCTACAATGTCTGTTTTCCCCCAGAGTTTGTAGCATTCTGGTGCTGGCTGCCATCAATCCTTGGGGTTTTCTGGCTGGTATTCCTGCCTTACATCAGACGGCAACGGCGCCTCCTTTCTGGTTTCCATGACTTCTGAGTTCTCTTCATAAGGCTTCTAGTAAGGACTAAGACCCACCCCGGTTCAATTGGCCAAATCTTGACTAAAAATAATATCTTCAATAAGTCCTAATTATAAATGGGTTCACGCACAGGGATTAAGGTTAACATTAAGAACACATTTATTCTAGGGTATATATTTCAATCCCCCCCCATCTAAAGAGAGAACCATGTCACAATGACACAATATTATAGAAGCTATGTGCCTGCGACTAGAATAAAGAAAGGTAAAGGGGTATAGAATAGGCAAAAGTTAAAAAAAAAAAAAAGTCTTTTTCTTTTCTTCTCAGTCCCAGAGAACTGTCTCCATTCTGAAATACATATATTTAGATTTGTCAGTTCCGCATATATACGTAACTTCATATGATGTTCATCACAGATTAAGAGACTGTAAAGAATACCGACAAGTTCTAAACTGTGACATATTCCGTGGCAATGATAATAATAATAGGAAACATGTTTTAGTTTTATAAATTATTAATGGGGGTTGAATGATGTTTCTTATAAGACATGTTCAAGTCCTAACCCTTTGTCCTGTGGGTGTGAACTCATTTGTAAATGGGATATTAAAAGACCCTATTAAAATGAGGTCAAATTGAATCAAGGGGGTACACGGGTAGTTCAGTGGGATAATCCTCACCTGCCATGCAGGAGTCCTGGGTTCAATTCCTGGTCCGTGCACTTCCCCCAAAACAAAACACGCAAGCAAAATAGACACACGAAAAACAAACAAACAAAAATTCAGCTAATGATTCTGCAATAATGAGATATTCACACGGAAAAATAATGACTGTAACCCTACCATACAGCATACAAAAAAAAAGAACCTGAATCAGCGTGGGCCTAGTCCTTAGAAGCAGAAATGAAGACAATGAGACAGATCACTGAGCAGGAATAGTAGAAGCCACAAGAGGAGACTGAAGGAAACAGAAGTCCATGCGACAGAGCTAGAGACTGACATCATCCACGACTGGGACACTACAGAGTTCAGAGAAAGCATGGCCTGCTAAAGTCTTAATTTTTTACTTCTGGCCTCCAAACCTGTGAGACAATAAATTTCTGTGTGTGGTATTTGTTATAGGAGCCCTAGGAAACTAAGAAAATTATCTCGTGCAGCAGCCATAATATATGTCAGATCTGCTATTACAAGGGGCATAATGTAGCTGATGACTCCAGCTATGGCCTTTCCTTATCCCTTCCATGTTCATGTCACAGCCGCTCAAGGCCCAGTGGGTAAGAAGGATGCCAGCCTGAATGGGAGTGAATGGTCCCTGGTACAAGGAGGCAGCTCAAATGCTAAAGGTGGTGACTTGAGAACACTGCTGTGAAGAGGTCATTGCATTTTCCCAAGTCCTTGCAGGTGGGATGTTACAGACATTTGAAAGATTTTGGAGGGTGGGAAAAGTGGTGGACAATGCCTAAAATAATATCAGAGTTCACAGATTACTGCAACATTCTATTGTTCCTCTGCAGAGGGAGAATGAGAAACTGAGAGTCATTAATAACCAGTTACCTACTCTTCAAAAAGAGGACCTCTCTGGTAACTTAGAGAAGGGATTCATCTCCTACAGTGGGACAACAGACACTGCTGAGAGCAGACTGCTGAGAAGAGATCTGATAGAGTCACAGCACAAAGACATATGAATTCTTGGCCATGGCAGAGCTGTAATGCTAAGGTTAGAGTTCTGGTTGTGGAATCTCAGGTCTTGAAACATGAGATGAGATATCTAAGCGGATGACCCTGAGTAAGTTAGTTCTGAAGAAACCCCTAAGCCTGCAGGCCTCACTGAAGTAGTACACCACCACTAGTAAAACCTAGTATTTCTCCTCCATTGGAGGACGCTACAGAGCCCTCTCCCTGCAAAGCAACAGGTGTCCCACTCAGGTGCTACCCTACCTCCTCTTCTGATATCCAGGCTTATAAAAGGTTAAGTCTGATCATAACCAGGATAGGCATGTGTTCGACCTCATAACAGAGGAAAGAAACTATATGCCAAAGGAGGTGCAAGAATCAGCTAGCAATTCACCTGAAAGGAGCCAGGGGAGCAACTCTGGACTGGGTTTTGAAAAATGTTTATTTACAGGGCAAAACTATAAGAATATATAAACAAGAATTTAATGATTTGAAGTACTTTCTCAGGACACAAATTTTATCACTCTGGCAAAGACTTGGGGGATCAAGCAAACTCATTAAAAGCCTGGAAAAAGCAGTGGGAAATACTAACTGAAGTATAGATGACTGAATGCCCTGGCAGAAAAGGAAAGAATAAAGAGGCTGAGGGACACGGGCATGTTGGAGAGATTACAATGTGAAGACAGAAGACTGTGTCTCATGGAAGGATTCAGAGAATATACCACTCACCAAAGACATTAGGATTGTGCTGGAGAAAAGGACACCAGCATCTCTAAAAGGTTCAGTGGTGCTCTCCTCTACAGTTCAGGGCTAACGGCAGGAAAGGTAGTTACAAGAGCTGGGCTTGTTAATGTGACGCACTTCCCACCCTCTAACCCCAATCGAGGCTGTGTGGTTGTAGTCAATCTGTCAGAACTCAGTAGGTCGCCAGGTGTGCCTAAGTTTCAGGGAGTTGTGGAGATGATTAATACAGTGCCTCTAGGAAAAGACGGACATGCAGCCAACAGGAACATAATTAGCATCCACAGTCAAGAAAGACTAAATGAACAGCAGAAGGACGAGGGCAGTTGCCCAAATAAAATTCAAGATCCATCATCTGGCTCTTGGAAATGAACTAATATTCACACCCAGAATCCTGTGAAGCAAGAGGTAGACAGGTCTGTCGGATATTGCCAAAATTCTGGCAAGAATATACTGTAATAATTCCCACAGTCCTTCCCTAAAAGACCAGTAGCCACTTATTTGGGTGCCTGAATTGGGGAAAAAGAAATTCTCAGATTTTTGAGGACTTTTCTATGCACGGTCAGTGTTGACATTAATATACGGAGAAACACGGTGATGTCATGAACTCCTTGTTAGCACAGAGGCCAGGTAATCAATGGAGCTCTAGCTAAAGTCTAGCTCACAGTGAACCTACTGGGTCTGTGGACTCATTCATTGGTCACTTCCCTAGTCCCAGAATATATAATTGGAATTGGCAAATGTGGAAATTAGAGCAAACACACTCTGAGTCATTGGACTATGGATAAGGTAAAACGAGAACCTTTGAAACTGCCTCACAACCCAGCCAAAATAGCGTATAAAAAATCAAAAAGCATAGCCTGAGGAAGATAAAGGGGGTTAGTGGTCCATTAAAAACCTATAGGATTCAGGAGATGTGCTCCCTATCACATCTCAGTTCAATTTGCCATTCTAGCCTTTGCAGAAATCATACAGATCCTTGAGAATGAATGTAGAGTACCTATCTCTCAAATAAGCAAAACATAGTATTGTTGCCAGAGCAGATTAATGAGGCCTCAGATATAAGGTAGACAACTATTGATACATTATTTTTCCTTCTGATTAGAAAAGAAGATGATAAACAGTTCACATTCATGTGAAAAGACAGGAATATTCACTTATTGTTTTGCCTTAGGGTTATATTAACTCCCCTGCCTTCTGTTACAATATAATCTAATTAGTCTGAAGTACCTGAACATTCTTCAGAATCATACATTAAACCATTGTATTTATGACATCATGTTGATCAGTCAAGATGAACAAGAGATGGCTAATACACAAGATGCCTTTTAAGTCACGTACACTTCATAGGATAGGCAGAAGATGAATCCTATGAAGATTGCTCAGTATTACTGAGCAGCGTCTGTCACCATATACCTTCTAAAATAAAAGAAAAATGCTACATCTTTCACCCTCTTCCTCAAAGAAAGAAGCGCAGATCCTGATAGGCAGTTCTTCTATGGTTTCAGTTCTAGACGCAAGACATTCTGTATGTAGGAATACTCCTCTGCTCATATACTGGGTAACATGGAATGCTGCCAGCTTTAATGGTGCCAGGAGCAGGAAAGTGCTATCGAGCTGGCCCAAACTGTACTACAGAAAGCCCTGACACTGGAGCCATACAATATGCAGATCCACTGAGTTGGAGGTGTCAGTGTTGGGGTACAGCTAATGGCAAGCCCAGTGATAAAATCACAGAACTCTGGGGTCAAAGAACTATATGCCTGGTGAGGAACAGTTCCTGGTGTGTTAGTTTAACCCTGGTAGAAATGGAATACTTGACCATGGGAAACCAAATGACCATGTGTCTGGAGCAGGGTTCTTCCAAACCCACCAAATCATAAAGTTGGATAGTTTCACCAACAGTCCTTCACAAGATGAATAGGTATACCTAATACTGAATCCAAGCAGCAAAAAAGGGCATGAATAAACTGTATTAGCAGGATGCCCTGACCCCCATCTCACCCACCACAGATACACCAACACTCCTTCCCCAGCTTGTATCTTTAGCTAAATTGGTTCTGTAGGGGGAGGAGGACCAGTCAGAGGAGGAGGGAAATAACCCAAGCTTTGTTGAGAAATAGTCGACTTACTAAGTGGTATATGCAAAAACCAGAAATTAACTGTGGCCGCATTAAACACTGCAGAGGTGAAAATTTCCCCAGCGGGCAGAGCAGGAGGGAGTACCACTGGTCATCCACTCTGTATAGAAGAAGTGGCCCTAGTGAGAATATATACAGATGCATGGTCATTGGCCAATGGCCTGGTTGAATGATCAGAGGCCTGGAAGATAAAGGACTGAATGATCAGAGTCAAGGAGCTCCGCGGTAGAAAGATGTAGGTGAACAAAGTCAGTAGCTCCCACTGGAAAGCATCCACCATGGAAGAGGCACTGAACAATCATGGAGACAGTGCCTTGGCTAGTTAAGGTTAGCAAGCTCCCGTTATCTGTCACCTCCAAACTGGCACTGATGGCCATACGTGGAACATTTCAAGGAGAAGAGGATATGGTCTGGCAATATGGAAGAGGTATATTTACTAATTTTAATTTAAATAAAGGGTTACTATGGAGAAGAGTGTCTATACTTTTTCTAAGTAACTTCAGAAGTGACATCAAAGCCAAACAGGTTAAATTTCAAGAAAATAATTTGTATAAAACATATTAGAAAAGATCAATAAAATTCCAACTCTAGTTAGAATGATGGAGGAAGATAAGGGAGAGAACACAAATAATTAAAATCAGAAATGAAATACTAACCCCACTGAAACAAAAAGGGATTATAAGATGATACTATTAACAACTGTACAGGAAAAAATTAGATAACCTAAATGAAATGGAAAAATTCATGGAAACACATACACTTCTTACAGTGACTCAAGAAAAGTGAGATGATCTTAGCAAACCAATAATTAGCAAAGAGATTTAATCAATAATTAAAATCTCCTCCAAAAGAAAAGCCCAAGACCAAATGGCTTCCTAGGGGAATTTTACCAAATATCCCAAGATGAATTCATACCGGTCCTCCTCACAGTCTTCCAAAAACTTGAAGAGAAGAGCGTACTCCCCAACACCACCTTCATATTAAATCTGGATAATTACATCATGAGAAAAGAAAATTACAAGCCAATATCTTTTATGAGTAGAGATTTAACAATCCTCAACAAAAACTATCAAATCAATTAGAAAACTAGAAACAGAAGGAAATTTCCTGCACACGATATACGGCACATATGAAAAAGCACACAGCTAATATCCTACTAGTGAAAGACTAAAAATGCTCCTTCTAAGATCATGAATGAGACAAGGATGCCCAGTGTCACCACTGTGATTGAACGTGTACAGGAAGTTTTAGCCAAAGTGATCATGTAACTAAAAGAAATAAAATAAATCCAAATTAGAAAGAAAGAAGTAAAACCTTCCCTTTTTGCAGATGACATGATTCTATATTCAGAATATCCTGAAAAATCTAGAAAGTTCCTAGAACTAAAACATGAATTCAGCAAATGGGCCCAACTCAGTAGTGCTTCTATAGCAGTGAGGAATGAGAAGAACAAATCAAGAAAGATACTCAATTTAAAGTAGAATTAAAAGAACCAAATATCTACGAATAAATATAACCAAGAATATAAAGGACTTGTACACAGAAAACTCTGAAATACAAGAAAACCTAAATAAATGGAAGGAAATTCCATGTCCATGGATTGGAAGATTATATATTGTTAAGCTGTCAAGTCTTAATTTAAACAAACAGATTAAACACAACCCCAATGAAAATTCCAACAACCTTCATTGCAGGAATGTAAAAGCCAATCATCAAATTTATATGGAAGGGTAAGGAGCCCTTAATAGCCAAAGCCATCTTGAGAAAGAAGAATGAAGATGGAAGACTCACTCTTCCCAATCTTAAAACTTATTACAAAGCCATAATAATCAAAATCACAAGGTACTGGTAAAAGGACAGACATACGAACCACTGGAATTGAACTAAGAGCTTAGAAATAAACCCTCATATTTATGGCTTTGACAAGGTGGCAAAGACTACTCAACTTAGAAAGAATAATCTCTTCAACAAATGGTACTGAGAAAATTGGATCTCCATTTGCAAAAGAATGAAAGTGGGCTGTACCTTACAACATATACAAAACTCAACTCAAAATGGATCAAAGACTTAAATATAAGAGTTAAGACTATAAAACTCATAGAAGAATATGTAGGGAAGCATCTTCAGGACCTTGTGTTATGCAGTAATATATTTACACCCAAAGCACAAGCAAAAAAGAACAACTAAATAAATGGGACCTCACTGAAGTAAGAAAATGTTGCACTTCTAAGGGCTTTACTATGAAAATACAATGGTAAACTACACAATGGGAGAAAATATTGGGAACCCATATGTCTGATTAGGGTTTAACACCTAGAATAAACAAAGAAATCCTTCAACTCAATAATAAAAAGATAACCCAATCAAAAAATGGGCAAAAAACCCTGAATAGATATTTCTTCAAAGAAGATATACAAATGTCAAATAAACACGTGAAAAGTCACTCAACATCATTAGCCATTAGGGAAATGCAAATCACATCCACAAAGAGATCCCACTCTATGCAAACTAGAACAGCTACTAGTAAAAATAAAATGGAAAACTGGAAGTTTTGGAGAGGATGCTGAGAAATAGGAATACTCATTCATTGTTGATGAGAATACAAAATTGTGCAGCCGTTGTGGAAAACTGTTTAATAGCTCTTCAGAAAATTAAGTATAGAATTACTGTATAACTCAACAATGCCACTTCTAGGTATATACCCCAAAGAATTGAAAGCAAGGATTTGAACAGATATTTGCACACCAATGTTCATAGTGGCAATGTTCACAATTGCTAAAAGATGGAAGCAACCCAAGTGTCCATCAACTCATGAATGGATAAAAAAGGTATATATGTACAATGGAATACTATTCAGCTGTAAAAAAAGGAATGAAGTTCTGATACAAGCCACAACATGGATCAACCATGAAGACACCATGTTGAGTGAAATGTGAAATAAGCCAGATACAAAAGGACAAATATTGTATTATCTCACTGATATGAAATAATTAGAATAAGAAAACTCATAGTACTGGATCTAGAATATAGGTTATCATAGGATTGGGAGTGGGGGTAAGAAATAGGGAGTTTAGGCTAAAATGTGCAGAGTTTCTATTTGGAATGGTGGAAAAGTTTTGGTAATGAATTGCAGTGATAATATCACAGCATTATAAATGCAATTAACAGCATTGGATTATATATTCAAATATGGTTAAAAAGGGAAATTTTAGGTTTTATATATGGTACTAGAATTAAAATTTCAAAACAAATCCATGGAACTGTACAATACCAACAGTGAACCCTAAGGTAAACTATGGATTATAGTTAATAAGATAATTATTTAAAAAAAACCTCTTTCATCTATGGTAACAAATGTTCCACACCAATGCAAAGTGTTAGTAGTAGGGTGGTGTGTCAGTTTGCAAGCTGCTGGAATGCGATATACCAGAACTAGAACAGCTTTTAAAAAGGGGTATTTAATAAGTTGCAAGATTACAGGTCTAAGGAAGTGAAAGTGTCCACATTAAGGCAGCAACAAGAGGTTACTTTCACCCAAGAAAGAACAATGGGTCAGGAACTCCTCTGTCAGCTAGGAAGTCATGGGCATCTGCTGGTCCCTTGCTCCTGGGCTTCTTGCTTTCAGCCTCTATACCTGTGGGGGCTCCTCACTTTGTTTCTCCAAGGCTAGCTGTCATCTCTTGGATTCTCTTGGCTCACTCCAGATTCTAGTTTGCTTCACATCTCATGGTGACATAGGCTGGGTTCCAAGTATCTCCAAATATCGTTCCTCTCTTCTCTACGTGTCAGCATCTGTGTCACCTCTGCTATGAAATTTCTGTCAGCTCCGAGGCTTCCCTTGTTTCTGACTCTCTCTAAAATATTTCCCGTTTTAAGGGAATCCAATAAACTAATCAAGACCTACCTGGAATGGTGGAGTCACATATCCATCTAATCAAAAGGTTACACCTACAATTAAGCATGCCACATTTCCATGCTGGAGACAATCTAATCAAAATATTTCAACTTACAGCATTAAGTCAAGATTAAAAGAAAGGGCTGCTAAGATTGAATCAGGATTTAAAAATGATTTTTCTGGGGTACATAATACTTTCAAACCAGCACAAGTGGTATATGGGAATCCTATATTTTATGAATGATTTTCTGTAACCTACAACTTATCTAATAAAAAAAATTCTAATGATTAAGCTGTCCCAAACTGGAGAAGCTTTCTTTAAGAGCAAGTGGATCTCTAACTCTGGATATATCCAGTTAGCCATTAAACAATCATTTCTGAAGATACACAGTACTCATATATAGGATATCCAATTAGCCATTAAACAATAATTTGTGAAGATACATAGTGCTCATATAGGATAGGGTGGGACCAACTGGCCACTCAGGTCCTTAATAACTGAGATACCAGGGTTTGATGATTCCTAGAGGAAGTGGATATGTTCTCTGATTTATGTCTCTAGAGAACAGTAAACTTTTATATGTTATCCAATATTAAGCTCAGACCTCAACAGAAGAGCTTTGTAGGATTCCCTTCTTGTGTCATCTCACTGACTGAAACATCTCGCAGGCAGAGTTCTAGAAATGAAATATATTTTCCCTCTGCTTTGTGAACATTAATTTTTGTATATATTTGTTACAGTTCAAGACCTGGGATAATGCCCTGTAAACAGGAAATAGCTACTGGAACATTAATTAGGATTCTCTTTATAGTCCTATTGAGAAAGACAATTATTTGACAGATTAAATCCTTTGCCCTGAAAACTTCAATTTTCACATTGAGTCAGAGACCTTGTTACAACTACAAACTATGGTTTATATACAAATACATTCTCACATATTTTCTCTATTTAACTATAGTGCTTCTTACCAGGAGGTATATTTGACTATGAAGAAAAAAAAGGTGAACAGAAGGGCAAATTGTGGTATATACACATGACAGAATACTGAGCAGCTGCAGAAAGGAATGAAGTCTTGAGGAATGCAACCAGGTGAATGAACCTTGAGAACATTATGTTGAGCAAAATAAGCCAGAAACAAAAGGATAAATAATATATAGTCTTGCTAATATAAACTAACCATAATGAACAAACTCTGAGAATTGAATTTGAGTGCATAGGTTACTGCGAGATAGAAAGTAGGCAGAGATTGGACAATCAATGATTTAGCAATATAGAATGTTTAATAAAGTTCACTGTAAAGGTTCCTAGATTGTAAGCACTTATAGAATTCACATCTATTCCTGAATTTTAACCTTTATTTCTAAATTCTGGGATGATGTACTATTTGTGTATAATGTGGTAGTTTCCTGGAACATTGGGTATCTGTGTAAAACCTGAGACTCAGAGTTAGAGTTCTGCAGCTCTGAAAATCAGCATTACTCCATACAGCAACTGTTAAAGAAGCTGAAAAAGAAACCAGACTCCAATTAGACATATGAATGAAATGGGCCTGGTTAGGACTAAGGTTAATCAGAATACAGGGTAAAGGATGGCATTGTATTTTAAAACTTCAACTTCTGTGTGAGACCAAAAGAAGAGATGTTTATTTGGTATCAATTTTAGATTTCATGTAGCACACTACCTAATTTAATCTGTTTGGTAAGTTTATTTTAACAGAAAAATTGCATGGAACCTAGAATAGGGAATGAGATCCTGTTATTCTGTACAGCTTAGTGTAATACTCTGATACATTCTAAAGTATTTGGAGCAGAAAATAAAAAACTATTTGCAAAGTCCATTTGAGGAATTGGGGGGAAATATGGAGCTATTAAACTTCCCCACTTGTGGAATTTCTGATATTCTCTCAAGTATTAGAGACTCCCAATTTACTAGGCCAAGACCTTGATCTTGAGGCTTGTCCTTATGAAACTTATTTCTACAATAGTGAATGTAGGTCTACATGGAATTATGCCTAAGAGTCACCCTCAGAGAGCCTCTTTTGTTACTCAAATGAGGCCTCTCTTTAAGCCAACTCTGCAAATAAACTCATTACCCTTACCTCCATGGGACATGACTCTTAAAAGTGTAAGTCTCCCTGGCAACATGGGGCACGACTCCAAGGGATGAGCCAGTCATGGCATCGTGGGATTCAGAAAGGGTTTTAGACCAAAAGAAGGAAAAGAAATGGAACAAAGTAAAGTTTCAGTGACTAAGAGATTTCAAATAGAGTTTGAAAGTTCATTCTGGAGGTTATTTGTATGTAAGTTCAGCGAGATGTTGCAGACTACCACGGTATGAGAAGCCCCAGCCAACAGTTTTCCTGAAAATCCTATGAAGTACCCTGGGCTCTATCTAAGTCTCTATAAAAGTTTTTGTTGCAGTTTATTTTTTCACAAACATAAGGTCTCCAGATTGATCCTATGCCAGATAAGCCCTATAACCCAGGTTCTCTCCAAGAACATCAACCAGTTTCATTCCTCTACCCCATAAGGTCAACACTTCTTTCCAGCACAATTAAAATGGTCATTGCCCAAATATCCCTTTCATTTTACATCACTGTATACTTCTAAGAAAATAAGCTTCTGAGAACTGATTTCCCTTGGACAGGTTTGCCTCGTTAAATAGAGAGGAAAGTTCCAGAAGTTCAGCCTTCTGAGAATCCAGTCCATGCTATGGTGGTACAGTTATTTGTGTGGTGCATTTGTCTAGGTAAGGTGTTAGCAGCTCGAATAGAAATACATTGCTCATTCTGTTCAGCTCTGCTAGGCTCCTGGCCCAAACATTGTGGCTGATGTGCTACCAACTAGCAGAAATACAACACACATCCATTCTCAGTCCTAACTTGTTTTTCTAGCAAGAGACCTCTCAGGTGCTGTGGTATGGTTTTGCCCTGGTCCAAGAAGAAGAAGAAATCTGCTGAATGGCTGATTACAACCATAGCAAATTTAAACAAAAGTTGAGTAGCTATCACAACAAATAGTGAAATTAGGTAGAAATGAAGGAGAAACAAAGAGACAGGACTTTTAAGCATTGCAGACACACAAATAGTAGAGCCATGACTCTCTATGAAAGGAAGGTAATAAGGCAAAAAAATATACCATTTGTTAATTATTTAATATTTTACTTTATGCTAGTTATTTTGCTTAAATAACAATGTTGTTTAATCTATGGGCCAACTTTTCAAGTTGGGTGATAATGTTTCCATTTTATTAAGGTGGAAACTGAGGCCCAGGGAGATGAAATGGTGTTGCCAGTCATCCAATCAGACAATATACCAAGATCAGTGAAATAAAAGAGACAGAATAAAAGCTAAAAATCTAGTCTTCCACAACCAGTTAAATACATCCATTGTGATATTGAGGCCATAGTGAGACTCAGATTCATCACAAAATGGAAGTAAAAGCAATCTTTAATAGGCTCTGATTTGAAGTCACTCCTCAAATAAACCTCTTCTTTCTACCTTCCTAGGTGGAAATTTGTCCAGTTTTTCCTTCCCAGCATCTTACCCTTTCTTAGGTGTAGGAAATTCTTCATTTTATGAATCTTGTGTAGGGCACAGCCTTCTCCTCACCATAGAAGTGGCAAAAGCTGGATATTCACCTTACCAACCTTCCTTGAAGCTAGTGCTTGGACAGTAGGTGTGGGCTCAGATAATGATACGCCCTTCTAGGATTTTAACTAAGGAATTAATAACCCAGAAAAAGGGTGATAGCGGAAACTTATTTCATATTGTTGTGGCTATGGTAGAGACATCCAGAGGCCAGACCAGCAATAGAAGCAATGTCTGCAGTAGCATCCAGGGCCAGTAGCATAACTGCTGACAATCAGCGATCTGTGTGAGGGCAGCACTGGCCTCACTGGACTGGCCCTCTGGTACTACTCAGCCAGAATTTCTGACCGCTGCCCACCTCTTTTAATTTCTGCCTGTTTTCTTGGCCTGGCACTCCAGTGTTCCTGTTAATCCTAGGAGTCACCTAATATTCTAGTCTTAAGTTGTCTTGGTTTTAAATCCATCACTTTTATTTCTATTGCCAAGAACAAAAAGCTCTAACTAACATACTCACCTATGGCCTTTGATGTATACATGTATCATGTAAACAAGATTTAACTTATGTTTCTTTACATCAAGAATTCCTGATTCTCAACAATGCCTGAGTTAACTGTGGTGATATATACTTCAGAATATCCGTAGGATTAGCTTATTAAATTTCCTTGCATAAATCAAGAGAGTCAAACATGGGACAAGATCTTGAGCAGAATGTGGGCATTATCTGGAGAAGAGAGAGCCAAGTGGATGGCTGGTCCAATGAAGGAAGGAAAAATCCAGTAAGTCCTAGACAGTACCTATAGCTCATGTTCTGTGGCAGGCCTAAGTCTTTTCACTGCAAGTCCTTAATTCTGAAAGGTGGTTCTTCCATCTGAAGAAATGTGTTTACTGGGGTAGACAGAAGCAGAGGCAGCAGCAGCACTATTGTCAACACCAATATCATCACCACATATTGAACATTTGTTCTCCCAACATCCATTAGATTATTCAATGGCCATAACAGTTCTATGAAGAAGTAATGTAATTACCCCAGGTTTACAGATCAGGAATCTGAGACTTAGAAAATTCAAAATATGTACAGGTTACTCAGCCAGTAAAGAACAGAGTTGGGATTGGAATTTGGGCAAAAATGAACATCACGACTTTTTACTTTTCCTAAAGGAAGAAAGGAGATAGGAGGATCATCTCAATACATAACAGGGGAACTTCCTCATTTGAAATCCCATATTGGGGTTTGCCCATTCTACAATGACTGCTCAAAGACAAGGTCAGACAGATAAAGAACCTGAGAACAGAGCCAAGGTGGCATCTCAGTGAGGTGTGGGATTTAGTTCATTCTCTAGAGCAACTAGTAAATAGTCAGAAACAGTACAGAACAACTGGTGGGGCCACATCAGTGGCCAAACACACAGTGTACATCAGTCTGGACAAGCTGGACCAGCTGCGACCCCACCCAGAACCACGAGTGCCCCATGCCACAGTGGCCAGCTCCCCACAGGCTGGTTCCCAGAGGGGAAAGGAAAGAGACTTTACTAACAGCAAGGAGCTGAACTCAATCAAGCTCCAATTTGTGGAATTAATTAACAAATTCTGACTACTAAAAATAGGCCCCCACCTCAGCTGAACCTCGAGTAAAAGCAGACATTACTGGTTTTTGCCCAGCACAGAGGGCACAGGGCTGATGGGAAAAGCAAAAAAAAAAAAAAAAAAAAAAAAAAAAGTTCTTTTTTTATTGGACAGCACAAAATACTTGAAAGGGTCTGGGCCCTTGAAAGAGGGAGCACAACAGGGCTTGGAGATACACAGTGCAACCTACCAACTTAAGTTCTTGATTGGCAAACCTGAGGAATGGGGGTCTTGCTCTGAAAAGGATTTTTCTTTTCTTTTCTTTTTTGTGGCTGTTTCCATGGCTTGACTGCTCTTTGCATATACCTGTTAAGGCTTCTCAGGCTCCAACTGCCCCAGAAAGGGTGGAGTTAAGCTTGTTTGAAAGCTTGTCTGGAGGCTGTGCCTTCCCTAGGAGATGGGTGGGGCTCAGATCAGGTGGAATCCCTCCCTCAAGGAATTCAGACACCAAGGTCTGGAAAACTGAAGCAATTAAAGCCAACATACAATCTCTCCTCTGTCTCAACCATGCCCCCAGCAGGTAGAGTCTGCTAAAGTTAAAGGTACCACATCACCTCATGCTATTGTGACCCACAGGCACACAAGTGCCGTATACTGAGCAGGATAGGAAGAACGCAGACTGTGGTTGCCTCATAGGAAAGTCTTTCAACCTTCTGGGTCTCACCCTCAGGGAAAACTGATGCAGGTGACTCTTTCCTCCTGAGAGGAGGCCAGTTTGGTCTGGGAAAATCTTACTGGGGTCTATAATACCTAAGTAGAACCTCCTAAGGGGTAAAAAGGCACCATATAGGTAGAGCAAGAAACAAGAAAATGAGAACTGAAAAATTCTCAGCTAAGCTAGACCAAAAAGCTAAGCTAGAGGTCTAGAATAAGCTGAACTGAATGTTAAAGAACAGATAGATAACAAAGTCATCCAGCAAGAAAATCCTAGGTAAAAAAAAGTGAAAACAATTTCCAGAATAAACTAATTAAGAAAATTAAATGCCTAGATTCCAGCAAAAAATAAAAAATTATACTAGGAAAACTGAAGATATGGCCCAGTCAAAGGAATAAGCCAACAACTCAAATGATATACAGGACTTAAAACAATTAATTCAGAATGTTCTAACACATATGGAAAACCTCATCAAAAAATCAAGTCAATGAATTGAGAGTGGATATAAAGAAGACATGGGACAAACAAAAAGTAGAAATTGAAAGATTAAACTCCCCAATCAAAAGACATACATTAGCAGAATGGATTAAAAAGAAGGACCCATCTATATACTGTCTACAGGAGATAAATTTTAGTCCCAGGGATAAACATAAGTTGAAAGTAAAAGGTTTGGAAAAGCTTTTTCATGCAAACAACAATCAGAAAACAGCAGGAGTAGCAATACTAATATTCAACAAATTAGACTTCAAATGTAAAACAAGTAAAAGAGACAAACATGGGCACTATGTATTAATAAAAGGAACAATTCAACAAGAAGACATAACAATTATAAATATTTATGCACCAAGCCAGAGTGCTCCAAAATACATGACACAAACACTGAAAAGAGAAATAGACACATCTACTATAGTAGTTGGAGACTTCAATTCCCCACTCTCATCAGTGAGCAGAACATTTAGACAGAGGACCAATAATGAAACAGAAATTGAATAATACAACAAACAAACTAGACTTAACAAACATTTATAGAACATTGCACCCCACAATAGCAGGATGCACCTTTTTCTTAAGTGCTCATGGATAATTCTCAAGGATAGACAATATGCTGGGTCACAAAGCAAGTCTCAATAAATTGAAAAAGATTAAAATCATACAAAACACTTTCTTGGATCATAAAGGAATGAAGTTGGAAATCAATAATAGGCAGAGGGCCAGAAAATTCACAAACAGATGGAAGCTCAACAACACACTCTTAAACAAGCAGTGGGTGAAAGAAGAAGTTACAAGCGAAATCAGTAAATATCTTGAGGAAAATGAAAATGAAAACACAACATATCAAAATTTATGGGGTGCAGCAAAGGCAGTACTAAGAGGGAAATTTATTGCCCGAAATGCCTATCCCAAAAAAGAAGAAAGGGCAAAAATTGAGGAATTCACTGTCCACTTGGAAGAAGTAGAGGAAGAACAGCAAACTAACCCCAAAGCAAGCAAAAGGAAAGAAATAACAGAGATTAGAGCAGAAATAAATGAAATTGAGAACATGAAAACAATCAAGAAAATAAACAAAACCAGAAGTTAGTTCTATGAGAAAATCAATAAGATAGATGGACCCTTAGTGAGGTTGACAAAAAGAAGAAGAGAGAGGATGCAAATAAATAAAATCAGAAATGGAAGAGGAGACATAACCACTGACCCCGCAGAAATAAAGGAGATAATGAGAGGATACTATGAACAACTCTATGCTAAAAAACTACACAATGTAGATGAGATGGATAACTTCCTAGAAAGGCATGAACAACCAACATTGACTTGAGAAGAAATAGACGACCTCAACAAACTAATCACAAGTGAAGACACTGAATTAGTCATTGAGAAGTTCCCCCCAAAAAGAAAAGTCCAGGACCAGATGGCTTCACATGTGAATTCTACCAAACATTCAAAAAATAATTAGTACTAATCCTGCTGAAACTCTTCAAAAAAATTGAAGAGGAGAGAAGGGTACATAACTTATTCTATGAAGCCAATGTCACTCTCATACCAAAAACCAGGCAAAGATACTACAAGAAAAGAAAATTACAGACCAATCTCTCTAATGAACATAGATGTAAAAATCCTCAACCAAATTCTTGAAAATTGAATCCAGCAACACATTAAAAGGATTATACACCATGACAATGTAGGATTCATCCCAGGTATGCAAGGATGGTTCAACATAAGAAAATCCATTAATGTAATACAACATATCAACAAATCAAAGCAGAAGAACCACATGATCAACTTGATTGATGCAGAAAAGGCATTTGAAAAAATTCAACATCCTCTCTTGTGGAAAAAATTTCAAAGGATAGGAACAGAAGGGAACTTTCTCAGCATGATAAAGGGAATATATGAAAACTCACAGCTAACATCATCCTCAATGGGGAAAAACTGAAAACTTTCCCCTGAAGATCAAGAACAAGACAAGGATGTCCACTATCGCTATTGTCATTCAACATTGTGTTGAAAGTTCTAGCCAGAGCAATCAGACAATGTATTAGGGATCTCTAGAGAAACAGAATCAATAGGGAACACTCGCAAATAAAAACTTTATAAAAGTGTCTCACGTGGCTGTGGGAAGGCAGAATACAAAATCTGCAGGGCCGGTTGTGAAGCTGACAACTCCGATGGAGGGTCTGGACAAACTCCACAGGAGAGGCTTGCCAGATGAAGCAGGAATAGAGCCTGTCTCTTCTGAATCCTCTTTAAAGGCTTCCCGTGATTAGATTAAGCATCACTCATTGCAGAAGACACTCCCCTTTGGCTGATTACAAATAGAATCACCTGTGGATGCAGCTGACATGATCATGATCTAATTCTATGAAATGTCATCATTGCAAAAGACAGGCCAGCACTTGCCCAATCAGACAAACAGGTACCACAACTTGGCCAAGTTGACACATGAACCTGACCATGACAATCCACCCCTTGTCAACTTGGCAGCTATATATATGACATTAAATTGTACCCAATTTCCAAATAAAAACAATAAAACACACATTTTTTTCTTTTACCTAACTATACCCAACTGTCCTGCATATAACTGGAAACACATTAAATCTCTCGAGAATAGGCGCAAATCCTTGCACAACATTCATTCTTAAACTTGACATCTTACAACTTAAATAGTATAACATGAACAAAACAGCATTACAGTCCTCATTTCTGTAACTGATCACGTGGTCAAAGTTCATATTTATCACTACCTTCTTCCACTACCCATTCCATGTTCCTTCACCTTCAGCAAGCACTTCAGCTGGCCATGGTTCCTCGTCTGGTAGGGTGACCCAAACCTTCATTTCTGAAGTTTCAGAGCCATTGGTAGTCCTGCCTGGGATGGGTTGTTGCAGATTTCCATTGATTTTAATCACAGGGCATGACTAAAAGACGCCCTAGGGGATCTCCTATAATCCAAGAAAATTCTTCTTCACCCCCATTATGTAGTTGCCGTCGTACTTCCCCCTGACAATCAGGGTCAGTCACCCCAGACAATAATGTAATCCCCTTCTTGGCTTGTTGATCCAGTGAAATAAGTAGCCCAAAATGACCACGTAGCAGTCTTAATTTACACTTCAGTGGAATCATTGTCGTTTCTTCTGGGAGAAGCACTCACACTCCCCATTTTGGAACCAGAACCTGTAAACTAGCAGAGCTCAGGGTTACAGGGACAGAAAGCAAAAATTTTCCTAGTGGGTCACTAGGGGTAATAGTGAGTGGTACCACCCCCATTTCCACCCCTTGGTTCCTGGATCCATGAATTCCACCTATGGGAGAAACAGCACCATACAGCGGATGCTGATTCACAGCATATACAGCTTCCTGGAGAACATTACCCCAGCCCTTCAAGGTATTGCCATCTAGTTGTCACCGTAATTGAGTTTTCAAAAGGCCATTCTACCATTCTATCAATCCAGCTGCTTCTGGATGATGGAGAACATGGTAAGACCAGAGAGTTCCATGAGCATGTGCCCATTCCCGCACCTCATTTGCTGAGAAGTGTGTTCCTTGATCAGAAGCAATGCTATGTGGAATACCAAGGCATTCTGTAAGCCCACGGATGGGAGTTTTGGCAGAAGCATTGTGTGCAGGGAAAGCAAACCCATATCCAGAGTATGGGTGTATTCCAGTTAGAACAAATTGCTGCCCATTCATGAAGGGAGTTGTCCAATATAATCAACCCACCATCATGTAGCTGGCTTGTCACCTCGGGGAATGGTGCCATATCGGGGGCTGAGTGTGAGTCTCTACCGCTGGCAGATTAGGCACTCAGCAGTGGCTGTAGCCAGGTCAGCCTTGGTGAGTGGAAGTCCATGTTGCTGAGCCCATGCATAACCTCCATCCCTACCACCATGATCACTTTGTTCATGAGCCCATTGGGCAACGACAGGAGTTGCTGGGGAAAGAGGCTGACTGGTATCCACAGAACGGGTCATCTTATCCACTTGATTATTAAAACCTTCCTTTGCTGAAGTCACCCTCTGGTGCGCATTCATATGGGACACAAATATGCTCATGTTTTTAGCCCACTCAGAAAGGTCTATCCACATACTTCTTCCCCAGACCTCTTTGTCACCAATTTTCCAATTATGGTCTTTCCAAGTCCCTGACCCATCCAGCTAAAGATTAGCAACAGTCCATGAGTCAGTATACAAACGCACCTCTGGCCAGATTTCCTTCCAAGCAAAATCAACAACCAGGTGCATTGCTCGAAGTTCTGCCCACTGGGAGGATTTCCCCTCACCACTGTCCTTCACAGACACCCCAGAAAGGGGCTGTAATGCTGTAGCTGTCCACTTTCTGGTGGTACCTGCATATCATGCTGAACCATCTGTAAACCAGGTCCGAGTTTTCTTTTTCTCAGTCAATTCACTGTAAGGAATTCACCAAGAGGCCATAGCTCTGGTCTGAGAAAGAGAAGGTAATGTGGCAGGAGTGGAGACCATGGGCATTTGGGCCACTTCTTCATGTGACTTACTTGTGCCTTCAGGACCTGCTTTGGCCCTATGTCGTATATACCATTTCCATTTACAATAGAGTGCTGCTGCGCACGCCCAACTTTATGGCTTGGTGGGTCAGGCAACACCTAGCTCATGAAAGGCAACTCAGGTCTCATGGTAACTTGGTGGCCCATGGTTAGGCGTTCAGTCTCTCTTAAGGCCCAGTAGCAGGCCAAAAGGTGTTTCTCAAAAGGAGAGTAGTTATCTGCAGCAGATGGTAAGGCTTTGCTCCAAAATCCTAAGGGTCTGCATAGTGATTCTCCTATAGGGGCTGGCCAACAGCTCCAGACAGCATCTCTATTCTTTATTTGCCACTGACACATCCAGCACCATTGGGTCTGCTGGATCATATGGCCCAAGTGGCAGGGCAGCTTGTAAGCAGCCTGGACCTGTCTCAGGGCCTCCTCTTGTTCAGGTCCCCACTCAAAATTAGCAGCTTTTCTGGTCACTCGATAAATGGGTTGGAGTAGCACACCCAAATGAGGAATATGTTGTTGCCAAAATCCAAAAAGACCAACTAGGTGTTGTGCCTCTTTTTTGGTCATAGGAGGGGCCAGATGCAGCAACTTATCCTTCACCTTAGAAGGGATATGTTGACATGCCCCATACCACTGGACACCTAGAAATTTCACTGAGGTGGAAGGCCCCTGTATTTTTGTTGGATTTATTTCCCATCCTCTGACATGCAAATGCCTTACCAGTAAGTCTAGAGTAGTTGCTACTTCTTGCTCACTATGTCTAATCAACATGATATCATCAATATAATGGACCAGTATGATGTCTTGCAGGAGGGAGAAGGTCAAAGACCCTGTGGACAAGATTATGACATAGGGCTGGGGAGTTGATATACCCCTGAGGTAGGACAGTGAAAGTATATTGCTGACCTTGCCAACTGAAAGCAAACTGTTTCTGGTGATCCTTACTAATAGCTACTTAGAAAAAAGCATTTGTCAGATCAATAGCTGCATACCAGGTACCAGGGGATGTACTGATTTGCTCAAGCAATGATACCACATCTGGAACAGCAGCTGCAGTTGGAGTTACCACCTGGCTGAGCTTACGATAATCCATTGTCATTCTCCAAGACCCATCTGTTTTCTGCACAGGCCAAATAGGAGAGTTGAATGGGGATGTGGTGGGAATCACCACCCCTGCATCTTTCAAGTCCTTAAGAGTGGCAGTAATCTCTGCAATCCCTCTAGGAATACGGTATTGCTTTTGATTTACTATTTTGCTTGGTAGGGGCAGTTCTAGTGGCTTCCACTTGGCCTTTCCCACCATAATAGCCCTCACTGCACGAGTTAGAGAACCAACGTGGGGATTCTGCCAGTTGCTCAGTATGTCTATGCCAATTATACATTCCGGAACTGGGGAAATAACTACAGGATGGGTCCAGGGGCCCACTGCACACACTGTGAGATGGACCTGAGCTAAAACTCCATTGATCACCTGGCCTCCATAAGCCCCCACTCTGACTGGTGGTCCAGAGTGCCGTGTTGGGTCCCCTGGAATTAATGTCACTTCTGAGCCAGTGTCTAATAATTCCTGAAATATCTGATCATTTGCTTTTCCCCAATGCGCAGTTACCCTGGTAAAAGGCCGTCAGTCTCCTTGGGGAAGGCTTGGAGGAAGATTAACAGTATAAATTTGTGTCAGTGTAACAGGGTTCTCCCCCAAAGGGACCTGGCCTCCCCTTCATTCAAGGGGCTCTGGGTCTGTAAACTGTTTCAAGTCTGGAAACTGATTAAGGGGCTGTGACTCTGTGTTTTTGTAATTCAGGTTAGGCTTCTGTTTACTTGACCTAGAACTCTTTTATTTATACAGCTCCAACAAGAATTTAGTAGACTGCCCTTCTATTGTATTTCTAGGCACCCATGATTTACTAGCCAATGCCACAAATCTCTGGGTGTCATATAATTCTGACACCAGCTTTGAGTTTGCTGTCTATTATAATACCCATGTCTACCCTGTCTTTGGCAATTAAGTGCTGCCACCTGGCTTCTGCCAACTTGGGAACCCATTGTACCCATTGTGTTTAAGGATTCCAGCTCCGTGACAGCAGTTCCTACAGTAATATCTGACATATAGAGAAGTGAAAACACAGAGCTCTTCAAGGATGATGGTGCTAGTCTCACAAATTTATTTCTCACTGTTCTGGTAAAAGGTGCATCTTCCGGACATTCCTGGGGTCTAAGAGCAGGCTTTGCATGATAAATTCACTCTAACATTCCAATCTCTCTAAGCCTCTGGATCCCCTCATCTACATTATACCAGGGCAGTTCTGGCATTTCAACCTCAGGTAATGTCAGCCAACTTCTGATCCATGTTTCAACCAACCATCCAAACAAACTATTAATACCTTTGGTAACCACTCAAGCTATAATATTGAATGCAGAATCTCTGCTTAGTGGGCCCATATCAATAAATTCAGCCTGATCCAGCCTTATATTCTTTCCACCATTATCCCACACCCTTAAAATCCATTGCCACACATATTCCCCTGATTTCTGTCTATATAAACTGGAAAACTCACACAGTTCTTTTGGAGTGTAACGTACCTCCTCATGTGTGATACTTTATACCTCACCTTTAGGGGCCTCTTGGGACTTTAGTCTAGTTATAGGTCTGGAAGAAATGAGGGGTGGTGTGGGTGGGTCATGAAAAGAATTAGGAATATCTTTCAAGCCATTTACTTCAGGGCCTTCGTTTGCAGTTTCATCTGGTGAAACAGGATTAATCACTCTAGGGATAATCCCTTCAAGAGGAGGTTGGGTGGCCAACTTCTCAAGGCAGGCTAGAGGTGGGGCAGTTATGTCCTCAGGGCAGACTATTACAGGATTATCTAGAGAAGACCCAGCATGATCTAGGGTTTCAACCTCACCCCTGACATCATTATCAATCCATATGTCACCATCCCATTTTTCAGGGTTCCACTCGTTTCCAATTGATGCCCTTACTTTAATGGCAGACATTATGCAAGATTGAGATTTCAGTTTACGTTGTAAATTTGCTACTCTAACAATAAGATTCGGAGTCTGATTTTCAGAGATCTCAAGTCTACGGCTACAGAAAATAAAATTTTCCTTCAGGATACTCATAGAAATGACTCCATCTGTCAGATGGCACTTAACCTTCTTGTTTGAAGGCTTAAGCCCCTCCCTTTCACTCCTTAATGTAGCCAGTGTATTTAACAACAACTAACCAATATCTCTATACCTCTTATTTCTACAAAACTCTGTAAAAGTGTCAAAAACATTATCCTCCAGAGCCTGGCTTCGTGTAAGCAAAGCATTAGGAGAATCGAATGGTGATATTTTGACTATCTCTTTTGCCAACTCATTCCATGGATTGGCAGTGTCATTCTGATTACGGGAATCAGAGTCCTTAGTGTCTCTGAGTTCAGACAGAGTAGAAAACCATTCATAAAAACACATTTTTAAGATTCTGCTTCTTAAGAACCACTCCTGGTACCAAGATGTATTAGTTAGGGTTCTCTAGAGAAACAGAGTCAACGGGGAACACTTGCAAATATAAAATTTGTAAAAATGTCTCCCGTGACTGTGGGAATGCAGATCCAAAATCCGCAGGGCAGGCTGTGAAGCCAAGGACTCCGATGGAGGGTCTGGACGAACTCCACAAGAAAGACTCGTCAGCCAAAGCAGGAATAGAACCTGTCTCTTCTGAATCCTCCTTAAAAGGCTTCCCATAATTAAATTAAGCATCACTGATTGCAGAAGACACTCCCCTTTGGCTAATTACAAATGGTATCAGCTGTGGATACAGCTGACATGATCATGATCTAATTCTATGAAATGTCATCATTGCACCAGACAGGCCAGCACTTGCCCAACCAGACAAACAGGTATCACAACTTGGCCAAGTTGACACATGAACCTGACCATGACACACTCTATACAAAAATTAACTCAAAATGGATCAAAGACATAAACATTTGATCTAAGACCATAAAATTTTTAGAAGAAAATGTAGGGAAATATCTTATAAATTTTATAATAGGAGGCAGTGTCCTAGATCTTATTACCAAAGCATGAGCACTGAAGAAAGAAATTGATAAATGGGAACTCTTAAAAATTAAACACTTTTGTGCATCAAAGAACTTTGTCAAGAAAGTAAAAAAACAGCTTACACAATGGGAGACAATATTTGGAAATCTTGTATATCAGATAAGCATCTAGTGTCCAGAATATACAGAGATTGTTCAACTCAACAACAAAAGACAACCCAATTACAAAATGGGCAAAAGACATGAACAGACACTTCTCAGAAGAGGAAATACAAATGGTCAAAAGGCACATGGAAAGATGCTCAACTTCACTGGCTATTAAGGAAATGCAAATCAAACCTCAATGAGATATCTTTTCACACCTACAAGAACGGCCATTATCAATAAAACAGGAAACAACAAGTGCTGGAGAGGATGTGGAAAAGAGGCACATTTATCCACTGTTTGTGGAATGTAAAATGGTACAACCTCTGTAGAAGGCAGTGTGGTGGTTCCTCAGGAAGCTAAGTATAGAATTATCATATGATCCAGCAATACCATTGCTAGGTATCTACTCAGAGGACAGGAGGGCAAAGACACAAACAGACATTTGCACACCAATGTTTTTAGCAGCATTATTTACAATTGCCAAGAGATGGAAACAGCCCAAATGTCCATCAAAAGATGAGTGGCTAAACAAGCTGTGGTATATACATATGATGGAATATTATGCAGCTGTAAGACAGAATAAAGTTATGAAGTATGTAACAACATGGATGGACCTTAAGGACATTATGCTGAGTGGCATAAGCCAAGAACAAAAGGACAAATACCGTATGGTCTCACTGATACGAACTAACATTAATGAATGAACTTGGAGAATTTCAGTTAAGAACAGAGACCATTCAGAGATAGAAATAGTATAGATATTGGGTAACTGGAGCTGAAGGAACACAGATTGTGGAACAGGACTGATTGTAAGAATTCAGAAATGGACAGCACAATACTACCTAACTGGAATACAATTATGTTAAAACACTGAATGAAGCCGAATGTGAGAATGATAGAGGGAGGAGGGCTGGGGGCACAAATGAAATCAGAAGGAAGGACAGATGATAAAGACT
The DNA here is from genome assembly GCF_023851605.1 of Tamandua tetradactyla. NCBI lineage: Eukaryota > Metazoa > Chordata > Mammalia > Pilosa > Myrmecophagidae > Tamandua > Tamandua tetradactyla. The sequence continues at coordinate 2,284,672 of NC_135338.1, forward strand.
GAGATCTTTCTTTATGCCTAGAGTGTACAATGATAGTGACTAAATGTACAAATTAAAAAATGTTTTTGCATGAGGAAGAACAAGGAATGTCAATATTGCAGGATGTTGAAAATAGATGGGAATTCATATTTAAAACTCACTTGTGTGTGACTAAAGCAAAAATGTTTATTTGGTAAAAAGTTTATATTTTTGCTTAGTGCATCTCTTATTAGAACTGAACACCATAAGTACATGGAACCTTGGGGAGGGCATGAAATTTTGTAGGTTGATCCAGAGTGATGCCCCAATAAATCCCAGAGTGATTTGAACAGCGAATAAAAAAGTATTTGCAAAGTTCCCTTGGAGGAATGGTGAGAAAGAGGAAAAATTCAATTTCCCCATTTGGAGAAGGCCTGATATGCTCACAAGTAGTGAGGAAAACAAAATCAATAGGCTGAGCCCTCAGTCTTGGGGTCTGTTCATATGAAACTCATCCCTGCAAAGAATAGATGAAGCCTACTTAAAATTAGGCCTAAGAGTCACCCCCAGAGAACCTCTTTTGTTGCTCAAATGTGGCCTATCTCTCAGCCAACATGGCAAGCAAACCCACTGCCCTCCCCTTCTCTATGTGGGACATGACTCCCAGGGGTGTAAACCTCCCTGGCAACGTGGGACAGAGATCCTAGAATGAGCTGGGACTCAGTATCAAGGGATTGAGAAAACCTTCTCGACTGAAAGGAGGAAGAGAGAAATGACACAAATAAAGTGTCAGTGGCTGAGAGATTTCAAATAGAGTCAAGAGGTTATCCTGGAGGCTATTCTTATGCATTATATAGATAACCCCCTTTTTTAGTTTAAAGTGCATTTATAGAGGCTGGAGGGAAGTGCCTGAAACTGTAGCGCTGTGTTCCAGTAGTCATGTTTCTTGGAGATGACTGTATAACGATAAAGCTTTCACGTGACTGTGTGATTGTGAAAACCTTGTTCTGATGCTTCTTTTATCTATGGTATGGACATGTGAGTAAAAAATATGGATTAAAAATAAATAAATAATGGGAACAAATGTTATAGTAGTGGTCAATGAGAGGGAGGGGTGGGGGGTATGGTATGTATGAGTTTTTTCTTTTCTCTTTTTCTTTTTTTTCAGAGTGATGTAAATGTTCTCAGAAATTATTGCAGTGGTGAATATACAATTACGTGATGATATTGTGAGCAATTGATTGCACACAAAGTATGGATGGTCATACATTAAGAATGTTCATGTTGTATGTGAATTGGTTTTATTAATACAAAAAAAAAAAGAACCCTACCTGTCCTTCCAGATCTCTTAAAAGCTGATCTCACTGATCCATTCAAACCATTACACACTCATTTCCAACTCCTTTTATTTGTTCACACTATTCTCTCCTCATTTGTACCTTTCCTGCTCTTAGTCAGCAAATCTTATATGTCTTTCAAGTCTGAGTCAAATATTCCAATTTTTCATGAAGCCTCACCCCTCATTAATTGTAACCTCTTGGAAATTTCTCCCATACCCTGGACACACTTCTCATTTGTACTGCTTATTTTATACTAAAACACATTGTCTAATGCCACATTTATCAGATAATAATATATTCACATAACTGACCTGCATACAATTAGGTGCCAACCCATTTTTATTATTTTTAATAATATTATTTTTAAAACTTTTTTATTTTGAAATAATTCTGCATTTTCAGAAAGTTGCAAAGAAGTCCAGTACACCCATTATCAGCCTCCCCTAATGTCAACATCTTGCATAACAAGAATAGGACACTATCACACAGGTGACTGACATTGGGAAAGCTATGCCCAAAAGCCATTGTATGGACTAATATCTGCCTCTGGGAAGAAGAGCTTCAGTTTTAATTGGCTGTCAGTGAGCTGGCTCCTGCATGAAAATCTCAGGCTGTGATGATTACAGTTGCCCCAAATACTATTGCTAGGGAATATTTGAGGAAATAGCCTGATGCATTCGTATCTCATTGTTACTGTAGCAGTGGATACTAGCCACTGACCAGGAAATTCAGTGTTGGACCAATATCAATTGAAGATGGAATTCATGGTTACATCAGATGTACTCATGAACCAGTAAGTAACTCTGGGAGCTTCCTGTCTGACAGCTCCCAGAGAAGGGTGCTGTAGGAAATAAGGGAAAGAAAGAAGGCAGTGTTGTGCAAAGAATATTGCCTTTGGAAATCTAGAGTATGAATCCTGAATCGACTGTTTCTACCTTAGTAGCTGTAGCATTGTACAAGGCATCTAACTTCTCTCAGCCCTTCTCTTATCTACACAACAGGATATTAATGACAAATTTATGTAATTGTTTAACGATTACTTTCAAGAACGTACAAAAAGTCACTGATTTATTAAGTTATTAATAAATGTGGGTTTGATTACTTTTAGTTAATTTAAATATATATAAAAGCTATGATCTCAGCCTTAATAAATTTCCAGTTTGTCTGAAGAGATGACATTATTTAGAGATTATCAGAAATATGAAATCATGTTGAGTCGAATTGTATTTTATTTAATAATTACAAATTGTGAATCACACATTTAAATGTTTGTTTTAGTCTTTTTTATCAGTCCTTATTTTCTCCATGAATTTTAAACAGCCGCTTAGTTTACAAAGTATTTAACACATTTCTAATCCCAGAACTATGGTTAAAAATATTTTTTAAATTTGACTGGCATTATTAAAAGCTTGGGTTCTCCTACCTGCTGAGGTACTCATATCTACCAATTAGCCATTCAGAAATGTTCCTTTTGAATTCCCTATGCCTTTTCATTATTCATAAAACTTTCCTTGTTGTGTAATATGACACTTTACCTCAACAAAATCTTATGCACATCTTTGGGCCTTTCTACCTTTTCAAGGCAAATAATATCTTAGATTAGATGACCTACTCATTTTATGATTAAAACTCCATGCAACACCTAATGGATTTAAGGTAATGACCCGTCTAGTCTTTAGGAACGTTTTCTTAAACTTATTGCTTGTAAACAACTCTAGATTCAAGGGAAGTTGTCTAAAAATGTACAGGGAAGATCCTGTGTCGCCTTCACCCAGTGTCCCCAATGGTACATTTCAGGGCTTCAAATACATGACACGGGCAACGGGGAAACCCACTGCTCTTATTCAGATTTTACAAGTTTCACGTACATTCTTTTGTGTGCATGTGTTTGTGTGTGTGTGCAGTGCTATGCAATTTATCACATATGTAGCTTTGTGTAATGACTACCACAATCAAGTAAGAACTGTTCATCACAAGTTCCTTTCTTAACACTTCTTGTATCCACAGCTATTCCCCTTTCCCAATCCCTAGCCCCCAGATGACAACTTTCTGTTCTGTATCTCTATAATTTTTTTATTTTGTTTTTTCAATCATGCTATATAAAATATAGTGTGTAACATTTTGTGATTGGCTGTTTTAACTCACCTTAATCCTTTAAAAAGTCATACAGGTTGCTGCTTGATTCAGTTGTTCATTCCTTTTTATTGTTGCATAATATTCCAAGTTATAGATAGAGCACAGTTTGTCTACTCATTCATAAATTTAAGGGTGTTTGGGTGTTTCCAAGTATTTGCTGTTAAGAATACAGTTGCTTTGAACTTTCATGTATAAGCTTTTGTGTGAACATAAATTTTCATTTCTGGGATAAATGCCCAGGAGTACAATTGTTGAGCCATATGGTAAGTTCATGTTTAGCTTTATAAGAAAGTTCCAAACTATTTTCTTGAATGACTTTACTGATTTACATTCCATAAGCAATGTATGAATGATACAGTTTCCTCACATCCTCATCACTATTCGGTTCACCACTATTTTTATTATAGCCATTCAAATACCTTCACAGTGTAGTGAAAACTCATCGCTTTATTTTGAACTTCCATAATGGCCAATGATGCTTATCTTTTCATTTGCCTATATCCCTTTCTTGGTGAAATGTCTGTTTATGTTTTTGTCTATTTTGTAAATGAACTTTTATCTTACTGTTAACTCTTCAGACATCTTTATATATTCTAGATACAAAATCTTTCTTGGATATATAGTTTACAGATTTTTTTAAAACTTTGCACCATGTCTTTTCATCCTCTTCAGAGTTTTATTCACTGAAAACAAGGTTTTACTTTTGATGAGGTCCAATTTGTCAATTTTTTCTTTTATGGATTTCTTGGTATCAAGCCTAAAAACTCTTTGCCTAGTCTTTTGTCCTGAAGATATTCTCCAACAATTTTCCTAAAGATTTTATAGTTTTATATTTTAGACTTCAGGCCCTGAACCAGTTTGAGTTAATTTCTGGATAAAATGTGAGGTTTAGGAGAAGATTCTCTCCCTCTCTCCCTCTCCCTCTCTCTCTCTCTCCTTTCTGAAAATCTATCCTTCCTCTAATGAATTGAAATAAAATTAATTGAGCATAAGTGTGTGCATCTATTTCTGGATTCTCTATTCCTTTCCATATATTTACGTGTTTTTCCCTCTGCTAATACACACTGTCCTGATTGTTATTGCTATTTAATAAGCCTTAACATTAGGTAGAGTAGTTCTTCCCACTTCATTCTATTTTTTCAATGTTGTTTTAGCTCTTCTGTATCTTTATACTTCCACACAGATTTTAGAATAAGCTTGTCTGTGTCTAACAAAACATGTGGAGGTTGAGAAAGCAATTGCCTTAGAAAGCAATTGCCTTAGGCCTATAGATCAATTTAGGGAGATTTGACATCTTTATTATTTTGTGTCATCCAATCCATGAACACGGCCTTCTCAGTTATTTAAGTCTTCTTTGATTTGTTTCCTCATCATTGTGCAATATTCAGCATGCAGATCAATACATGTCTTGTTAAATTTACGACTAGGTAGTTGTTTTTTTAATTTTTTTTAATTTAAAATAACACTTTATTATTCTTTCAGTTGACTGTGCTCATCTGGGCAGTTTCCTCGGGGTTTCTCATATGGTTGCAGTTGAAAGTTGGTTGGAGCTGTGGTTTTCTGTCAAAAAGACTCACTCACACAGGGTTGACAGCTGACACAGGCTGGTGTCGGTGAGCTCAGGTGGGGTCATTGATTGCCATGCTGTCACGTAGATTCTCCATGTGCTTGGGCATCTCCTAGCCTGGCGCTGGGTTCTCTTTTTTGTTGTTGTTGTCTGTACTTTATTTATTTATTTTTTTATGATCATTCCGTTCTACATATATAATCAGTAATTCACAATATCATCACATAGTTGCATAGTCATCATCATGATCATTTGGTTCTGGGGAGGCTCGCAGCCAGTCCAGCTGGTCCAGACTTGGGTATGCTATGTGTCTGGTCACGGACCCAGCAGTTGTTCTGTACTATTCCTAGCTATTTAGTAGCCGTTCTGGAGGATGAACTAAATCTCACATCTCACTAAGCCGCCATCTTGGGCTTGTCTTGGCACTGGTTTATGTCTAGGCATTTTATTTTCTTTGGGACAATTTATTGATGGTATTGCATTTTATGTCTATTTTCAATTGTTCATTTTTACTGTATAAAAATGCATTCATTTTGTGTGTTGAGCTTGCTGAACTCACTCAGTTCTAGAAGGATTTCTGGTAGAGTCTTTGAGATATTCTATGTAAAACCCATGTCATCTATAAATAGAAACCATTTTATATCTTCCTTTCTAATCAGGATACCTACTATTTCTTTTTCTCACCTTATTACACTTTTTAGAACTTTTAGAGTTATGTTGAATAAGAGTAGTGATAATCCTTGTTTTGTTCTCAGTCTTAAAGGGAAAGTATCTCAGTATTTCACCAGTAATTGCTTGTTTGTTTTGAAGGCTCTTTATGAGGTTGAAGAAGTTCTCCTTCATTCCTAATTTGCTAACAGTTTTTATCATGAATGGATACTGAATTTTGTTAATTGATTTATCTGCATTGAGATATGTGATCATATGATTTTTCTATAGCTCATTGATATGGTAGAATACATTGATTAATATTCTAAAATTTAATGTCTTTCATACTGGAATAAATCTCTATTTTGGTTTATTAATCTTTGTATACAATTTTGGTTTTCATCTGGGAATATTTGTAGTTTTCTTTTTTTTGCCCTATATCTGATCTTGCTATCAGAGTAAACTGGCCTCATAAATTTAGTTGGGAAGACTTCCAGGAAGATGACCGAATAGAGTAGCTGGAGATTAGCCCTTGGGATGGGGGTTTGGGGCAGGTACATGCACTGGGGGCTGGTGGAATGGGGGTGTCTGGAGTGTGGGGAATGGAACCCTGCTCCACGGAAAAGTTAGAGAAGGGACAGGAGGACAACTGAGGCGGCGATTCGGGAGTGCGGCTGACCTGGGAGAGCCTCCTGCACCACATGGGGCAGCCCTGGTTGCAGAGGCCGAGGAAATGAGAGGTAGAAGTCTGGGGCCTGGCGCGGAGGCACAGAGCCCACAGGCATGCACAAACAGGAGTGAGGGACTAGAAAGTAAGCCAGGTCACATTCCTTGGGCACTCTACCCTCACCACTGCAGCCTCGTGACCAGCGACTCACCCTATACCCCACACACCTGAACCCCATCACCTGCTTCTGTTTCCTGTGCTTCAGGCACCCCCCATTCCACCAGTGCCCAGTGCACGTACCTGCACCACACCCCCAACCCAAGTGCAGCCCAGCTCACTTCTCCTGCACACTTCCCAACAATATCTAGCCATCCCTGTTCCCTGAAGGCTGTCGCCAGCGCATAATGGCTGTGGGCACTAGCCTCCATACCTAGGCTACTCCTGCTGCCCTGCCCATAGTGTTGCACAGCCTCACCCTGATCACTCTGAGCTCTGAACATCAGTTCATGACACTCCTAGACCCATGCATACACATGGACCCCCAATCACATCATTCAGCTCTGGGAAATGCACTTTGCAGCAGTCCTAGAAGCACACATGCGCATAACTCTCAGCCACACTTCCCAGCTCTGAGAAAGTCCTGGCCTCTGCAGCCAGCTCACATCGGCCCCCAATCCATGAAGGCATGAGGACAACCTGCTGCCACAGTTCTACGCATGCACACAAAGGGCCCCAGGCCTTAGACCAGCACATGCCAGGGTTACGCCTCCCAGATGATGCACTAGCACAGCTACATCCTCCTTGGCCACTGGATACCCACATTCATAGGCATCAACTTAGCATCCCCAACCTGCACCCCTACCTGCCCTGAAAAAAATCACTGTACTTAATGCCTCACCCTGTATCCTGCTCCCTGCTGTACAACCATCCCATAAACACAAGGCCTTAGAATCAATCAAGATATTTACATTCACAAAGACAGCAGAAGATTACTAAGCATCTCACAATGCAGACAGATATAGCCCTGCCTAATGACCAAAACACCAGAGGAGACAAAGACATAGGAACAGCTAATCAAAGGTGTTTATACCACTCTACTTAATAGAATAAGTGGGATAGCAAATGACATAAAGGAGATCAAGAAGCGAATAGCAGAGTATAAAGAGGAATTTGAAGGAATAAATAGAAAAATAGTGGATATCACAGAGATTTAAGACTCTGTTGACAAAATAAAAACATACTAGAGGCATACAACACCAGATCTGAAGAGACAGAAGAAAGAATAAGTGATATAGAGGGCAAGATAACTGACTTTGAAGACTTTAAACAGCAAATGGCAAAAAAGATGGAAAAAATTGAATTCGGTCTCAGGGAAATGACAGTAAAAACAAAGAGCACAAATACAAGAATCATTGATTTCCCAGAAGGAGAAGAGAGGAGTAAAGAGCTAGGAAGAATATTTGAGGATATAATGGGGGAAAACTTCTCCAACCCACATAAAAGACATAAATATACAAGTCAAAGAAGCCCAATAAATTCCAAACAGAATAAATTCAAATAGGCCTTCCTCAAGACACATAGTAATCAGTCCATCAAATGCTGAAGAAAAGCAGAAAACCTTTAAAGCAGCAAGAGAAAAACAATCTACTACATACAAGGGAAACCAAATAAGACTGAGTTCAGACGACTCAACAAGTAGTCCAGACTAATCAAAGGCAGTGGTATGACATATTCAAGATCCTGTAAGAGAAAGACTTGCAGCCAAGAATTCTGTACCCAGCCAAACTGTCCTTCAAAATTGAGGGAGAGATTAAAGTTTCTGCATTCAAAGAAGTCCTGAAAAAATTTGTCAACAAGGGGCTGGCCCTATAACAAATACTAAAAGGAGTCCTGACAGCTGAAAAAAAAAAAGACAGGAGAGAGAGAGGTCTGCAGGAGGGCACAGAATTGAAGAATACCACAAAGGGTAATTTAAAGAATACAAAGAGAAAGAGGGAAAAGAATATATAGATCTGACAAATAAAATTAAACAGATAAGATGGTGGAATCAAGAAATGCCTTTTCAGTAGTAACTTTGAATGCTAACAGACTAAACTCACCAATTAAAAGATACAGGTTGGCAGAATGGATTAAGAAACATAATCCAGCTGTATGCTGCTTACAAGACTCATCTTACACACAAGAATACAAATAGATTGAAAGTGAAAGGATGGAAAAAGGTTTTCCATGCAAGTTATAACCAAAAAAAAAAAAAAAAAGCAGGAGTAGCTTTACTAATATCGGACAAAATAGACTTTAAATGTAAAGACATCATAAGAGACAAAGAAGGACACTATATACTAATTAAAGGGTCAATTCACCAGGAAGATATGACAATCATAAATGTTTATGCTCCCAATCATGGAGCTCCAAAGTACATGAGACAGACATTGGCAAAACTAAAGGGAGTGATAGATGTTTCAAAAATAATAGTAGGAGACTTCAATACACCACTCTCCTCTATAGACAGAAAAACCAGACAGAAAATCAACAAGGAAATAGAGAAGTTAAATAACTTGATAAATGAATTAGATCTAACAGACATATATAGGTCATTGCATTCCAAAGCACAGGGATATATATTCTTCTCTAGTGCTCATGGAACATTCCCCAGGATAGATCATATGATGGTGCACAAGATAGGTCTTTATAAATTTAAAAACATTGAGATGAACCAGAGGACTTTCTCTGATCACAATGGGATGAAGCTGGATCTCAATAATCACTAAAGAACAAGAACATTCACAAATATATGGAGATTAAATAACACACTTTTAAATAACCAGTGGGTCAAAGAAGAAATTGCTAGAGAAACCAGTAGCTATCCGGACATGAATGAAAATGAGAATACAAGTTATCAGAACTTATGGGATGTGGCAAAGGTTGTGCTGAGAGGAAAATGTATTGCCCTAAATGCAATGTTAAAAACAATTTAATATTTAAATGCAACATTAAAAAATATTAAAAAACAAGAAAGAGCAAAAATTGAGGACTTAATAGCACACCTGTAGGAACTTGACAAAGAACAGCAAACTAACTCCAAAGCGATTAGAAGAAGAGAAATAACAAAGGTTAAAGCAGAGATAAACGAATGGGAGAACAAAAGAACAACAGAAAGAATCAATAAAACCAAAAGTTGATTCTTTGAGAAAATCAATAAAATTGATGGGTCACTAGCAAGACTGACAAAAAAAGAGAAATGATGCAAATAAACAAAATCAGAAATGAGAAGGGGGGTGTTACCACAGACCCTGAAGAATTTAAAGAAATCATAAGAGGGTACAATGAACAACTACACACAAACAAACTAGACAACTTAGATGAAATGGACAAATTCCTGGAGACACACTAACAAGCTACACTGACCCAGGAAAAATTGAAGACCTCAACAAACCAATCACAAGTAAAGATATTCAATCAGTCATCAAAAATCTTCCCACAAAGAAAAGCCCAGGGGCAGATGGCTTCACAGGGGAATTTTATCTAACATTCCAAAAAGAACTAACACCAATTCTGCTCAAACTTTTCCAAAAATTGAGAAAAAAGGAACTTTACCTAACTCATTTTATGAAGCTAATATCATTTTAATACCAAAACTGGGTAAAGATGCATAAGAAAGGAAAACCACAGGCCAATCTCCCTAATGAACATAGATGCAAAAATCCTCAATAAAATATTAGCAAATTGAATCCAACAACGCATTAAAAGAATTATACACTATCACCAAGTAGGGTTTATACCAGGAACGCACGGATGGCTTGACACAAGAAAATCAACTAATGTTAATACAGCACATTAACAAATCGAAAGGGAAAAATCACATAATCATTTCGATTAATGCTGAAAAAGCATTCAACAAAATTCACCATCCTTTTCTGATAAAAACACTCCAAAAGATAGGAATCAAAGGTAACTGCCTCAATATGATAAAGGAAATACAAGAAAAAATGATAACCAGCATTGTATTCAATGGAGAGAGACTGGAAGCCTTCCCCCTAAGATCAGGAACAAGACAAGGATGCCCACTGTCACTACTATTATTCAACACTGTGCTAGAAGTTCTAGCTAGAGCAATCAGAAAGGACAAAGAAATAAAACCATCCAAATTGGAAAGAAAAAGTAAAACTCTCATTATTTGCAGATGATATGATACTATACTTGGAAGATCCTGAGAAATCTACAGCAAAGTTACTTGAGATAATAAACAAATTCAGCAAGGTGGCAGGATATAAAATTAATGTGCAAAAATCAGTATAATTTCTATACACAAGCAATAACTTAGCTGAAGAGTCAGTTAAGGAAAATTGCATTCAAAATAGCAACTAAAAGAATCAAGTACTTAATAACTTAACTAGGGATGTAAACGACTGGTATAGAGAAAGCTACATAACATTGCTAAAAGAAATTAAAGGAGATCTAAATAGGTGGAAAGACATTCCTTCCTCATGGATAGGAAGGCTAAATATAGTTAAGATGTCAATTCTCCCCAAATTGATCTGCAGATTCAACACAGTTCCAATCAAAATTCCAAAAACCTACTTTGAAGATTTGGAAAAGCTAATTACCAAATACATCTGGAAGGGAATGAGACCCCAAATAGCTAAAAAGCATCCTAAAAAGAAGAACAAAGTGGGAGGATTAACACTCCCTAACTTTAAAACCTATTATAAAGCCACAGTGGTCAAAACAGCATGGTACTGGCACAAAGACAGTAACATTGACCAATGGAATCGAATGGAGAGTGCAAAAATAGACCACCAAATCTATGGTCAACTGATTTTTGACAAGGCCCCCAAATCCTCTGAACTGGGACAAAATAGTGTTTTCAATAATTGGGCTTAGAAGAACTGGATATCAATAGCCAAGAGAATGAAAGAGGACCCCTATTTTACACACTACACAAAAATTAACTCAATGTGGATCAAACACCTAAATATAAGAACTAGGACCATAAAACTTCTGGAAGAAAATGTAGGGAAACATCTTCAAGACCTAGTAATAGGAGGTAGCTTCCTAAGCTTTACACCCAAAGCACAAGCAACAAAAGAAAAAATAGATAAATGGGAACTCCTCAAAATCAAATGCTTGTGCACCTCAAAAGACTTTGTCAAAAAGGTGAAGAGGCAGCCAACTCAATGGGAGAAAATATTTGGAAATCATATATCGGACAAAGGTTTGATTTCCTATATATACAAAACAATCATACAACTCAACAACAAAAGAACAAACAACCCAATTATAAAATGGGCTAAAGATATGAATAGGCATTTTTCTAAAGAGCAAATATAGATGGCTCAAAAGCACATGAAGAGATACTCATTTTCATTAGCTATAAGGGAAATGCAGATCAAGACTACAATGAAGTACCAGCTCACACCTATAAGAATGGCTGCTATTAAACATACAAGAAACTATAAATGCTGGAGAGGATGTGGAGAAACTGGGACACCTATGCACTGCTGGTAGGAATGTATAATGGTGCCGCCACTACAGAAGACTGTTTTGTGGTTTCTTAGGAAACTAAATGTCGAGTTGCTCTATGACCCAGCAATAGCACTATTTGTTATATACCCAGAAGAGCTGAAAGCAATGACACAAACAGATATTTCAACACTGATGTTCATAGCAGCACTATTCACAATCGCCAAAGATGGAAACAAACCAAATGTCCATCAACAGACGAGTGGGTCCACGAAATGTGGTATATACATATGGTGGAATACTATGCAGCAATAAGACAAAATGACGTCCTGAAGCACAAGACAAGAGGGATAAGCCTTGAGGACATAATGCTGAGTGAAATTAGCCAGACACAAAAGGATAGATACTTTATTATTCCACTTTTATGACCAGTATAAAGGTATAATCAGAGGCTTATAATGAGGACGTTTAAATTTCCTATTTGGCAAGGTGTGTTTGTTGGTTTTCTTTCTCTCGGGAAAAATGAAATTATCTAAAATTGATAATGTTGATGGACTGTGGACTTTGGGACCTCTACATGATGCCCAATGAAAGTAGGTGGCTTAAGGATGCACTGACGGAGAAGTAGATTGGAGAACGATGATGTACACTCATGAATGAAGGCTGTGCTGCTACAAAAGGGACAAAGTCATGAGACATGCAACTATGTGAATGAACATGTGGGGCATTTGGTGAGACAAAATAAGCCAGAAACCAAAAAACAACAATGGTCTGGTCACCTTTAGAAAATGCTTATATGAAAACAAGGGCCTAGATTGCAAGCTTTTAATAGCAGACACATTAAGTCCAGAGTTGTGATTATTATTTCTGGATTTTGAGAAAGGCTGTTTTATATATATAACCTGATATTTAGAGATAAGAATGAAGCCGAACAGGTTGGAATTAAAGTAGCTCAGAACATAGGGGTAAGGAATACAACGTCTATATTTTAGAACCACACATACTCTTTGAGACCAAACGAAGAAAGGTTTATTTGGTCTGGAACTGAAATTTTCTTTACTGCATAATCTAATTCAACCTATCTGTATAGCTCATTTGAACAACTGAAACTCAGAGAGGAAAGAATAACAAAGAGGTCCTTTAATCCTGTATAGATTATTGGAATACCTGGATACATCCTAGAGTATATTAAGCAGATAATCAAAAAGTATTGGCAAAATCCTTGAGGGATGGGAGAAAGAATATGGAACTATTAAACCTTTCCATCAGGGAATCCCCTGATACTGTGCCAAACTTTAGCAACACCCAGATCAGTAGGTCATCCCCTTGATCCTGAAGCTTACTCTTGTGAAGCTTATGTAGGTAGTGGAGAGGCTTAGACTACCTATAGGCATGCCTAAGAGTTACTTCTGGGGGACCTCTTTTGTGCTCACATGTGGCCTTACTCTCTCTAAACCCAGCTCTGTAAGTGAAATCATTGCCCTCCTCTATATGTGGAACATGACATTAGGGGTGGAAATCTCCCTGGCAACATGGGAGTGACTCCCAGGGATGAATCTGGCCCTGCCACCATTGGATCAAGAATCCCACCCTGATCAAAAGGGGGAAAAGAAGTGAAACTAATAAAGTAGCAGGAGCAGAGCGATTTCAAATATACTTGAGCGGCTACTGTGGAGGTTGCTCTTAGGCAAGCTTCAGTTAGACCTTGCTACTTATCATAACCTGCCAAACTCCAACCAGGACCATTCCAGCCAATCCTAAAGAACACCCAGGGCAATATATAAGATTCCACAAGGATTCCATGAAGTAGAATAACTTTCCAGAAACCTACAACCCCAAGATGGGTCCCTGGTCCAGATAAGTCCTGAAAGCTAGTGCAGCCTCTCTAGAACTTCAGGATAGTTCCATCTCCCTACCCCATATTAGTGAGAGACTCTTCCAATGTAAAAAATTTATAATGCCCATAGTCCAAACACCCCCCAAGAGGGACAGAAAGATCAAAGGTGACAGTGGAGTTACACAGAGAAGATAGGATTTAACAAATGAATATGAATGCTGAATCATTAATCTGATATCTATTTTAGACTCCAATATTTTAGAGCAGCTAGAAGTAAAAATCTAAAATTGTGAAATTGTAACCCACATCAAACTCTGAAGTATGTTCTACAACTAATTGTGGTGCTGTGCCTTGAAATTTATAGCTTTTTTGTACATGTGATTGTTCACAAAAAAGAAAAGAAGGAAAAAAGGTCGATTGTGGTGATAAAAATAATATTTAAGCCATCTAGCCTCCTATATTCTGGAGCAGCTAGAAGGAAAAATATGAGAGGATTGAATGGTAACCCATGACAAACTCTGGGATCTGTCCTGTAACCACTTGTTGAAGAGTGCTTTGAAAACTATTGCTTTTTTATTTCTTTGCTTTGTATATATGTTATACTATACAATAAAAAAGTTTAAAAAAATTAGTTGGGGACAGTTTCCTCCACTTTTTTGAAAAGGATTGTATAAAAATGGCATTAATTCTTTTTTAATCTTTGTCAAAATTCTCCAGTGAAACCGCATGATCTCGGATATTAATTTTTTAGTAAACTTTAAAATGCAAAAACAGTTTCTTCAATAATTTTTAGAGAATTCAGATTATGTATTTCATCTTAACTAAATTCAAGTAATTTATAGTTTTCAAGGATTTGGTTTATTTTCTCTAATTGACCTGTAAACAATTGTGTACTAATTCATTTTTATCACTTTATAATTTTGATGGAAATATCTTCTGCATTTACTTCTTTGTCTTCACAGTTAGAGCATTCTGGGATTATTTTAAAGGTTTTTGGTGACATAGCATCATTTATCATTTTGCGATGTTTTCAGTACATGTGAGATGTTGGCTCCAGTAATCAATATCCCCATCATGCTGTGTTTTGAGTTTAAATACTTTTTTTTGCTTCTTATTTCCCCTCCCTCAGTTTATTATTTGTTCTTCAGCAGTGATTAACTGATTCAAATTCACATAAAATTTGGAACTTTATAACTAAGCATTTGTGAACTTTGGTTTAAGAACTTATTGGCTCCAAATGAGTACTCACCAATGGAAATAAGTTTGATTAAGGCATACTGAGTGTAGGTTATTGTGTGCATGTTTTCAACTACCTAGATACCAGAATCTTGACTATTTTATTCATATGTCTTCCTATCACCATGCCCAGTCAGCTAAATGATAACTTCACTAACAACATGAAACATTGTTAAAGATCATTAAAACTACTTTCCAAGTTGAAGGTTAAATATATAATTAACTTAGAAATATTTATATACTCCATAAGCCACAAAGTACATATAGTGGCATTCTTAAAAGAATGTTCTTTTTTCTCCAAGGACTTGGCAAAAACTCTCAATTGATGGAACTGTCTATCCTCCAAATATTTTTTCCAGGCTTTGATGAAATTATGCTATTCGTAAGGGCCAGATACATTACTATTTGCAAAAATCCTTATTCTTGACTTATTTACTTACTCCTTTTAGAAGTAAGAGTCTTGAGTGGCGCAATGGTGGCTCAGTGGCAATGTGATGGTGGCTCAGTGGCAGAATTCTCACCTGCCATGCCAGAGACCCAGATTCGATAACCAGTACCTGCCCATGCAAAAAAAAAGTAAGAGTCTTTATGACTTTTTTCATCCCCAGCAGAAAAGAAAAGCTAATAATAAAAGTCAACTTTCTGCCTTTTCTGCCTTACTTCCATCCTGGAAACAGTTGCATCTATTTATGTGATATGTGCTCCCTGGAGATGCAAGGAGCTGTACTAAAGAGTCATCTCCTGGCTGGGATTCTGGTAGAAGCCAAACTTCCTCAGTGAGAAGGAGCACAGATGCCATAACCTTTCCTTTGTAAAACCATTTTGCACCTTCTTTGGCTGAGTTGAAAGATATGACCAAATTAATGTTTAACTTTTTATGCTTAACATCCTCTGAGCTCCCTACAAACTCTATAAAGCCAATTTTGGCCACCGTGGTCTTTTTATTTTATTTTATTCTGTTTTATCTATCCTATCATATCCATTTTTTCTTTGATTTCTTAGACCTCAGTGGGAAAATTATCTCTCCACAATGAGTTTATGTTATTCCAACTTCTATCATTAAGTCAGTCTTCGTTTGTATGTTGTTTTCCCAGATAAATGAAATTTCCTAAGGTTTCTACATGCTGAAAGAGAATCAGCACAATGGATATTGCGGCATTAAAATCCCTAGGAGAAGTTTTATCTGCATCATTATTCTGACCAAAGACTGGTTTGAAATTCTTGTTTTGGTCTCTAAGGTTTGCAGGTGCAACCCATAATTAGACTCCAGTGGACCCATTCGGGCAGCTTAATTTGATCCTCCTGCCCCTCTCAGTTCTTCTTTGCTATTCTGGACTTAATGAACAAACTGGAAGAACTTTCAGAGAAGCACCACTCCCATAAGGCTAGGACTTGTGCCCTTACACTGGCCCAGTCCTAATTTCCTATATTTCACACTCCACTCATTAATTAGGAAAAATTTCTGATTTTTGAACTGCTGACACATCACACTTTTGTACACCTGAGATGTAAGAAACTGTACACTGTGCCTCACTAGCTATGGCAGTATCTTGCTAACCTAAAGCCAGGACTATATATTCTATTTGGAAAGACACCTGAATCTGTACTGCACCCAGGCACAACCCCAACACCAATCTCGACCCACGTCCTGTGGTCACTTAGGTAGTTTGCAGGTGGCATTTTTTAGAGCACACCTGCAGTCTCAGGTAACCTACAAACTCACCGCTGCTCTGGAGACAAACTAGTGTCTTCACACAACATCAGAACCTTTAGAAGAGAAGTGAACATATTTCATTCATTCCTTTTTCCTCTTTGATTCTTCCTTCTCTAAAACCCCTTTATTGTATTTGTTGATTTAAGTGCTAAAGCCTTCTTTTCCTATGCTTCAGCTTTTATAAGCAGTGTTGAAATTGGCTGGGTATGGTGGTACCTGGCTGTGTATTTGTTTTGGCATTTGTACCTGTCCTGCCTAACAAAGCAGCCAGTCGAAAGTGGTCAAGTTATTTTACTTTCATACATATCTACCAACATGTTTCTGAGAAAACAATTTCAGTATATGCCACAAGGCATACTGTGGCAAAAAAAATGTAGTATTTGTAGATGCTCAATCTTCTCCATGAAATTTAAATTAGGGTTACCTTTTTTCTGATATTTATCTATATAGAGGTAGAAGGAGATGTGTGATTGGCAGGAGGGAGGAAAAAAAGAAGGAAGGAGAAAGAGACAACAAGTGGGTTTTAAAGTATTATTATTACTAAATCATCTAAGTGGCTTCTGATTGACATGTCAGTTCTACAATTTTAAGGTCAAATGTTGGAAACAGAATATTAGTAAGGAGTGAACCTGACTATTGCCTTCCCAAGGAGCATGTTGGCATATAGTAAGATGATAACCTTCATTGCCAAAAATCACCCAAAGCACGTGTGGAGAGCCGGGTTCCTAAAACCCTACAGATACAAGTCACCCTTCAGTGCTGTGGCACTCATTCTGTTAGTCAGCATCCTTTAGTCATAAGGTAAAGGATTCAACTTGAGCTTGCTTGGAGAAAGAGGGGAAATGAGTAGTTGATAGAACCCAGAAGGGGTATAGTGGAGAAAGACTAGAACCAGGGACGGCCACCACCCAGGACCTTTCCTCTCCTCCTCTCATCTCCACTTTCCTCTTAGTGTGGACAATACTCTCTTATTACAGTCCATCTTCGAAAGGTGACAGGTAAAATTTCCAAAGAAAGTACTGTCTCCACCGAACAAATCAGAACTCCTATGCCAATATAATTCTGGGCATTTTAAGGTAAATAAAAATCTCAAATAAACATAAAAATTGCCTCAATATGGTTACCTTAGAGTCTTAGAATAATGTAATGAACATAACACAAGTTTAAATACTCCTTAGGAAATAAGAAAATTGTTTCCCACGCCAATATACTAAAAAAAAAAAATAATAATGACTGAGCATCACTCTTACCCATGCCACAGAACAAAGAATATTCATTAAGTGCTTACTTCTCTGCTTCATTTGTATTATCTCATTTAATCCTCACAACAACCCCATGATATAAGATATACTATTGTCCCCACTTTATAAAGGAGAAAAATCACAGGGTAAAGAGGTTCCGTAGCTTTCCATAGGTCATCAGGCTAATAAGCGGCAGAGATGGGCAAAGTAGCAGATGTTGTATATAGAAAGTAATCAGCACTAATTGTCATTTGTAGGGGATGTGGATATTTACTTGCTACTGCACCAGAAGTTAATTTATATTTTCCTCCACATTCACATCTATTCTTTATTTTGTTCTAGAATGTTGACCCTAATAAGATGATCACAGTGAAGCATGCTCAAAATAGATTTTGCACATTTAACACTATTCCCAGCCTAAAACACACACATATTGAGTAGAGAGGAAACAATAAATGATGGCGCTAACATGTCCTAGTGGCTATTATAAATGTAATGCTTAATCATGAAAAATATTGGGATTTTTCACTTTATGTCGATACCTTTTATGCATGCTTGATAATAATACAAAATAAAGTACATCCAAAGGACAGTTGGCCCGAGAATTACGAGTTGTAGTTATCAGTCACTATACAACAGAAGCAAAGTAATTCCTCTCTCCTAGTCCTAAATATGCCATTCTCCCAAGGTCTGACCACATGTGCTATTTTGTTCAAAACAGCAGGAAAAAAAAAGGAAAAAAAAAGGATCAGGCTTATTTTAACCCTGATAAGAAAGGAAGTGAAAAAATTTAATATTTTTTCTACTGATTCTTCTCAAAATCTCTAGAATTCAGAATGTTATAGTGGTAAAATATCTTTAAAAATGAAAAAAGCTTCTAAAAGAAGTATTATATCAATGTTCAGTTTTGCTTTGATAAAGCAGCTACAAAAGAGGCTACCATAGTGAAGACTTCTCACATTATACCTTAACTCTTCTGTTCCTCATTATGTCAAAATATTTTGTCATACTAAGGTCTTTCTTTCATGAATCAGTATTTTTTTTTTCTCTTAGCTTATCGCAGAAGTAGATTCAATTAATAAAACAGCTGTCTTATATTTGCAAATGAAGTAATTCAAGCTGGTGCCACCTGCAGAGCAGGAGTGCCATGGGACCAAAAGCTACATGCTTTAACAAAGTGTTGTAATTAGAAATATATCATTGGGGAAATTACCTAGAATATGCTCATGCACTGGCAACTGCTTGTGCTGTCACCAATACAAATGAAAATTTAACATATATTTAAAAACATGAGTATGCAAATTTTAGACTGCATAATTCAAAACTCACCAAAATGAATCATATGCCATCATTTAATCCAGAACGCTTACTTTCCTTATTTTGCATCATGTTATGTGGTCAAATGATTTATTACACTTCGAAGTATTTTTAAATAAGCTTAAGCAAAGTTAAACTCGAATGTTTACACACTTCATGTATGCATGTATTTAGTTACCTTGAGTTAATTTTTGTGAAACTTTCCATTTATATGTCATTAGCTATCACTGCTTACTTTTAGCCATTTAATAATCTCTTGCTCCCCTCCTTCTTTGACAATGATTTTACTAAAATTCAAACCCAAAGGCAAACTAATGGAAATATTACCTTTATATAGTACATTAACTAATCTCACTTAGGTCTGCTGGTCTGCCAGTTTTTAAAATTAATATTATATGGATCAATTTGTAGGTGGATCTTTCGTATGTGCTTCTGAGAGAATGTTTTCTGTGGACATGGGCCCTGGAAGCAGGACTGCACTGCAGGGGGCATCTGAACAGCTATGCAGAGCCCTGCTGGGCAGGGTCTGGGTGTGCATCTGTCTGTGCATATCTGTGTTGCCTACCCACTTGTGTGAGTGCACAGGGAAAGACAAGAAGCAACTTGAAGCATCTGATAAGCCCATCCCTCATTTTGCACATGCTGGTAAGTTACAGGTGATTAATGGGGTCAGAAGTCTTCCATCCTGTCATAAGGAACGTATCAGTATTCTAGTTTATAAGCTGCCAGAGTGTGTTCCAGAGCTGGAACAGCTTTTAAAAAGGGAAATCTAATAAGTTGCAAGGTTACAATTCTAAGCCTGTATAAATGTCTAAAGGCATCCAGAGAAACATACCTTAATTCAAGGAAGGCTGATGCTGTCCGGAACCCCTCTGTCAGCTGGAAAGGCACGTGGCTGGCATCTGCTGGTCCCTTCCTCCTGGGCTCTGTTGCTTTCAGCCTCTGTTCCTGTCGGGGTTCCTCACGTTGCTTCTCCAGGGCCAGGTTTCATCTCGAGGCTTCCCTTGGCTCTCTTCAGCTTCTGGTTTGCTTAACATCTCACGGCAACATCTGCTGGGCTCCAAGCATCTCCAAACATCCGTGTCTCTGTTTTCTACATACCTGCACCGGTGTCAGCCCTGCTGTGAAGTTTCTGTCGGGTCTGAGGCTTCTGTCATTTCTGCAGGCTCTGTCTCTCCACAATGTTCCCTCTTTTAAAGGATTCCAGTAATCTAATCAAGACCTACCCAAAACGGGTGGAGTCACATCTCCCTCTAATCAAATGCCACACCCACAGTTGAGTGCATCACATCTCCATGGAGATGATCTAATCAAAAGATTCCAACCTACTGTGCTGAATGGGGATTAGAAGAAACAGCTGCTCCTACAAGACTGGATCAGGATTAAAACATAGTTTCTCTGGGGCACATAATATTTTCAAACCATCACAACCAGACTTATGGAAAAAATGTAATTACTCTGACTCTGTTGTGGAAAATTCAGTATGTGAGGTAGAAAGCAGACAATCAAATAAAATAATTGGAGATCTTGATCCATCTGCCTTATTTTATTACCATTTGATTCAGCTATCTAATTTTCCCAGGAATATGTATATTTTTAAATATTATAAGCATTCTGTCATAAGACACACATTACACAAAACTTCAGTTCATTCTAGGGCAGGTGTTCTAGTTTGCTAGCTGCCAGAATGCAACACACCAGAGACGGATTGGCTTTTAATAAAAGGGGATTTATTTAGTTAAAAGTGTATAGTTCTTCAGAGGAAAGGCGCTAAATCAACTGAGGTTCTTTCTTACATGGGAAGGCACAGGGTGATCTCTGCTGGTCTTCTCTCCAGGCCTCTGGGTTCCAACAACTTTCCCCGGGGTGATTCCTTTCTCCATCTCCAAAGGCCTGGGCTGAGCTGTGAGTGCTGAGATGAGGTATGCTGAGCTGCTTGGGCTGTGCTACCTTGAGCTCTCTCATTTAAGCACCAGCCAATTAAATCAAACATCATTCATTGCAGCAGGCATGCCTCCTAACCAACTGCAGATGTAATCAGCAACAGATGAGGTTCACATACCATTGCTCATGTCCACAGCAACAGAACTAGGGACCTAACCAAGTTGACACCTGAACTTAACTACCATATGTCCACCCCTTGTAAACTTGGCAACTACAGGCATCACCTTAAACCATATTAAAATGACAAAAATTATCTTCTGGCTGTGGACCTATGAATCTCAAAACAAGTTAACTGGTGACAATATGCAAAGAAGGACATTCACAGGATACAGGTTTTCATTTTCATAAGAGAAATCAGAAGGCACACAGGAGTCACAAGACCCAAACAGTTCTGAAAACCTGCAAGGCAAATTCCACTGGATTTCAAAGTCTGAAAGTCATTCATCCTTCGGAAGTGGCTTGAGGAAGTGGCAGCCCCACCCTTTCCAAGGGCCTATGCAGTGGCCCACCTCTTTCCAAATCAACCTTGGGGGACATTGAGGAGACCACCTTTTTCTCAGCTCCACCCTGTCCAAGTATCAGGGCCACACCTGGGCTCTCTGCCATTTCCAGGGCATGTGCTCAACCCCTCCACGTGGTGGCAGCAAAGCTTTCCCCAGTCTCCAAGGCCTGAGGTGGCACAACTCTTCCACTGCAACAAGGTGGGAGACTCATCCTCTGCCTCCAGGGCAAACTCACTGTCTCCATGTATATAGGTGGGTCCACTCTCCTGGCCCGAGGCTTCCTGGCTTCAGACCCAAGCATCCATGGTTCTCACTCTGCAAACTCCAATTTGTCCCTTTTGTGTCCCCCTTTCTTCAGATTGGCAGTAGTTCCATGTACAGCAACAGTCTCTTCAAGCACTACAGGACTTCTCCATCATTCTCTTCTCAGTTTCTCCAAAATCATCCCCTTATCCATCAAAAAAAAAAACCA
This sequence comes from Tamandua tetradactyla, assembly GCF_023851605.1. Classification (NCBI taxonomy): domain Eukaryota; kingdom Metazoa; phylum Chordata; class Mammalia; order Pilosa; family Myrmecophagidae; genus Tamandua; species Tamandua tetradactyla. Next base: position 2,306,712 of record NC_135338.1, read on the forward strand.
AAAAACAAACAAACAAAAAGTTCTAACATATCTGGTATTTGCAAACCACAGCAGCACCCCACTCCTGGTACCAAATCTGTTCTAGTTTCCTAGCTGCCAGAATGCAACACACCAGAGATGGATTGGCTTTTAATAAAAAGGGATTTATTTAGTTAAAAGTGTATAGTTCTTCAGAGGAAAGGAGCTAATTTTCAACTGAGGTTCTTTCTTACATGGGAAGGCACAGGGTGATCTCTGCTGGCCTTCTTTCTAGGCCTCTGGGTTCCAACAACTTTCCCCGGGGTGATTCCTATCTGCATCTCCAAAGGCCAGGGATGAGCTGTGAGTGCTGAGATGAGGTATGCTGAGCTGCTTTGGCTGTGCTACATTGAGCTCTCTCCTTTAAGCATCCAGTCAATTCAATCAAACATCATTCATTGCAGCAGGCACACCTCCTAGCCAAATGCAGATGTAATTAGCAACAGATGATGTTCACATGCCATTGGCTCATGTCCACAGCAATAGAACTAGGTACCTTCACCTGGCCAAGTTGACACCTGAACCTAACTACCACAGGAGGAAAACTTGTTTCAAAACAAAATACAACACTGAATCTGAGACATTCCTAGTAATTCCCAATAACCTAGCTAATTTTTCAGAAAACACTTCTGGGAATGGATCCAGTTGAAATGACAACAAAAAATTCAAATTACTGCATAAACTTAGCTGATAAAGATTGAAACCAAGATTGGAAATCCCAGAACCCACTATGAACATATGATTTAAATTAGTCTGGATGTCTTTACACCACTGCTTAATAAGTTATTTTTGAAGTATGTTTCTCAGCTCACTCCTGAACAGATGGCACGTTATGGGATCTTCAAACCTTGTATTAATTTTGTTTTCAAAAATTTTCAAACATAGCAAAAAAAATTAAGTGGCAAGAAACCTGCAAGTCTGTCTCTTGTGTTGTTTTTTAATTGATTAATCAATTATAAGCTCCAGTACAGCAATAAAAGAAGCTTCCCAGCAATTAAGTCTTTAATGCATGTTTTTTAGAGCGATGATTCAGAAGTATAACCTGACCACATTTATGTTACTCAATCGTTAAAATTAATACACTCAGTAAAGATGTGATATGGGAATACCTTGGAGATATTACAGGTTCCATTTCAGACCACCACAATAAAGCAAAAACAGCATTAACTTGAGTCACATGAATTTTTTTGTTTCTCAGTGCATATAAAAGTTATGTTTACACTGTACTGTAGTCTGTTAAGTGTACAATAGCATTATGTCCCCCCCAAAAAAGTGCACGCCTTTAATGAAAAAACACATTTGAGGGTGGGCAATGGTGGTGTAGTGGCAGGATTCTCTCCTGCCATGCCGGAGACCTGGGTTTGATTCCTGGTGCCTTCCCATGCAAAAATAAATAAATAAATAAAATAAAACACTTGATTGCTGAAAAATGCTAACCATCATCTGAGCCTTCAGTGAATCACAGACTTTTTTGCTGGATATCGCCACTATGTTGACGGATGCTAACAATGAGGATGGTGGTTGCTGAAGGCTGAGGTGGTTGTGGCAATTTCTTAAAATAAGGCAACAGTGAAGCTGGCTGCATCAATAGACTCTTCCATTAATGGCAGATTTCCCTGTGGCATGCAATGCTATTTGAGAGTATTTTACCCAAAATAGAATTTCTTTCAAAATTGAAGTTAATCCTCTCAAATCCTGCCACTGTTTTATCAACTAAGTTTATGCAATATTCTGAATTCTTCATTGTCATTTCAACAATATTTACAACTTCCTCGCCAGGAGAAGATTCCTTCTCAAGAAACCACTTTCTTTGCTCATCCATAAGAAGCAACTCCCCATCCATGAAAGTTTTATGAGATGGCAGCAATTCAGTCACATCTTTAGGCTCCACTTCTAATCCTAGTTCTCATGCTATCTCCAGGACATCTGCAGTAACTTCCTCCACGTAAGTTCTTGAATGCTCAAAATCATCCATGAGGGTTGGACTCAACTTCCTCCAAACTTATTTTACCTCCTTCCATGGACCACGAATATTCTTAATGGCATTGTGGTGGTTTGGAACTGTATGTACCCCAGAAAATCATGTTCTTAAAGCTAACCCATTACTGTGGGTTTAGCCTATTGTAAGTAGGACCTTTCAATTAGTTTAATTCAGTTAAGGTGTGTTCCAGAGTGTGTCTTAATCATTTTATTGTAATCCTTTATAAAATGGATGAATACAGAGAGAAAGAGTGAAACCCATGGAAGCAAGAAGTTGAAAGCAATGAAATCAGAAGAGAATAGAGACCAAAAGATGTTGCCATATGCATATGCCTTGCCATATGACAGAGGGACAGCAGGATCCTGGCCAACCAGTCTTCAGATAGAAAGCATCATCTTCATGATGTCTTGATTTGGATATTTTCATGGCTTCAAAACAGTAAGCTTGTAAACGAATGAATTCCCATGGTTAAAAGCCAACTCATTTTATAGTATCTGCTTTGGGCAGCAAAGCAAACTAAAACAGGCATCTAGAATGGTGAATCCCCTTCTAGAACGTTTTCAATTTATGTTTCCAGATCCATCAGAGGAATTGTTATCTATGGCAGCCTGGCAGCCAAAACCTTATGCAAAGCATTTTTTTAATAGTAGGACCTAAAAGTCAAAATTATTCTTTGATCCATGGCTTCAGAATGGCTGTTGTATTAACATTCATCTTGTACATCTCCACCAGTGCTCTTGGATGACCAAGTACACTGTCAGTGTGCAGTAGTATTTTGAGAGGAACTTTTTTCTGAGTAGTAGGTCTCAACAGTGAGCTTAAAATATCTGGTATCTTATACTGTAAAACAGATGTGCTATTATCTAGGCTTGTTGTTCCATCTATGGAACACAGGCAGAGTAGATTCAGCATAATTCTTAAAGGCCCTAGGCTCTTCCAACTGGTAAGTGAACACTGGTTTCATCTATAGACACCAGCTGCATTAGCGCCTGAAATAGACAGTCAGCCTGTCCTTTGCAGCATTGAAGACAGGCACCGACGTCTGCTCCTTAGCCATGAAAGTCCTAGGTAGCATCTTCTTTCCATAGAAGGCTGATTTGTCTATATTGAAAATCCGTTATTTAGTGTAGCCACCTTCATCAATGATCTCAGCTAGAGCTTCTGGATAACGCAGCAGCTTCTGCGTCAGCAGTTACTACTTCATCTAGCAGTTTTATGTTATGGAAATGCTTCTTTCCTTAGACTCATGAACCAATTACTACTAGCTTCAACCATTTCTTCTGCAGCTTCCTCACCTCTCAGCCTTCATAGAATTGAAGAGAGTTAGGGTCTTGTTCTGAATAAAGCTTTGGCTAAAGGCAATTTTGTGGCTGATTTTATCTTCTATCCAGACCACTAAAACATTCTCTATATCAGCAATAAGGCTGTTTTGCTTTCTTATCATTCATGTGTCCACAGGAGTAGCACTTTTAATTTCCTTCAAGAACTTTCCCTTTGTATTCACAACTTGACTAACTGTTTGATGCAAGAGACCCAGCTTTCAGCCTCTCTGGGCTTTTGACATATCTTCCTCTCTAAGCTTCATTTCTAGCTTTAAGTGAGAAATGTGAGACTCTTCCTCTATTGTACATTTAGAGGCCACTGTAGGGTTGTTAACTGGTCTAATTTCAACATTGCTGCATCTCCGGGAATAGGGAGGCCTGAGGAGAGGGAGGCAAATGGGAAATGGTCACTCAGTGGAGCAGTCAGAGCACATACAACATTTGTCAATTAAGTTTGCCATCTTTTATGGGCATAGTTTGTTGTCGCTCCAAAACATTTAGAATAGTGACATCTAAGATCACTTTATCACAGATCACTATAAAAGTTATAATAATGAAAATTTTGCAATATTGTGAGAGTTACCAAAACGTGGCACAAGACATCAAGTGAGCACATACTTTGGAAAATGGTGCCAATAAACTTGCTTGATGCAGGTTGTCACAAACCTTCAAATTGTAAAAATCACAGTATCTGAGAAGCACAATGAACTAAAGCTTAATAAAACAAGGTATGCCTATACTTATATGAAAGCCCCAGACGAGAGTTGGCTATCCATTATTAAAACAGTATTGAATTAAAACACTAGTTGTTGCAAACCCAACAAAATGTAGAATATCAATACAATTTTTCTGCAGACATCTTAATCCCAAATGGGCATTGTCAAGTCCAGTTAATGAAAGTGGATTATTTTCAATGCAAAAAAGGAAAGGATTATTTGCTGTACCAAAGGATTCAGTAAAGAGTTACTGTACAAATAATAATAAAGTCACCTCAACATTAAAGTCTGGACATCACTACCAATTAAACACAATGGAAATACAGAATGTAAAATATTTTATCATGTAAGTCAGTGAAACAAAATGTTTAGTTAGATATACAAGCATCTTTTGTTATTCCTGAGCTGGAAAAAAAGCACAGCAACCAGCATTTGTGGAGAACAATGTCGTGATATGTAGCAAAAGTCTTTAAAATGTTTTTGTCTTGACCCAATGATTCTCCTATGAATTAATCCTTTAAAAAGATATTAAACAAGTGAACAGATAAATTTCCATTGGTCTTCATCAAAGGATTGTTTGGCAATAACCCAAGTTTTGGGAAGTAGGGAAGTAATTAAATAAATTACAGTGCATCCACATAACACACTTCTAGAAACTATTGAAGGCAATAACGTACATAATGATGACACATACAGTTTACACGGAAAGACGTTAGTGATACATAATGAATTAAAAAACAGATTGCATAGGGTGGGCAACGGTGGCTCAATGGCAGAATTCTCCCTGCCATGCCGGAGACCCAGGTTAGATTCCCAAAGCCTGCCCATGCCAAAACAAAACAAAACAAAACAAAACAGGTTGTGTAGGCATATGTAAAATACGTGTACATAACTATGTGTACATAACAAGTGTGTGTTTACTCATGAAACATGCACCTATATGGGTACAGAACTAGAAAATAAGGATGCAGGTGCATTTTGCTGGTTTAAATTTAGTTTTATTTATGTAAATTTTTATTTTTACACTATGAATACATATGAAAAGTATAATAAAAGTATTCTTTTCCTTTTTTAAATAAAAACTGAGATATTCTTCCCTTAGATAGTTTAAGCATCATCTCTTTGATATGCACTATTATGTTATGTATTTTAGTTATTCCTTTTAAGAGAAATATTCTCTTTTTAAGATAAAATGATTTTCTGACATTTGATTTTTGAAACTGGCATCACAATCTGTCATATTGGGGCAGTTTTTCATGCCTTACTTTTATAACTAACTATCTGAAATATTGCATTTCCATGTGAATTATTCTTATAGCATTGAAATTTTAGTGTCTCTTTTTAAATTCTAGATAATACATTAGCAAACTAGAAAGAAAAAAAATGTCCAGAGAGCAAAGAATTGAAACAACAAATATTAATATGTCTTAGACCATTTCCTATTTCCCAGTAAAGAGTGCACTGGTTTTATTAATTTTTAAACTATTGTTTTCAGCCTACGGACCAAGTCATTTGCATAATTTGTTTCAAAGTACAGATTTCTGAAACAACAAAACATCTTGATATTTAACATTATAGAAATTTCATACTTGAAAGATGCAGAACGAATTTTTATGACTATTATGCAGCTATTCTCATGTGAAATGATGCGTAAAGGCTGTAAGGGGAGAAGATAAGTCTGGCCCCTTCTCTGTTTCTCTGTGTGTTCCTCAAGAACTGGGGACCCCGAATGGCTTGTAGAGATTTGTGGTGTATCACATTCGGCATTCTTCCAGCTAGATATGTAAGTATGAGCATTCTTCTAACTTCTTCTGATGGCCACTGCACAGTAAGCTTCACCCTGCTGCCTCTTAAGGAATACACAGATGCTGCCTTGTTTCTATTTTACTCATTTCTCATTTTATGTATGTTAGATGAGGAATAGGTTATACCTCTTCTCTCTCCCTCTTTATCTTTCTTGTATTCTACCTAGAGGTTTATAAGACATGCTGACCTCTTAGCAGTTACTTTCTGCCAGAGCCTTAGACAAACGTTTTTGCAGGATCCCTGGCTATATAAACAAATTAACTAAAAATCGTACACGAAATCCATAGGTCCACATAACGTAGAGTGATTTATTTTAGAATGATGGTTACAGAAGTGGTGCTCATGTATTTATTTTCCAGCCAACGCACCATCTCTTTCTGTTCAGAACCATGAACCATTTTTCTTTACATTCTTTATTGTCAAGTGTGTGTTATACGTGGATAATTTCATATCTTCCATCACAAGAAAAAGGATGCAATGTTATCATTATTCGTGATGCCACTGCTCTTTGGAACCTGTTTTTATTGAAACAAACACATTCTCTCACCCACCTCTGCAGTCTCCCAACACCATAGTTGATCCTACTACATAATTCCTCCTGAGGCTATCTCATCTATCATCCATCCATGAATACTGGCTTCATTGATGACGACCAAAAGTCAAATCATCTCCAGAAGGAAAATGTGAACTACAACGTGTTTTCTGAGCATGTTAAGTTTACAGTTCAGAATTTTATTGCACCAAGGCAGAACCTCACATCTTTCAACCATTTCTGCTCCTGCTCTTCAACCATAATCACCACATTCCTAAACTATCATTTTCTTCCAGTGTTTCTCATACACCTTACTTCCACACAGCGAACAGTGGGAAAGATAGGCAAAGAGTGGTTCCTAATCACACAAGGAATGGCTGTCCCTTATGTGCATCCGGTGAGGCTGAAGACTTGCCTGGGAGAGAAGCACAGTGTCACCCTATCAGTCGGAGACGAGAAAGGGCCTCTTGGCATTGTACAGCAATGGCAGATCTGGAAAGCCGTCAGTAGAGAGAGTTCTAGCTGCCCCTGGAGGACACCTTATGCAGAGTGTGGAGCCTGCAGGGGGGTGGGGTAACCGGCCTGGAGGCCAGCACTAGGGGGTTGGAGACCATTTATTGTCACTCCTGCCACTGTAGGAATCCTGTAGGCCTGAGGTGGCATGTGATGGAGATATAGTTGGCTGAGATCTGATGGCATAGCCCAGTGCACAGCTCAAGACCAGGGTTATAGGGGGGACCAGTGCTAGCCCAGAGTCCTGAATTTTCCTGGCATGAGTGACAGTTATCAAAATCAATGCGTCACCACCATTCTCCTGGGCCATGCTTCTGTAACTAAGCCACTGAGACACTGGTGCATCTTATAGGCTCAGGGCAGAGAGCAGACAGCACTGTAAGGAGGTAAACAGAGATGGGGCCCACATGGATCCTGAGCTGGGCTGGGGGCTCAGGAGGACTCTGGAAGAGGAAACCACAGGCACGGGCAAGGGCAGGGCCCAGTGCTCCCAAATCCAGGGGCCGGGCTATTGCTCTCCGTTTTAGAGCATAGGAAGGAGGACCTACGTGATATATAGATATTCCCTTTCCCCAAGTCCAGCTTATTCGGCCTGCTAAAACTGGCATCACAGCAGCCAAGCACAGGCCTGTGCCTCGGGACTCTCACCCCAGCTCCACACCCTAACCACAATAAAACCAACCTAGTCCCAAACTTGCTTGGAAGTCTGCTCTGCTCTACTCAGAAATCCTTATAATGTGAGTACTAAACTTTTTAAAATCCTTTTGGTGCATGCATGATATCATCAGCTTCCACACTGGAAACAAGTTTTGGGTGGGTGGGGTCCATACCAGCAACTCTGCATAGTGATCATAGCAAAAATAAAATTTTATGATCTAGCATTCGCAAAGCCAAGAAAGAAATGTTAATTTTAGGAGAGTCTGAAAAATCCCAGGCTATTACAATGAATAGTTTTGCCAGTAGGTTCCTCCCAAGTTCCTTACTCATAGGATGCAGGCTTATTTTACAGTGCATTTTCTTTAAATATATTGACATTTTTCCCCAGTGTAACTTACTCACCACAATTTACAAACCTCAGCTGGGCTAAGAGATTTGTGTCAGTTTCAGCCAGGCTTGTACTAGCAGACTGCTTTAGGAAAGAAACGTGGTATTTAAAAACCGTCAAGTAGTTACATATGCTTTTCCTAATCCAAGGCTTATGAAGTATTTGTAGTAGGTCTGCTGCCCACACAGGAATAGATTTATTACCTCCAGGTTTGCCACTCCACATCTTGTGAACATAAAGCAGCGATTCCATAGATGGAGCATAAACACTGACATTTGTCACCATCCTAAAGAATGGTTCTTGAGAACTCATTAATACTAATTTTTTGAACGAGCAAAATCTATAAACTTACAAATTTCACAGTGCAATGAAAAGATCAGGGGACAAGGACTCTGACCCAGGTCCTATTTCTGGATGTGTTTTCCCACTAGTGGGGCAAGCTTGGGAGCATCATTTAGCATTCTGCAAGGTGATCGGTGATACCCCTTCCATATCCAGAAATATGCGTTCTAGTATCTTGGTAAACATAAAAGGAACCACAGGAAGTGTGCAAGAGAGAGAACAGAATACAAGTGGAGCATGATCAATGCAGATGGTGGCCTCGCACCAACTCCAACCACAGAACATTTGAATTTGGAGTTGATGGGGATGTTAGAAGCCTTTTGTCCTTTCCCCTTCAATGTCCTGAATGACTTCAAGTTCCCAAGGGCACACACCTAAATAAGAGCAGGCCAGAGTGGTGCCCGATCTCCTGGCTTACGGATGAAGTACCCACCCACGTTTGTGGAGTTACCCCAACGGCCCCCGCATTATTTTCTGCGTAACAAGCCCTGTCAAGCATAACACCGGAATGGTTCAAACACCTGGCAATTACTTGAGACTCAGAAATTAGAAAGCGCTTAACAGTGAAATTATCTTGAACAAGTTCATATTGAGGTAGATTTCTGTTTTTAACAAAATACTTACTTTTACTCTTTTCCATTAAACTACCTAAAGCCGTGTATTCTCGCGGCCTAGTCCTGATATTGGGACACATTATAAAACTCTCAGTCTGAAAATATTGAAAAATAATGTAATGTCTTTAACTGAATGTTTCTTTGAAGAGGCAACACAGTGATCCTACAGAGTGCATCGTACAGATGAATTTCTTACGACTTTTCATTGGATAGTTTGTGCCTTCCCGATTTTACACTAGCAGCAACTACTGTGGCTTCAATTTCACTCACCATAAATCCTGCTCATGGTATAGTAGTGTTTTAAATGTATTTACTAAACTGTTTCTCTCTGAATATATTGAAATAAATAACAAAATGAAATTTTTAAATAAAAAATAAAAGCAATAAAAATACATTAAAATGATAATTTTTAAAAAATCTAACTGAATAAATCAATAGTAAAACAAAAGAGTGTTATTGCATGCTCTCTCAAAAACCACATGTGAGAAGAGAAATTTAACATACTTTTGCCTCCTTCAGTACCCATCACCCTCCATTTATTTCTGAAATTATTTGGGGTATTTAATGCTGATTTTTGCTTCATTTAATGTATATTGTGTATCTTTACACATTTTCATGATAAGAAATATAATTTGGATATTAACTTCGTCATTTAGTTCTAATCCTTACCTTAGCTTGCTAATTATTATTCTTTTAATTTTGATATTTTAAAAAAATTTTCTGGAGTACTTAAATACTAGACTGCATTAAAAAATTGTGATCTGTGACAGCCAAATGGGTGGTATATATTCTGAAGTCTTTTGTGGCTTTGTTTTTTAGCCTTTCATGTTTTAAAATGCCTTTATATGCTTATGTCCTTGTCATATGAATAGTAGGTTGCAAAATCTATAGAACTGCTCCATTGCTACTCAGTATTAGATCTCTCTGTTTCTTCTTTTTCTTTTTCATTTTAGGTAACATATTCTTGTCTCTCTGGATCCTTATAGAATATTCCACCTTGTTTTCCCCTAAATTATGTGACATTTAAATTATAAAATGAGAGACATCGCATTGTTTCTTGGATGTCTTCTACTTTATATCCCTTCCACTCTTTCCTTCCGTGTTCAATTTTCTTCCTCCTAGGGTATATTTCTTACACTTTCAGAAGGAGTCATGGAGAATTGCTTCTGCTCTAACTTCCAATTCAATAATTAGCTGTATCTAATTATCTGCTTAATTTTTCCGTTAAGTTTTACAATTCAATGACCATATGCCACACACACACATAAAATATACATTTATACACACATTTTATATATATATATATATATATATATATATAGAGAGAGAGAGAGAGAGAGAGACAGAGAGACAGAGAGAGAGAGACAGAGAGAGAGAGACAGAGAGTGAGAGGGAGAGAGGGAGAGAGGAAGAGAGTACTGCTTGGCTTCTTTTTAAATCTGCCCTTATTTTTTCTCTCATATACCTTCCTCCTTCCTCCCTTCCTGTTTCCTCTCCTTCTTTTATTTCTTTAATCATTCTGATAATTTTCTTAGTCTTTATTTCCTACTACTGTTCTTGCATAACAAGTTCTTGGGGCTTAGGGTTTACAACTACTGCTGTTGTGCCTGCTGACCCCCATAATTATGAACTTTTCTTCACACATTTTATAAATTTTATTATTAATTCATTCTAGTAAGGATGATTTCTTCATGGTGCTCCTTCCAAGGTGTAGTTGCTCAAGTGTTTCTCCAGAGTGCTTCTGTGTTTTCATCTGCCAGGAAGTCCAAAGTTATCTCTAACCCAGCACCAATTTTTTAAACTAATTTCTTGGCTTCAATTCCCTCGTCATATAGAAAGTGTAATTTCAGATTCCAAACTTGTGTCAAATACCAACTTTCTGTTTCCTTTCCTTGATGGAGGTTTATTTTTCACTAGAACATAAGCCAAAAACAATATGTTTTCCATCTCCTTTGATTGGTAGGATTTATACTATTATTATTATTTCACTGAGTTTATATCCTTTGGTGAGTTCCACCCAAGCATGACTGTTTGGATGTTTGGCTCCAATAATACTCCCATCCTTTCAAAGTGCTGCAAAGTCAGCTTCCACGCTTCTTTTGGCTTCTTCTCCACTGCTGCCACTTTTGAATTTCTTATTCTCTCATTTGAGTTCAGCCAAGTCATAAAACCATGTTTTAGAATTGCTTACCCACATGTGCAAAGGGTTACAGGAAACAGGTTTTGTGTTAACTAATCCTAGTTCTGCAGAGTCAGGGCTGGAAATCTCAATTTGTTTTATTTGTTCTTGCAATAGAAAAATTTCTACAGGTTCTGTCAAGTTGTGGGATCTTTAAATTTTTCTAGTACATGGTGAGCCCTTTCAGTTTAAAGGGACAGAATATTTCTTTAGTTCAAATAATTTTTCTCATTATTCCTTTACTTGTAATTAATCCACATTGATTTTTCTTCAGGAATTCCCATTTAGAGAGAGGTACTTTGGACTTTTTTTCCATGTTACTTGTATTTTCACTCCTTGCAATTTATCTTTTTCTTTTTAGAAAATTAGAGATTGACAGCGTGAAGTTTTTTTGAGTTTTTAATTCAATGACTCAGTATCCCATGGCACTCACGTGGCATTTTTAAAAATCAGGAACTGTTATCTATTGGGGAAGAAATTAAAGAACTTTACCTGGAATCTAATCTTCCCCCATTACAGGTGGATGATTATTGGGGTGGGAACCAGATGATCTAGTCTAATTTGTAAACATGATAACTAGACATATGGGTAACTACAGAAATCAAATTTGCTACAAATAGTGCTTTTGCCTATGGAATGCCCTAAACAGGATGTCCTGTTTAAGTTTAGTCTTTCTGAGGATAAAGACAGTTGAGATCCATGAATTTATGAGGCACGGGTCCTATAGAATTTTAAGGAAACATGGTAGCACCCTGGGAGATGTTATAAAATACACTCTGCTATGTGAAGCAAACCACAAATCGTGCTCAGAGATAGCATCTATTATACTGGACCAGAATGCATGTCCAATCAGAAAAGAAGGACTTAGGGTGGTGTGATAATGGCTCAGTGGCAGAGTTCTCGCCTGCCATGCCAGAGACCTAGGTTCGATTCCCGGTGCCTGCCCATGCAAAAAATATAAAAGAAGGACCTAAGGAGCCAAGATGTCCCAGACTTCTCCCTCTTTCCCAAACCCCCTGATTGTCTGTATCCTTGAAATTATTTGTAAAGCTCAGTATTGGGTAACATTTCAATTTGCAGGAATCAGACTTGATAATCTAATCTTTCCAGTGATTTCATCTGTCAACAGGAGAATGGACAAAGAAATTGAATGATATTGTGCTATATAATGATATATAACATAATTATAGTATATTCTAGAACACTGTAAAGCAGGACTCAGCCAATCTTTTTTGTGAAGGGTCAGACAGTAAATATTTTAAGTTTTGTGAGTCATATAGTCACTACTGAAAAGGGTCAGACAGTAAATACTTTAATTTTTGTGAGTCATATAGTCACTGCTGATGCTCTTCAACTCTACTGTTTTAGCACAAGAGCATCCCATAGACAGTAAATAAATAAACAAATGAGAGTGGCTGTACTCCAATAAAAAGTTATTTGCAAAAACAGGCAATGGCCTGCATCTGGCATGAGGGCAGTCATTCGCCAACTCCTCCTATGTAGCAGTGATAATGAATGACCCACAGCTATAGCAAGAACAGAGATGGGTCTTGCACTTGTAAAGCTGAGCAAAATAAGTGAGATATAAAAGACTATGCGTAATACCGGAGACCTGGGTTCGCTTCTTGGTGCCTGCCCATGCAAAAAAAAAAAAAAAAAAAAAAAAAAAAAAGACACTTCTGTTTACATAAAGCATAAAGACAGGTCAAATTAATCCACTGAATTTTAAGTAGGGAGACTATTAAAGGGCATGAAAGAGTTCCAATAAAGGTTTTCCCCCTTTCTAATAATGGTTTTACTTTCAGATTCGATTTTGATGTCTCTGATTCCTCACCATTACCCTTCATCTTTTGATTGAGGCTTTTCATATGACTAGAGAAAGAAATCTAGGTTTGTCAATTACTGGGATGTAAGATGGGTTCTTGGATATCATCTAGATCACTGCACAAATATTCCCGAAGCAGATTAGAGAAGAAAGGAAAAATTAAAATTCATTTACCCTTCATGTTGATGGATCAGATTCTCCCTGCCTTTTCGGCACAGAAACGTGAAGGTGCAACCACTGGAGAATTGTGAGCAAGGAAGAAGACTAACCAGACCTGAGTAAAGGTTGGTACCTTTAGAAATGCTGTGTTAAAAAAGAAAGAAAAGAAATAGAAAACTGTGTACATAAAAGAGTACCGTGTAGGATGAATTGTACGGGAAGATTAGCAGTTGGAGGGTTTGCTTGCTTGTTTGTTTGTTTGTTTCAGTTGGAGGTTCTAACTGGCAATAATCCTCGTGGCTTAAGCAGGACTTGCTCTACTGGAAGTAGAACTGGAAAGGATATGAGCTTAGAAAGAAACAGAAGAGCTAGAGCTGACAGACTCTTAACGGTGACAGACCTAAGTCAACTAACCGGGGAATGAATCAAACAGTAATTTGACCAAAGCCTGTTATTTAGAAAATTTCACAAAATTCTGGTTGTGATTATTGTACCTCTGAGACAAGGGAGAGAAAAGCTTTATCTTTTTGTGCCACAGGTGATAAGAAAGTAAAAACATCTTGTCTGGTCAACACATGGTTACTGCCAACATGTTTTGGTGAATTTTGTTTGGCTAAGCAAGATGCTTCATTTGGTCAGTAAGATGCAGTATCTCCTTCGGTTTTAGGGTCAAATTAGCCAATAAGATATAAGTCCTCGTCTTGTTTGAAACACAATTGGAGAGATGGAGCAGTAAAGATTAGACCTTTGCTTCTGTTCCAGACATTTATTCCTGAACAACAAATCACCCCAAATTTAGCGGCTTAAAACAACTATCCTTTTATATTTCTCACAGATTCTCTGTGTCAAGAATTTGGATGGGACACAGCATGGACCACGTGTCTGTGCTCCATAATGCCTGGAGTCTCGTGTGGGAATGCTGGAATGCCTGGGACGACCCAGATGCCTGGAGTCTCATGTGGGAATGCTGGAATGCCTGGGGACGACCCAGACAGCTGGAGACAGAGGTCACTCTGAGGGTCCCTCACTCACAGGTCTGGCATCTGGGTGGGATACCAAAAAGGCTGGTTCTTCTGGGACTCTAACCAGAGGACAAACCAGTGGCTTCTCCTTGTGACTTGGATTTCTCATAATAGAGCAAATGGTTTCCAAGGGAGGCCTCTACAGCGAAAATACTGGAAAAGCAAGCATTCCACGAGACCTAGCTCTAGAAGTCACAGCATCACTTTCACTGCATTCAGTCACAAACAGGTGTGCACAGAGACAGTCCAGACTCAAACAGAAGGGAACCAGACTGCCTCTAGGTATGGGTGTAGTAAGTCTACACTGCAGACTGCCTCTAGGTATGGGTGTGGTAAGTCTACACTGCAGACTGCCTCTAGGTATGGGTGTGGTAAGTCTACACTGCAGACTGCCTCTAGGTATGGGTGTGGTAAGTCTACACTGCAGACTGCCTCTAGGTATGGGTGTGGTAAGTCTACACTGCAGACTGCCTCTAGATATGGGTGTGGTAAGTCTACACTGCAGAAGAATATGTGGGTTTGGAGAAACTGCTGTGGCCATCATAGGACTTCCACGGATTCTGATGACAAGAATGGCAAGAAATGACTCTAAGAAGGGCTGGCCTTGGTCATGGGGTCAGGATGCTGCAGAGTCCTCATAACCAGTCTGGATTATTTTGTACTATATGACTCAGTTCTCTGGCTTGAATTTGTTTATATTTAAGAGAAATTGCTACTATCGCATCCAGGGCTATCAACCTTCACCCCAAGGACATCATTCAGACTGTGGGGGTTCCCTGATATTGAGATAAAGGTGGGATATGGGGTGGGGGGGGAGAGAGAGATGGGTGCTCGCATTTCTTTCTCTAATCATTGAACGCCCAACAAAATCTCTTCTTTTATAACAGAGGAATTTTGTTAATTCTTTTGGCCCATGTGTATTTACCTAAAGCACTTTCGGAGTTCCATAGCTATATGTTGGCAGATCCCAAGAAACAAATGGTGATCATTTCAAACTCAATGCTCTTCCCGCTGTAACATGCCATTTCTCCGGGAAAATGAATGTGGGTGAAGTAGGAAGGGAAAAAAAGCCTACTCCAAGGTTTCGCCAAATTCATTAAAAGGACAAATAAGGAAAACAAAATAATTTATCTAGCAACGGAGAAGTCTTTATCTGGGACGACGATACTGTGCGTTTTAGGGAGAATGTTTCTTCGGAGTACAGTTGGCCTGAAACACTCTCATCATCCCTGGGAAGGGGAATCTCCTCTCCCCGGGAACTGAACACAACCCACGTGGCTGTTAACGTAAAACAGTAGTGTCCAAATGCAGTGTGTTCACATGAGGATAAATGCGTAGACACCAGCAGTAACTCTCAGGAATGAATTCTGCTTCTCCTATAACTAATATATTAGCTTATTCATTTAAGGGACAGTACAGCTTGATTTCAGAAAAAGTCAATGTAATAGAATATTAACAGTAAAACATATGACAGTAAAAAATTCCCCATCTACTATATAAAGTGTCAGGATAATGCATAATTCTGCAGTTAGATATTTATAGGGGATGATTATGACCCTATAATATTCTGCTGCATATGATGTTTATTAAATTCAATATAACTGTTAATACACTTTACCTCATTGGTCTGAAGTCTCACCATCACATGCTATTCTGTTAATGAATCTGTTGTTGAGATGGATTTCTAATGTTATTTGACATCCTATTCTCCTAACATCCTAATCTCTATACAAAATTCTAATGGGGAGCTTATATATAAATTAAGTTCTTGACTCACTAGAGGTCAATAGAAAAAAAATATTGTGATCTATATGTTCACCGTGAATCAATATCTTACAAATGCCATTTATTACCTTTGGATATTTTAGGCAATTACTGAATTTCCTAGAAGAGTAGTTGCACTGACTAAATTCAGATTTGGACCTCCCAAATTGCTCTGTTACCATGGGCTAGTTACTCCACAATTCTGAGCCATACTTTTCTTATCCGTAATAAGATGCTATCTATACCATAGTGTTGGGGGGGCTGGAGTATTGAATGAGAGAATTCACACAGAATACTTAGCAGATTTCTTTGCATGCCCCTGAGTACTCACTGAATGGCATCTATTATTGTTGCTGATAGAATTTCTGGCCCATAAGACTATATTATTTACCATTATTAATTTTTTAAAAATCAGGAAGAACACTTTGACTTAAAGTGCATAAAGCTGAAAAACAGTGACACATTCACTACCCAAAAGCTGTCCAAATGACAAAATCATAACTTTCCTTGAATCCACCACAGGCCTAAGGTTGAAGGGGAAGCAACTAAACTAAAAGCCAAGGAAAGACAGGCTCCTCCAAGAAGAGATGTGGTGTGAGCACTGGCTCACCTGTGGCAAAACACTGACGGCTCTGCGTACCATTCAGGCAAGTAAAAAGCAGCTAAAAAATGTAATGGATTGCTAGAGGCTGAGTGTGGGCGAGTGTGACAGAACCCCTGGTAGCCGAAGGGCAGAGGAAAGTGGCCACCAGTCGCAGGCTATTCTTCACAGACGTCCACTGGCTACGGAAGACTGGGAGACTGAGGAGCACACCCCACTGTGACGCTGGCCCCCAGGAAGGGTGGGAGCTGGGTGGAGAGGCATGAAGCATGCCCAAATATATTTTGTCTACAAATAAAAAGTTAAAAATGTCCAAGTCACGGGGAAGAATTAGCAAATCCTGTCTACCCCAGGGTACATTACAAATGCGGAAAGTTTAAATGGGAAAAAATAAATAGAAGAACCCTATCACTAAAGGAGGAGCCATACAAACTCTTGGGCTGAGGATATTTTAGCAATAATAGTAGAGGTGCCCTAATTCTAGAAGAAGGGGTACAAATTCCCACCCACACAAGGCACACCAAAGAGCCAAGGCAGAGTGTGGCTGCCACAGGACAAGGAAAGGATCACTGAGAAATCCCCACTCCTGAGACAAAGGCGAAACGGACTGAAACTGAGGCTTGACAAGGAAAACAGAGGATTCCCTAACTTCACGAGCAGATTCGGAAGCACCGGATAAGAACAGCAGTTTACCACTCGGGGAGTGGCGAGGGCACAGAGGGAGGCTGTGTTCATACCAACGTGGACAAGGAGCACTGAAAGCTGAGAGCAGTCCTGCCACACTGAGCCGACCCCTTCTGTGCCCAGCCTTCACCCTAGGCACAAGGTAACACTAGGGGAATTTAATTCCAGTTGGGACGGAAAGAAAAGATATCAAAACCCAAACACAACAAACTCTTCATTAGATTGATTCAACTCCTGAAAATAATGACCAAGCAGAAGATAAAGAGACTTTTTACCTCGGTTTCTACTTATATCTGAAATTCACTTAAAATAAGATAAAAAAAAAGGAGAAAGAAAAATAAATCCACTGTCAAGAGACAGAAAACACTACAGACTAAGGGATGACCCAGATTACAGAACTGTAGGATATTGTAATTAAAATAATTGAGATTCATATGCTACAAAAATTATTATGTTAAAATATCCAGCAGGAAAAGTGTACAAATATAAGAACAGAAGAGGAATTTAATCAAAAGGTGGAAATTATAAGGAAGAGTCTAATATAAATGCTAATAATAATCATTTTTAAAAGTATCTGAGAATGCCTTGCATGGGCTCATTTATAGGACTGATACAGACAAGGGAAGAATCTGTGAACCTGAAGATGGGTCAGTAGAAATTAACCAACCTGAAACACTAAAAGGAAAAGAAATTGTAAAAAAATAACAGTGAGAATCAAAGATATATGGGACAATAGAATATGTCTAACAGGTCATTAAATTTCCAGGAGAAGAAGGAAGTGAGAAGGTAGCAAAATAAATATTTGAGGCAATAACAGCGAAGAATTACCCAAAAGTAATAAAATGTCTCAAACTATATATCCTACAATTTTACAGAAGCCCCAAGATAATAAATACTTAAAGAAAAATATTTTCCATATCCTATTAGAACTGCTGAAAACCAAAAATAAAGAGAAAATTTTGAAGTCAGCTAGAGAAAAATAGATATAGTGCATACAAAAGACAAAGAAAAGACTTACAAGAGGCTTATCATCAGACATTGTGCAAGGCCAGAAGTGACATCTTTAAAGTACCAAAAGAAAACAACTGTCAACCCATAATTCTAGATCCAGTAAATATATCTTTCAAAATTTGGGGAAAATGAAGAAAAAAACAAAGAAGAGAGAACTGACTTCATATTTGTATTTCAAAAATTTATTTTATTGGAGAAGTTGTAGTTTTACAGAAAATTCATGCAGAAAGTACAGAGTTCCTATAAATGCTTCACCCACAGGCAGTTTTCCTATTATTAACACTTGAATTAGTGTGGTATCTTTGTTTCAATTAATGAAACAATATTATTACAATGATACTATTAATTATAGTCCATACTTTATACTGTGGTTCACTGTTTGTGTTGTTTAGTCCTATGTTTTTTAAAATTTTTTATTTTGGTAATCCATAGCCAAACTAAAACTTCCCATTTTAAACACTTTAAAATACACAGTTTAGTGATGTAATTACATTCTCAGGGTTGTGCTAGCATAATCACCATCCATTACCAAAATTTTTCTATCATGTTAAGGAGAAATTCTACACCAATTTAACCATTAACTCCCCATTCTCTCACTCCAACCTAGCCCCTGGAATCCTGTATTCTGGTTTCTGACTTTGAATTTGCCTGTTCTAATTATTTCATATACGTGAGCTCATGGCTTATTTGTCCTATTATGCCTGACTTATTTCTCTCAACATAATGGCATTTAAAGTTCATCCACACGCATTGTAGACGTATCAGAATTTCACTCCTTTTCATGAATGAATAATATTCCATTGTGTGTATAAACCATATTTTGTTTATCCATTCACCTGCTGTGGACACTCTGGTTGCTTCCAAATTTTGGCAATGTGAAGGATGCAACTATGGACATTGGTGTGCATATATCTGCTTGAGTTCTTATTTCCAATTCTTTTGGGTATATACGTAGAAGTGGGATTGCCGGATCATATGGTAGTTATAAATTTAACTTTCTGAAGATCTCACAAACTGCTGTGCCCAGCAGCTGCACCATTTTACATTCCCACCAGCAATGCATGAGTTTTCTTCACAGAAAATAACACTTGTTTGTCCATTTTTAAATAGTAGCCATTCCAGTGGGTATCTTATATCTCACTGTGGTTTTGAGTTCCCTAGTGGATAATGATTTTGAACATTTTGCCATGTGCTTATTGCTCATTTGTATATCTTCTTTGGAAAACTGCCTGTTCAAGTCTTTCATCCATTTATAAATTGGGTTAATTATTTTTTGGGTATTAAGTTGTGCGATTTCTTTATATATTCCAGATTAAAATCTTATTGGGTGAAAAAAAAACTTACTGGCTTTCTTTTTATTTCTTTAACTGGAGTGGTGCAAATAGTCTAAAACTGATCACGGTGATGAATACACAACTATGTCATGATATTGTGAGCCACTGATTGTACAGCATATGTGGAATGTTTGTATGTTAAGAATGTGCATACGTTAAGATTTATCAATAAAAATAAATTTTTAAAAAGCCTTATTGGATATATAGTTTCAAAATATTTTCTTCCAATGTGTAAGCTATATTTTTATTTTCATATAGAGTCCTTTGATGCACAAAAGTTTTCAATTTTTAGAAAGTCTCATTCATTTCTTTTTTCTTTTGTTGCCCATGCTCTCGGCATACAGTTTAAGAAACCATTACTCAATATTAGTTCCTGCTGATGTTTTCCTGTGTTTTCTTCTAGGATTTTTGTAGGTTTGGTTCATATATTTAAGCCTTTAATCATTTTGAGGCGATTTTTTTTAATATATGTGAGGTAGGTGTCCACCTTCATTCTTTGGCATATGGAGATCCAGTTTTCCCAACCTCATTTTTTGAAGAGATTATTCTTTCCCCACTGAGTATACTTGGAACCTTGTCAAAAATCAACTGCAGTAGACGTGAGGATGTATTTATGAATTCAGTTTCATTGGTCTATATGTCTGGCTTTGAACCAGTGCCATGCAGTTTTGATTACTATAGTTTTGTAACATGTTTTAAAATTTGGAAGTGTGAGTCCTTTAAGTTTTTTCTCCTTTTTCAAGATGATTTTGGCTCTTCGTGCCCCTTATCCTTCTATTTAAATTTGATAATTAGCTTTTCCATTTCCATAAGAAGGCTTTTGGAATTTTGATAAGGATTGTATTTAATCTATAAATTGCTTTGGGTAAAAATGATATCATAGCAATATTTAATTTTCCAATCCATGAGCACAGAGTGTCTCTCCATTTGTTTATGCCTTCTTTGATTTCATTCAGCAATGTATTTTTCGTCTTCTGTGGACAAGACCTTTACATCCTTAGTTAGATTTATTCCTGGTATGACTATTTTAGATGCTATTTTAAATGGATTTTTTCCTGATTTCTTCTTTAGATTGTTTATTACTAGTGTATACAAGAATTACTCATTTTTCATGTTGATGCTGTACTCTGCTATTTTGCTGATTTGGTTTATTAGTTCTAGCAGCTTTGTTGTACATTTTTCAGGAATGTATATGTGTATATGTATATGTAAATATATATGTAAAAGTCTTGTCCACAGAAAACTAAAAATACATTGTTGAATGAAATCAAAGAAGACATAAACAAATGGAGATGCTCTATATTCATGGATTGGAAGATAAAATATACCTATTTAATATGTATATCATATATATATATGATCAAGTCATCTACAAATAGGAAAGTTTTACATCAACCTTTCCAGTTTCAATGACTTTCATTTATTTTTCTTGCATAATTGCTCTAACTGGAATTTCCCTTCCAATCTTGAACAACAGTGGTGAGAGTGGGTATCCTTGTTTTGTTCTTGATCTTAGGGGGAAATCTTTAAGTCTTTCACCATTGAGTATGATGCTAGCAGGTTTTTTTTTCTCATATATGCCCTTTAACATGTTGAGAAAATGTCCTTCTACTCCTAGTTTTATGAGTGTTTTTATCAAGAAAGGTACAGGACTTTGTCAAATGTCTTTTCTGAATCTAATGGAATGATGATGTAGCTTTTTTCCCCTTCATCTATCAATGTGGTGTGTCACATTAATTGACCACCCTTGCACTCCTATGATAAATCCCTATTAGTCATGATATATAAACTTTTCAATGTACTCTTGGGTTTGGTTTGACAGTAATTTGTCGAGGATTTTTGCATCTATATTTAGAAGGGTTATTTGGTCTGCCATTTTGTCTTCTGTGATGTTTTCTATTTCTGTAGAGTTAGTATAATTGTCTCCCCTTTTTTATTTTAGTTACTTGTATCCTCTCTCTTTTTGTCTTTGTTGGTCTAACTAACAGTTTGTCAACTTAATTCATCTTTTCATACGCCCAATTTTTGGTTTTGTTGATGCTTTCTATTGTTTTTTATTCTCTACTTCATTTATCTCTGCTCTTCCTTCCTTCCTTTGGCTAGCTTTCCGTTTTAGTTTGCTCTTCTGTCTCCAGTTTCTGTTTTTTTTTTTTTAATAATTTTTTATTAATTAAAAAGAAATTACAAGAAAGAAACACAAACATCCGTAATATATGCTCATTCCATTCTACATATATAATCAGTAATTCACAATATCATCACATAGTTGCATATTCATCATCATGATAATTTCTGAGAACATTTGCATCAATTCAGAAAAAGAAATAAAAAGGCAACAGAAAAATAAAACAAAAACAGGAAAAGAAAAAGAATTTTTACATACCATATTCCTTATCCCTCCCTTTCATTGATCGCTAGTATTTCAAACTGAATTTATTTTAACATTTTTTCCTCTATTATTTATTTATTTTTTTTCCTGAATCTACTATGTGCTTTTATTTTTTTATCCAATTTTTAAAATTTTTTTTAATTAATCAAAAAAAAGAAAAGAAATTAACACAACATTTAGAAATCATTCCATTCTACACATTCACTCAGTAATTCTTAGTATCATCACATAGATGCATGATCATCATTTCTTAGTACATTTGCATCGATTTAGGAAAAGAACTAGCAAAACAGCAGAAAAAGATATAGAATGTTAATATAGAGAAGAGAATTAAAATAATAATACTAATAAAATATATATATATATAAAAAGGAAAAAGAAAAAAACAAAAACAGAAGATACAAACAAACAAACAAACAAAAAACCATATTTCAGGTGCAGCTTCATTCAGTGTTCCAACATAGTTACATTACACTTAGGTATTATTGTGCTGTCCATTTTTGAGTTTTTGTATCTAGTCCTGTTGCACAGTCTGTATCCCTTCAGCTCCAATTACCCGTTATCTTACCCTGTTTCTAATTCCTGCTGGTCTCTGTTACCAATGATATATTCCAAGCTGATTCTCGAATGTCGGTTCACATCAGTGGGACCATACAGTATTTGTCCTTTAGTTTTTGGCTAGACTCACCCAGCATAATGTTCTCTAGGTCCATCCATGTTATTACATGCTTCATAAGTTTAGTCTGTCTTAAAGCTGCATAATACTCCATCGTAGGTATACGCCACAGTTTGTTTAGCCACTCGTCTGTTGATGGACACTTTGGCTGTTTCCATCTCTTTGCAATTGTAGATAATGCTGCTATAAACACTGGTGTGCAAATGTCCGTTTGTGTCTTTGCCCTTAAGTCCTTTGAGTAGATACCTAGTAGTGGTATTGCTGGGTCGTAATCCATTCTGCCATTCTATGTCTTTTGATTGGGAAATTCAGTCCATTACCTTTTAGTGTTATTACTGTTTGGATAATATTTTCCTCTACCATTTTGGCTTCTGTATTATATATATCATATCTGATTTTCCTTCTTTCTACACTTTACTCCATACCTCTCTCTTCTGTCTTTTCGTATCTGACTCTAGTGCTCCCTTTAGTATTTCTTGCAGAGCTGGTCTCTTGGTCACAAATTCTCTCAGTGACTTTTTGTCTATAAATGTTTTAATTTCTCCCTCATTTTTGAAGGACAATTTTGCTGGATATAGAAGTCTTGGTTGGAAGTTTTTCTCTTTTAGTAATTTAAATATATCATCCCACTGTCTTCTAGCTTCCATGGTTTCTGCTGAGAAATCTACACATAGTCTTATTGGGTTTCCCTTGTATGTGACGGATTGTTTTTCTCTTGCTGCTTTCAAGATCCTCCCTTTCTCTTTGACCTCTGACATTCTAACTAGTAAGTGTCTTGGAGAACGCCTATTTGGGTCTATTCTCTTTGGGGTGCGCTGCACTTCTTGGATCTGTAAATTTAGGTCTTTCATAAGAGTTGGGAAATTTTCAGTGATAATTTCTTCCATTAGTTTTTCTCCTCCTTTTCCCTTCTCTTCTCCTTCTGGGACACCCACAACACGTATATTTGTGCGCTTCATATTGTCATTCAGTTCCCTGATCCCCTGCTCAAGTTTTCCCATTCTTTTCCCTATAGTTTCTGTTTCTTTTTGGAATTCAGATGTTCCATCCTCCAGTTCACTAATTGTAGCTTCTGTCTCTTTAGATCTACCATTGTAGGTATCCATTGTTTTTTCCATTTTTTCTTCTTTGTCCTTCACTCCCATAAGTTCTGTGATTTGTTTTTTCAGATTTTCTATTTCTTCTTTTTGTTCAGCCCATGTCTTCTTCATGTCCTCCCTCAATTTATTGATTTGGTTTTTGAAGAAGTTTTCCATTTCTGTTCGTATATTCAGCATTAGTTGTCTCAGCTCCTGTATCTCATTTGAACTATTGGTTTGTTCCTTTGACTGGGCCATATCTTTAATTTTCCGAGCGTCATCCATTATTTTCTGCTGGTGTCTGGGCATTTGATCAGATTTCCCTGGGTGTGGGACCCGGCTGGTTGAAAGGTTTTTCTGTGAAATCTCTGGGCTGTTTTTCTTTTCCTGCCCGGTAGGTGGCACTCGTGGCGCTCGTCTGTCTGCGGGGCCCACCAGTAAAAGATGCCGTGGCTCCTTTAACTGGCCAGTCCGAATCTTGCAGTCAGCCCGGGAAACCGCGCGTGGAGGGGGTGGATCGCCGGCCGCCGTGGCTTGGGGGACTCCGGTCCAAATTGCCCAGCTGGCCCGAGACGCCAAGCGTGGCGGGAGGGCCCCACTATCCAACATTCCCACTCAGACCGGGGAGCCACGTGCGTGGAGGGGACCCCAGTCGCCAGCCGCCCCGGCCGGGAAAACGCGCGCCCCTTGGATATCTCACCGCAGCGGATTCTCCCTGCCCCTTCAGCCGTTCCAGAATGGGGTACGCTGTCTTTTTGGTCTCTGTTGTGGCTCTGGGAGCTGTTTCGTATTGTTTCTATTTCTTTAGTTGCTTTTCTGGAGGAGGAGCTAAGACCCGCGCGTCTTACTAAGCCGCCATCTTCTCCGGAAGTCCAGTTTCGGTTTTGACGTAAGTCTCTGATTAGAGAAATTTCGTTTTTTTAATGCAAGCATTGAGAGCTATAAATTTCCCTCTAAGCACTGCCTTAATCTGTGAATTTTCCTCAATTTTAGAATATATGAAATGCAATACCAATCAAAATCTGTGAAAGCTGTTTTGTAGGTATTAACAAGCTGATTCTAAAATTTATTTTTAAAGGCAAAGTAACTGGAATAGCCAAGATAATTCTGGAAAAAAAGAACAATGTGGGAGGACTTTCCATATCTGATTTGAAGACAACATAAAGTTACAGTGTTGAAGAGATTGTGGTATTGGTGAAAGGTTAAAAATCCTGATCAATATAAGAAAATAGAGAGCTCAGAAAGAGCCAAACAAATATCCTCTGCTTATTTTTTTTTTATTTTTTATTTTTATTTTTTTATTTTTTTATAAACGGAAAGAAAAAAAAAGAAATAAACACATTTAGAAATCATACCATTCTACATATGCACTCAGTAATTCTTAACATCATCACATAGATGCATGATCATCGTTTCTTAGTACATTTGCATCGGTTTAGAGGAACTAGCAACACAACAGAAAAAGATATAAAATGTTAATATAAAGAAAAGAAATAAAAGTAGTAATAATAGTAAAAAACAACAACAACAAACAAACCAACAAGCAAACAAAAACAAAAAAAAACCTATAGCTCAGATGCAGCTTCATTCAGTATTTTAACATGATTACTTTACAATTAGGTATTATTGTGCTGTCCATTTTTGAGTTTTTGTATCTAGTCCTGTTGCACAGTCTGTATCCCTTCAGCTTCAATTACCCATTGTCTTACCCTGTTTCTAACTCCTGCTGAACTCTGTTTCCAATGACATATTTCAAGTTTATTCTCGAATGTCCGTTCACATCAGTGGGACCATACAGTATTTGTCCTTTAGTTTTTGGCTGGATTCACTCAGCATAATATTCTCTAGGTCCATCCATGTTATTACATGGTTCATAAGTTTATCTTGTCTTAAAGCTGCATAATATTCCATCGTATGTATATACCACAGTTTGTTTAGTCACTCTTCTGTTGATGGAGATTTGGCTGTTTCCATCTCTTTGCAATTGTAAATAACACTGCTATAAACATTGGTGTGCAAATGTCCGTTTGTGTCTTTGCCCTTAAGTCCTTTGAGTAGATACCTAGCAATGGTATTGCTGGGTCGTATGGCAATTCTATACTCAGCTTTTTGAGGAACCGCCAAACTGCCTTCCACAGTGGTTGCACCCTTTGACATTCCCACCAACAGTGGATAAGTGTGCCTCTTTCTCCGCATCCTCTCCAACACTTGTCATTTTCTGTTTTGTTGATAATGGCCATTCTGGTGGGTGTGAGATGATATCTCATTGTGGTTTTGATTTGCATTTCTCTAATGGCCAGGGACATTGAGCATCTCTTCATGTGCCTCTTGGCCATCCGTATTTCTTCTTCTGGTAGGTGTCTGTTTAAGTCTTTTTCCCATTTTGTGATTGGGTTGGCTGTCTTTTTGTTGTTGAGTTGAACAATCTCTTTATAAATTCTGGATACTAGACCTCTATCTGATATGTCGTTTCCAAATATTGTCTCCCATTGTGTAGGCTGTCTTTCTACTTTCTTGATGAAGTTCTCTGATGCACAAAAGTGTTTAATTTTGAGGAGCTCCCATTTATTTATTTCCTTCTTCAGTGTTCTTGCTTTAGGTTTAAGGTCCATAAAACCACCTCAAGTTGTAAGATCCATAAGATATCTCCCAACATTTTCCTCTAACTGTTTTATGGTCTTAGACCTAATGTTTAGATCTTTGATCCATTTTGAGTTAACTTTTGTATAGGGTGTGAGAGATAGGTCTTCTTTCATTCTTTTGCATATGGATATCCAGTTCTCTAGGCACCATTTATTGAAGAGACTGTTCTGTCCCAGGTGAGTTGGCTTGACTGCCTTATCAAAGATCAAATGTCCATAGATGAGAGGGTCTATATCTGAGCACTCTATTCGATTCCATTGGTCGATATATCTATCTTGATGCCAATACCATGCTGTTTTGACCACTGTGGCTTCATAATATGCCTTAAAGTCAGGCAGCGCGAGACCTCCAGCTTCGTTTTTTTTCCTCAAGATGTTTTTAGCAATTCGGGGCACCCTGCCCTTCCAGATAAATTTGCTTATTGGTTTTTCTATTTCTGAAAAATAAGTTGTTGGGATTTTGATTGGTATTGCATTGAATCTGTAAATCAATTTAGGTAGGATTGACATCTTGACTATATTTAGTCTTCCAATCCATGAACACGGTATGCCCTTCCATCTATTTAGGTCTTCTGTGATTTCTTTTAGCAGTTTTTTGTAGTTTTCTTTATATAGGTTTTTTGTCTCTTTGGTTAAATTTATTCCTAGGTATTTTATTCTTTTAGTTGCGATTGTAAATGGGATTCGTTTCTTGATTTCCCCCTCAGCTTGTTCATTACTAGTGTATAGAAAAGCTACAGATTTTTGAATGTTGATCTTGTAGCCTGCTACTTTGCTGTACTCATTTATTAGCTCTAGTAATTTTGTTGTGGATTTTTCTGGGTTTTCTACATATAGTATCATATCGTCTGCAAACAATGGTAGTTTTACTTCTTCCTTTCCTATTTTGATGCCTTGTATTTCTTTTTCTTGCCTAATTGCTCTGGCTAGAACTTCCAACACAATGTTGAATAATAGTGGTGATAGTGGACATCCTTGTCTTGTTCCTGATCTTAGGGGGAAAGTTTTCAATTTTTCCCCATTGAGGATGATATTAGCTGTGGGTTTTTCATATATTCCCTCTATCATTTTAAGGAAGTTCCCTTGTATTCCTAACTTTTGAAGTGTTTTCAGCAGGAAAGGATGTTGAATCTTGTCGAATGCCTTCTCTGCATCAATTGAGATGATCATGTGATTTTTCTGCTTTGATTTGTTGATATGGTGTATTACATTAATTGATTTTCTTATGTCGAACCATCCTTGCATACCTGGGATGAATCCTACTTGGTCATGATGTATAATTCTTTTAATGTGTTGTTGGATACGATTTGCTAGAATTTTATTGAGAATTTTTGCATCTGTATTCATTAGAGAGATTGGTCTGTAGTTTTCTTTTTTTGTAATATCTTTGCCTGGTTTTGGTATGAGGGTGATGTTGGCTTCATAGAATGAATTAGGTAGTTTTCCCTCCACTTTGATTATGTTGAACAGTTTGAGGAGAGTTGGTACTAATTCTTTCTGGAATGTTTGATAGAATTCACATGTGAAGCCGTCTGGTCCTGGACTTTTCTTTTTAGGGAGCTTTTGAATAACTAATTCAATCTCTTTACTTGTGATTGGTTTGTTGAGGTCGTCTATTTCTTCTTGAGTCAAAATTGGTTGTTCATGTCTTTCCAGGAACCTGTCCATTTCATCTAAATTGTTGTATTTATTAGCGTAAAGTTGTTCATAGTATCCTGTTATTACCTCCTTTATTTCTGTGAGGTCAGTAGTTATGTCTCCTCTTTCATTTCTAATCTTATTTATTTGCATCCTCTCTCTTCTTCTTTTTGTCAATCTTGCTAAGGGCCCATCAATCTTGTTGATTTTCTCATAGAACCAACTTCTGGTCTTATTGATTTTCTCTATTGTTTTCATGTTTTCAATTTCATTTATTTCTGCTCTAATCTTTGTTATTTCTTTCCTTTTGCTTGCTTTGGGATTAGTTTGCTGTTCTTTCTCCAGTTCTTCCAAGTGGACAGTTAATTCCTGCATTTTTGCCTTTTCTTCTTTTCTGATAAAGGCATTTAGGGCAATAAATTTCCCTCTTAGCACTGCCTTTGCTGCGTCCCATAAGTTTTGATATGTTGTGTCTTCATTTTCATTTGCCTCTAGGTATTTACTAATTTCTCTTGCAATTTCTTCTTTGACCCACTTGTTGTTTAAGAGTGTGTTGTTGAGCCTCCACGTATTTGTGAATTTTCTGGCACTCCGCCTATTATTGATTTCCAACTTCATTCCTTTATGATCCGAGAAAGTGTTGTGTATGATTTCAATCTTTTTAAATTTGTTAAGACTTGCTTTGTGACCCAGCATATGGTCTGTCTTTGAGAATGATCCATGAGCACTTGAAAAAAGGTGTATCCTGCTGTTGTGGGATGTAATGTCCTATAAATGTCTGTTAAGTCAAGCTCATTTATAGTAATATTCAGGTTCTCTATTTCTTTATTGATCCTCTGTGTAGATGTTCTGTCCATTGATGAGAGTGGTGAATTGAAGTCTCCAACTATTATGGTATGTGTGTCTATTTCCCTTTTCAGTGTTTGCAGTGTATTCCTCACGTATTTTGGGGCATTCTGGTTCGGTGCGTAAATATTTATGATTGTTATGTCTTCTTGCTTAATTGTTCCTTTTAATAGTATATAGTGTCCTTCTTTGTCTCTTTTAACTGTTTTACATTTGAAGTCTAACTTGTTGGATATTAGTATAGCCACTCCTGCTCTTTTCTGGTTGTTATTTGCATGAAATATCTTTTCCCAACCTTTCACTTTCAACCTATATTTATCTTTGGGTCTAAGATGTGTTTCCTGTAGACAGCATATAGAAGGATCCTGTTTTTTTAATCCATTCTGCCAGTCTATGTCTTTTAATTGGGGAATTCAGTCCATTGACATTTAGAGTTATTACTGTTTGGATAATATTTTCCTCTACCATTTTGCCTTTTGTATTATATATATCATATCTGACTTTCCTTCTTTCTACACTTTTCTCCATGTCTCTCTCTTCTGTCTTTTCGGTTCTGACTCTAGTGCTCCCTTTAGTATTTCTTGCAGAGCTGGTCTCTTGGTCACAAATTCTCTTAGTGACTTTTTGTCTGAGAATGTTTTAATTTCTCCCTCATTTTTGAAGGACAATTTTGCTGGATATAGGAGTCTTGGCTGGCAGTTTTTCTCTTTTAGTAATTTAAATATATCATCCCACTGTCTTCTAGCTTCCATGGTTTCTGCTGAGAAATCTACACATAGTCTTATTGGGTTTCCCTTGTATGTGATGGATTGTTTTTCTCTCGCTGCTTTCAAGATCCTCTCTTTCTCTTTGACCTCTGACATTCTAACTAGTAAGTGTCTTGGGGAACGCCTATTTGTGTCTAATCTCTTTGGGGTGCGCTGCACTTCTTGGATCTGTAATTTTAGGTCTTTCATAAGAGTTGGGAAATTTTCAGTGATAATTTCTTCCATTAGTTTTTCTCCTCCTTTTCCCTTCTCTTCTCCTTCTGGGATACCCACTACACGTATATTTGTACGGTTCACATTGTCCTTGAGTTCCCTGATACCTTGTTCAAATTTTTCCATTCTTTTCTGGATAGTTTCTGTTTCTTTTTGGAATTCAGATGTTTCATCCTCCAAATCACTAATTCTATCTTCTGTTTCTTTAAATCTGTCATTGTAGGTATCCATTGTTTTTTCCATCTTTTCTACTTTATCTTTCACTTCCATAAGTTCTGTGATTTGTTTTTTCAGTTTTTCTATTTCTTCTTTATGTTCAGCCCATGTCTTCTTCATGTCCTCCCTCAATTTATCGATTTCGTTTTTGAAGAGGTTTTCCATTTCTGTTCGTATATTCAGCATTAGTTGTTTCAGCTCCTGTATCTCATTTGAACTATTGGTTTCTTCGTTTGACTGGGCCATATGTTCAATTTTCTGAGCGTGATCCGTTATCTTCTGCTGGCGTCTGGGCATTTAGTCAGATTTCCCTGGGTGTTCGACCCCACAGGTTGAAAGATTTTTCTGTGCAATCTCTGGGTTCTGTTTTTCTTATCCTGCCCAGTAGGTGGCGCTCGTGGCACACGTTTGTCTACGGGTTCCACCAGTTAAAGTTGCTGTGGGTCCTTTAACTCTGGAAAATTCTCGCCGTAGGGGAGGTTTGGCAGCCGAAGCGTCTTGGAAGAATGCCAGCCAGCCTGGGGTTCCGAATGCGGGGAGGGTCGCTGGCCACCGCAGCACGGGAGAGCGTCCGGCCGAATTAGCTAGTCGGCCCGGGGCACCAAGCGTGGCGGGAGGGCGCCAGCTGTCGCAGCCCGGGAGAGTGCACTATTCCCAGCCAACGGGGGAGTCACGTGTTTGGAAGGGATCCCCCGGTCACTGTTCTCCGCAGTCTGGGGATTTCCGACCCAACTACCTCAGTTGTTCCGGGGGGCCTCGTGTGGTGGGGGCACCAGCCGCCGCGGCCTAAGGGGACCGCCTGTCCAATTCTACCAGCTGGCCTGGGAAGGTGGAAGGGAGGGACTCCAGTCGCTTGCCGTCCCACCCAGGAAAGCCCGTGCCCCTTGGTGATCTCACCGGAGCTGGTTCTCCCAGATAGTCAGCCATTCCAGGATGGGGTACGCCGTCCCTTTGATCTCCCTCGTGGCTCTGGGAGCTGCTCTGTATTATCTCCACTCCCCCAGTAGCTGTTCTGGAGGAGGAAAGGTGAGGGCGGCAAGGCTGTCGAGGCTGGTGGTGGAGGAGCCGGTGAAGGCGAGGGAAGAGGGCACCGTGGTGGTTGGAGAGCGGCCGGGGCGGGCGGGTCGGCTGCTGCGGGGCATGGGCGCCGCGCGGCGGGCCGGCGGAGAAAGAGAGGGGAGAAGGAGGGCGGGCGGGTCGGCTGCTGCGGGGCATGGGCGCCGCACGGCGGTCCAGCGGAGAAAGAGAGGGGAGAAGGAGGGCGGGCGGGTCGGCTGCTGCGGGGCGTGCCTCTGCTTATTTTTAATAAATATGCACAGGCAATTCAATCAAGGATATTCTTTTTTTTTTTTTTTTTTTTTTTGCATGAGCAGGCATTGGGAATCGAACCCAGGTCTCCAGCATGGCAGGCAAGAATTCTGCCACTGAGCCACTGTTGCATTGCCTTCAAGGATATTCTTAATTGAAAAGATTAAGGATCATATTTTCAAAAACTTATGCTAGAAAAATTGGATATAATGTGCAAAAAAATAAAATCCCTCCACATATACCTCACACCTTACACAAATTAACTGAAAGGGAATCATACCCTAAATATAAATGTGAAACTATAAAACGTCTAGATGAAAACAGAGGAGAAAATCTGTGACACTGGGTTTGGTGAGGAATTTTTAGATACAAGAAAAGTATTATCCATAAAATAAAAAAAGATGAATTGGACTTTATTAAAACTAAATCTTCTGCTCTGTGAAAAATACTGTCAAGAAGTTAAGACAATCCACAAACTGGGAAGTAATATTTGGAAATCACATATCCGATAAAGGACTTGTAGCCAATATATACAAGTCCTTTATCTTAAAACTCAGCAATAAGAAAACAGAGTCACTGAATATTATGAGCAAAAGATCTGACCAGAGACTTCATCAAAGAATGTAGATAGTTGGCTAATAAGCAAATGAACAGATGTTCAACACCATTAGTCATTAGGGAAAGGCAAGTCAAAACCACAATGACTATTACCTACCAATTAGAATCACTCATGTAACAAATGCAAACTGGTAATGCCAAATGCTGGTGATAGAAGGAGCTACAGAAACTCTCACCCACTGCTAATTGGTATATAAAATGGTACAACCATGTTAGAAGACAGTTTGACCATTTCTTGTAAAGTTAAATATGCAGTTATCATATGACCAGGAATCTGCTTCATAGGTATTTACACTTACGGATATTTGGAAGTTTATGCACTCATAAAAAACTATAATGTATTTCAGCAGCTTTATTAATAATCGCCCCCAAAGGACAGAAACCAAGGTGTCTTTCAACAAGTGAGTGGAAGAATAAACTGTAGTGCATCCATAATGATGGGAGGCAGTAAGAAAGGAAGGAGCTACTGGCTTACACAACAACATGAATAATATTAAATGCATTCTGCTAAGGGAAAGAAACCAGACCTGAAAGGCTAGAAATGCTATGACTCCATTTCTATGACATCCTGGAAAAGGCAGAACAGTGAGGATGGAAACTGGATCACTGGTTGCCACGAACTGGAGAAGGGGAAAGAGGCTGACTACTCAGAGGATACAAGGGGACACTTGAGTATGACAGAGCTGTAAGGTACACTACCAATGTGGTGGATACATGACTCCACATATTCTCCAGAAGCCGCAGAACATTACTTCACAAAGAATGAATCTGAACATGTGAAAAGTAAGACAAACAAGATGTTAGAGGAACCAGAATGAAATGCAGGAGGTAACAAATTGCTTTACTTGTATTATAAATATATGGCATAACCTCACTGAAGGGGATGAAAGAAAAAGGAGGTGACCTCAGCAGCTTCTGAAAGCAATGTTTTGCCTGGATACTGCAAAGCTAAAGACAAAAATAATCGTACATGAACACCGTACCATAATTCATAAATGTTCTTCATATGCTATAGGCTAGTGATTCTGAAACTACTTTAAAGATATACTAAGGTTGAAGGAATAAGTAAGTACATTGTAGATCATGGGGATGTTTCAAATGATTAAATTTGCATTTTACATTTGGGTCTGGGGGGAGGTCAGAGGGTGAAACAATGGGAAAACTGAGGCCATAAGACACACAAAAAAGACAGTTTGTTACTCACAGGTTCCACCGAAAGAGGGGTGCCATAAGGGGCTGACGCAACGGTCAGGCCTTGATTAGATCCTGGAATAGTAAAAAGGACATTAGCAGAAAAACTGGTGAGAGACCTTTCCCTGAATAAAAGTTTTCAGTTTGGTTAGTAGTAATTTGTCAATGTTAATTTCTTAGTTTTGACAAATGTACAATAGTTACATAAAGATGTAAACATTAGGAGAAGCTGACTTAAGGGTAGAATTATTTTTGCATCTTTTCTATAAATCTAAAATTATTTCAAAATAAAAGTCTACTAAAAAAAAAGAGAGAGACTCCACAGACTGGTCAAAAATATTTGCAAATCCCACATCTGATAAAGGACTTCTGCTAATTATATATTAGGAGGCCCCAAAATCTATAAAAAGAAAGCAAACAACCCAATTTCAAACACTGGTAAAAAATTTGCTCAAACATATCACCAAAGAACTCACAGGAATGGCTAATAAGCACATGAAAAGATGATCAACATCATTAGCCATTACGAAAATTCAAGTTACAACCACGGTCAGTTACCACTGCACACCTAGTTGAATGGCTAAAATTAAAAAGACCTGGCCCCAAAGTTTGGCAAGGAAGTGAACCCTCATATGCTGTTTATACGTGAATGTAAAACAATGCGTTCAGCTTGGAAAAGTGCTTGGCAGTTCCTTATAAAGGCAAATATACAATTACCATATAATCTAACCACTCCCCTCCTAAGAATTTATCCAATGGAAATTAAAGCATATATCCATTTTAAGACTTGTATATGAATGTTAATTAAAGCTTTATTTGTTACAAAAATTGGACATGACCCAAAAAGTCCATCGACTGGTAAATAGTTAAATTGTGGCATATCCATTCAACCAAATTCTATAACGTGATAAAAAGGATGAATTATTGCTACATGAAAAACATGATGTCTCTCAAAATAGTTTTGTTAAATAAAAAATGCCAGATCCCCCCAAAAAACTGTACACAGTGTATGAATCCATTTATATAAATTTCCTAAAAGTACAAACAAATCTGTCATAAAACAGATCAGTGGGTACCTGAGGACGGGGGACAGGGAGGAAAGAGAGACATTAGCAAGGACCTGAGGAATTATTTTTTGCTACTAGATATGTTCATAATGTTGAGTGCGGTGATGGATTCATAGGTATAAGCATATGCACAAACTTATCAAAATGCACAATTATGTTTACCAATTATGTCTCAATAAAACTTTTTTTAAAGGGCAACAATCGCCAACTTTTAAGTGTTCATCAAGATCTAAATGTAAGATCAAAGTAGCATCATGCCGCCCAAGAAACCACTGAGGTCTGGATGTTCACAGACCCTTGAAAAGCAGATTTAACTTCCTAATCAGCACCTTTTACCCAAACCTTTGAATTCTCATTTTTGTTTTTAACTTTGGAAGCCCAGGCCAAAAGCAGTTATCCCTTCCCATCAATCAAGCTTTACCTTTAATATTTAATTAAGGATGAAATGAGAGAATCATTTCATTCTTCAACCCCATCAATTATTTTTGCTTCATACTGGGCTAGAGCTGATGTGCTTCAGAAAAGGAGGCTTAGTTAAATCACATCAATACTGAAAAATTCATACCTACTTTTTGTAATCATTGCCTGCCCTTGGTTCCCAGCCTGACTAGTGGAGGGTGCTGGAGATTCCATCATGCAAAACAGAGGCAGCAGATAGCATTGGAAAGGGGCTTTGTGCAAACTACCTTACCCCATTGTGCCAAAGCACACAAGAAGGAACCATCTGAGATTAATAGCTGCTAACATTTATTGAACACTTGCTATATGACTGAAACTGGGCTTAGCATTTCAATTGGACATAATTATAATAACCATTTCTACTTTTAGCTATTATATTATTAGCATCATAATCTTCATTTCATAGTTGAGAAGACTGAGACTTAGAGGTCTAAAGAAACTTGCCTAAAATCATAGAGTTTATATGTCACACTTCAAACCCCCATCAGCTTTGATTTGAAACTGTTGTGCCGCATCACTAGGCAATAATAGTGTCTGCCCATCTAAAGCCCACCCTGTTCTTTGAAAGGCCTCCTCCCTAAATTTCAGTCCTTAGAGTAAACAGAAGAAAGACCAGAAGAGGAAAGTATGTCTTGGTTGAGAAGAATACAAATGTTGTGAGTAAGGAATACACATTCATCTTTTACAAATCTGTATCTTTAGCAGGTAGCACTGAACCTGGCACAGAGTAAGGCACTCAATGTATGCTGAATTGTACTGCTGAGCTAGGATCTTTTCTTTATCCACTTGGTGTATTTGAACTAACCATCCAAAGCCATGAAAATGCAACCCTTTTTATGGAAGAAACAGGCATGTGCTAAATGCGTGGTTCGGAAATGCAGACAAAATACACATTGTAGTCGAGAGTCAACTGTCCGTGGTGCAGATATGCAAAAAATTGCCCACATTTAGGAAAGCTGGCTCTTAGGGATCACGGCTGTGCCTATGACAAAGCCAGTTCGGTGGTCCTACTGAAATGATGAAGGCAGGCAGTGAGAGCCTCTAGAGCTTCATTCTGACCATCGTCAGTTTAGTTGGAGCAGCTGATGTTTGTCCATGGGGAGCAAAATGGAGACCCTTCCCCACAAGGGTCATCTCTCACCCTTACTGCCCTTACTGCCCCTTCCCTGCTGCCTCTGTCTCACTCTCAGTGCGGGCACCTTCACAATTAGGGAGGGTGAAACTTTAGCCTACAATTCGGCTGGCACTATGAGTACTCAAACATCTTCTATTAGATGTCAATCTAATGCTACCCAAATACCAGAGTCTCACAGGATGTCTCTTTAGAAGGAAAGTTATGGCCAAAAAGTATCCTGTGGGTTAATATGTGCCTCTGGGAAAAAAAGAGTTTAAATTTGCTTTGGTTGTTAGTGAGCTGGCTCCTGCAAGAAAGTCCCGCCATACGGTGAGCACAGCTGTTCCCACTGCAGCACTGACAAGCCTGGAGAAAACGGTCTGACCCAGGTGCAATCATTGTTACTGAGGCTGCACTGTGGCTACGGGAACGAGCCAGAGCCCAGGAATTTCCATTGTTGAATCAACTGCAACTGAAGATGGAGTTCATGGTTATATGAGACAGGCTCATGAACCAGCAAGTACTTCCTTCAGTTTCCTAGGAAGCAATAGACCAGGAAGTGGCTCACCTTGAACAGTGGGAATTTATTCACTTATGGTTAGAGTTTAGGAAAATGTCTAAATCAAGCCATCAGCAAGGCAATCCTTTCTTCCCAAAGACTGGTTGCTGGTGGTCCTTCGTTCCTCTGCCACTAATCAGGGCACACGGCAACGTCTGCTGGTCTCTCCCTTCTCTTCTGACTTCCATTTTTCAGCTTCCTGCTTTTGTGGCTTTCTCCTCTCTCCCTCTCCCTCTGCCTCCCACCCTTCTCTCCCTCTCCCTCTCCCTTTCCCCAGCCCCTCTCCCCACTTCCCTTCGCCTCCCACCCCTCTCTCTCTTCCTTCTGTTCATAAAGGACTCCAGCAAGAGGACTGAGACCCTTCCTGAATGGAATGGGTCACACCTTCACTGAAGAGGCCTCAGCAAAAGTCCTTACTTACAGTGGGTTTCTACCCACAGGGATGGATTAGGTTTTTTTTTTTTTTTTATTTTTTTATTAACGAAAGAAAAAAAAAAGAAATTAACACAACATTTAGAAATCATACCATTCTACATATGCACTCAGTAATTCTTAACATCATCACATAGATGCATGATCATTGTTTCTTAGTACATTTGCATCGGTTTAGAGGAACTAGCAACACAACAGAAAAAGATATAAAATGTTAATATAAAGAAAAGAAATAAAAGTAGTAGTAATAGTAAAAAACAACAACAACAAACAAACCAACAAGCAAACAAAAACAAAAAAAACCCTATAGCTCAGATGCAGCTTCATTCAGTATTTTAACATGATTACTTTACAATTAGGTATTATTGTGCTGTCCATTTTTGAGTTTTTGTATCTAGTCCTGTTGCACAGTCTGTATCCCTTCAGCTTCAATTACCCATTGTCTTACCCTGTTTCTAACTCCTGCTGAACTCTGTTACCAATGACATATTTCAAGTTTATTCTCGAATGTCCGTTCACAACAGTGGGACCATACAGTATTTGTCCTTTAGTTTTTGGCTGGATTCACTCAGCATAATATTCTCTAGGTCCATCCATGTTATTACATGCTTCATAAGTTTATCTTGTCTTAAAGCTGCATAATATTCCATCGTATGTATATACCACAGTTTGTTTAGCCACTCTTCTGTTGATGGAGATTTTGGCTGTTTCCATCTCTTTGCAATTGTAAATAACGCTGCTATAAACATTGGTGTTCAAATGTCCGTTTGTGTCTTTGCCCTTAAGTCCTTTGAGTAGATACCTAGCAATGGTATTGCTAGGTCGTATGGCAATTCTATATTCACCTTTTTGAGGAACCGCCAAACTGCCTTCCACAGTGGTTGCACCCTTTGACATTCCCACCAACAGTGAATAAGTGTGCCTCTTTCTCCGCATCCTCTCCAGCAATTGTCATTTTCTGTTTTGTTGATAATGGCCATTCTGGTGGGTGTGAGATGATATCTCATTGTGGTTTTGATTTGCATTTCTCTAATGGCCAGGGACATTGAGCATCTCTTCATGTGCCTCTTGGCCATCCGTATTTCTTCTTCTGGTAGGTGTCTGTTTAAGTCTTTTTCCCATTTTGTAATTGGGTTGGCTGTCTTTTTGTTGTTGAGTTGAACAATCTCTTTATAAATTCTGGATACTAGACCTTTATCTGATATGTCATTTCCAAATATTGTCTCCCATTGTGTAGGCTGTCTTTCTACTTTCTTGATGAAGTTCTCTGATGCACAAAAGTGTTTAATTTTGAGGAGCTCCCATTTATTTATTTCCTTCTTCAGTGTTCTTGCTTTAGGTTTAAGGTCCATAAAACCACCTCCAGTTGTAAGATCCATAAGATATCTCCCAACATTTTCCTCTAACTGTTTTATGGTCTTAGACCTAATGTTTAGATCTTTGATCCATTTTGAGTTAACTTTTGTATAGGGTGTGAGAGATGGGTCTTCTTTCATTCTTTTGCATATGGATATCCAGTTCTCTAGGCACCATTTATTGAAGAGACTGTTCTGTCCCAGGTGAGTTGGCTTGACTGCCTTATCAAAGATCAAATGTCCATAGATGAGAGGGTCTATATCTGAGCACTCTATTCGATTCCATTGGTCGATATATCTATCTTGATGCCAATACCATGCTGTTTTGACCACTGTGGCTTCATAATATGCCTTAAAGTCAGGCAGCGCGAGACCTCCAGCTTCGTTTTTTTTCCTCAAGATGTTTTTAGCAATTCGGGGTACCCTGCCCTTCCAGATAAATTTGCTTATTGGTTTTTCTATTTCTGAAAAATAAGTTGTTGGGATTTTGATTGGTATTGCATTGAATCTGTAAATCAATTTAGGTAGGATTGACATCTTAACTATATTTAGTCTTCCAATCCATGAACACGGTATGCCCTTCCATCTATTTAGGTCTTCTGTGATTTCTTTTAACAGTTTTTTGTAGTTTTCTTTATATAGGTTTTTTGTCTCTTTGGTTAAATTTATTCCTAGGTATTTTATTCTTTTAGTTGCGATTGTAAATGGGATTCGTTTCTTGATTTCTGCCTCAGCTTGTTCATTACTAGTGTATAGAAAAGCTACAGATTTTTGAATGTTGATCTTGTAGCCTGCTACTTTGCTGTACTCATTTATTAGCTCTAGTAATTTTGTTGTGGATTTTTCTGGGTTTTCTACATATAGTATCATATCGTCTGCAAACAGTGATAGTTTTACTTCTTCCTTTCCAATTTTGATGCCTTGTATTTCTTTTTCTTGCCTAATTGCTCTGGCTAGAACTTCCAACACAATGTTGAATAATAGTGGTGATAGTGGACATCCTTGTCTTGTTCCTGATCTTAGGGGGAAAGTTTTCAATTTTTCCCCATTGAGGATGATATTAGCTGTGGGTTTTTCATATATTCCCTCTATCATTTTAAGGAAGTTCCCTTGTATTCCTATCTTTTGAAGTGTTTTCAACAGGAAAGGATGTTGAATCTTTTCAAATGCCTTCTCTGCATCAATTGAGATGATCATGTGATTTTTCTGCTTTAATTTGTTGATATGGTGTATTACATTAATTGATTTTCTTATGTTGAACCATCCTTGCATACCTGGGATGAATCCTACTTGGTCATGATGTATAATTCTTTTAATGTGTTGTTGGATACGATTTGCTAGAATTTTATTGAGGATTTTTGCATCTGTATTCATTAGAGAGATTGGTCTGTAGTTTTCTTTTTTTGTAATATCTTTGCCTGGTTTTGGTATGAGGGTGATGTTGGCTTCATAGAATGAATTAGGTAGTTTTCCCTCCACTTCGATTATGTTGAAGAGTTTGAGGAGAGTAGGTACTAATTCTTTCTGGAATGTTTGATAGAATTCACATGTGAAGCCATCTGGTCCTGGACTTTTCTTTTTAGGGAGCTTTTGAATAACTAATTCAATCTCTTTACTTGTGATTGGTTTGTTGAGGTCGTCTATTTCTTCTTGAGTCAAAATTGGTTGTTCATGTCTTTCCAGGAACCTGTCCATTTCATCTAAATTGTTGTATTTATTAGCGTAAAGTTGTTCATAGTATCCTGTTATTACCTCCTTTATTTCTGTGAGGTCAGTAGTTATGTCTCCTCTTTCATTTCTAATCTTATTTGTTTGCATCCTCTCTCTTCTTCTTTTTGTCAATCTTGCTAAGGGCCCATCAATCTTGTTGATTTTCTCATAGAACCAACTTCTGGTCTTATTGATTTTCTCTATTGTTTTCATGTTTTCAATTTCATTTATTTCTGCTCTAATCTTTGTTATTTCTTTCCTTTTGCTTGCTTTGGGATTAGTTTGCTGTTCTTTCTCCAGTTCTTCCAAGTGGACAGTTAATTCCTGCATTTTTGCCTTTTCTTCTTTTCTGATAAAGGCATTTAGGGCAATAAATTTCCCTCTTAGCACTGCCTTTGCTGCGTCCCATAAGTTTTGATATGTTGTGTCTTCATTTTCATTTGCCTCTAGGTATTTACTAATTTCTCTTGCAACTTCTTCTTTGACGCACTTGTTGTTTAAGAGTGTGTTGTTGAGCCTCCACGTATTTGTGAATTTTCTGGCACTCCGCCTATTATTGATTTCCAACTTCATTCCTTTATGATCCGAGAAAGTGTTGTGTATGATTTCAATCTTTTTAAATTTGTTAAGACTTGCTTTGTGACCCAGCATATGGTCTGTCTTTGAGAATGATCCATGAGCACTTGAAAAAAAGGTGTATCCTGCTGTTGTGGGATGTAATGTCCTATAAATGTCTGTTAAGTCAAGCTCATTTATAGTAATATTCAGGTTCTCTATTTCTTTATTGATCCTCTGTGTAGATGTTCTGTCCATTGATGAGAGTGGTGAATTGAAGTCTCCAACTATTATGGTATGTGTGTCTATTTCCCTTTTCAGTGTTTGCAGTGTATTCCTCACGTATTTTGGGGCATTCTGGTTCGGTGCGTAAATATTTATGATTGTTATGTCTTCTTGTTTAATTGTTACTTTTATTAGTATATAGTGTCCTTCTT
The DNA here is from genome assembly GCF_023851605.1 of Tamandua tetradactyla. Classification (NCBI taxonomy): domain Eukaryota; kingdom Metazoa; phylum Chordata; class Mammalia; order Pilosa; family Myrmecophagidae; genus Tamandua; species Tamandua tetradactyla. The sequence continues at coordinate 2,347,451 of NC_135338.1, forward strand.
TGTCTCTTTTAACTGTTTTACATTTGAAGTCTAATTTGTTGGATATTAGTATAGCCACTCCTGCTCTTTTCTGGTTGTTGTTTGCATGAAATATCTTTTCCCAACCTTTCACTTTCAACCTATATTTATCTTTGGGTCTAAGATGTGTTTCCTGTAGACAGCATATCGAAGGATCCTGTTTTTTAATCCATTCTGCCAGTCTATGTCTTTTAATTGGGGAATTCAGTCCATTGACATTTAGAGTTATTACTGTTTGGATAATATTTTCCTCTACCATTTTGCCTTTTGTATTATATATATCATATCTGACTTTCCTTCTTTCTACACTTTTCTCCATGTCTCTCTCTTCTGTCTTTTTGTATCTGACTCTAGTGCTTCCTTTAGTATTTCTTGCAGAGCTGGTCTCTTGGTCACAAATTCTTAGTGACTTTTTGTCTGAGAATGTTTTAATTTCTCCCTCATTTTTGAAGGACAATTTTGCTGGATATAGGAGTCTTGGCTGGCAGTTTTTCTCTTTTAGTAATTTAAATATATCATCCCACTGTCTTCTAGCTTCCATGGTTTCTGCTGAGAAATCTACACATAGTCTTATTGGGTTTCCCTTGTATGTGATGGATTGTTTTTCTCTCGCTGCTTTCAAGATCCTCTCTTTCTCTTTGACCTCTGACATTCTAACTAGTAAGTGTCTTGGGGAACGCCTATTTGTGTCTAATCTCTTTGGGGTGCGCTGCACTTCTTGGATCTGTAATTTTAGGTCTTTCATAAGAGTTGGGAAATTTTCAGTGATAATTTCTTCCATTAGTTTTTCTCCTCCTTTTCCCTTCTCTTCTCCTTCTGGGATACCCACTACACGTATATTTGTGCGGTTCATATTGTCCTTGAGTTCCCTGATACCCTGTTCAAATTTTTCCATTCTTTTCCTGATAGTTTCTGTTTCTTTTTGGAATTCAGATGTTTCATCCTCCAAATCACTAATTCTATCTTCTGTTTCTTTAAATCTGTCATTGTAGGTATCCATTGTTTTTTCCATCTTTTCTACTTTATCTTTCACTTCCATAAGTTCTGTGATTTGTTTTTTCAGTTTTTCTATTTCTTCTTTTTTTTCAGCCCATGTCTTCTTCATGTCCTCCCTCAATTTATCGATTTCGTTTTTGAAGAGGTTTTCCATTTCTGTTCGTATATTCAGCATTAGTTGTTTCAGCTCCTGTATCTCATTTGAACTATTGGTTTCTTCGTTTGACTGGGCCATATGTTCAATTTTCTGAGCGTGATCCGTTATCTTCTGCTGGCGTCTGGGCATTTAGTCAGATTTCCCTGGGTGTTCGACCCCACAGGTTGAAAGATTTTTCTGTGCAATCTCTTGGTTCTGTTTTTCTTATCCTGCCCAGTAGGTGGCGCTCGTGGCACACGTTTGTCTGTGGGTTCCACCAGTGAAAGTTGCTGTAGGTCCTTTAACTATGGAAAATTCCCGCCGTAGGGGAGGTTCGGCAGCCGAAGCGTCTTGGAAGAATGCCAGCCGGCCTGGGGTTCCGAATGCGGGGAGAGTCGCCGGCCGTCGCAGCACAGGAGAGCGTCCGGCCAAATTAGCTAGTCGGCCCGGGGCACCAAGCGTGGCGGGAGGGCGCCAGCTGTCGCAGCCCAGGAGAGTGCACTGTTCCCAGCCGACGGGGGAGTCACGTGTTTGGAAGGGATCCCCCGGTCACTGTTCTCCGCAGTCTGGGGATTTCCGACCCAACTATCTCAGTTGTTCCGGGGGGCCTCGTGTGGTGGGGGCACCAGCTGCCGCGGCCTAAGGGGACCGCCTGTCCAATTCTACCAGCTGGCCTGGGAAGGTGGAAGGGAGGGACTCCGGTCGCTTGCCGTCCCACCCAGGAAAGCCAGTGCCCCTTGGTGATCTCACCAGAGCTGGTTCTCCCAGATAGTCAGCCGTTCCAGGATGGGGTACGCTGTCCCTTTGATCTCCCTCATGGCTCCGGGAGCTGCTCTGTATTATCTCCACTCTCCCAGTAGTTGTTCTGGAGGAGGAAAGGTGAGGGCGGCAAGGCTGTCGAGGCTGGTGGCGGAGGAGCACGGTGAAGGCGGGGCAAGAGGGCACCGTGCTGGTTGGAGAGCAGCCGGAGCAGGAGGGGGAAGAGAGGGGAGAAGGAGGTCGGGCGGCTCGGCTGCTGCGGGGCTTGGGCGCCGCGCAGCGGGCCGGCGGAGAAAGAGAGGGGAGAAGGAGGTCGGGCGGCTCGGCTGCTGCGGGGCTTGGGCGCCGCGCGGCGGGCCGGCGGAGAAAGAGAGGGGAGAAGGAGGTCGGGCGGCTCGGCTACTGCGGGGCGTGGGCGCCGCGCGGCGGGCCGGCGGAGAAAGAGAGGGGAGAAGGAGGTCGGGCGGCTCGGCTGCTGCGGGGCTTGGGCGCCGCGCGGCGGGCCGGCGGAGAAAGAGAGGGGGGAAGGAGGTCGGGCGGCTCGGCTGCTGCGGGGCTTGGGCGCCGCGCGGCGGGCCGGCGGAGAAAGAGAGGGGGGAAGGAGGTCGGGCGGCTCGGCTGCTGCGGGGCGTGGGCGCCGCGCGGCGGGCCGGCGGAGAAAGAGAGGGGGGAAGGAGGTCGGGCGGCTCGGCTGCTGCGGGGCGTGGGCGCCGCGCGGCGGGCCGGCGGAGAAAGAGAGGGGGGAAGGAGGTCGGGCGGCTCGGCTGCTGCGGGGCGTGGGCCGGATTAGGTTTTAAACATGTTTTACTCTGGGTACACACAGCTTCAAACCACCGCATTACTACGGGGAGCATTCCCTCTGAAAGCTCCTACAGAAGGGTTCTGGAGAGGAAATAAGGGAAAGCAAGCAAGCAGTGTTATGGTGAAAAGAATACTCGCCTTGGGAATAAGACCAGGGCTTGAATCCAGAATCTACCACCTTAACTGTTTGTTTGACTTTGGACAAGACAACTGACCCCCCTGACCCCTGAGCCTTAGTTCTCTTATCTAGACACTAGGGGCACTAATGAACCTTATAGGATTGTTTAAATATCACATTAAAGAATGAACAAAAAATATCAGGTAGTTAGTAAGTTCTTAATAAATGTAAGTTTGAGTCCATGTAAGGTATAAAAAAGCTACAGACTCACCCTCAACAAACTTTCTGTCTATATGGAGAAACAATATTATTCAGAGATTGTCAGAAATATGAAATTCAAGTGTTGAGTGGAATTGAAAATTTATTAATATTAGATAAAATATGATCACATTTTAAATATTTGCAGTAGTTTTGGTTTTTTAATCAGTCTTTATTTTCTCCATGAGTTTTAAATAGCTGTTGTTTAGTTTACCAAGCATTTAACACATTTATAATAGCAGCACTAAATTTCAAATTAGATTTTTAATTTGGCTAACATTACCAGGACTTAGGTTCTCCTATCTGCTAAAGTACTCAGATCTACCAATTAGCCCTTCAGGAGGTTTTCTTTTGAATTTCCTATCCTATTTGATTATTCATATAATTATCCTTGTTGTAAGATATGCTACATTACTATTTATAGTAAAGCATACCTGTCATATCATTGGGCCCATCTAGCTTTTCAAGGCAAATAATCTTATTGTATTACTTATTTGTTTCAAATGGCTGAAAACCAAAGTCAAATAAAAATCCTTTGAGAGCAGCCATAGAGCAAAGACACATTTCCTAGGAGGAACAAGTGGAAGAATTACAGTGGATTTGCCAGGGAGCATCAAGAAAACAATGAAGCAGTACCTTAAAGTGCTAAAGGAAAAACAAAACTGTCATCTCAGAATTTAAATCCAGCAAAAATATTTTTCAAAATAGGAAGGAGAAGGAGGTACAAGGGTAGTTCAGTGGTAGAATTCTCACCTGTCATGTGGGAGACCCAGGTTTGATTACCAGCCCGTGCACTACCCCCACAAAACAAAACAAAAATAACGAATGGTGCTGCAATATTGGGATAGTCACATGGAAAAAGAATGAAAGGTGGCCCCCCAACCATACCAAAAAAAAAAAAGAGGGAGAAATAAAAACTTTCTTAGAATAACAAAACATTTATTGATGGCCTAGACCTACTCTCCAAGAAATGTCAAAGGAAGTTCTTCAGAAAGAACTTGGAACAGAAACACGATCTGTAAGAAACCTGCAAAAAGAGCACTGAAGATGGAATAAATTAATATAAAATATAAATAATTTTAATTTATGATACTCCAAAAGATAACTGTCTAAAGTGAGGTAGAAACAATGCATTGTATGATTATACCAACGTAAAAGTAATATATATGACAACGATAGCACAAAGGATGGGAAGGAGGAATTGGGAATGTTCTGTTGTAACTTCCTTACGCATGTAGTGGTATAATACTATTGGAAAGTAGACTCAGATGAATTAAAAGTATATATTATAAACCCTAGAGCAGCCACTAAAAATAATTTCAAAATGTAAATATAAGACAGTATAAGAGATAAACTGGCATCATAAAACACGTTCAATTATCCATGAGAAGGCAAAAAAGGACAGAAGAAATGGGACAAATGGAAAATAAAACAACTAGCAACACGGTACATTTTAATCTAAACATCAATAATTACTTTAAATGTGAATGGTCTAAACACACAATTATATGAAAAAAACTTGCCAGGTTGGGATAAAAACAGACCAAGCCTCAACCGTCTGCTCTCCATAAGAAACCCACAAAAGCATAACAGGCTAAAAGCGAGAATGCAGAAAGTTATGCCATGCACGCACAAACAACAACAGCAAAAAAGCTGAAGAAGCTGTATTAAAATCACACAAGACTTTAGCTATTCGATATTGGTTGAGGTGGGAGGGTGGACAGATGGTTATTAAACTCTAACTCTGACAGCTGTCACTCTTGTCAAATATCACTGCCAACATTGACTCACCTGACCGAGTGAGCTAAACAGGAATTCCCCTCTTCCTTCACTGCTGGGTAAGGGAGAAAACCCTCCCTGAGTTGCCAGTTAGAGGCAGAGCTGGCTTCTTTTCTTTGATCCAGCTCTCCTGTTAAACCTGATAAAACAGCATTGCTCAAGAGTCACCCTAAGGGAGACCTTTGGGTGGCCCGGACAAAGGGTCAGCTGGTCTGGATGGCGTCTGCTCCCAGTGTGCGAGGGATCCACCTGAACTCAGCTTCCCGCAGGACTGGACACTCCCTCCTTCTGGAAAGCTGACTGTAGTTCCCCGTGCGCTTCAGGTCTCCAGGAGCTGAGGAGCTCCAGTCTGCTCCTGTACAATCCAGCACCTCAGCCTGGCCTTCTTGACATCAAGCAGCCTTCTCCGTCCCAGTAAGGTCACCATCCCACCTGCACAAGATGAGGGGAAAGAGACTGGAGGAGCGAGTGGGTGGGGGAGGGGGAGGTCTAGCCACGTGGAACCCACTCACGAAGCAGCAGCAGTACAGCCCTGGCCTCAATGGGCCTCTCTGTGAGATATCAGTGGGCAGACACATACTTTTTTGTCTTTTTGATCTTGATCACCTTTGGCTTGTGTAAGTTTCATTCTTCCCAGTAACATCTATTCTTCATCCTTACCCAGTTATGCTGCATACAAAAGAAAGAAACCACAAATGGGAGAAATAGGCATGGAAAGCTCAGATGAAATTGTACTCAGTTTTCACATATTGCCTGCAATGGAGCCATCAGAATAGGACTTTAGGAAACAATATTTAACAGAGTCCAAGCACCTTTCACAGAATCACATAAATACATCAGAAGTCATTTGATCACTGACTGGTGTAACATGGAACTTCTCTGAATTTATGGGGGGATTAGGAGACACTGGCAGTTAAATTACATAGGAATCAGTTAAATATAGGGCCCACTAGTGATGAGAAGGGCAAAGAAATATAACATCATTTATCTATCATAGAATTCTTTTCAGGTTTGACAAGAAACCTGATTTTAAAAATGCACTATACACAAATAAAGAGATATATTATTTATGCCTCCTTTTTACTTAAGTTCCAGGATTTTGTATCAGAAATAATTTTAAAGAAGAAGTGTTAAGAAATTTCATATTTGTATTGGTTATCATAGTCTTTGAACTTCAGATGGAGTCCATACACATTCCTGGAGAATGGGGTTTGAACATTTACTTTGCATCATTTTCCATATATCTCTTTACCAAGACAGTCTTAACTTTCCTTTAGCCCAACTGAGCTTTAGATAGGCTTCTCCCTGACACCAGGCCCCTGACCTCCCTCTCTCCCCAGCTACCCGAGAGGCTAGGCTCCTAGCTAGGTGGCTCATTTTATCCCTCTTCCTTTGCCCTGACCCTTACAGACCCCAGGTGGTCCCATTCAGGCAAAGGACACATTCCAACCAGGTGGTCCTAATGCAACCTCAGTAAACCACTCTCCTGTCCCAGTGATCAAACCCCTATTCTTCCAGTGCTTTTCCTCCAGCCCCTCCCACTCTTAAAAAGCTTGTGTCCTTTGTTTCAATAGAGTTGAGTTCTTCTTTCTTTCCCCTATCATGGTAGCTCTGAATAAAGCCATCCTTGCCTGATGTAAACTGTCTGGTGTAGGTTTTTCCTTCAACACCTTCCTTAGCAACCCAGCTATGCCTTTTGAAGGGCAGCTGGTCAGGCGGAGACTCACCCATTATAAAGTGTAAACATTTTAATTACCACAGCTTCACTGCTGATTCCAGTCATTGTTTTAACAAGATGATGTTAGTACATAAAATCCTAAAGTCTTCCCCATTTCTCTCACTAAGTAAGAAGAGGAAGAGTCCACAGAGGGACAAACAAAATGTGAAGTTTTCTTCCACTGATTTCCAGTAAGTTTCAAAGTCAAATGTACCTCAAAGGCTTAGACTGAGGTAAGGCAAGGCTAAAACTATGAAAATTCCGAACCTCATATATGTTAGGGAGATGGTTTTATAACTTCCAGTGTGTGTATATGGGCAGGCAAACAGTGAAATTCCAGGGTGAAAGCGGTCTTCATTTTGGTTCCTCCTCAAAGCAGAGTCTGAGGCTCAGCTTTGCTTCTGGTAGTTTATTTGGATATTAATCCCAGGGAAGGGTGGTGAAGATGCTGGTAGGATAAAACCGAGGAATGGAAGCAAGTAAGAAAATGCACCAAGCACTTGAGACGGATGCTGTCAGCATGAGGTGAATCTGAGCAGGTGCAGTGGCCGAAACCCGAGGTGGGTTGAGGGGTTGTGGCTCAAGCCCGAGCAGCATCTGCTTCTTATGGATCAGCCTTGGGGAGGAAGGCCAAGCCCCTCACATCTGTATGTATATGCTCCCGTTGCTGGAAATCTTTCTCAAAACAAAGTGGACCGGTGTCACCGAAATGACACTTTCAGTGGCATATTTTAATATACAGTGTGCAAAGACGCAATCATCACTCACCTCATGCTAGTAAAGCTTGAATTAACAATATATTAGTAGTTCTGGATCCCCAATAGATCTGATAGATTTAATAGGACATCTAAGGGCAGATTCTTTGTGAGAAGCTTTTCTGTAATGGAAACACTAAATCCCTGGCCCTTTCAAGGAACTGGGATGGTGGGAAGTTGAGAGGGCAATTTTTCAGGTGGTAGGATAGCAGCAAAAGGAAAATTCAAAAACTGTGTCCTCCTTTATTTGCAGAGTGAAAAAGGAGGGCAGGACCTGCAGGTTCATTATCAACAGTGCCTCATCCAGCTTCTGATAAATGCGGTGAAGGACTACTCCCGGCTCCCCCTGAGACGAAGTTAGAGGCTCCTTTTGCAATCTCCCAGAGCACCTGTTAACCCCCATCCCAACTCTTACCACGCGAGGGTGTGAACAACATCAGGACAGGTACCACGTGTGCCTCTCTTGTTCACCTTTACACTCCTGACAGCACAGAGCCCGCACAGTGTAGAGGCTCAGTGCCTACTGGTATAGGGAATTACGGCAATTGTTAATAGCTTGTCTAATAAAGCCTCTCCCACACTCTCAGGTCTTCATGAGACAGGCTGAGATGTGCAGAGTTAAGAGGTGCTACAGGGTAGAGGACGGGAATAGACCTTGCCCTCACTCTGGAGAGTTCCACTCAGCCAGGCTCACAGCACACAATGTGTTCTCAGGCCAAGACTGCATTCCTGCCCCCAAACACTTCAGAAAGTTTACTTCAGAAAAACCTCAGTTGCAAAATAAGAATCATAAAGCTAAGGAAAAACACAGGACAATCTCATAAGATATAGGTGCAAAAGAACAGTACAAAAGTGTATTCACTAGGTAATTGTGTAAACACTAGACTGGAATATTGAAAAATGACTACATTTGTATAAAGAGATATTGGTCCTGTGGGTGTTTTATTTCTGGAGTTGTTGCAAAATCTGAACAATAAGTAAAACATTTTAAAATGGAAGTAACCTTAGCACAGCACCAAAGATGAAAATGTGTGTTGGGATTTCATGCTATTCTATAAATACAGAAAGCAAATTGGCACTGAAAATTCAGTATGAGTATTTGCTACTATTTCAGGGACTTAAAATAAACATGAACAGCACATTAATAGAATGAAAAAGAAAAGACCATCTGTAACATTTTTGATGCGGCTCTAAGTCAATTTCACCTTAAAGATTTGAAATTCTGGGAGCAGATGGTTCAGAGATGCCAGCAGCAAGCTCTGCATCGCAGCATATGGAAAGGACACTCGCACCTTATACATTCACCATATTGACATTCCTGAGCCAGGCATGGAATTAAAACAAACTCCAACTTTTAAATTTGACTGCGTCAGACTCTACTCCTTAGAGCGATTCGCCCGGCGTTGTTTTTCTCTGTCTTGACAGGAGATTTAAGTGAAGGCTCAGCCTTTGTTCTAATTGCTAGAAATTAATTGAGAGTGATTGAAGCTATGTGCTGCCATGGTAACCAGACTCTTACTGAGTGGCTCTCCTCCATTTCAAAGAATGAAAGCCCTCTGATTATAAATTTGTGCTAAAGTCATCTCCATCTTCCTGCTCTTTACCACCCCTATTCCCTCGGCCACCCAGCCCAGCCTCCATTATAAATTGCAGGAGACTAAAGTAATTCACAAGCTCTCCTCTGGCATGGGCAATCTGGCAGCAAGTATGTGATTGAAGGATTTGCTTTCAGAATTCCATCACCTTTCCTAAATAAAGCAGGGCTTTTCAACCACAGCACTGTTGACATTTCAGACTAGATATTTCTTTGTTGATGTGTGTGTGTGTGTGTGTGTGTGCCTGTGTGATCAGCAGCTTTCCTGGCCCTACCCTCCAGATACTAGCAGCAATATAAGCTAGCCCCCACTTGTTACAACCAAAAAATGTCTCCAACATTGTTAGCACCCTCTGGGACCGAGATCACCCCTAGTTGTGAACCACGGAAATAAAGGAGGATCCAAGGCATGAGCTACCTTGTTCAAACACATATATAACATGGTGCCATGCCAGGGACCCGGGCTCGATTCCTGGTGCCTAACTATGCAAATAAAATAAAAAATATATATATAACATGGATGCATCTGAGGGTGTACTTATTATGATCCTAATAAGGTTGTTTTCTCAGACACTCATGTTCATTTATATTAAATTTATGGCTGATTTTTCTGATCACTAGACCTGCCTGCCTTTTAAGCCCAACCCAACTCCATCATAAAATCCATTTATCCATTCTGCACTTTGTTGAATTATTAAAAAATAAATAACCACTCTATAAAGAAATGTGGACTCAAATTAAGCTTTAGAATGTATCTATTAGATGCTAAGTTCCCAGAAAATAGAGACACGTATTTTTCATTTTATAATCCCTCATTATACTCAACATGGTGCCTCACACACAACACCTGGCAGACATTTCTGAAAGGGATTTAGTACAAAAATAACAAAAGACCTAAAATAAATTTCATGGTCCTGAAAATCAAAAAGCTAAGTGGCTTTCTTCTCAACTGACCACCTATTGACAGGGACACTTACAGATATTATAAACAGAAGGAACACTGGAAAAGAGATTTTCTCATCTGACAAAGGAAAACCAAGACAAATAAAAACCCCTCAATTCAGATCAATGAGGGTGCTCTGAGAGAAGAAAATAGGCCCAATATCCTGCTTTAGACATAAACACTCAAGCTGAATTAACTACAAATGTAGACGGTCAACCACATTAATCCCTGGTAGATACAGGCCCTACTCTTTCTATTTTAAACTCTGGCGTCTCGGCTCAATCTGTTCCTTAAAGTAAACATACACACAGGTGATAGGTTTTTCAAATAACCCACACATTTTCTCAATTTTTAGCCCTTAACTGTAACCTTTGGGCCCTTAACTGAAAAAAATCATTCCTTCTTGCACTGTGACATCACCCCTGAAAATTTCAATAGAGGTTCTTACTTTGCAAATGAGATTGCAATGTTAAATGCACACCAGATGGATCCCAAACCCACATTAAAGCTGAAAGTTCCAACCCAAAATCAAGATCCAAAACAGATTATCAGAAACTTTACCTGGGGGAGTTATTGACTTACTGTTTACGAAAATAATCGCACCGGTGTTTGCAGTGGCAGAAACCATTCAAATAGAAAAATCACTAGCTCTAGCAGGTTATCAATATCATCTCTTCCCTCAACAGAACAAATATCAATCTCAACTTGTTGGTATGAGCAGTGATGGAAAATCATGTTGCTCTGTTTTTCTTGTTGGCTCAAGATGGTGGTATTTGTGCCACTGCAAATACTTCTTGCTGTACTTGAATTAATGAGAAAGATTACTGCTTTAAGGGAAAAGCTATTTGGCAGAGGTTCATGCTCACAGCCTGTGGCATTTGTTCTCCTGTTCTGGGTTGGGCAATTAGGGTTCCTGGTATTGAAGCATCTTACAAGATTTATTAATTGTTCTTATTTTGTCACAGTGCTCGTATTGGTCCACTGCATTCTATCCGAGTCTTAAATGCTTGTGTGCCACTGTTCCCTCATCAGATGATCACCATGATGACACAACAAGAAGAAGGTCAAGATCTCACAAAAAATTGACTGGAGACAACTTAACAGTGCCTGAGTGATTAAGATTTTTCTCTCTAACCCTCCCTGAATTGGGAAAACTCTCGCAAGTAAGAGAAAATGGCCAACTGGGAGATTTAAGAGATGAATGCACAAACACCCAATGACCAGATCATTTCTAACAATAGAATTTGACCTACAACTCTGCAGAAATCAACCTGGGAAGCCAAATCACAACCTCAGCGCAGAATGGCCAGGACATGGTCAATGAGTGCCAGCTGCCCTCTTTTTGTAACACCTACTTCCAATTCAGGACAGCCAGAGAAAGCCGAATATGTTTACTGAACAGATCATATAGGCCTTCACTGCTAACTAGCTTACCTGCAGTATTCCTACACCAAGAATCTCCAATAAGAGCATACCTGAAGGCTTCCCTTTTTATCATTATAAAGCGTTCCCACATTCCTGCCTACCTTGGAGTCTCTGTCAAATACAAGTAATGGTGGTAAGCCCTAAATAAATATCTTCTATTTTTTCTCATTTTGGTGGTCTCATTTGGTGGTAACCAGGGAAAGATGAGAGTCCCAGGCAAAGGTAAAAGAAAAACAAATGCAGAAACCCTGATGTGGAAGAGGACTTGTGAATATGAGTAACTAAAATCTGGCCGATATTATAGGACTAATTGGGAGAAGGGGAGGCAGCTCATGGCTTACATGGATCAGGGCCTTTAGGCCACGTTGAAGGGTTTGTAGTTATTTCAAGAACAATGGGAAGCTCTTTACAGAATTTAAGATAATGGTGACCTGATCACATATTTTTGTCCATTTTTATTTAATATCAAACTTCCTGAAAACTTCTAAATAGCACAAGAAACTCCTACATACTCTCTAATTAGATTCACTAATTGTTTATATTTTGTCCAAATTCATTTATCATTTTCTTTGTTTCTCTGTGTGCATGTGTGTGTAAGTATGTGTGTGTTTGTATGTGTGTGGGTTTGGAAGTAATTGGGAGACATCATATTCCTTTATCCCTAAATACCTCAATGTGCATTTCCAAGAACAGGGATATTTTCATAAATAACTACAATAAAAAGACCAAAATCAGAGGACTTAACACTGGCAAATACTATTATCTGATCTACTCCATATTCGAATTGCATCAATTATACCAATAATAGCCTTTATAGCTACTTGGATCCAATTCAGGACCAATGATTACATTTAACGTATATGCATCTTAGTTCTCCTTAAATTTACAATTGTTCCTCAGATTTTCTCGTTCTTCAACTTTGACATTTTTGAAGAGTACAGGTCAATTATTTTATAGAAAGCCTCTCAATTTGGGTTTGTGATCTTTCTTTCTGATTAAATTGAAGTCATGCATTTTTGTCAGAAATATCCCGGAAGTCATGCTGTAGCCTCCACAATGCACTTTGTCAGGAGGCAAATGATGCCACTTGTCCCAATACTGGGAATGCCAACTTTCATCACTTTGTGAATGTGGTATATACCACGTTCCTTCCCTGTAGGATTACTATATTTCCCTTTCGCAATTAATGAGCATTTGTGACCAGAAACTTTAAGAGTCTGTAAATAGCCTATCTTTTATAAAGCTTTCTTGTACTAGTTTTAGCATCTACTGATGACTTTCTAAATCTATCATTTATTCTCCATTTAGTAGTTAGCATTCTACATAATAAAAATGTTTCAAAAGGGCGGGCCATGGTGGCTCAGCAGGCAAGAATGCTTGCCTGCCATGCCAGAGGACCCGGGTTTGATTCCCGGTGCCTGCCCATGTTAAAAAAAAAAAAAATGTTTCGAAATACAAGAAGCAAAAAAATGACAAAACTAAAGGGAGTAATGGATAAATCCACATGCATAATTAGAGATAGAATACATGGAGATTGTATTACTTCTTTATCAGTAATTGACAACATCTGTAGAAGGGAAAATTAGTAAGGCTATAGAACTAAGTAAGATTATCAACCACCTTGATGAATTTAACAATTGTAGAAAATTACATCAACAGATACAATTACTTCTGGAGGACCTCTATTGTTGCTCAGATGTGGCCTCACTCCCTCTAAGACCAACTCTGCAAGTGAAATCATTGCCCTCCTCTCTACGTGGGACAAGACATCCAGGGGTGAAAATCTCCCTGGCAACATGGGAGAGGACTCCCAGGGATGAATCCAGACCTGGCACTGTGGAATCAACAATTCCATCCTGACCAAAGGGGGAAAAGAAGTGAAACTAATAAAGTATCAGTGGCAGAGAGAGTTCAAATAGAGTTGAGAGGCTACTCTGGAGGTTGCTCTTATGCAAGCTTCAGGTAGATCTTGCTACTTATCATAACCTGCCAAACCCCAACCAGGACCATTCCAGCCAATCCTAAAGAACACCTAGGGCAATATATAAGATTCCACAAGGATTCCATGCACTAGAGTAACTTTCCAGAAACCTACAACCCCAAGATGGGTCCGTGGTCCAGACAAGTCCTGAAACCGAGCCCAGCCTCTCCAGAACATCAGATAGTTCCATCTCCCTACCCCATATTATTAACAGACCCTTCCAATATGAAAAATTTAGAATGCCCATAGCCCAAACACCCCTAACGAGAGGGATGGAAATATCAAAGGTGATGATGGAGTTATACAGTGAAGATAGGATTTAACAAATGAACATGAATGCTGAATCATTAAATTGATATCTCTTCTAGTGTCCAGTATCTTAGAGCAGCTAGAAGTAAAAACCTAAAATTGCGGAATTGTAACCCATATCAAACTCTGAAATACGTTCTACAACTAATTGTGATGCTGTACTTTGAAATTTATTGCTTTTTTTTTGGTATATGTTATTTTTCACAAAAAAAAAGGAAGAAAAGAGTTGATTGTGACGATAAAAAAATATTTAAACCCTCTAGCCTCCTATATTCTGAAGCAGCTAGAACGAAAAATCTGAGAGGATCATATGGTAGCCCATGACAAACTCTTGAGATCTGTCCTGTAAAATACTTGTTGAAGAGTGCTTTTGAAAACTATTGCTTTATTTCTTTGTTTTATGTATATGTTATACTATACAACAAAAAAGTTAAAAAAAGAATGTGACTCCTGTCTTGGTTTCTATCTTACTTCACTCATGGGAAGTCACTGGCTGTGGTAGTTAGATTCAGTTGTCAACTTGGCCAACAGTTTTTCTTTATGTTCTTGAACATGTTTATAATAGTTATTTAAAGTCTTAGTTTGTGAATTTTATCATCTTATCATTTCTGGTTTTGTTTCACTTGACAGAATTTTCTCTTGATCATGGGTTATGCTTTCTTGCTGTTACTGGACAGAGGCAGTAAATTCTTTTGCCCGAGGTATTCAGATGACCAGTTCTTAAGACACCAGGGTTTCTAAGAGAGAAAAACTTTATTACTAGGCATATAGATGGTGAGCAGATGGCCTATGTGGTAGTTAGGTTCAGGTGTCAACTTGGCCAGGTGAAGGTACCTAGTTCTGTTGCTGTGGACATGAGCCAATGGTCCATGAACCTCATCTGCTGCTCATCTGCAGTAGGCTAGGAGGCGTGTCTGCTGCAATGAATGACGTGTGAGTTAACTGGTTGGTGCTTAAATGAGCAAGCTCAATGTAGCACAGCCCAAGCAGCTCAGCATACCTCATCTCGGCACTCACAGCTTAGCCCTGGCCTTTGGAAATGCAGAAAGAATTCACCCTGGGGAAAGTTGTTGGAACCCAGAGGCCTGGAGAGGAGGCCAGCAGAGATTACCCTGTGCCTTCCCACGTAAGAAAGAACCTCAGCTGAAAGTTAGCTGCCCTTCCTCTGAAGAACTAACGAAATAAATTCCCTTTTATTAAAGGCCAATCCATTTCTGGTGTGTTGCATTCTGGCAGCTAGCAAAGTAGAACACTGGCCATGCCATTAAAATACTCAAGCAGCCCTTTGGAGAGATCTGTGTAGTGAAAACCTGAGGTCTCCTTCCAAAAACCAGCACTAACTTGTCAGGTGTGTGAGGGAGTCAGCACAGAAGTTAATTCTCCAGCCAGTCAAGCCTTCAGATAATTGTAGCACATGCTGACTTCTGGACTTCTTCCTGAGAGATTCTGAGTCAGAACTGCCCGGTCAAGTTGCTTGCACATGCTGAACTCAATGAAAACTGTGAGAATGTTTATATCATGCTAAGTTTTGAAGTAAATTTTTATGCAGCAATGGATAAATAATGTATCAGAAGAGGCCCAAATACTTGAATATTAATCAAAGCACTTCTAAATAAACACAACACTTCCAAATAACCTTCAGAACAGTAGACATCTAAAGGTTTGCCTGGGTCTGTAGGATTCACTTCCATGCTGACTCCCTTGCACACTGGGCAAATTTGTGCTGATTTTGGCTCAAAGAAAAAGCACATATTATAAAATGTTGCAAACTCAGTAGCAGAAAGCTCCATACCAAAGTTTATGGGATTTAATTAAGCAGTGTTTTGCAGACACATACATTTGAATAAAAATAGAAAAAAAGAGAAGCTTAAAATCATTAATCAAGAATTCCCTCTTAAGAATCTAAAAACTCTAAACACAAATATTTAGAAGGAAGGAAGCATTGTAAATAAGTGCAAACATCAATAAAATAGAGAGCAAAACCAAAAGCTGGCTTTTGAAAAGATTCATAAAAACCAATAAGCTCCTGGCAAAATCTACCAGAGAATAAAAAACAAGAGTAAAAATCCAAATTACCAATATTTCCCCTATGATTAACATCTTATATTAGTATGGTAGACTCTACACAATCAATCAATGAAACAATATTGATCTGTTTGATCCAAACTTCATTCAGATCACCTTAGCTTTTACCTGTTGTTTCTGGTCCAGCACCCATTCAGGACACCATATTCCAGCTAGTTATCGAGTCTCCTTAGACTCCTCTTGGCTGTTACAATTGCTCTGAATTTCCTGGGTTTTGATGACCTACCAGTTTTGAGGCATACTGCTCAGGTGTTTTGTACCATTTGCCTCACTTTGTTTTTTTCTGATATTCTCCTTAGGACTAGATGGGTCTTGGGTCCCTTTGGAAGGAAGACTTCAGAGCTAAAGCACCATTCTCATCATGTCCTATCACATCAAGGATACATACTCTCACATGATGTAATACTGTTGTCCTTAATCTCGATCACCTGTTTGAGGTAGTATTCATCAGTTTGTCCACCACGAAGTTATTCTTTTTTTTTTTCTTCTTTCCATTCTCGATTTTTGGAAGGGAGTGACTATGCACAGTCTACACTTAGGAAGTGGAGAGGTATGCTCCCTTCATTGAGGGCAGAATATATACATAAGTTGTTTGGAATTCTGCAGGGTACCTTTATCTGTTCTCTTCCAGTTATTTATTTAATATCTTATTTCAATATGGACTCATGGATATTTATTTTGTACTTTGAATTATAATCCACTATTTTATGCTGTTGCTCAAATTGTTCCAAACTTGACCATTAAGAGCTCTTCCAGTTATTCTTGCATCACTTTAACACAGCTGTCATTGCTTACGTGTATGTTTGTCTCTGTGCACATGTGTTTTAATCTAGCACTACAAGGGGCTCCATACTTACCTTGTATGTTTCCTACTCAAGTTCTATAGTCAGCCATTTTTCCATGGATTTCTGGTTCCTTTATTGAAGAATGGTAGTAGAAACAAAGATATGAGTTCTAGATGCACTTAATACTAAAGTGCTGTAGTTTCTAGGCCCTCTTGGCTGACAGAGGAAGAAAATACATGTGTATACCAGACCATGTATGTACCTATATTTCTATAAATGTGGATCTGTACATATTTCTATATGAATGTATATTAAACATGAGTTTGCACTGATGCCTCCAACTCTAGCTGATTACCATATGGATCATTCTACTCTCCTTCCCTTGCTTATCTTAACCATGGACTCCACCTGTGAGAAATCTGGCTCCCACCATCCAACATCCATTTACTGAATCATCCGATTCCAGTATGCACATATCATGGTTTTAAGATTGTCAGCCCATACCTCATGGGAAACAACTGTGTTAACTAGAGCACAGCTCTTACATTCAGTTTGTCTGGACTTCAGTCTGACAGACTCCACTCATTGCTAAAGTGTATTTGATCACTACCTGCCCCTTCCAGCACCTTCAGTGTGATTGTTTCATGCATCAGTATTATGGTTAGATTATTTTGTCACATTTTGCATTCCATCCCGAGATCCCTACTCCCTTCGCTGGCTGCAATAATAGCAATCTATTTCCTTGAAGATCTGACCACTGTTGACTATGAGCCTTCCTATACTTTAGTGAGACAAGAAGTCTAGAGGGGCTGGAGTGGGGGAGTACACTTTCCCCAGCTGGTGTAAGGCTCCAGCAGCTGGAGATGAGGCCTGCAGTATGGAGAAGGCACTGGCTGTTATTTCACAGTGATCCACTTCCCTTCCCTGCTATGGTTTAAAAGGAATCTTTCTCAGATCTTCACCATGAGGACTTGATGGAGTTCCTGCAGGCAAACCAACGCAAGTGTGGTGGGGGTTCACTTAACACTGTAGTCCCCATGAATTTCTCACTTCGATACCAGTCCACATTCATCCCCCAGAAATTTGTCAAAATCACCATTTTAGCGTTCTGATCAGTACACGTCTCAAGCAGCTTGTTGTCCAGGTGAGCAAATCTCAGCTGTGACTATATGGATGAACCTGTCTCTCCGGGCTTCAGGGTGGTAGTGTTCCTTGAAACTTCAGTTCTCTGATGGATACATGAAAGGTTACTGATTTTCAGTTTGTTCAGGTTTTTTCTTGTTGTAAATATGGAAGTAATGACTTCCAGTGTCTTTACACGTCAGAGCTGCAACCAGAAATCCTTTCCATATGTCTTTAATACATAAATAATGTAAATTGTGCCCACTTATAAATCATGCATGTATACTAACAAAGGCAGAATCACAAGAGTGTTCACTTTTAGCTACTATGGAGATGGAAGTTTGGTTTATGAGATTTATATCATAGGCAAAAATTCTAAAATTTCTTCAACTTTGTGAAATGAGTTCTCTCAAATTATTCTGACATTCGATTACTTTTGAGTGGTTGTAAATGTTCATCATTTGTTGGATCTTTTCAATCACTGCAGGAAAGGAGCATCTAAGCCCAATTAAGTGTGTGTTGTCTATTCTTAGTAGTTATTTTTCTCTCTTACTGAGGACACCACAGTCTTGGTGAGACACCAAGGTTGTGTAGCTTGACATACCTATGGAAATATCCTGGTGCATGTCACACATCTTAGATATTTCACTGAACTAAATGCAATTTAGATAGTCTATTTTAAGAAAATGTATTTTTACTTGTTTTCCTAAAAGAGGCCTATGAAAAGTGTTTTGAAATTGTGTTCTTCACTGAAATTCATTAGCAATCCATTTAAAATGCAGAAGAGAGGATTTTCTACTGCAAACCTAACAAGGAACTTTGCATTTTATTGGTTTTGTGCAAACTAGAAGAAAATTTTGGAAACATACACATGTAGACTCTTGAGTCAGGCAGTCTGGGCTTGAGACTTTTATCTCTATCTCACCAGTGCTTGTCACTGAGCAAGTCCTTTATCTCTCACAGCCACTCTGTCCTTGTCTCTAAAATGGAGACGATAAGTGCCTACCTCAGAGGATTACTGAAAGAACGAAATGAGCTCTACATGCACCTTAAAAGTAAACCAGTAACTGCAGGTATCTATGGGACACCTGAGATTCAGAGCTAGAGTTCTGGGCTATGAAAGCCAGCATTACCTGATACAGCAGCTGTTAAAACACTGAAAAAGTCATCAGACTTCAATAAGAGCTATGAATGAAGCTGATCTGAGTAGGACTAAGGTAAATCAGATTAAGTATAAAGGATGCTTTTGACTGCCTTTTATAACTTCCACTTCTGTGTGAGACAAAAGGAAGAGATAAATATTTGGTGCAAAATTTATACTTTTCATTGCACACTAATTTAACTTGTATGTCAGCTTATTTGAACACCACAGTTACATAGTACTTTGAACAGGGAGTGAGATCTTGTTGGTTTGTATAGGTTGGTGGATGCCCTGATACATCCTAGAGTAATGTGGGCAGAAGGTTAAGACGTATTTGCAAAGTGTCCTTGAGGGATTGGGAAAAAAAGTGGTAATATTAAACTTCCCCACCCGGGGAAGACCTGATATTCTCACAAGTATTGGAAACTGCTAATTTGATGGGCCAGACCCTTGATCATGGGGCTTGCCCTTATGAAATTTATTCCTGCAAAGGAAAAGCAAGCCTACTTATGGTTATGCCTAAGAGTAACCCCCAGAGAACCTTTTTTTACTCAGATGTGAGTAACTCAGATTTTTTTACTCCACAGGTGAACCTACTGCCCTCCCTCCTACATGGGACAGGACTCCCGGGGTGTAAGTCTCCCTGGCAACATGGGACAGGACTCCCGGGGATGAGCCTGGCCCTGGCATCATGGGGTTGAGAAAGCTTTTTTGACTTAAAGGGGGACAAGAAGTAAAGCAAAATGAAGTTTTAGTGGCTGAGAGATTTCAAATAGATTTGATAGGTTATTCTGGAGGCTATTCTTATGCAATATATAGATATCCTTTTTCAGTTTTTTATACATTGGAGCAGCTAGAGGTAAATACCTGAAACTGTTGAACTGTAATCCAATAGCCTAGATTCTTGATGATCATTGAATAACTATAGAGCTTTTATGGTATATCTGTGTGATTGTGAAAACCTTGTGACTGACTCCCTCTGTCCAGTATATAGATAGACGATTAAGAAAAAAAAAGACAAATACATAAATAAACAATAGGGGAGATGGCGGAACGGGATATTTGGAGTGTTCCTTTTTCCCTTTTTTTTTTTTTTTTTAAGTTTTTTGAGTAACAAAAAAGTTCAAAAATTGGGGCGGGCCACAGTGGTTCAGCAGGCAGAGTTCTCGCCTAGCATGCTGAAGACCCAGTTTGTTTCCTGTTGCCTGCCCATGCAAAAAAAATGTTCAAAAACTGACTGTGATGATGAATGCATCACTATACAATGATACTGTGAATCACTGATTACAAAACTTTGCATACATATATGAATGTGAATATACATCTCAATTAAAAAACGGAAAGCAGTGCCTAGTGGATGGCAGTCAGTCAGCGAATGTGCACTAGGGCGGCATCAGTGCTGTTTTGTTAATCAACTCTTCATGGGTAAAACTGGAACAGTACCATGGACAGTCCTACCTGTGGGGATCTTTTCATATTAATAGAAGGTTAATTACTAAAATCATAAAAAATAAAATAAAAACCGCAGATCTGTTTGAAGACTGCCATGTGACTGCCAACGAAGAAAGTGAGACATCTAACTGGAGGTGCCTGGGCTCCATGATACCCCCTCCTTTCAATTCCTCTGTCATGGAAATGCAAGTATTTTGCCCCAACATGTCAAAAATCAACCAAATATCTGTCTACAGTGGTTGAGATCTTGCACTGAATGGTGAAACTTCTCTCCCAATGTTGTCACTTTAAAACACTGTAATCTTTACTGATAAGAAAAGATTGAATCAGATATTCCACTTTGACTTTGCTATGGGAAAGTTTCCAATCTGAAATATGAAAGCTATTGCGTGAAGCTTGGTGAAGACTGCCCCTGTAAGGACGGCGTCAGGCAGGCCTCTTTAGCCTCCCCTTGGCCACTCGGCTCTCGCTCCTCTCTGAACCTGTCAGTTCCATCGTCGCTCACACTCCAGTTCCTCTGCTCATTAACTGGATGGTTCCGAGTAGACGACAGCTGAGATTCCTTGTCCAGCAGATCCCTGTCCTGCTTATCATTAGCGATAAAATCACCAGTCGCTGCCGAGCATATGCAGGACACAAAACAGAACACAGACTTGGTCTTGGGACCTGCCCAGTGAAATGAGTCTCAGAATAAAGATGTTATGACAGGAACTTGAAGGAAAGATGGCGATGCCCTCTTCAGGGAAATAGAAAGCTCCTTGATGGAACAGAGTCTTTGGAAGTTCTGTCAAATTGAGTCACTCCTGCCTTGGAAATGGCTTGTAGGGGTTCCCTTTCAGCATGCAGAGACAGGATGAAGCTGATAATATAGCACCAGATATATAACACCAATTGGACTTCCATTTGTGACTCTGTGTGCAGTTCAACAAGAACCGGGATGGTGGGAGTGCAGATGTCATCTCCCTGAAGACATGGCAGAAGTTGTCACGTTAAGAGTTCTCTTGCTGGGGCGGGCCGCGGTGGCTCAGCGGGCAAAGTGCTTGCCTGCTATGCCGGAGGACCTCGGTTCGATTCCCGGCCCCAGCCCATGTAACAAAAACGGAGAAACAGAATACAATAAAAACAAGAAAATGTTTAAAAATGTTTCCCTTTCTTCCTTCCTTCCTTCCTTCTATCCTTCCTTCCTTCTCTCTGTCTTTCCTTTAAAAAAAAAAAAAAAATTGAAAAAAAAAAAAAAAAAAAAAAAAAGAGTTCTCTTGCAGATGGCAGCCCAAGTACATGGGTCAGCTCTACCTCTGAATCCTGCCACTGCATTACTCATTCCAGCTCCTCTTGTGTTAACTCTTTAGCTCTCAATTCTCTTACTTGCCTTAGGATTCTTAGGGACAATTTTTTTTTTTTTTTTTTGGCATGGGCAGGTTCTGGAAATCAAACCCGGGTCTCTGGCATGGCAGGTGAGAATTCTGCCACTGAGCCACCATTGCACTGCCCCATAGGGACAGTTTTGATAGCAGAAGAGCTCTGTAAAACTCTAGCATTTTACTTTAGGGTAATTCTTGCCATGTGGGAATTACTCCTTCAGGCAGCTTCTAGGACACCTGATTACTAAACTTTGGGAGGATGCTCAGGAGGCAACTGTGACTCTGAGCACCTGAATTTCTGCAGGCTTCCTATTAGCAAGAGAACTCCAGCCCAGGTCAGCTAATTATCACCATCTCTAGCCAGTTTTAGAAAAAAGCTTCCTATTCCCATTTAATGGGTATGCCCATAGATGCGCAGGACAATAAATTGCACTGGTTAGGAAATTAAGAGTCTATTTAATAAGTTTTAAATTGTACTCCAACCTAGATAAATTTGAACAAGTACAATTTCATTACAATCTATCATGAAACTGTTACAACAATGCTAGCAGGTACATTTTGCAAACTAAATAATAAATAATAAGAAGCAGTTTTATCTAAGCTGACACTTCCACACACTATCTTACCATAGCATGAATTAAACTATAGAGAGCATGTTATTTTGGGGTTTGGGTCTTGAGGACTGAAACCCCAGTCCAGCTAATCTTTGTTTCCACATTTGAACACAAATATTAACACATCCTTCCTAGTTCTGTTTAGGCTCCTGAGCAAATCAGTGTGGATTTGCATTGGTGAAGGGAGATGGATTTCCAACAGAAAACAAAATTCCTAGGATACTTGGAAAAAAATAAACTAGTGAAGTATGGTATCTTAAAAAGAATATAAGAATATTACATGACTTAGGACAAGCCACTCCACTTCCCTCAGCCCTAATATCTCCATTTTTCCATTTCATGTTTACATTTTAAAAAGGAGCTAAGATTTGCTACCCTCCCTACATCACAGATTGGCAGTGAGAATCAGAGATATGTGAAAGAATCTTGCACGCTTGAAACCAGCCAGCCAATGGGAGCAGTTATAATTAACAAAACCAATCCACTGATCCTGCAGTTATGCTTCAAAATATCTCAACCTTATTGCCAACCCACCAGTCTTATTCTACTCCTACCGCTACCTTTCCTCTTTGTGTGTAAGTAGCCAAAAATAAGAAGAATTTTTGGATTAGGAAATCCAAACATTAAATCCTAATGCATAATCAAAGCTTTCCTTTTGCTACTTTCTTTTCTATCTCTAAATTCTTATATTACCTCTGTACTTCCTAACTTGATGACCACAATAGTCCAAGCATCTCTAACTGCAATCTCATAAATCCATTCTGAAAAATCGTTATTTCCTTTGGTTCGAAAGCCATTCTTTTTATGTTGTATCCAAGTATTCAATTTGCTCTAGCCACATATATTGTGCTCCCCCATACCCCGTCAGGAGAGTAGCCCTGTTTGTCGTCCTACCTTGTAAAGCTGTCGTGAAGGGCACACTTACTTGATTCTCATTTCCTCTCTGCGGCATTGTGGCGGATAATGAGACATTGCCTGGCCCACGTCAGACCTGATACTAACAAGCTTGCAATGAGTCTGTGGGCAAAATGAGGCCCAGCCTCCACCAGTTACACCCCTGAACAGGGGCAGCACCACCAACTCCAGGAACTGCTCAAGGGCTTAGCACGGTCCCTAATGGGAGCTGCTTACAGGCAGCTTTTAAAGCTAGTCTTAATGAGGTGCCATCCCAGCGTATGACTGGAAGAGCAGCCACAAGTCTGTCTCATTTTTGAACTTCGGTTCTTTGCCCAAAATACTAGACAGAGTTGAAGATTGGGGGGGGGGGAAATCCATAAATTCTAAACTAGGACAGAGCTTGGTTCAAATCTGCAGGCTATTAATAGCTGTGTGAATTTGGATAAGCCAGGAAACTTCTCTAAGTCTGGCTTTCCCATCTGGAAAATGGAGATAAGGTCTAACTTATAGGGTAGTTTTAAGAATTAAATTAGATCACATATTTAATTTTGCACAGCACCTGGAACTCAGTAAATTTTTATCTGTGGATGCTCAATATAAGTAGTGTTGATTTGTCAAAAGAAGAGCAGTTCCATTTCCCATGTCTAACTGTGGACTAGTAAGAGAGGCACCCACCTAAGGGTGGTTCTTCTACATAGCGAAGGGCTTTCATGGATCCAACTGACCCAGTTTAGCAACATTTCCAAGAGAAGGTTCCCTAACCAGAACTTCAGAGCCGATATCCACCCTAAACCTCATCCAGCTTCTCCTATCTTCTCCAGAATGTGACACACATTTCTTCAGAGCTTTTAGATACTCTGACTTTACCTCCCTTTGCAGAAGCACACCCAGGACGGTGCGATAACCCGACACGTGGAGGAAGACTGACTGAGATACAGTATGTGGAGGTCCTTACAGTCCAGACACCAGGGCCCAAGTACTCTGTTTTGGGAAACAACCATTCAATATATGAGTGTTACCATGTCAGCTGGATCCTTGAAGCCCCCAAACAGGCAAAGAGTGAGATCTAAACGGGTCCACACCAGCAGAGCAAGCTGCAGAGTGGGTACCAGGCCAGGATTCTACAGTGACACCACATGGTGCGAGAAGCAAGAGCGGCTGTAGGCAGACTGATCAGAATGTGTCTATTTCTTCTACTCCTGCCCTAATTATTTTTGGACAACTCAATCCTCTTCTTTACATTAATGGGTTTCTTTCCATTAAAAGGAGGTAAAGACTTTAGAAATTAGTTAGAAAAATAAAAGTGTAGATAATATGTTTACCCAATTTGGTACAATATTTGGTTAAGTTGCTTTATTAGTAATATTGATCTCTTTAGCTTTCAGAAGCAAAGATAGATAGACATAAAGGCAAGAATAAACTGGACCATGAAAAGAAAAGCAAAGTATAAAAGTACCAAGATTGATAGAACCTAGACAAAAGGGCTGTGCTTCAGCAGATGGGTGGATGGACCCCACTTCCTCCTATCACCTCTGGGAGCCCTGGGTTTCAAACTTTGATCACTTGACCTTATCTCCAGAATGATGCCTAGCCCTTGCTAATGTGGTAAGACCATTTTGAGAATGTAGTTGTATTATACAGCCTTACAGGTTGTTTTCATGCTAAGTAAAAATACAAAAATTCGATGTGAAAAGAATTTCTTCACTGTGCTTCTTTTGTTTTCCTTTTTTTAGGTACATGATCCAGGAATTGAATCCAGGTCTCCGCATGGAAGGTGAGCATTTTACCACTCAACCACCCATGCATCCTAGTATGCTTTTTTTTTTTGAGTAATTGTTCTCCAAATCCATTTGGATCTACTGTATCTTTGTCTATTTTTTTATATGTCTATTTTATTTATTTCTATCTTGAACCTTTTTACAGTGAAGATTTTAAGTGGAAGGGTCTGTATTTGCATACTAGTTTAAAGTGGAGTTTCTTCATAAGTGAGAACCAAACGTGCTTTAAACTCTTGGAGGGGAGGTACATTCACAAACACTTACTAGAAAAATAAAGTTCAAGGATCAGAGAGAGCAAAAAGCCCAGTGCTGCAGGAGTTCCAAGCAAGAAGAGATCTTTATTTGTTTGGAGAGATCAGCAAAACTGTCATGGAGCAGTTTATATCCAAAAGGGTCTTAAATGGATTGGTACTGGACAAATCTGTGAATGGCATTCCGATAGAGGAGCAGCATGGACAAAGACAGAGAGGTGGACATACCTGAGCTATGTTCTGGAAAATGCAATAATCCAATTGGTCAGGAAGATAAAGTACATTCAGAGAAACAGAGAGAAGGCTGTGTCTAGTGAGTTCACACAGATGGCAGGTTGACAAGTATGGTATGCAATTTCATAAGCAAAAGAAAGAAACTGAAGCTTATTTACCAGAGGAGTGATCTGATCACAATTACCTTTTATAAAATAATTAATTCTGAGTTCTTGAATGAAGCACTGTGGAGAAAAACAAAAGGCTGCTATTTCAAGTGAGAAGTAATAAGGGCTTGACTGACTAAGGTAATGGCAGTGAAAATTAAAAGAAATGGGTATGCATAAGAATAAAGCAGAGGGTCAATTCCATATAATTTAGGAGCTTAATGAAAGTGAGAATCAGGGAGAGGGAACAAGGGCAGAGAATATAAGACTGAATAAAGGGAAGAGTTAAGATAACAGACATGAATGTCTTTCAAACTATGAAATATAGTAGAAATGAATTACTGATGACATCATTAAGAGAACACAAATGGGCTTAACAAGAAATCAGGGGGGATATCTTCTTGTCAGGTATCAGTGGAGCACCCATGTGGTAATATCCATCAGGCAGATGAAAGTGGGATATGGTCTGGAGCTCCAGGAATTATCTAGGACTAGAAAATAATTGGACATTGACTGCAGGGATGGGGGGGTGCAGAGTTAGGAAAATGAAGGAGATCTCTTAGAGCTGTGGTATAGAAAAAGAAAAGATTCAGAGATGGCACTTTGTAGCCTTCCTAGTAGAGTGGCCTTGGACAAGCCACTGCATTTCTCTGAACCTAGGTTTCCTCATTTGCAAAATAAGGGTAGTACTGGGCTGTGTGATAGTGACTCAGTGGCAGAATTCTCGCCTGCCACGCTGGAGACCCAGGTTCGATTCCCAGTGCCTGCCCATACAAAAAATAAAATAAAATAAGGGTAGAATTAATGATCCCCATGTCATAAAGTTGTTGTGAGGATTAAGTGACAAGGCTAGCATTGTACCTGGCAGACAGAACGGATGAGCTGTATACTTAGGTGGTGGGGGTAGTGGTGGTGTTAACACCTTCAGTATTTAAGGACAAAAAGCAGTCTTGCTAATTCTTGCAACTGATGTGACCATACAAATTGAAGGAAAACTGTACTACTCACTTTTGAAGCTGTGATGCTGGATTCAAGGGAAATCAGAAAGTAAAATGGACCACAGCTGTAAACTGCATGTGGCAAATTATGATTATAGCAGGCCTTTACAAGGAAATAAAAATAATGACTTCGGAAAATCACATGGCCTATCAGTTCAGGAATCTAAAGCTGATGAGGGACAAATGCTAAGAGGTAAATTGCTCACCAATGTCACCTCAGTAGCTGAATTCTGGAGCCATTTAGAACTTGGTTTGCCAATGCTGTTTATATCGCTCCAGATTTGTGGGACATTATTTTTGTTTTTACTGCTATTGGTGGAGGAGTACACTGAGCATGGAAGAAAAATATCGATTAGAACATTTCACAAACTTTGAGTCTTATTTCCTCTGCAATGATTTTCTCATCCTTCGTAAGAATGAAAAGCAACCTGGGACATTCATCATTTTTGGTTGGTTCTGTCTCCTACCTGGATCCCAGGCTTAAATATGTATCTAACTATTCCACCAAGACATTAAATTTCAAAAGGGACCTGTGCTGGTTGGAAAAGATTTATGTACCCTAGAAAAGCCATGTTTTAATCCTAATCAACCTTGTGGGAGCAATGCTTTCTTCGAATCCCTATTCAGCACCATATGTTGGAAACTTTAATTAGCTTATCTCCATGGAGGTATGACTCAATTAGATAGAGACATGTCTCCACCCATTCCAGGTGGGTCTTAATTGGTTTTACTGGAATTCTTTAAAAGCAGCAGCATTTTGGGAAAAGCTAGAGGACGACAAGAGAGAAAGCCAGAAGATTCTGAGAGAGTGACAGAGCCATGAGAAAGCCACAGCAGAGCCGAGCAGAAGCACGAGGCCAAGAGCCCACGCTGCCAGACATTGGAGGGGAAGAAGGAAAATGCCCCTGGGGAGCTACATGAAAGGAGCAGCTGGGAGAGAAAGCTCAAAGACTTTGCCACGTGCCCTTCCAGCTGAGAGAGAAACCCTGAACATCATCAGCCTCCTTGAACCAAGGTATCTTTCCCTGAATGCCTTAAATTGGACATTTCTATAGACTTGTTTTAATTGGGACATTTTCTCAGCCTTAGAACTGTAAACTAGTAACTTATTCAATTCCCCTTTTTAAAAGCCATTCCTTCAGGTATATTGCATTCTGGCAGCTAGCAAACTAGAGCAGGACCTTCTGATATAAATGATAGAAAATGAACTCCTGCTGCACAACCTGACTGTGGATATTGCGAGGGCAGTGCTGCTGCTGACCCTGAGTGTATGCATATACTCCAGCATGTGCATTTAACAGGAAAGTGCACTCAAGCAAACAAAGATTTATGAAGCTGATGAGGAATTCATTTCTATCTTCTCAATTCAAATTCTGTACAAATGGAGAAAATATAATTTGCCACCATGTCAATCTCTCCCATAGATTCCCCAACAACAGATTTATAGATATTACATCATCTAGTTTGCATTAGAAATGACATATAATTGGTTTCTCTATACTTCCATAGTCATGAAAGTTCTGAATATATGTTTCTGCTAAAGATGTTATGATACCCATTTGATTTCTATCACAGACTGGTGGAGTGGGGGAAATTTTTATTTTAAATGTACAACATGCAGATTTTTTTTTATTACAGTTTGTATCTGAGAAGAAACATCAATAAAAATAATTAAAGTTTTGGATTTTTTGATAACTTGTATACCCCTGTTCCTGGCTTTGACTGGAAAACAATTGTTTTTACAGTGATCTTAGGATGACTTTCTAAGATAAATTAGTACTTAATACTAGGAAATTTCATCTTAAATAAATAGGCGCTCACCAGGAAAAGTAGCAACATATGTTATCTAACCACAAAATATGCTCAGAAAAAAAATAAATTCATCAGCTAATCTTTAGCTAGCATATGACAGTCTCCTGCTGATTGATCTTATTTGGGGAATAAAAGGTAAAACTGTGACTCCCGCTTTTACTGACTCCATTCATTTTAAGTGGGCTCAGTTCTCCTCAGTGGTAGCAAATGGCAGCAGAGACTTGGATTTGCCTCAGTGCCTAGTGTGCTGGTTTGTATTATGGACCCCAGAAAAGTCATGTTTTAATTTTGTGGGGCCAGACCTATTCTTTAGGGTGGGAAACTGTGATTGGACTGTTTTCATTAAGATGTGACACGCCCAGTTGTGGCTGTGAGCTTTTGATTACATGGAGATGTGACTCCACCCATTCAGCGTGGGCCTTGATTAGTTTACTGGAGTTCTTTAAAAGGGGAAACATTTTGGAGAAAACTCAGAGCAACACAAGACCCAGACAGTTAGAGATGGAGGGAAAAAACAACTTCCAGGAAAGCTGTTTGAAACCAGAAGCCAAAGACCCCAGCAGATGCCAGCTACATGCCTTCCCTTCACAGCCCTCAGAGCTGTTCTGGACACACTGGCCTTTCTTGAGTCAAGGTATCTTTCTCTGGATGCCTCAGTTTGAACATTTTTATGGCCCTAGAATGGTAAACTTGTAACTTATTAAATTCCTTTTTTAAAAGCCGTTCCATTTCTGGTATACTGCATCCTCACAGCATTTAAAAAACCAAAACACCCAGTAACTAAATACAATTGACAAAGGCAAGCCAATCCGGAAAATGAGCTCTGTCATTTCCTATTGCTTACAGCTATGTTCACCAGGCAGATGAAAAGGGAAAATGAAAATGTATTAACCCCTAATTTATTTACAGATTACGCTCATGTCATCTGGAGATAACACAGGTCTGAAGAGCCCAAGAACTTCTCAAATTTAATTCCCTTAATTAACAACTCAAATCCATCCTTTTATGCAGTAATTATTAGGCAAATATTTAAGGATAGTTTGGACAAAGAGACTTCCATCTATCCAATGGATGCAGGCTCTAATGCTGGAGCAGAGACCTGGAAGGCTGCTGAATAAGACTTTATCCCTTTGGTCACTGGATCCTGGGTAAGTCCAGGAATGCCCTACGGGAGAGGCAAATGGAAGCTCATGGAGGTAGCTATGTATCACTAGGTACATGTTCTAGATCGCAAGCTACCAGAATGTGAGATACCAGACATAGAACGGCTTCTAAAGGGGGAAATTTATTAAGTTGCAAGTCCATAGTTCTAAGGCTGTGAAAATGTTCCAATTAAGGCAAGGATATAGAAATGTCCAATCTAAGGCATCCAGGGAAAGACACCTTGCTTCTAGAAGGACGATGATGTTCAGGGTTTCTCTCTCAACTGGAAAGGCACATGGCAAACATAACAATATCTATTAGCTTTCTCTCCAGGCTTCTTGTTTCATTTAACTCCCCCAGGGGCATTTTCCTCTTCTTCATCTCCAAAGGGCTCTGGCTATGTGGGCTCTTGGGGTTCTCATCGCTCTGTCTCCAAAATGTTTCTTCCTTTAAAAGAGGAAATCAAGACCCATCTGGAATGGGTGGAGTTTCACCTCCCTCTAATCAATGGTTAATACCCACAATTGGGCGTGTCACGTCTCTGTGGAGATAATCTAATCAAGTTTCCAATCTACAGTACTGAATAGGGATTAAAAGCTCCACAAGATGGATCAGGATTAAAACATGGCTTTTCTAGGGTGCATAACCCTTTCAAACTGGCACACTCTCCAAAGGTCTCTGGCTGCATAGGCTCTAAAGCTTTTTCCAAATGGTTCACTCTTAAAGGGCTTCATCTTTAAGAGAAAGTAAGCCCATCTTGAATGGGTGGAGACATCTCCATGGAAACCATCTAATCAAATGTTACAACCCACAATTGGGTGGGTGACATCTCCATGGAAATAATCAAAACACTCCCACTCAGAAAAATCACATGATCATCTCAATTGATGCAGAGAAGGCATTTGACAAGATTCAACATCCTTTCCTGTTGAAAACACTTCAAAAGATAGGAATGCAAGGGAACTTCCTTAAAATGATAGGGGGAATATATGAAAAACCCACAGCTAATATTATCCTCAATGGGGAAAAATTGAAAACTTTCCCCCTAAGATCAGGAACAAGACAAGGATGTCCACTATCACCACTATTATTCAACATCATGTTGGAGGTTCTAGCCAGAGCAATTAGACAAGAAAAAGAAATACAAGGTATCAAAATTGGAAAGGAAGAAGTAAAACTATCACTGTTTGCAGACGATATGATACTATACATCGAAAACCCGGAAAAATCCACAACAAAACTACTAGAGCTAATAAATGAGTACAACAAAGCAGCAGGTTACAAGATCAACATTCAAAAATCTGTAGCATTTCTATACACTAGTAATGAACAAGCTGAGGGGGAAATCAAGAAACGAATCCCATTTACAATTGCAACTAAAAGAATAAAATACCTAGGAATAAATTTAACTAAAGAGAAAAAAGAACTATACAAAGAAAACTACAAAAAACTGTTAAAAGAAATCACAGAAGACCTAAATAGATGGAAGGGCATACCGTGTTCATGGATTGGAAGACTAAATATAGTTAAGATGTCAGTCCTACCTAAATTGATTTACAGATTCAATGCAATACCAATCAAAATCCCAACAACTTATTTTTCAGAAATAGAAAAACCAATAAGCAAATTTATCTGGAAGGGCAGGGTGCCCCGAATTACTAAAAGTATCTTGAGGAAAAAAAAACGAAGCTGAAGGTCTCACGCTGCCAGACTTTAAGGCATATTATGAAGCCACAGTGGTCAAAACAGCATGGTATTGGCACAAAGATAGATATATCGACCAATGGAATCGAATAGAGTGCTCAGATATAGACCCTCTCATCTATGGACATTTGATCTTTGATAAGGCAGTCAAGCCAACTCACCTGGGACAGAACAGTCTCTTCAATAAATGGTGCCTAGAGAACTGGATATCCATATGCAAAAGAATGAAAGAGGACCCGTATCTCACACCCTACACAAAAGTTAACTCAAAATGGATCAAAGATCTAAACATTAGGTCTAAGACCATAAAACAGATAGAGGAAAATGTAGGGAGATATCTTATGAAACTTACAATTGGAGGCAGTTTTATGGACCTTAAACCTAAAGCAAGAGCACTGAAGAAGGAAATAAATAAATGGGAGCTCCTCAAAATTAAACACTTTTGTGCATCAAAGAACTTCATCAAGAAAGTAGAAAGACAGCCTACACATTGGGAGACAATATTTGGAAACGACATATCAGATAAAGGTCTAGTATCCAGAATTTATAAAGAGATTGTTCAACTCAACAACAAAAAGACAGCCAACCCAATTACAAAATGGGAAAAAGACTTGAACAGACACCTCTCAGAAGAGGAAATACAAATGGCCAAAAGGCACATGAAGAGATGCTCAATGTCCCTGGCCGTTAGAGAAATGCAAATCAAAACCACAATGAGATATCATCTCACACCCACCAGAATGGCCATTATCAACAAAACAGAAAATGACAAGTGCTGGAGAGGATGCGGTGAAAGAGGCACACTTATTCACTGTTGGTGGGACTGTCAAATGGTGCAACCACTGTGGAAGGCAGTTTGGCAGTTCCTCAAAAAACTGAATATAGAATTGCCATACGACCCAGCAATACCATTGCTAGGTATCTACTCAGAGGACTTAAGGGCAAAGACACAAACGGACATTTGCACACCAATGTTTATAGCAGCATTATTTACAATTGCAAAGAGATGGAAACAGCCAAAATGTCCATCAACAGACGAGTGGCTAAACGAACTGTGGTATATACATACGATGGAATATTATGCAGCTTTAAGACAGAATAAACTTATGAAGCATGTAATAACATGGATGGACCTAGAGAACATTATGCTGAGTGAGTCTAGCCAAAAACTAAAGGAAAAATACTCTATGGTCCCACTGATATGAACCGACATTCAAGAATAAACTTGGAATATGTCATTGGTAACAGAGACCAGCAGGAGTTAGAAACAGAGTAAGATAATGGGTAATTGGAGCTGAAGGGATACAGACTGTGCAACAGGACTAGATACAAAAACTCAACAATGGACAGCACAATACTACCTAATTGTAATGTAATTTTGCTAAAACATTGAATGAAGCTGCATCTGAGATATAGTTTTTTTGTTTGTGTTTTTTGTTTTTGTTTTTGTTTTTATATATATATATTTTTATTATTATTATTTTCTTAATTTTTTCTCTACATTATCATTCTATATCTTTTTCTGTTGTTTTGCTAGTTCTTTTCCTAAATTGATGCAAATGTACTAAGAAATGATGATCATACATCTATGTGATGATATTAAGAATTACTGATTGCATATGTAGAATGCAATGATTTCTAAATGTTGTGTTAATTTCTTTTTTTTTTAATTAATAAAAAAAACACTCCCACCCAGAAATATTGAATGAGGATTAAAGGACATAGCTTTTCTGGGGTCCACACCAGATTCAAATTGGCACAGTAAACTGTAGTTATGGAATACCAGATGTTTTAATCTCATCCTTCCTTTATTACGCAGTCCCCTTCTGGATACCTCATCAAACCATCCTCTAATTCCTAAGGGTGATTTAGTTCCAATACCTGTTGTCCCATATGCACTTACTGTTTCTTTCTTTGTATGTGGATTTTCTCGTTATATCACTGATCTGATAGGAAAATCCTGTCAAGTTCAATGTCTCTTGGACCCATTTGGATGAATCAGCTCTACTATATTCTTGGCCCATTTCTACCTTATATTTGCAAGCATAAAAACACTCTGGAGTGACCTAATGATCACATGTTCATCACATTTGAAATAAAAAACAGCCAGCCCATTCTGTTTCTTCCAAAAATTGCAATAATGGTCTTTCCTCTGGCATAATAGATTTTCCTTCTGACCACTGTGGGGCCAAATTTCTACTGTAGATTTGCTGCTAGAGTATGTAGACAACAAAAAACTGCAAATCTCTCTGTATCAGTGCCTCAGAAAGATCCCCATTACAACTATTCCATTAAAAAATATCACATCCCAAACCACAAAATTAAATCTTGCAATAATGCATACAAATAAACCCTGTACTAGCTGCTTTCCCCCAAATTTTTATACCCAATTAAATTTTCTTTCTGTGTTAAGACAAATGAAAGATACTTTTAGAAAATATTTCAAATAC
Organism: Tamandua tetradactyla; assembly: GCF_023851605.1. Lineage (NCBI taxonomy): Eukaryota > Metazoa > Chordata > Mammalia > Pilosa > Myrmecophagidae > Tamandua > Tamandua tetradactyla. Next base: position 2,381,013 of record NC_135338.1, read on the forward strand.
TGCTTGTAACATTTCTTATAAACATATCCCAGCCAAATAAAAGAAAGTTCAAATAACTTAAAGATTATGAGGTCATGTCGTTAAAAAAAATTGATGTTCGAAGGAAAATCCATTAATCATAAAATTAAGTGCAAATGTTTGGCATAAAATTAGTTACAAAGTAAAGGTAGATTTCTGTTGTGAGCCATGATAGAATAACATGAACTTGACTAGCCCTCTTGCCATAAATAACTATAACACTGGACTAAATAACTGAAAGAACAGTTCTCAGACATTGAATGTACAGTGCAGGACTAGGATGCCTAAAAGAAAGGAAAGTAATAAGATGAGCTGTTTAATCAACCTGACTTTCTAAAGAAAGGTATTTAATGGGAGACAGACCCACCCACAAGCCCTCAACTTCCCCCAGGCACACAAAAAAAAAAAACAAGCAAAGAGCAGAGTGGTTTTGCTGCACTGAGGAGACACAATGGAATCAGGGAAACTGTGATGGTGTAAGTTTCAGAGCAGAGTATCAGCGAGGGGACAGCGATGCAGGAGGAAGCTCCAACCGTGCACAGCAGTTCCCTTGAGACTTTCACGGAATTCTAATGACTAGTGCATGTACAGAGTGAGAAAAAAATAAAGCCTGGAGAACAGCTAGCAGGGAAAGACAACCAGTAGAGATCCGTATGCTGAACAGGTATCAAGGGTTTTCACAGGGTTGGGGGATGTTCAAATTCCACCTCCCAGAATGAGAGACCAAATTAACCACCGACAGCATTAAGCAGAGACCAGAAAAAGTGCTATGCTTAGAAGTATGAAAGCTACGCCCAGAGGAAAGGGCATCTAGACCCGCTGTAACAAACTTTAAAACAAGGTTTGAAAGAATAAGTAAATTAATTGTAGGCTAGAACAACAACACCTATTTTTAAAGGATGGCATCAAAATCCAGATATGCAGTAAGGTATTATTTACAGTGTTCTGCATCTAATTTTTAAAAACAAGGACATACAAAAAAAAAAGTGCAACTGAGACATCAGGATCTGAAGGACGATTATGATTGCTGAATCATTACAAAGATATTCCTTTTGGCTTTCTGGTATATTGGAGTAGACAGAGGGAAATACCTGAAATCTCTACATTGTAATCCAGCTGCCTTCATTTTTGATAATGATTGCATAGCCTCTATCTCCTGCCCCTTTGATTGTAAAACTCTTGACTAACCTTCATTTGTACCCAGTTATCCAGTTTTTCAACTTTAGAGTCTTGTAATCACTAAAGTCAGCTTCTAATAATTATTAATGAAGGGATGGGTGTCAACCCAGAACTGACCCACCCAAAGTTGAAGTTATCTTGATAACTGAGACTGGATTTAACCAAAGTGGGCCTTCTTGACATGCGCAGTAGCTTAAACTGTAACCTATAAGTCACCTGTACCTCATTATAATACTAAAAATCACTCCCATCATCACATTAAGACTGTCACTTCCATACATACATTTTGTGACTAAGCATGTAATCAATCTTCACATGTTCAATAATTAGATCACCTCTAATTACATCTGAGGCCACTGTGCTCGTTATCCGAAAACCTTCCCATCTTTTGATTTCATAAAACTGCCAGAATTACTGCAGTTCGGGTAGATAGATTTTTGGCTGATAGGCCATCTGCTCTCCTTCTACATGCCTAGTAATAAACTCTTCCTGTCCTTGAAAACCCAGTATCTCAGGAATTGGTCATTTGAGTGCATCAGGCAAAAGAGTCCATCGCCTTTTTTCCAGTAACAATTTCATGACCACAAAGGGACAAGCCCAAGGCTCCAGAGCCCCAGCAGAGCAGGTGAGCCAGTTAACTAAACCTTTTGCCACTGCTGCATTAAATTTAGTCTAGACGTGTTCTAGTCTGCTAGCTGCTGGAATGCAATATACCAGAAACAGAATGGCTTTTAAAAAGGGGAATTTAATAAGTTGCTAGTTTACAGTTCTAAGGCCAAGAAAATGCCCCAATTACAACAAGTCTATAGAAATGTCCAATCAAAGGCATCTAGGGAAAGATACTTTGGCTCAAGAAGGCTTCGGGTTTCTCTCTCAAGTGAGAAGGCACACGGCGAACACAGTCAGAGTTTCTCCCTCATCTGGAAAGGCACATGGTAAACACAGTCAGCGTTCCTCTCTCATCTGGAAGGGCACATGGTGAACACGGTGTCATCTGCTAGCTTCTTCTCCTGGCTTCCTGTTTCATGAAGCTCCCTAGGAGACATTTTCCTTCTTTATCTCTAAATGTCGCTGGCTGGTGGCCTCTGCTTCTCACGGCTATGTCATTCTGCTCTACTCTCTCTGAATCTCTTTCATTCTCCAAAATGTTTCCTCTTTTATAGGACCCCAGAAACTAATCAAGACCCACCCAAATGGGTGGAGACATGTTATCACCTAATCCAGCTTAACAACCATTCTTGATTACATCTCCAGGAAGATGATCTAATTGCAGTTTCAAACATACAATGCTGAATAGGGATTAGAAGAAACGGCCGCCTTTACAAAATGGGATTAGGATTAAAACATGGTTTGTATCGGGTCCATACATCATTTCAAGCCAGCACAAGAGGTTCCTCTGTTTAACCAGTGCTCTACAGACTTCTGGTGCCTCAAAAGCTTCAAAGTGAGAAATCTTTTCCAGTTCTAGGTCCAGACATCTGACTGGGTGAGTGAGTCATCAGAAAAGTGGACTGGGGAATAGCTATGGTGGCTCAAGTCCCCTACACCTAGGCCTGGGTCACAGTTCCAAACTGCTCGCCTTTGCTCTGACCTCTGCACCTTTCTGTTTCGGGGCACCGTGCTGTAGGGGGTTGAAGCCCTGACCTAAATTTACCTGAGTATACACCTTGAAAATGAGTAATCCAGCAACTGTTTGGTGTTTAAAGAAATTAAGTAGGCCCATTTAAGTGCTAGCCAATGTGTTACCTAGGTATAGTGAGACTTTAATGCTTGTTAATTGATAATTAGTGTGTTAAACATTTTATGCCTGTTCAGTTGTTAGTAGGTATGTTCAGTCTAGTTATCAACTGGTGTGTTACTTAAATATAATAAGTGTTAGGGGTCTGTTTAAATTTGGTATTTGGTGTACTACTTCATTCGTATTGCTATAGGGCAGGTCACAGTGGCTCAGTAGGCAGAGTTCTCACCCGCCATGCCGGAGACCTGGGCTCGATTCCGGGTGCCTGCCCCTGTTAAAGAAAAAGTATTGATCTAGTGTTCCTAATCAGTTACTGATTATGGAATTTTTTTAAAAAGGTAACACTTGGGCTATATTGAAAATTGAAAAGATTTTAGTTATGAGTCTATTAAAAAAAGATATATTTCTGTAACATAACCTGGCCTCAAAATGACTTAAAATGAAAATACTACCATTATAGTTAAATTAAAGATATTATAGTTAAAATTGTTCTGCAAAAAGGCAAAAATGGGTTGAAATAATATATTCAATCCTTCATCTGTCCTTCTCAAAAGTATTTCTGTGTTTCCGTTTCTCGTGTAACTAACTTTTTCTTTTTGTCTGTCTTCCTCTTCAGCATCTCTTCTCATCCCTCCTGATGGTAATAACAAAGTAACAATTCTTAAGAAAAAAGCTCTATAAGAATTGCTTAAGAAACAATAGGTGGGTTTATACATATTTTATATAAATTGGTACCTTTGAAGTAAAAAAGAATTTAAAAAAAGAAAAATCTCTCTGAATTGCAAGATTCAAAACCTTAGTTTTCTAAGTATTATAAACAAACCTAGACAATAGAAACTGCCCTTGGAATTTCCCTAAGGCAACAGAAGACTGCCAAAGGGCTGCCTCTTGAAAAAGCAAAGACCTGTTCCAATTATCCCAGTCATACATGTTAGTGAAATAAATCTCATAACTGGAAATAGTTAAAAGAAGGGCATAGGAACTCTGAAATTCCATGACCCTCACCCGAAACTTTCAAATCCAAGCTCAACAAGCCAGGTTTCTTTCTGCGCAACCTATCTCTGTCCCAACGCCTAACGACCTAAAGCTGTTATGCAGGGAGGGATAGGCACAGAAAAATGGGGGAACTGTGGTTTAGAATTCCTTCTTTACTGGACCTGCAGACTGGAAATGGTAAGCATTAAAAAAATGCTACAGAACAGGCTATGTTTGTTAAGATTATTTTTTCCCAATAATGCTTTTGCAATGGTAACTACAGTAATCAGATCATTAATAAAATATAAATAGCCTTAGGATAGGAGTAACTGAAGAATCTAATTATCAAATTTCAGTAAGTAAAATGAAAGGTCTATGAGAGATATAGGGAAGTTTTCCTGGATTTAGGCTTAGAACAAAATAAACAATTACAGTATATTTTTCAGAACTTAATCATCAATGTACTTTTAAAATTGTTTGCAATTTTAAGATATTATTAACATGAACAGCCTTTTAACTCCAATAAAATTAATTTTATGACAAAAATTTGGAGTCAAATAAATTTTATTGTATCTGCTTGGGTATGTTCTCCCTAAATTTATACAAGCTTACTAATAAAATAAGCTAGTACTATAAATAAATTTTCAATACTCCTCTTAAAAATATCCTAACTAGACAGATTACGTTACATAGACTGAGCAATGTGCCTGGTATATGCTGACACTTTAAAAATATAATAAAGTAAGAATATGCTGATGCTTCAAATAAATCCTATTTAAGAAATGAGTTAAGTTCAGTAAGAAATATAAATGGATATTTTTATCAATTTGATTACCTGGATTTCAAAGACTGTAGCTTTTAATTATGTGGCCACTTGTTAACTCAGTATGTGGAAGAATTTGAACTTGTAATGGCTTTGTTGATGTCATTCATTATATTTGTATTAGAAATATTGTCATAAATAGAGAAAACCTAATTCTTAGCTTAAAGAGTTTATATTCTAGCTAGAATATACATGTACTAGGTCACAGTATAAGACAGTAGTAATAAAGGAATAAAAATGCTGGAAGAATTTAAAAAGCAGATAGATAAAGAATGACCTAAGAAGACCTCATAGACGAGAAGACACCTGTAAGACCTTTAAATAAGAAAGTAGCATTTAAATAAATTGAGCTCTAAACTAGTTTTTTTTTAAGAAGCCATAACTTAATTTTGTAAATGAACATAATAGTATTTAGCATTTGGGAATAATGTTGCAGAAATTTTGAGGGTATTTTTTCTGGATATAAACCTTTAAACACTGAAACACTGTTTATATTTCAAACTTGTGGCTTTTCTGAACTTTGAAGGTAGTGCTGAATTGGACTAAGAGGTTTTAGGCATACCGTAATCATTTGTGTGCTCTAAGTATACAGTATATAGATGCCTGACTGTGTTCCAAACCCGAGCATAAATTTCTTCCTTCTTCCATTAAGTTGTAGTATCTCTGTCTCTCCTCCCCTTCATGAGTACTGTTATTGGAAGGACGCATGCATGTTCAAAAAGCTTTGTAAATTTATTATCAAATTTATTTCTGATTATGTGCACCCTGGATAAATAAAAACTATAGGTGGAATGGATGGAAAGTGGTAAAAAGTTGGAGAAGTGAATTTTGCTTGTTATTGTTGACAACAAGCCTTGAATGGATACAGAAAATAGTAAAATGTTGAAGGAAATGAATTGTGTTTATTGTAGTCATTACTGACTATAAGTCCTGAATGTACATAGAGAGTTGTAAAAAAAAGGGGGGGGGGGGGGTTTAAAGTAAATTCTGGATTTTGTTTTGCTCTATCTTAGTTCAATTACTTGGAAGAATGATTTTATCCTGTTGTAACCAAGAAATCAGGATTTAAAGGATGATTTTGATTATAGAATCATTATATAAATACTCCTTTTTGCTTTCTGGTATACTGAAGTAAACAGAGGGAAAGACCTGAAATCTCTAAATTTTCTAGGAATCCATACAAGTAATGCAGACTGTTGAGCTGGGGAGCCTGGGACAGAATCAAAGCTGGGAGTCAAGCCTGGGTCTCCCTCATGGTTGGCAGCCTTTCTGCCACTGGAGTACCTGTGCACCCAGCACAGTTTCCGATAGACTCTTAGGTTGAACTGTATCCCCTACATGAGATCTGGACCTTGATTTGGTGGAGAATAACTGACAATGTGGAAAAGGAAACATTTAGCAAAAACTAAGTAAATACAAATCTTTTGAAAAGCAAAGGAAGCAACTTGCAAATTAATCATATCAAAATACACCCCCCCACCCCAGACACAACAGAAAATCACAAAGCACATGAAGATCCAAGCAGAAATGGCCCAGCCAAATGACCAAATCAAAATTCCAGAGGGGACACAGAATATGGAAAAGCTACTCAAGGATATTTATAAAAAAAAATAAAGGATATCAGGAAGACGCTAGAAGAGCATAAAGAAAAATTCAGGAGGTTAAACAGCAAAATGGCAGATCTCACAAAAATGAAAGATATAGTAGACCAAATTGAAAATATACTGGAGATGCACAATAGCAGATCTGAAGAAGCAGAAGAAAGAATAAGTGAGCTAGAAGATAGAACAATAGAACTAAAGCACACAAAAGAATAAATGGCAAGAAATATGGGGGAAAAATGCAACTGGATCTTAGGGAAATAATAGAAACAAGAGGCACAAAAATGTAAAAATCATTGGTGTCCTAGAAGGAGAAGAAAAGAGTAAGGGGTTGGAAAAGTTAGCTGAAGATACAATCCGAGAAAACTTCCCAACCCATATAAAAGACATGAATATGCAAATCAGAGGCCCAGGAGACTCCAAATAGAATAAATCCAAACAAGCCTACTCCAAGACACATAATAATCATACAGGTGTTGAAGAGAAACAGAAAGTCCTGAAAATAGCTCAAGAAAAGCAATCTACTACATACAAGGGAAAACATGCAAGACTGACTTCAAACTACTCAACAGGCACCACGTATGCAAGAAGGCAGTGGCATGATATTTTTGTTTGTTTTTCAGCATGTGCAGGCTCTGGGAATTGAGCCTGGGTCTCCAGCATGATAAGCGTGAATGTACCACTGGGCTACCCTTGCAACCACCCTACATAGTTTTAAGATCCTGAATGAGAAAGGCATCCAACCAGGAATTTTTTATCCAGCCAAGTTATCCTTTAAGATTGAGAGAGAAATTAAAATGTTCAAAGACAAAGAAAGATTTAGAGAACTAATGAACAAGAGACCAGTCCTACAAGAAACACCAAAAGGAGCCCTGTCAGCTGATTAAAAAAGACAGGAGAGGGAGGTCTGGTGGCAGGCACAGAATTGAAGAATACGAGTAAAGGTAGTTTAAAGGGAAACAGAGAGAGAGAAGGAAAATGATATATAGATCTGACAAGTAAAAACTAAAGAACAAGATGGTAAAATCAAGAACCAATTTTACAGTAATTACTTTGAATGTTAATGAACTAAACTCACCAATTAAGAGATACAGACTGACAGAATGGATCAAAAACATAATCCATCTATACGCTGCTTACAAGAGATGCATCTTAGACTCAAGGACACTGTTAGATTGAAAGTGAAGGGATGGAAAAAGATCTTCTATATAAGCTGTAACCAAAAGAAAGCAGCAGTAGCTATACTAACAGCAAACAAAATGGACTTTAAATGTAAAGATGTCATAAGAGACAAAGAAGGACACTACATATCAATAAAAAGGACAATTCACCAGGAAGAAATAACAATCATAAGTGTGTATGCTCCTAATCAAAGAGCTTCAAAGTACATGAGGCACATACTGGAAAAACTGAAGGGAGCTATAGACATATCAAAAGTAATAGTGGGAGATGTCAATACACCACTCTCCACTATAGACAAATCCACACAGAGGATCAACAAGGAAATAGAGAACCTAAACAATAGGATAAATGAATTAGATCTAATAGACATATATAGATCATTACATCACAAAACACCAGGATATACATTCTTCTTTAGTGCACATAGAATGTTCTCCAGGACTGATCATATACTGAGACACAAACTGAATCTCTATAAATTTAATAACATTGAAATTATCCAAAGCATTTTCTCTGAACACAACAGAGTAAAGTTGGAAATTAATACTCACCAAAGAATCAGCTTTCACAAATGTATGGAGATTAAACAACATCAATGGGTTAAGGAGGAAACTGCTAGAGAAATCAGTAAATATCTGGAGATGGATAATAATGAAAATAAAACATATCAAAACTTACAGGATGTGGCAAAGGCAGTACTGAGAGGGAAATTTACTGCCTAAATGCCTATATTAATAAGAATGAGTAAAATGTGAGGATTTAACTGCTCACCTGCAGAATGTAGAGTAAGAATAGCAAACAAACCCCAAAGCAAATAAAAGAAGAGAAATAATAAAGGCTAGAGCAGAAATAAACAAACTGGAGATCACTAAAACAATAGAAAGAATCCACAAAACTAAAAGTTGGTTCTTTGGGAAAACCAATAAAATTTATGGCCCCCTAGCTAGACTAACAAAGAAAAAAAGAGAGAGAACACAAAATCAGAAATGAGGGGGGGGGGGGGTCATTACCATGGGTCATTGAAGAAATTTTAAAAATCATAAAATAATACTATGAACAAAAACTAGACAACTTAGATGAAATGGACAAATTCCTAGAAACACACGAATTACCTAAACTGACTCAAGAAGAAATAGAAGACCTCAACAAATCAATTACAAGAGAGACAATCAGTCATCAAAAATCTTCCCACAAAAAAAACCCCAGGACCAGATGTTTCCACAGGAGAATTTTATCAAATATTTCAAAAAGAACCAACACCTATCCTGCTCAAATGTTTCCAAAAAATTGAAGAAAAAGGAATGCTACTAACTCATTTTATGAAGCTAACATCACTCTAATACCAAAATCAGATAAAGATGATCCCAAAAAACTACAGACCAATCTCCCCGATGAATATAGATGTGAAAATTCTTAAAGTACTAGCAAATCATATCCAATGCCATATTAAAAGAATTACACATCATTATAAAGTGGGATTCATACCAGGAATGCAAGGGTAGTTCAACATAAGAAAATTAAAAGGAAAAAATCACATGCTCATATCGATTGATGCTGAAAAAAAGCATTCAACAAAATCCAGCATCCTTTCCTGATAAAAACACTTCAAAAGTTAGGTACTGAAGGAAACTTTTTCAATATCATAAAGATAAAGAATCAAGAGTGCAGAGATTGACCATCAAATTTATGGACATTTGATCTTCAATAAACCTTCCCCAAATTCAATGAAATGGGACAGAATAGTCTTTTCAATAAATGGGCATGGGAGAACTGGATTTCAGTAGCCAAAAGAATGAAAGAAGACCCCAACCTTACACCTTATACAAAAATTAATTCAAAATGGATCAAAAACCTAAATGTAAGAGGCAGTACCATAAAACTTCTAGAAAAAAAATGTTGGGAAACATCAGCATCTAGTAACAGGAGGTAGCTTCTTAAACTTTACACCTAAAGCACAAGCTATGAAAGATACAATAGGCAAATGGGAACTCCTTAAGATCAAGAGCTTCTGTGCCTCAAAGGACTTTGTTAAAAATGTGAAGAGGCAGCCAACTCAATGGGAGAAAATATTTGGAAACCATATATTGGATTAAGGCTAGAGATCCTACGTACATAGAGAAATTATACAGCTCAACAACAAAAGAACAAACAACCCAATTATAAAATGGGCAGAGGAAATGAATAGACACTTTTCTGAAGAGCAAATACAGATGGTTAAAAAGCACACGAAGAGCTGCTCATCTTCGTTGGTTATAAGGGAAATGCAGACCAAGACAATAATGAGAATGGCTGCTATTAAACAAATAGGAAACTATAAATGTTGGAGAGGATATGGAGAAATTGGAACACTTATTCACTGTTGATGACGATGTAAAATAGTTCAGCCACTGTGGAAGTAAGTTTGGCGACTCCTCAGAAAACTAAATATTGACTTCTGAGCCAGTAATACCAATACTTGATATATACCCAGAAGATTTGAGGGCCATGGCCTGAACAGACATTTGCACATCAAAGCTCATAGTGGCACGATTCACAACTGCCAAGAGATGGAAACAATTCAGGTGCCCATAAAGAGATGAGTGGATAAACATAATGTGGTATATATATACGATGGAATATTATGCAGCATTTAGACAAAATGATGTCCTGAAACAAATGACAACATGGATTAACCTTGAGGTGATAATGCTGAGTGAAATAAATCAGACACAAAAGGACAGATACTGTATGATTCCATAAAGATGCCAGTGTTTTGGAGCAGCTACAAGGAAAAATCTGAGATGAGGGTATGGTAACCCATGACAAACCGTGAGGACTGTTCTGTAGCTACTTGTCGAAGTGTGCTTTGAAAATTAATACTTTTTTCTTCCTTTTTCTTTGTATATATGCTGTATTTTACAACAAAAAAAGCAAAAAAAAATCTATAGTCAGTTATATTATTATTATTTTATTTATTTATTTATTTTTTCACATGGGCAGGCACCAGGAAACAAACCTGGGTCCTCTGGCATGGCAGGCGAGCATTCTTGCCTGCTGAGCCACTGTGGCCCGCCCACATAGGCAGTTATATTAATATTAGATAAAATAAATTCCTGAAATAAAAAGTCTAAAAAAAAATTCTGTCTGTCATAATGCTGACTGAAATTTAAGAAAGCTATTTATCATATATTTCAAAAAAAAAGAAAGCTTTTGTGTCAAACTGGGTACTCATACAAGACTAAAGTTTAGTTTTCTCCCTGTTAAAACAACATGGATTGTCAGTTTGCTCTTAATGTAAAGTTGTTAAAAAGTTTTTCTTTATCACCTAGGTGTCTGTCTGGAAAACAAAGGTTTTACATCAGAATAATATCCTTGTTAATACTTACGTTGACTTTACCATCTTTACTTCAGAGGACAAGTCTTCTCACTGTTAAGGGGGAAAAATGTTACAAATAATTTGTTCTTCACCTTGTAAAAGTAAGGTGCTAACATAATTTAACATATTACATAGAAGGTGTCTGGGAAGGATTACAGTGGTTAAAAGGGATTTTATGTCTTTTGCTGGTTAAATGTGCATATGTCAAATATTATTCATATATTTAGAGATTGAAAGTTCCTAAACCTTTGAGCAATGTTCATTGTCTATGTTATATGCTGATACTAATCTGTATGATGTTAAACAACAGCATAATGTTGTTAGTCATAGATCATAGAAACAGCCAAATTTGCTTAAGAGTTGCACTGCTTTGCTCTAATACTTCTCTAAAAGTATATGTGGTCAGCTATAGGTCAGATCTCTACATATAACAGGGAACGACTTAAAAGAGAGGCGGGACAAATACACAAATTATATTTTATGTCAATTAACATAACTCTGGTAAGTGTGTATAAGTAAAACAGAACAAAGCTTCTGCTATGGTTTGTTAATATAAAACAACTGTCTAATGTTTTTATTTCTAAAAGTAGCTTCATTTAAAAATGCTTATAAAAATTAGAGCTTAGATTGTAAGCTTTAACTGTTAACTTGAAATTCTGAAATGCTTTGCTCCTTATATAACCTAGTAGTTCCCAGGAACTTTAAATATCTGTGTGACACCTGAGACCCAGATATAGTTCTCCAACTCTGAAAGTCAGCATAATGCCCTACAACTGTTAAAAAAAAAAAAAAAAGGAAAAATTCAAACTCCAATTAAAGTTGTGACTGAAATTGATCTTGTTAAAAGTAATGTAAATTAATATACAAAGTAAAGAAAATAATATTGTCTATATTTTAAGCTTTAATTTTGTATGACAAAAACAAAAATGTTTATTTTGTCCAAAATTTAAATGTTTTGCAGCATACTATCTAATATGTTTAGTCAGTTTATCAGCTTTATTTGATACAGAACCTAGAATAAGGAATAAAACCTTAATATTCTATGCAAGGTAATGTTATACCATGATGCATTTCAGAGTATTTGGGGCAGAAACTCAAAACGTATTTGCAAGTCCCTAGAGGGTCTGGCAAAAACAGAACTATTAAACTTCTCTACCTGGGGAATTCCCAGTATTTTCTTAAGTAAGAAGGGCTCTCAATTTAATAAGCCAAGGCCTTAATCTTGAAGTTTGCCCTTATGAAACATATCTGTAATAGCAAACTGAACCTACTTATAATTAATGCCTTAGAGTCATCTCCAGAGAACCTCTGCTGTTACTCAAATGTGGTCTGTTTTTAAGCCAAACTCTGACCTTCCCCACTACATGGGCCATGATTTCCAGGAGCATAAGCCTGGCCCTGGCATCATGGGACATAACTGGCCCTGACATCATGAGACAAGTCCCAAGGATGAGCCTAGCCCTGACATTGCAAATTAGTTGACCAAAAGGGGGAAAAGAAACAGTTTGAATGACTAAGAAATTTCAAATTGAGTTGAAAGGTCATTCTGAGGTTACTCTTATGCAAGTTTCAGCCAGATACTGCAAACTGTCACAGTATGGCAATATTCCCAGAGACCCTGAAAGATATCCTGGGCGCTAAAAAATTTTATTCATAAGCTTGTCTTTCAGAGACTTAAAACCTCCAGATTGTTCCAATGCCAGACAAGTTCTGAAATTCATAATTATTGGACTCTTCAAGGACAACAGCCAGTTTCATCAGTATCATCCCTTTGCCCCTTAATGGCAATGCCCCTTTTCAGCCTTGAAGCAATTAGAAGAGTTGTTGTCGAGATATCCCTAGAGATTGAGAGATAATTATCAAATAAGAGGGAGAAATTGGAACAGAAAAATTAGGATTTAAGGGATGATCTTAATTCCTGAATCACTATATGGATACTCCTTCTTGCTTTCTGGTATATTAGAGTAGACAGAGGGAAATACCTGAAATCTCTAAATTGTAATCCAGTACCTTGATCTCTGATAATGATAGTATGACCTTTATCTTGTGCCCCTGTGATTGTAAAAACCTTGTGACTAACCTTCATTTGTACCCATTTATCCAGTTTTTCAACTTTAGAGTCTTGTAATAACTAAAGTCAGCCCCTAATATTTATTAATGAAAGGTTTTGGGTCAGCACAGAACTAAGCTGCCCCAAGTTCAGGTTATCTTGATAACTGAGACTGGATCTAACCTAAATGGGCCTGCCTGATATGTGCAGTAGTTTAGATTTAACCTACAAGTCATCTATACCTCATTATAATATTTAAAAAATCACACTCATCATCATATTAAGGCTGCCATTTTCTTGCACACATTCTGTGACTAAGCATGTAATCAGTGTGTGTATTCTCAATAATGAGATCACCTCATCACCTGGGCCCACTGTGCTCATTATCCTAACACCTGCCCATCTTTTGATTCTATGAACCTACCAGAATTACTGCAGTCTGGAAACAGACTTTGGGCTAATAGGCTGTTCTAGTTTGCTAGCTGCCAGAATGCAACACACTAGAGATGGATTGGCTTTTAATAAAAGGGGATTTATTTTGTTAGTTCTTCAGAGGAAAGGGAGCCAACTTTCAACTGAGGTTCTTTCTTACATGGGAAGGCACAAGGTGATCTCTGCTGGCCTTCTCTCCAGGCCTCTGGGTTCCAACAACTTTCCCCAGGGTGATTTCTTTCTGCATCTCCAAAGGCCTGGGCTGAGCTGTGAGTGCTGAGATGAGGTATGCTGAGCTGTTTGGGCTGTGCTACGCTGAGCCTTTCATTAAAGTACCAGCCAATTAAGTCAAACATCATTCATTGTAGCAGGTATGCCTCCTAGCCAACTGCAGATGTAATGAGCAACAGATGAGGTTCACATACCATTGGCTCATGGCCACAGCAACAGAACTAGGCACCTTTACCTGGCCAAGTTGACACCTGAACCTAACTACCATATAGGCCATCTGCTCTCCATCTATATGCCTAGTAATAAAGTTTTTCTCTCTTTGAAACCCCAGTGTCTTAAGAACTGGTCATCTGAGTACCTTGGGCAAAAGAATCTACCGCCTCTGTCCAGTAATAGCAGAAAAGTATAACCCATGATCAAGAGAAAATTCTGTCAAGTGAAACAAAACCAGAAATAAGATGATAAAGTTCACAAACTAAGACTTTAAATAACTATTATAAACATGTTCAAGAACATAAAGAAAAACTTTAACTTAAGGAAGAAAGCAAAAATGACAAAAAATGAAAATCCAGGGCAAAACATCTAATATCTGTAATGAAAATATTGCCGATGTGTGTAACATCAGATTAGCATAGCAGAAATAAAAATAAGTTTACTTGAAAGCAGGGTAAAAGATGGCCTATCAGCCCGAATCAGTCTCCTCAAATTGCAGTAATTCTTTTAGTTTTGTAGAATCAAAAGATGGGTAGGGTTTAGGATAACGAGCACAGTGGCCACAAGTGGTGTAATTAGAAGTGATCTGGTTATTGAGCATGTGCAAACTGATCACATGCATCGTCACAGAACGTGTGCAAGAAAAAGGCAGCCTTAACAGGATGATGGATGTGATCTTTAGCATCATAATGAGGTACAGGTGACTTGTAGGTTAAAGTCTAAGCTACTGCGTATGTCAGACGGGCCCACTTAGGTCAGATCCAGTCTCAGTTTTCAAGATAGCCTGGATGTGGGGCAGCTTAGTTCTGTGCTGACCCAAAACCTTTCACTAATCAATATGAGGGGCTGACTTTAGTTACTACAAGACTGTAAAGTTGAAACACTGGCTAAATGGGTACAGATGAAGGTTAGTCAGAAGGTTACTACAATCACAGGGTATGAGATAAAGTCTATAAACTCATTATCAGAGATCAAGGCACTAGATGACACTTCAGAGTTTCGGGTAATTCCCTTTCTCTGCTCCAATATACCAGAAAGCAAAAAAGAATATCTATATAATGATTCAGGAATCAAAATCATCCCTTAAATCCTAATTTCTCCATTACAATAGTCTCAATATTCTTACATGTATATATATAACTGAGTTCCCAGGAAAAAAAAAAGAGAGAAGGGATGAAAATATAGAGGGAATTTAGAACTTTAAATACAAGTGTTAGAAAGTAAAAGAAATGAAAGAAAATCATTAAAGCTTCCATTTCTCGTATCTATAAAAACAAGAGGAAATGAAATCCAAAGTAAAAAATAAGTAATAATAGTGATAAGATTAGAATGCAATGAAAATAAAAAAACAGAAAATAGAGAAAACCATTAAATGCAACTTCTTTGGAAAGAAATAACTATGAGTCTATAAAGGGCAAATAATCTCTTTGTTACTCACACAAGACAAAGAATCAGAAAAAAGCAGAAGAAATCCTATCATGGCCAGTCTCCTGGAATGGCCAAAGCTGTTCCATCCAGGTCAGGGTCTGTACAGGGAGCTCTTCGTGCTCCAGCTAGCAACAGAGAAGAAAGTCAAATCTATACTGTGTAAGTGTGGTTTCCAATCTGCCTTGGGGGAGGGGGCCCAGCCTGAGAATTCCTTTTCTTACAAGCATCTGGGCTGCTCATTGCTGGTTTCCAGGTTTAAGGTCTGGCTGGACATTTTCATTAGACTTAACATCACCCCCAGGTTAACACAATAGAAAGTGAGGTGGGACACAAGGCTGGACTTCCCCAGGGAAGGAGTGAGGTAAGTAAAGTCTGGGTGATGGCCCCTTAACCAGTACTTGAGACTTCCCTAACAGAAAACAACTAGAATTAAAAATACTCTATGTACCTTTCACATCTCTGAAGGTAGGAACAAATAAATCATAATCCACATAGCACAAATTAAAAAAAATTACCAGCACTATTTAAAATGAGAGAGAAAAAATGCATGATTATCGAAGTACAGTGCTCAATTATCAGTTATAACTATAAATGAAAACGGTTTTGGTTTTGAAATAAGAAATTTTAAAAATGAATTATTTCAAAGAATAGTTAACGACATGAAAGGAAAGGCACGTATAATGAAAGCAGATGGAAAATAAAACTTGGCCAACTCTGGAGGCTAGAAGTGTAAGTAATTATCTACTTCCTTATATGTTTATATACTAATTATTTTTTGAAAAAAGATGCCAGAAATTCTCATGATACTGAATTTCCTCGCATTTCACATAGGACAGCAACGTTGCAAATGTGCAGAAGCACACTTTTATTCCTGAGATATAAAGAATTCTACAAGCTGGAAATTGAATTTTTCTTTTGTATACAAAAAAGAAAAAAAAACTTTTTAAATTTGCAATTTAAAAGCATTATTAACACATTTTTTTCTTGCATTAAATCTTAGGGAGAACAATTTAGAAAAACCATCTCTATTCTTCTGAAGCTTCAGAAAAGCCTTGGAACCTACCCTTGCTAGATAATTTGCCCTGTGCTTGCTATTTGTATTTCTGATTTCCAGACAGCCTTCATATCCTCTTCCCTGTTGGAAGTCCAGTACCTTTCTCTAAAAGTACTTTGCCTCCACAGCTTCCTGCCACAGGGAGAGGTCTGTTTAAAAACTTAGAGGTAGCTTCATAGCAGCAAAGAAAATTGAAAGAACTCTTCATGAAATAAAGTAGCGCTCTATTTCATTAAAGGATAGTAGTAGGCAGAGTTAACTTATTTTTTGTATTGTAGGAAGTCAATTAATAGAGCTTCGCTTATTGAGGGAATTTATAAAATGTTTTTGATTATTCTGAGTGCCTTCATAGTAAAAAAGCAGCAGGATAAATGTTTAAAGATGACACTGTTACATATTTATCCCTATAGCCAAAATACAGTAAATATTGGTAGTAAGATTTAAATATGACTATTTTATAGATAATGATATTGATATCTAAAATAGTAAGTGCTATAGGCTCTTTCCTGTTTAACAAAAGAAAAAGAAAATTAACTCCATTTTTCCTTTACTCAATGTTTAAAATTCTCTAGGAATAATAATCCCCCTCTTGATGTTTCAAACTCCTTACTGTGGTAATAGTTGAGAAATAATCTTGGAAAAGATGGTAGAAAGTTCACCAGAGGCTTGAACTTCAAGAGGGCTTACTTAGCACACTCTCCTCCTTACCAAAGAACTGCCAAAATAACAGAAGGAATATAAGAATAAAAATAAATTCATAGAGTTTTGGAAAGTTGATATGAGAACACCTCTACCAAACAAACCATAATCTTATGAATTTGTTGGAAGCTTTAAAAGAATATGGAATAAGAGTGATAATGAAATTTCAAAAGAGTTGGGAGAAAAACGCATAACTGTCAAAAGAGAGACCATGAAAAAGTTGAAAATTTCGGGCATAATTACAGCCTAACTACAATATCAGAAACATCAGGCACAGCCACTACTGACCCATAACTACATGACAAGCAACAGAAGGGAGCACTGACTATCCACCTTTCTCTAATAAACCATCAGGCTTATCCACCTGTTCTAGTTTGCTAGCTGCCAGAATGCAATATACCAGAAATGGCTTTTAAAAAGGGGAATTTAGTGAGTTGCAAGTTAACAGTTTTTAGGCTGTGGAAATGTCCCAATTAAAAGAAGTCTCTAGAAACATCCAATCTAAGGCATCTAGGGTAAGGTACCTTGATTCAAGAAGGCCTATGAAGTTCAGGGTTTCGCTCTCAAGTGGAAGGCCACATGGCAAACACGGCATCATCTGCTGGCTTCCTCCCCAGCTCCCCAGGAGGCGTTTTCCTTTTTCATCTCCGAAGGCCGCTGGCTGGTGGACTCTGCTTCGTGGCTCTATGGTACTCTCTGCTGCGGCTTTCTGGTGGATCTGTCGTTCTTCTCTGCTCTCTCCAAATCTCTCACTTTCTCCAAAACGTCTCCTCTTTTATAGGATTCCAGAAAAGTAATCAAGACCCACCTAGAATGGGTGCAGACATGTCTCCACTTAATCCAGTTTAACACCCACTCTTGAGTGAGTCACATCTCCATGGAGATAATCTAACTAAATTTTCCAACACATAGTACTGAATAGAGTTTAGAAGTAACGGCTGCCTTTACAAAATGGGATTAGGATTAAAACGTGGCTTTTCCAGGGTACATGCATTCCTTCACATGGGCACACCACCTTTCTTTAATAAACCATCAGGCTAATCTCCCATCGTGCCTCCATTCACTGCTAAAATCTCAGTCTCCGAGGTGACCCACCAGTCCTCCTCTCCATGCTGCAGTGCACACGTCCTGAACTTCTGACTCAGTAACAATCCCCACCTTCCCCTCCTTCATCTTTCACTGTGCTCTTTGGTGTTCCTGATCTAAGATCAGCAAGCTTTCACACAACTTCAATCTCCTCCATTAATACATCCTTCATCTCCTTACCTTAAGGAAAACCTGGAAGTCTCCTGAGAACGTGATATCCGTCGAAGATCTTCCAAGAGAGGCTTCAGGATTAGAAGGTGGGTAGTATCCTTTCTGCATTTCCTTGTCACTTGAAGGTAGTTTCTCCTTTATCAAAAGAAACAGAATCACCAATAATAGTAAATCTAATGGGTTTGTCTAAAAAGAAATTGTTCAACAGGGAAATTGCAAACTGAAGTAAGAGCTTCAAAATAGTTGCAAGTTGCATTAGTTTATAAAGGTAACCAGGGGAGTTGCAAAGGAGAGTTACAATAATTGGTTTACATTTAAGCCCCATATTATGAAGGGTTTTATAAAGCAGAGAATACTCATATTTAGAGGGTTTTATAAAGCAGAGATTGGTTATTATATCATAGATATCTATTTCTGGTAGGTTATAGCTATGGGACTGAAACCAACTTATTGCCAATTGTTGCTTAAACTGCAGCTTGCACAGGATATGCTTTTGTTTTTAAGCCCCACTTTTATTTTTAACTTTTGACAAAGGCTCCTATGACTTCTCAAAAAGGGGACTGCTCCAGCACGCTGTCAATTTGTTTTATTTAACAACTTCCTCCTTTCCAAAGCGAAGCTTCTTTGAAGTATATGCCACGTAGATAGCCACTGCTTACTTTTCTTTCTTCCAACCGTACACCATTGTTTTCTGATCATTCCTCTTTTCTATCGACAACTTAGATTCTTGATCAATATCTTCCTTCCATATAGCTTTAACACTGTCATCTAGCTGATCTCAGCAACTTTGTTATGTCCTATCAAATAACCTATCCTCAAGGCTCTTTTATCTTTTCATTCACACACTCCTTAGCCATGCACATCGATACTCACATGCCAGGCCTTATAATGAAAAACAATGGCCCTGCACTCAAAATCTATATATAAGAAGAACTTAACAATTATGCATCAGCATAGGTACTATGTTTTCAGATCACCTATACCAGTGCTATTTTCATCTGAATATTATAACCATATATGTGGTAGAACTTATCTCTATGGTATTATCATTTATTCCTTTAAATATTCATGTATTTTAAAAATTATACTCAATATTCTATTCTTTATATTTACCCATATATTTATCATTTCTAGTGCTCTTTCCTATAAATTTGCATTTCCCCGTAAATCCAAGTTGCCATGTAGTGTCATTTCCCTTCATCCTGAAGACCTTGCTTTAGCATTTCTTTTTTTTAACTTTTATTTTAGAATTTAGATTTCCATAAAAGTTACAAGATATTACAGACTTGCTGTATACTCATCAAGCTTCCCTAATTTTTAACAAATTACATCAGGACGGTATATTTTAACAGCTAATGAAGCAATATTGATCTATTACTATGAACTAAATTCCATATTTCATTAGAATTTCAATGGTTTTTCCCCAGTGTCCTTTTTCTGTACAAAGGTCCTATCCAGGGTTTGAATTGGTATGGTTCTTTCTCTCATCAGGAAAACCACAAAGGTGAGGTGCTGTTATAACAATATTAAGGGCTCATGCTTTCAACGTGACTTATCGAGGAAAAGGTTTACCTCGATTACCAGGCCAAGGTAGTGTTTACTAGCTTTATTTATAGTAAATATATACATACAGATATCCCCTCCATATCCATAATTCACTCTTTTGAAGAAAGTCACTAAGTGCAGCCCACCGTAAAGGGTAGAGAGTTAGCTCCACCTTCAGGAAGAGGAATATCAACGTAAACTACCTGGAATTTCTCTGTATATGGTATTTTCCATTCTCCATTCTTTCTATTTACTTATTTAATAATTGATATACCAAATTTAGAATTTCTTTTAGCACTGTCTCTGAAAAATTCTATCTGCTTTTGTTTGTAGGAAAATATCTGCTTTACTTATTTATTTGAAAGAGAATTTCACTTGATATAGAATTCTTAGGTAGCAGTTTTGTTTGGTTTTGCTTTGTTCTTTGAACACTTTAAGTATGTCATGCCAGTGTCTGCTTGGTTCCCATTGTGCCACATGAGAAGTCTGCCGTTGCTCTGACCATTGTTTAAGTGCATATGAAATGGTGGGGAGCTTTTCCCCTGGGTGCTTGCAAGAGTCTGTCTTTACCTTTGGCTTTCTGCAGCTTGACTGTGATGTGCCTCGGAGTGGTTTTCTTTGTGTTTATTGTATTTGGGTATTACGGAGCCTCTGGGATTTGCAAATGGATGTTTAAAGTTTAAACCAGATTTGGGGATCTTTGAACTATTATTACTCTAAGCTTTTACTGCCTATTTTTGTTCTTCCTCTCTAGGGTTCTAATTACATATATGTTTGATATCCTGAAATTTTCTCACGAGCATCTGAGTTTCTGATCATTTTTCACTATTTTTCAGATTGCATTAATAATAAATATTATAATATTTATATATTTTTTATATATTAATATTTATTCAAGTTCACAAATTCTTTTTCTGCCATCTCTAGTCTTTTGATGAGCCACCTAATAAATATTTTATTTCATTTGATCTACTCTTCAAATCTAGAATTTCCATATTTTAGTTGCCGTTTTCTTTGCTGAGCTTCCCTATCTACTCATTTATTGATATACTTTCATATAATTCTTTGAACATATTTCTAATTACCACTTTGAAGTTTTTATCTGTACAGCCAACACTGCGGCCCACTCCAGGATAGTTATAAAGACTGTGACTTACCCTGAATGTGAGTCACACTTTCCTGTTTTCTTAGAAAACTAAATTCTTTCCATTTTCAGTGGAAAGCCAGACGTTGTAGACAGTATGATACAGCAACTCTAATTGCTGTTATGTTACTTTGAAGATGACTGGGAGTTTTTTTATTGTTGTTCTAGAAGTCAGTTAACTATCCTGTTTTCAAATTGCAACTTTTGTCTTTTCCACATCTGCAGTGGCTGATATCTCTGCTTAGCTCCCCATTCCTACATTTTCAGCCTGCACTCTGTGATTTCCCTGATGCTAGCATAATTCATTAGTCAGTGATGAATTTGAGTAGAGATGGGGTTAGTTCTGTGGTTTCCTTGCTTCTAGGGACTCTCCTTTTAATTTTCAGGGGCTCTTTTGGCCTCAGGCTCTATCCTGTAAGAATATGTAAGGTTTCAGTTTCTTGCCACTCAAGATGCAATATTTGAGAAATATTTTCAGTTTAGAACAAATTCAGAGATCTGACCCCAATGTAGTTCTATCTCCCAATAGTAGATTTGTTTATAGCCTCTGCTTTCTTTTTCACCAGGTCCCTTGTGGCCTTTCCTACACATGAATAATTTATAACTTTCAGGGAAGTATTTGGACAGAGTTTATACTTAGGATTTGAGTTTCACTAACTCTACTATTCTCTAGATGACACAACTCCTCTTTTAAATTTATAGATGTTTTCCCAGCCCTAACCTCAGAACATTTAGCTAGTTAAACTTCAGTTTTTCCTGCCACTGGGATATGAGAGTACATTTGGGGCCAAAAATCCACTTACTCACAGCTCTTGCCCCTTCCAATTGCAGGTAGGTTTTCATTGGGTGTGTGTATGTGTGTTTTGCAAGAATAAGCTCTCTGAATTGTCAGCTTTAGATGCCTTTAAATCATTTCATAATTATTTTATCCAGTTATTACTATCTACAGAGAGTTAGCACAGTCATTTCACTTCTCCACCATTATCACAAGTGTCCGTCATGTTAAAGTTTAATTTGCAAATCCACTGATTATGAAGTTGTTATAGACAAGTATACATGTATGCATATGCCTAATCAGTCTTTTATCTGTTTTTTCTACTGGTATTTCAAGTATACATGGTAAGACAAGTATACATGTATGCATATGCCTAATCAGTCTTTTATCTGTTTTTTCTACTGGTATTTCAGCCTTTATATTATCCATTGGTGGGGGTATTTTATATATTCTGCATATAAGTCCCTTAATGGATGCATATATTATGAATAAATTATCCCTGAGTGGAACTTAACTTTTTACTTTCTAAGTGGTAAATGAAGAGAAGTACTTAGTTTTAATATAGTACACTTTATCAACTTTGTCATCATTGTTAACATTTTTTGGGTCCTATATAAGAAAACTTTGCCTAGCCCAAATTCAGTAAGGTTTTATTAAAAAGGCTTTATTGTTTCACTTTTCACATTTAAAGCTGCAATCTATATGGAACTGTTTTTGGAGAATGTGCTGCACACTTTAGGTAAAGTTTTATCATTTTTCCATATTATCATTTAATTGCCCTAGAATTATTGTATGATGAACCTTTTGCCACTTTGCCATAATCAGGTGACAATATATTATATCCTGTAAGTATATGCCCCTATTTATTTAGGCTTTCAATGAATTTCTCTCAGTAAGATTTGTAGATTTTCACTGTAGAGGTCTGACAAATATTTTGTTAGGTTTTTCTATGTATTTGAAGGTTTCAATCATGCTGTAAATAGTATCTTTCAGTTTTATTTTCTATTTCAACTTTCTGTCTGGTAGAAGTACATTGACATATTTATTTTGTGTCCAGTGACATTGTTAAGTATAGTTAATTCTAATCTTTTATCTATACTCAGATTTCATCTGTAAGTTGTGACAATGTTATTGCTTATTTCCAATTCTTACACCTCTTTTTTTCTTTCTTGCCCTACGGCACTGAATAGAATCTAAATTACAATGCTGAATATAAATAATGAGAGTGGGCATTGTGGTCTAATGGCCAATATGTCAGGGAGAGTTTTAAGTGTTTTACTAGTAAATTTGATTTTACTGAAATTTTATAGATAATTACCAATTAAGATAATTTCTTTATATTTCTATTTTTCTTATAGTCATCATAAATTTGTAGTGATACAAGCAAATGCTTTTTGGCATCAATTGATATGTTCATTTGATTTTCATTGTTATATTATGAATTTCATTGATTGTCCAAGCTCTATAATAATATGCATTATTTCTTAACACGTAACTTTAAGCAAATCAGAGAATGCATCTGTTGACTGAGGATGACAGAGCTGCCTCATCTAACTAGTGGGGCCAGTGGGAAGAATACATGGGATAATGTATGGCAACATGCTTTAAAAACTTACAGAACACTATGCCAATGCTGGGGATAAAAGAAAGTGAATTCTAAAAAGATAAGAAATGAAAAATAATACTGCATATCTTCCTTCAATCCATGCCTTGCAGAAGGAGCTGACTTTTCTCACAATGGAAAGTGTCAAAAAGTAAAGAAGTATCCCAGATAAAGAGATTGTAGAAACCCTGAGAAACAGGTCAGTGGAGGAGAGAGTCAGGAGACAGTTCTGGGGCAGCCGTGGAGAAAAAAGACCACATGATTTAACTCCTACGGAAGTTAACCAAATAATGCTCCATTTTAGGAGCCAGTCCTCTTGAGTGGGGGCATTATTTTAGAATGCAAACTGTCATAAAACAGCTTTTCAGGACTTTGTTCTCACCTTAATTTAAATGCATTGGTCTTGAAAGGTCAAAAGTAAAGCCCAAATCCCAACTTACTGCCCTACTTGATTTTTGTTGGTAAGAAGAAATACACTTCCATAGAGTAACCAGAGTCCAGAAAATGGAGATTATTCCGTTTGTGTGAAAAGTTTCCTTCAAATTTATACCTTAAAAAAATTCATCTACAAGTATCTCTCTAACCCACAGTAGTAAATACATATATAAGATTTATGTCCTGAAAAATACTAAGTAAGTTAAAGCTACATATCTTGATGAATACTTGTTTCAAATGTTCTTATACTTGGCCTCAGGACAATAAACTTTCAATTGAAAAGAGAAACAAAATGTTTAATAGGTTGCAAGCCTGCAAGACAAAAACTATGATTGTTTCCCATTTTCTGTACCCTCTGCAGGTTAGTGGTGCTAAATAAATGTTAAATGATTGTAAAACCTGACTTGAAAGGAAAAGACTGTGAAAGGGAGCATATATCATCTTGGTAACTATTACAGGAGCACTTACAAGACTACTAATGGTTAATGCAAACCTTTGAGAAAATATAAGAGTAAAAGCCTCCTTGGTGAAAAGTTCCTGAAAGCTAAGTTTTCAGGTCCCCAGATATGTGGGCTATGACTATGGCTTTGTGGGGTCCATGGTGTACCCCCAGACCCTAGCACAGCGCTTGGCACGTGACTGGCTTTCAAAACTATTTGTTAAATGACTCTATAAAGAACATCGAAGTGATGGATTTCTTCTCCTTCTCTTCCTCTTTCTTCTGAAGGATATCATATATGGATTCATATGCATGGAAACTAAGGGTTTTCTCATGTTCTGACCTTTCTCTGCAAGTCAGTTATTCCAAATTTAGAGATGGCTGCCATGGAATGGATTAAATGAGGGAGGAGATTCATGGCCATGGGTTTCTTTTTCATCTCCACAAAAGCCCTGGGACAGTCATCACCACTTGATACCTCACTTACGTGATAACCTTCTTCAAGCAAAGATTTCAGGGATTAGACATCGGCAAAGGGGCCAGAGGAGATGGTTTAAATGTAATTCGTAAGTGTTTACTTGTAGTGCAGCAAAACCTTCAAATAGCTTTAACTTTCTACCTTCTCCATTTGTCTTTGTCTCCATTTGGCTATGCATCTATTAATCCTGATTTGAAACATCAGTACATCTCTGACTTTCACTTTCCTTGTGCATATTCAAACATTCGTCATTTCTTGAGCATCATCTTTATGCCAGGCATCTTGGTATTTCTAGAAAAGATACAGGCATGACCCTCAAGAGACTCATGATTTAGTCCTCAAGTTATCACCCACCTTAAGCACTCACTAATAATTACAATAGTCATTTTCCCTACAGCATACTTACCTATGTCTTCAGTGACTCCCAATTACTTACAAGATAAAGCACATATTTCATCTTCTATATATTTATGTTGTGGCAGGTTCTGCCAGATATCTATCCATTATCCATACCTTACTAACAGAACCTTGACCTTAGCTGAGGCATCTAAACTCAAACAATTCTTTAACCACCATTGAAGTGAAAGTAGCTATGTAACAATTTCTGGCCAATGATATACAGCAGAAATTTCTAAGTGGGACTTCTGTGAAAACTTTATAAAGGAGAAAAATCAGAAATAAAAGTAGGGACATTACAACCAGATCTTACAGAAATTAAAAGGATTATAAGAGAATACTATGAATAACTGTATGCCAAAAAATTAACAATTGTCCTAGATGAAATGGAAAAATTATCTGAAACACAAAATTTTCCTAAACTGACTCAAAAAGAAGAGAAAATCTCAACAGGCCTATAACAGATTGAATCAGTATTCAAAACTTATGAACAAAGAAATTCCAGAACCAGGTGGCTTCACTGAGGAATTCTATTAAACATTCAAAGAAGAATTAATACAAATCCTTTTCAAACTCTTCCAAAAAATTGAAGATAAGGGAACTTTTCCTAACTCATTTTGTGAGACTAGCAATATGTTGATTCCAATGACAAATGAAGACTTCATAAGAAAGATTATGAACCAATTTTCCTTATGAGTGTAGATAAAAATACTCAAATTTTCAAAGAAAATATTAGTAATTTAAATCCAACAGCATATTTAAAGGATTGTATGCCATGGCAAGGAGACTTTATCCCAGGAATGCAAAGGTGATTAAACATTAGAAAATCAACCAATGTAATTCACCACATTAGCAGAATGAAGAGAGAAAAAAAAACACAATATCATCTTAATTGACAAAGAAAAGGCATTTGACAAAATCCCACATGCTTTTTTCAATAAAAAACACTCAGAAAAATAGGGATAGAAGAGAATTTTTATAACATGAGACATGGCATTTATGAAAAACCCACATCTAAGGTAATATTCAATGGTGAAGGATTGAAAGCTTTCCCCCAACATCAGGAGAAAGACAAGAATACCCACTTTTCCCAGTGCTATTCAACACTGTACTAGAAGTTCCAGCGAGAGAAATTAGGCAAGAGAAAAAAATAAAAGGCATCTAAATCAGAAAAGAAGAAGTAAAATTATCTCTATCCACAGATGACATGATATTTTATATAGACAATTCCAAAGAATCCAAAAGAAAACTAATGGAGTCAACAGTCAAATACTTCGAAGTTGTAGGGTATGAGATTAGCAATAGAAGTTGGTAGTGTTTCTATAGACCAGGAACAGACAATCTGCAATGGAAATAAATAAAATAATTCCATTTATAATAGCATCTAAAAGAATAAAATATCTAGGGATAAAATTTAACCAAAGAGGCTGTGGTGGTTTGAAGCTGTATGTGTCAAATTATTTGCTCTTAAAGTTAATCCACTCCTGTGGGTGTGGACATATTGTAATAGGACCTTTAGAGGAAGCTACTTCAGTTAAGGTGTGAACTACCTCATTCAAGAAAGGGTCTTAATCCTCTTATTGTAGTCTTTTATAAGTAGAATTAATAAAGAGAGAGAGAGAGAAAGCCATGGAAGCAAGAAGCTGGAAGCAACAAAACTCAGAAAAGAAGGGAAAGGCTAGCAAACACTACCTTGTGTCTTGCCATGTGCCAGAGGACCCAGAGATTTCCAACAGCCAGTCTCTGGGAAGAAAGTATTGCCTTGATGATGGCTTGATTTGGGCATTCACAGAACCTCAAACTGTAAGCTAATCAATTTCCATTTTTAAAAGCCAACCAATTTCATGGTATCTTTTATCAGCTACATAGCAAAATAAAATATAGGTGAAAGACTCGTACTCTGAACTACAAAACATTCTGAAAGTAATTAAAGTAGACTGAAATTAACAGCAAGGATTAGAAGATTTACAATGCACAATGTCAATATGACCCAAAGTAACCTACAAAATCAACACATCTGTAAAAAATTATAGCAGCCTCTTTTGCTGAAATGGAAAAGCTAATTCTCAAATTCACATGGAATTGGAAGTGGCAACCAGTCTTGAAAAAATCAATCTTGAAAAAGAACAAAATTGGAGGTCTTACCCTTTCCTATTTCAAAAGTTACTGCAAATCCACAGTAATCAAAACAGTGTGGTACTGGCATAAAGATAGACATATAGACTAATGGAATAGATTTTTTTAAAAACACCCATGTATCTATGGCCAACTGATTTTCGACAAGTGTGCCCAGTCCACTGAATAGAGGAAGAATAGTCTCGTCACCAAATGCTACTGAGGAAAATGATATTCCCATGCAAAAGAATGAAGTTGGAACCTGAACTCAATCCATAAAAAATTAACTCAAAATGGATTAAGGATCTATACACAAAAGCAAAAACCATAAATGTCTTAGATGAAAAAATAGGGGAAATCCTCCATGAGCTTAGATTTGGCAGTGACCTCTTATATATGGTACCAAAAGCACAAAGAACAACAACAAAAAAGTTGGATAAAATAGGTTTACCAAAATTAAAAATGTTTGTGCATCAAAGGACATTAATAAGAAAGTGAAAGACTACCTACACAATGGGAGAAGATAGTTGCAAATCATTTAATTGCATAAAGGTTTAATATTCATAAAAAATAAATACTACAACTTAGCAATTGTTGTGGGGCGCACCGAAAGAGAGACCACACAATTCAAAACTGCAAGCCAACTGGGAGTCTTTACTAGCCGGCCGGTGACTGCCTCAGAAGCCTCCCAGAAGGAAGATTCAGGGAGCAGCCCCCAGAGGTTTTCAAGGTGTGCTTATAAAGGCTAAAATTATGTTGTGGTTTTGCAGTTGCTAGCAAGCAAGCGTCTCATAGAAGCAGAAAAATGCCGTTAGCTGTTGCCAAAACACATCCTGTTCCCTCGTTCCCTAACACTGGTTATTGTTGAACTCTTGGGGACTTCCCCTGCTCGGGCCTGATTGATTGCTCCTGGCCCTCCACATTCCCCACTGGTTTTATGAGAGAATCAAATCATTGTTTCTTCATTTTGATTATAAATCTGTTGATATTGGGTTCCAAGGACTAATAATGTAACAGTTTGTATTTTCTTTGCACATATGAGGTCAGACAGTGGATTACACAGGGCCCAAACATGAAGCCTAATAATATGAGAATTAGGCCCTGCTACGGTGGACGAGAGCGTGGTCAGCCACGGGGACCAGGAAAATAAGTTTCCACATCACTGGCAGGGGTCCCGTCCACCGAGCCTCCAAGGTGGCTGGCTGAAGCTCCTTTATCCAGACCAGGTCTCCGGGCTGCACCTGAAATAGGTCTTTTTTAGGGGCAGGATTGGTTGGCCCCGGATGGGCTGCCTTCACCAGTTCCTGAGTTTGCTGGGTGGCAGATTGCAGGGCCTGTAATGATTTTAGAAGAGAATGGTTATTTAATTCAGCTATTGTCTCTTCCCCCAATTTAGGAATTAGCAGGGGTGGTCGCCCAAACATGATTTTATATCGGGTAGTTCCCTTAACATAGGGAGTACATCTAGTCCTTAGGAGGGCAAATGGAAGGAGACTCACCCAGTTTTCACCAGTCTCGAGTTTTAGTTTATTCAAAGTTTCTTTTATTGTTCTATTCATTCTTTCAACTAGCCCTGAACTCTGTGGCCTATAAATACAATGTAATTTCCATTTGATATTTAATATTTTTGCTAACAATTGGGCAACTTGGGTGATGAACGCTGGCCCATTGTCGGACCCCATTGCAGTCAGGAGGTCAAATCGGGGGACAATTTCAGAAACTAGCTTTTTACGACTATTTATGCTGTCTCCTTTCTGGTAGGAAATGCTTCAGTCCATCCAGAGAAGGTGTCGATGAAGACTAACAGGTACTTGTATCCATATGGACCAGGTAATATTTCTGTGAAGTCTATTTCCTGCTGTTCTCCCGGGGCTTGTCCCCTCAGCCTGGTTCCTTGGGGTATTTCTTTCCCTCAGCCAGAATTTACCAGGGTGCAGATGTGGCATCTGGACGATACCTGCTGGGCTTGTTGTTGCAATCAGGGAATGTAGTAATCTCTCTGTAAGAGTTCAGTTAGTTTCGTACTGCCCAGGTGTGTACTTTGGTGAACCTGGGCAACCAAATTGTACCCCAGGTGCTCTGCCACTAGGATTCTCCCATCCGGGAGAATTTTCCAACCATCCAGATCTGTTCTAGTGCCCAGAGTTTCTCCCAGTCTACTTTCTTCCCTGGTATATTTTGGAGGGCTCAGCAGCACTCACCCCAGTAAAACAGGAAGTATCTGCATCGTCCCTACTGGTTTTTGGGCAACCTCTTTTGCCATTTTATCAGCCAGGGCATTTCCTCTGGCAATCTGAGTTTTGGCAGTCTGATGTCCTTCGCAATGCATAATGTTGCCTTTTTGGCAACAAGATAGCTTCTAGCAAGGCGAGTATCTCTGGTATATTTTTTATTTCCTTTCCTCCCAATGTCAAAAGTCCCTGCTCCTGATATAATGCCCCATGGACTTGCGCAGCTGCAAAGGCGTATCTGCTGTCCGTGTAGATGTTAACAACCTTTCCTTTTCCCCACCTTAGAACATGGGTCAGAGCTATTAGTTCGGCCTTCTGAGCCAAAGTCCCATGTCCTAGGGCCTGAGCCCAGATGACCCAGTCCACAGTTACCACCGCTGCCCCCACATACCTGATTGCCTCCAAGACATAATTGCTCCTGTCTGTATATAATTCTTCATCAGGATTTGGTCAGGGGTTGTGGGTGAGGTCAGCCCTCAGGTTCGTGAAAGATTCCAAGATCTCGCAACAGTCATGGATGGGCTCAGAAGGGTTGTCATCTGGAAGCAAGATGGCGGGGATAAGAGCTGCCATTTTTAGGAAGTGGATTCTTGGGGGATCCAGTGGCAATACCTGATACTGGGTTATCTGGGCATTTGAGAGCCATCTCTCAGGTGGGCTCCTTAGTAATGTTTCTACTGAATGTGGAGCCACTATGTGTAAATCCTGTAGCAGAGTTCATTTAGATGCTTCGTTTACCAAAATGGCAGTGGCAGCAATGGCTCGGAGGCAGCTTGGCCACCCAGCCACCATGCAGTGTAGTCTTTTAGACAGGTAGGCAACTGGCCTTTTCCATGGCTCTAGCATTTGGGTGAGGACTCCTTTTGCTATTCCTCAGGTTTCAGCAACATGTAGTTGAAAAGGTTTGGACAGGTCAGGCAAGGTTAAGGCAGGGGCTCTCACAAGCGCTTGTTTCAGTGTTTTAAAAGCTTTTTGCTCAGCCTAGGTCCAGGTTAGAGCTTCCTCCTTTCCCACTGTGCTAGTGTACAGGGGTTTTGCTATTTCTGCAAACCCAGGAATCCAGAACCGGCAATATCCAACTGCTCCTAAAAGCAGATTGCCTTTTTGTTTTTGGTTGGGGTATTTTTAGGATAGCTTCAACCCTATTAAAAGACAGAGCTCATTTTCCCCCTTCTAATTCATACCCTAAGTATGTTGCTGAACTGGTGCAGAGTTGGGCTTTTTGGCTGAGACCCAATAGCCCAACTGGGCTAGTTCCTGTAACAAGTTTTCAGTTGCCTTTTTGCAGTCTTACAGGTTATTAGTTGCCAGTAAGAAGTCATCCACATATTGTAGAAGGGTTATCTCTGGATGCTCTTGTCCAAAATGAGCCAGATCCTGGCCTAAGGCCTCATCAAACAGGGTGGGAGAATTGTCGAAACCTTGAAGCAACCGAGTCCAGGTTAGTTGTCCAGAGAACCTCCCCTTTGGGTCAGTCCATTCAAAAGCAAATATGGGTTGACTTACCGTGGCCAGGGGAAGCGGAAAGAAGGCATCCTTTAAGTCCAGAACAGTGTAGACCTGCTGGCTGGGAGGTAACAGGCTCAAGAGCGTATATGGGTTAGGCACAGTGCGGTGAATGGTTTCAATTCTTTTGTTTACTTCTCAGAGATCTTGCACTGGCCGGAAATCGTCGGTCCCAGGTTTTTGGACCAGGAGAAGGGGCGTGTTCCAGGCCGAATGGCAGGGACTACAATACCTGCCTCCAGGAGTCTTTTGCTATGGACTGCGATGCCCATATCATCAGGGGTGGTGGTGCTAGTCAGCTGGACAACAATGAGGGGCCAATGGGCAGCTAATCCTGGTAGGTTAGTTTCTGCCCATATGCCTTGTATTTTTTCTTTAAATTCCTGCACATATGGGCCTGGGGTCGGCGGCACCACCTCTGCAGTAAGTAAATACTCTTTTGATAAGGGACAAGTGAGGAGGATTGCTGAGGGGGTTGTATTGAAGGAGAGCTCAGCCGAATCGTTTTTGAAAGACATAGTGGCATGTAATTTCTGGAGAAGGTCTCTCCCCAAAAGGGGGTACGGACACTCTGGCATTACAAGAAGCGAGTGAGTGACAGTTCCTTCCCCAAGGTTAGTGATCCTAGTCTTAGTCCATGGGTAGGACTCTGTCTTCCCCGTTGCTCCCTGTACGGGGATTTTCTCCTTAGATATGGGCCCTTCTGCCTGCTGGAGGACAGAGAAGGTTGCCCCAGTGTCCACAATAAATTTTATAGGCTTGTCCCCAATTTCTGATGTGACCTTGGGCTCCCGGGGGCTCAACGGAATGGCCCCATCAATTCACCTCTTCAACCAGAATGGGGGCTGGTTTCAGTCCTTTAAGTCCTCTTTTAGGGCATTCATTTTCCAATGTCCATTCTCTTTGCAGTAGGTGCATTGGTTTGCACCTAGGCCCAACCTTTTTCCTTGGTTCCCCTTTCTTTTTTTCAATGGTTTCCCATCTACCTTTTTGTTTTTCCTGTTCAGCCATTGAGGATACTAAAATTTTGGTTATTTTTCTGGACTGCATGGTCCCAGAGTCATCTCTGTTATTAAAAGTCTTTTAGGCAATCTCTATCAGTTCAGACAGCACTTTACCCTCAAATCCTTCTAATTTCTATAACTTTTTTCTTTTATCTGGGGCCGACTGGGTGGCAAATGCTATATTTACAGCTCACCTATTTTCGGGTGCCTCTGCATCTACAGGGATGTACAAGCAGTATGCCTCAAGGAGGTGCTCAAGTAAAGCGGCCAGAGATTCGTCCAGCTTTTGTGCGGTTTCGCTTACCCGAGACAAGTTGATTGGCTTCTTGGCCGCCACTCGTATCCCCTGGAGCAGAGTCTGGCGATACCAATCGAGAGCCTCCTTACCTCTATCCGTGTTGGGCTCCCATCCAGGATGGGTGGAGGAGAACACAGCCTCTAATAGGGTTGATTCAGTAGCAGGTTGTCTATCAGGTCCAAGAATTAACTTCCTCACCTCTCTCCTGACTCGATCTCATTCCTCAGAGGTGAAGAGGACCTGGAGGAGCTGTTGGCAGTCATCCCACATGGGCTGGTGGGTAAAAAAGACAGTCCCCAAGAGGGAGATGAGCCCTTGGGGCTTTTCAGAGAAAGAGGGATTCTGGTTTTTCCAATTATACAGATTGCTAGAGGAAAAGGGGACATAGACCATGAAAGGTGGGCGGTCATCCTCCAGGGCAGGTCCAACCTGCCTCAAGGCTAAAATTGGAGTTCCGGGAGAATCCAGTGATTGTGCACCAGAAGAAGGGTGGTAAGCAGAGCCACTTCTGGTATGGGGGGCACTGAAGGTCACCTCCCGGCTATCAGAGGGGCTGGTTGCCGCCTCTTGGCCATTTCTCCCCTCTGGCCTTAGAGGGGGCGGAGGGGCTGTTGGGTATGGGGGAGGGTCTATTAAAAGTGGATCCTCTGATGGTCCTGTCAATATGGGACCCCATTAGTTTTTTCTTTTTGAGAGGTTTTTATTAAGAGGGCCGTTTTGGCTCTGGGGGGGGGGGGGTCTTTCTTTTTGGGACCCCAGGCAAGACCATAACCACTTGGGTTTTTCTGTTAAAATTTCAATCCAAATTAGTATATAGGGGATTTGGTCAGGGTGGCCTGGATCACCAAAAATCGTCCTTTGGACTTTATAAGCTATAGATAGGTCTGTGGTTCCCTCAGGAGGCCACCCAGAACCAAAAATCAGCCACACCCGTGAGCAGAATTTTTCCAAGTCGAAGGTGCTGGCAGGGGCTCCACAGACTCTGGCCTTCTGCTGAAATTCCTGGAAATGTTTCAAAAAACATTGAAGGGGAGTACAGACAGATGAACTTGACTGACCCACGGCAATTATGACAAGAACAACAGAGAATGTGACGAGACCAACAATTGAGAGGAGGGACAAAACGAACCAAGACAAACAAAGTGTTACCCCTAATTGATTCCTAACCAGAATCCAGGGCAATGTCTTGCTCCAGGACTGGACCTTGGAAGTAATGCTGTGTCCAGCCTTCCAGAGGTCCCCACTGGATCCAATAACAGACCTGTACTCACTGGTGAGGTTTCCAGAAACAGATGCCTCCACCAGATTTTGTATAATTTTGGAGGGTCCTGTAGAACCGGTCCAGTTCCTGGTCCTTGCCTGGGGCGGAGGAACGTCTCTCCGAGGCCTTCCCCTAGGCTGGACCACAATTCTGGGAATGGTCCCCAGGACCTGTGGTCACCAGAAGTCCCGTTAGGGACGATCTCGCTGGGGCCTCCAAATGTGGGGCGCACCAAAAGAGAGACCACACAATTCAAAACTGCAAGCCAACTGGGAGTCTTTATTAGCTGGCCGGCGACTGCCTCAGAAACCTCTAAGAAGGAAGATTCAGGGAGCAGCCCCCAGAGACTTTCAAGGTGTGCTTATAAAGGCTAAAATTATGTTGTGGTTTTGCAGTTGCTAGCAAGCAAGAGTATCACAGAAGCAGCAAAATGCTGTTTAGCTATTGCCAAAACACATCCTGTTCCCTCAGTTCCCTAACACTGGTTCCTGTTTAACTCTTGGGGACTTCCCCTGCTCGGACCTGACTGATTGTTCCTGGCCCTCCACAGCAATAAAAGGAAAAACAATTTAAAAATGCAAAAAGAACTTAAGCAAACAGTTCTCAAAAAAAAATATATATATATATACAAATGACTAATAAGTACATGCAAAGATACTCAATAACATTGCTCATCATGTAAATGTAAATCAAAATTAAGAGATACAACTCCACATCCACTATTAATAGCCATAGATTGGCTATTAATAAAAATGACCATACGAATTGATGAGGATGTGAAGAGGTTGGACTTCTTATACGTTGTTGGTGGGAATGTAATTTGGTGTAGCCAGTGTAGAAAACAGTTTGGTGGTTCTTAAAATATTTAAACACAGAACTACCATATGACTTAGCAATCCCACTCCTAGGTATATGCCCAAATAATTGAAAGCAGGGACTCAAAACAGATGCTTGTACACCTATGTTCATAGCAGCATTATTCACAATACCCAAAAAGTGAAAACAACCCAAGATTCCATTGAGGGATGAATGGATAAATACAATGTATTATATACATGTGATGGTTGGTTTCAGGTGTCAACTTAGCCAGGTGATGGTTCCCAGTTGTCTAGTCAGGTGAGCACTAACCTAACTGTTACAGCAAGGATATTTCATGGCTGGTTGATACAGAAGGCTGGTTTGTTAAATCATCAGTCAGTTGATTGCATCTGTGTCTGATTATATCTGAAATCAACTAAGGGGGTTCCTTCCACAAACGAGCATCCATTCAGTTGGATTTGATCCAATCAGTTGAGGACTTTTAAGAGAGAAGGGAGAATTTTCACTGCTGCTTCGGCCAGCGAGCCTTTCCTGTAGAATTGGTCTAGATCATTCATCAAAGGTGCCAACCCTGCAGCCTGTATAGATTTTAAACTCTTGTGAACCCATGGCTGCATGAGACACTTTTATAAATCACATATTTATAGATATCTCCTGTTGGTTCTGTTTCTCTAGAGAACCCTGACTAATACAGTTTGGTACCAGGAATGATTTCTTAGGAACAAAATGTTAAAAATTTATTTTGCAATTGGTTTTCTACCCTGATTAGACTTAAAGGCACAAATAACTCATTCCGGTAATCAAGACGGTACTGACAGTCCATGGTGTGAACTGGCAATGGATATGTCCAAAATATCATGATCTGATTATGCTAATTGTACGCTTCTACAAAGCAAGGCTCTGGGTGAGAAGGTTTTTAACAAGGTAACAGAGTTTTCTGGAGTTAAGATGTATAATGATGTTAGCGTGTTGTACTTAGATACGCCAGACAGTTATGAGGGAAAGGGATGAGCCGAAGGCTGCAAATTTACAACTTAAGCACCATGTGAAAGATGTAAAGGATTCTATGTGTGCCTCAAAAGAAAATCTTATTTCCTGTGGCCTCTAACTTGAGATCTCTGAAGACCAGACCCAGAGCCTCATTGTACAGCTAGTAGATTTATCATGTAAACTACAATCTCAGCCTTGCAGGGTATCTGCTGCGAAAGTAAGAGCTTTGATTGGAAAAGAAGGGGACCCTGAAACTTGGGATGGGGATATATGGGTTGATAATGATGGGAATGGGGACACGGAAACCTGGATTCTGCTGAGTCTTTGTTAAATAGACCTGTAATGGTCTGCCCTGGGGAAACAGCCACCCCACTCCAGCCTGCCCTGAGGAGGCAGCTACCTGACCCCTAGCCTCCTTGAGGAAACAGCTTCCCAGCCTTGATTCCACACTGAGGGGTCTGCCATCCCACTTCTGCGTAAAGAGATTAACCCTTCAGTGCCTGCTAAACCTGTAACCACCTCCCCAGGGGAAATAGCCCTCACCCCTCTGTCTGGAATGATTGATCCTATTTCACCAGATGAAACTGCAATGGAATGCCCTGTAATAACTGGCTTGAAAGACACCTCTAATTCTTTTCATGACCCACCCCACCACCCCTCTTTACTTCAAGACCTATAACTAGACTAAAGTCCCAAAAGACCCCAAAAGGTGAGGTACATAGTGTGACCCATGAGGATATATGCTATACTACAAAAGAACTGCATGAGTTTTCCAATTTATATAGACAGAAACTAGGGGAAAATGTGTGGGAATGGATAGTGATGGTATGGGATAATGGTGAAGGAATATAAAGTTGGATCAAGCTGAATTTATTTATATGGGCCCCGTGAGCAGAGATTCTGCATTCAGTGTTTTAGCTTGGGGGGTTATAAAGTGCATTAATGGTTTGTTTGCTGAAACATGGATTAAAAGGTGGCTGACATTACCTGAGGTTGAAATGCCAGAACTGCCCTGGTATAATGTAGATGAGGGGATCCAAAGGCTAAGAGAGATTGGAATGTTAAGAGTGGAATTATGGAAGACCTGCTCACACACCCCAGGAATGTTCAGAGGATGCACCTTTCACCAGGACTTTAAGGAATAAATTTGTAAGACTATCTCCATCATCCCTGAGGAGATCTGTAGATGCACTTCTCTGTAGGTCAGATATTACTGTGGGAACTGCTGTCACTGAGCTGGAATCCTTACACACAACGGGGAGGATTAGATTCCGAGTAAGCAGAAGCCAGGTGGCAACAGTTAATCCCCAAAGACAAGGTGGGCATGGCCACCATAACGAACAGCAGACTCAAAGCAGCAGTCAAAATAATGTGACTCGCAGAGACTTGTGGCATAGGGTAGTAGATCATAGGGTGCCCAGAAGTTTCATAGATGGACAGTCTACTAAATTCTCATTTGAGCTGTATAAGCAGAAGAGTTCTAAGCCAAGTGAACAGAATTCTAACTTGAATTACAAAAGCAGAGAGTTATGGCCCTTTAATTAACTACCAGACTTGAGACAGTTTAGAGACCAACAACCCCTTGAATGAGAGGAAGGCCAAGCACTCTTGGGCAAGGGCACTGTCCAAAATGTGCCCTGTTAACCTTCCTCCCAGCCCTCCTCAAGGACACCTCAGCCTTTTACCAGGTAACCGTGCACTGGAGAAAAGGAAATGATCAGATATGTTGTGGATTACTAGACACTGCTTCAGAAGTGACATTAATTCCAGGAGACCCAAAACATCACTTTGGTTGACTAGTCAGAGTAGGAGGTTATGGAAGTCAGTTGATCAATGGAGTTTTAGCTCTGGTCCATATGTGGTTATTTTCCCAGTTGTGGAATGCATAATTGGAACCAACACACGTAACAACTGACAGAATCCTCACATTAGTTCCCGGACTCTTGGAGTGAGGGCTATTATGGGAGGAAAGGCCAAGTGGAAGCCACTAGAACTGCCTGTACCCAACAAAACAGTAAATCAGAAGCAACACCGGTTTGGGGAGGCATTTCAGAGATTAGTGCCACTCTTAAGGACTTGAAAGATTCAGGGGTGGTGATTCCCACCACATCCCCATTCAACTCTCCTATTTGACCTGTGTAGGAAGCAGATGGGTCTTGAAGGATGACAGTGGATTATCATAAACTTAACCAGGTGGTGACTCCAATAGCTGCCATTCCAGAGGTGATATCATTGCTTGAGCAAATCAGCACATCCCCTGGTACATGGTATGGAGCTATTGATATGGCAAATGCTTTTTTTCCTCAATTGCTGTTAGTAAGGACCACCAAAAACAGTTTGTGTTCAGCTGGCAAGGCCAACAGTATACTTTCACTGCCCTACCTCAGGGGTATATCAACTCTCCAGCCCTGTGTCATATTCTTGTCCACAGGAACCTTAATGGTCCCCTCACCTATGTCTCTCCAACAAGACATCACACTGGTCCACCGTATCAATAATATCATGTTGACTGGACGTAGTGGGCATGAAGTAGCAACTACACTAGACTTATTGATAAGGCATTTGTGTGTCAGGGGATGAGAAATAAATCCAACAAAACTACAGGAGCCTTCCACCTCAGTGAAATTTCTGGGTGTCCAGTGGTGTGGGACATGTTGAGATATCCCTTTTAAGGTGAAGGATAAGCTATTGTGTCTGGTGCCTTCTATGATCAAGAAAAGAGTTACAATGCCGAATTGACCTCTTTGGATTTTGGAGACAACATGTTTCTTATTTGGGTGTGCTACTCCAGCTCATTTACCAAGTGACCAGAAAAGCTGTTAGTGGGACCAGAACAAGATGAGCCTCAGCAAAAGGTCCAGGCTGTTGTGCAAGCTTCTCTGCCACTTGGGCCATATGATCCAGCAGATCTAATTGTGCTGGAAGTACTAGTAGCAAATAGAGATGTTGTCTGGAGCCCTTGGCAGGTCCGTACAGGAGATTCACAATGAAGGCCCTAAGAATTTCAGAGTAAAACCTTACCACCCTCTGCAGATAACTGTTCTCCTTTTGAGAAACAGATTTTGGCCTGCTACTGGGCCTTACTGGAGACTGAATGCTTAACCATGGGCCACCATGTTACCGTGAGACCTGTGTTGCTTTATCATGTTCTGGGTGTTGTCTGACCCACCAAGCCATAAAGCTGGCCATGCACAGCATCATTCCATCATAAAACAGAAATGGTGTATTAGCGATAGGGCTTGAGCAGGTCCTGAAGGCATAAGTAAGTTACCTGAGGAAGTGGCCCAAATACCTATGGCCCCCATTCCTGCCACATACCTTCTCTTTCCCAAAGCTATGACCTCTTGGGGAGTTCCCTACATTCAGATGACTGAGGAAGAGAAAACTTGGCCATGGTTCACAGACAGTTCTGCACGATATGCAGGTACCACCCCAAAGTGGACAGTTGTAGCATTATACCCCTTTCTGGGATGTCCCTGAAGGACACGGAGGAGGGGAAATCTTCCTAGTGGGCGGAACTTTGAGTAGTTCATATGATTGTTCATTTTGCTTGGAAGGAGAACTGGTCGGATGTGTGTTTATATACTGACTCCTGGGCTGCTGCTAATGGTTTGGCTGGATGGTCAGGGCCTTGGAAGGAGCATAATTTGAAAATTGGTGACAAAGAGACCTGGGGAAGAGGTATGTAAGTAAAACACCTGAAGATATTTGTGTCCCATGTGAATACTCACCAGAGGGTGACTTCAGCAGAGGAAAGTTTTAATAATCAAGTGGGTAAGATGACCTGTTCTGTGGATACAAGGATCTTCTTTCCCCAGCCACTCCTGCCATTGCCCAATGGGCTCATGAACAAAGTGGACATGGTAGTAGGGATGGAGCTTATGTATGGGCTCAACAAAATGGACTTTGACTCACCAAGGCTGACCTGGCTAAAGCCACTTCTGAATGCTCAAACTACCAGCAGCAGAGACCTACATTCAATCCCTGATAAAGCACCATTCCCCAAGGTGATCAGCCTGCTAACTGGTGGCAGGATGATTATATTGGACCACGTCCAATATGAAAGGGGAAGTGATTTTCTTCTAACTGGAATAGACATATACTCCAGATATGGATTTGCCTTCCCTGCATGCAATGGTTATGCCAAAACGATCACCGTTGGATTTACAGAATACCTTATCCACCATCACGTTATTCCACACAGCATTGCTTCTGATCAAGGAATCCACTTCATAGAAAATGAAGTGTGGGAATGGGTACATGCTTTTGGAATTCTCTGGTCTTACCATATTCCCCATCATCCAGAGACAGCTAGGTTGATAGAAGAGTGGAATGGACTATTTGAGACCCAATTACTGTGCCAACTAGTTGCCAATACCTTGCAGGGCTGGGGCAGTGTTCTGACTCAGTGTCCACTCTATGGTGCGATTTCTCCCATAGTCCAGGAATCAAGGGGTAGAAATGGGAGTGATACCACTCACTACCATCCCTCACTAGAAAAAGTTGTGCTTCCTGTCCTGGAAAACTTAAGCCCTGCTGATCTACAGGTCTTGGTTCCAAAAGGAAGCGTGCTCCCACCAGGAGACACAATTCCACCAGGCCACTCTGGTTTTCTCACACCTCTGAGTCAATAGGAAAGGAAACAGATTACTATGATGGCTGGGGTGAGTGATCTAGACTATTGGAGGAAATAGGACTGCAACTACACAATAGAGGTAAAGAACAGTTTGCCTATAATACAGAAGATCCTCTATGGCATCTCTTAATACTACCATGCCCTGTGATTAAAGTCAATGGAAATCTACAACAACCCAATCCAGGCAGACTACCAATGGCCCAGAAACTTCAGGAATGAAGATTTGGTTCACCCCACCAGGCAAAGAACTATGGCCAGCTGAAGTGCTTGCTAAGGGCAAAGGGAATATTGAATAGGCAGTGGGAGAAATTTGTGATAAATGTAAACTACAAGCACATGACCAGTTAGAGAAATGAGACTGTGGTGGTATGAGTATTTCCTCTTTGTTTTGTTATTAGTATGTTTGCATTTGTACCCAAAGCAAATATCTTGTTTTTCTCTATCTTATCCCCTTTATTAAACGACATAAGTTATATTGTTCATATTAAAGTATTTCAGTTATAGGATATCAAGCTTAAGAGTAAATGTTACTTAAGGATTAGTACCCAGTTCTGGAGAGATTTAGCATGTTTCTGGTTGTACACAGACAGGGCAGTTGATTACTATTAGGTGAAACATATGTCTGTTATTGTGTTCTATTTGGAGATTAAGTATGGTTTAAGGTGATTTGTATAACTGCCAAGTTGACAAGGGGTGACCTGCAATAATTAGGTTCAGGTGTCAACTTTGCCACGTGACAATGCCCAGTTGCCTGGTCAGACAAGCACTGGTCTGTTACTGCAAGGATATTTCATGGCTGGTTGATAAACCAGAAGGCTGGTTTATTAAATCATCTGATTATATCTACGATCAACTAAGAGTGTGCCTTCTACAATGAGAATCCAAACTGCTGGATTTAATCCAAACCATTCATGACTTTTAAAGGAGGAAGGAGAATTTTCCCTTTTTCTTCACCCTGCCAGCCTTCCTGTGGAGCTCGTCAAGGACCTTTATCAGAGTTGCCAGCCTCATGACTGCCCTACGGATTCTGGAATCTTGAATCCCCATGGCTTCATGAGACACGTTTATAAATCTCACATTTACAGATATCTCCTTTTGGTTCTGTTTCTCTAGAGAACCCTGACTA
This sequence comes from Tamandua tetradactyla, assembly GCF_023851605.1. Classification (NCBI taxonomy): domain Eukaryota; kingdom Metazoa; phylum Chordata; class Mammalia; order Pilosa; family Myrmecophagidae; genus Tamandua; species Tamandua tetradactyla. The sequence continues at coordinate 2,422,049 of NC_135338.1, forward strand.
ATACAACATACAATAGAATATTGTTCAGCTATATAAAGGAACTAAATTCTGTAATATGCTAAGACAGAGATGAGTCTTGAAACCATTATGTTAAGTGAAATAACCAGATGCAAATGAACAAATATTATATGATTCCACTTATATAAAGTATCTAAAATATGCAAATTAACAGAAACAAAGTAGATTAGAGATTATCAAGGGTGAGGGAGTGAGGGGGATGGGGGAATGGGGAATGCTTAATAGGTACAGAGTTCCTGTCTGTGATCATGAAAAAGTCTTGGTAATGGATGGTGGTGATAGGAGCACAACATTGTGATTGTAATTAATATTAATTCCACTGAAGTGCACATTTAAAAACAATTCAGATGGGAAATTTTGTGTTATATAGATATATGTAACCACAATCTTAAAAACTGACTGGAAATCAGAGAGACTGGGAGAATGAGGAGGTCTATGGAAGAGGCCACATGGAAAAGATCTGAGAGATGCTGAGAGTGGATCCTGGCCAAATAGCAAGACAAGAAGGATTTCAGTCCTACAACTGCTAGGAACTGACTTTTGATGACAAACTGCGGGATTTAGAAATGTATCTTTCTCTAGGTGAGATGTAGTCCACTGACACGCAGCCCTGTGAAGACTGAGCTAAAACACGGCAGGTTCCTGACTCATGGGAACTGTGAGATTATAAAAGGCTATTGTTTAAGCCATGTCCACCATGCAAAAAAAAAAAAAAACACTTCAGTGAAATGTGCATTTTACACTTTATCCCTCCCCTTCTCACTATCTGGAATGAGACCTGATACTGTAGGTATTTCTTGATCTAACCATGTGACAGTAAGCAAATGGACTAAAGCCACATGTCAAGGATGGCACAGCAAAAATATAGAGCACACTGCAGTGCCTAGTGGCACTGAGAAACTACTACCCCAGTCCTGGATTGCAGAACTCCAGATTTTTTCCATGAGAAAGAATCCTCTACCTTCCATCTTTATTTTAAACCACTGTTTAAAAGTCAGATTGCTGTTATCCAAACAATCCTAAATGACATATGTGCCTTCCAGATTTGGTCCCTGTCTCACTCCTGTACTGACCCCTTCTAATGTCAAGTTTATTGTCACCAAAGTGGGCCACAAGAGCACTTGGTGCTTTTGATTCTTTTCTTCACCTCTAGTGGATATGTGCCTTCTCTCCTTACTATCTAAATAGCCACCTCCTACTCTCATAACTTAAGGCAAGGTTGCAAGGTAGAAAGAACATGAGATGAGAAGAACATAGAAACATCAGGTTAGCCTAGGTTTGAATCCCAGTCACACCCCAAACCAACACCATGACAATGAATTTTAAACTCTGTGTTCCCGTTTCCCCATCTGTAAAATGAGATAAAAAATGCCAACTTCATATTTTAAGCAAGGCTATTTTAATCTGGCCCATGGCCTGCTTTTGTAAATAAAGCTTTACTGGAACACAGCCACACCCATTTGTCTACATTCTGTCTGTGACTGCTTTCATGCCACAATGACAGAGCCGAATAGATGTGACAGAGACTCTATGTCTTTCACGGCCTAAAATGTTTACTATTTGGCCTTGAGTTTTGAGTATCAGAGGAGGAAATGCATGCTAAAAGCCTATTACAGTATCAGCCCAGTAAGTGTAGAATGGAGGAGAATGCCCAGTAAATGGGAATGATGAGGTTATTGACAGAGAAGCCATGTGGCAGGGCAGAAGCTCTATCCAGAAGACTGATGGACTAGCTGCCAGCAGACCTTCTGGGAAGTCATTACAAATGTGGAGTCAGGTTCTCAGTCTTGCAATTCCAGAAATAATTTAGTCAGTGTCCTGGGAATAGGATCCTGTCACAGGTCAGATGTAAACAACTAAGTTCACAAGAACCTAATGGACACACAGCCTTGGCACGTGTGCTGGTTTGAAAAGATTATGTACCCTAGAAAAGCCATGTTTTAATCCTTACGCAATCTTGTGGTAGCAACACTTTCTTTTAATCCCTATTCAGTGCTATAGGTTGGAAACTATATCTCCACAGAGATGTGACTCACCCAGTTGTGACTATTAACCTTGGATTACAGGGAGATGTGACTTCACCCATTCCAGGTGGGTCTTGATTACTGTGCTGGAATCCTTTAAAAGAGGAAGCATTTTGGAGAAAGCTTGAGAATGATGACAGAGCTACAAGAGAGCCACTAGAACCACCAGAACCCATACAGCCAGGGGCCTTTGGAAATGAAGAAGGAAAACCCCTGGGGGAGCTTCATGAAACAAGAAGCCTGGAGAGAAAGCGAGCAGATGTTGCCATGTTCGCCATGTACCTTTCCAGTTGAGAGAGAGACCCTGAACTTCAGCAGCCTTCTTGGGTGAAGATAAAACTCTTGTTGGTGCCTTAATTTGGACATTGTTTTTATAGACTTGCTTTAATTGGGACATTTTTATGGCCTTAGAACTGTAAACTTTCAACTTAATAAATTCCCCCTTTTAAAAGCCCTTCTGTGTCTGGCATATCGCACTCTGGGAAGTATGGAACTAGGGCAGCATGCTAGAGGAAACCCCTGGCGTTCATAGAAAGAACAGCCCTTTAAACTCATTTGAAGTAGCTCTACACCTCCATAGGTAAAAATACATCCTCGTTTTTGCTGAGGAATGAATGTGCCTCACAGGAGTGTAGTCAAGACACTTAGCCAATGAGTAAACTTACTAAGCACTCATGTACATCTTGGTAAGACTTTTATACCTCTGCTCATTACCACATCACTGTCAAGTCCTATGATCTGATGGAGACCTTTTCTAAGTGAAAAATCTCCCCTGCTCCCCCAAAATCAAAATAAAAACAAATGAAACACACCAACTGATCATACTGTGACAAAAGTAAAAATGAAATGAAAGAAAACCAAATACAGTGATGCTTCTTATCCAAAAACAGAGAAAGTTTTCTTTAACTTGAAGAGTAGAATATCCTAATACATGAGTTGAATTATACTTTTATAGGGAAAAATTTTTGCTATACCTGGGGAAAATTTCTATATTTTATGTTATACCATATGCTACAGTGGCATTTGTGAATTTGAGAACTTAAAAAAGGAAACTTGTAACAAATATGTGGAGAACAGGTTTGGTGAAATGCCTCCCGAAACTGTTTCATCCAACTGCAATTTTGCAATATATTCCACAAAAAAAATATCTTATGGCCAAATATATTTGGGAAATGTTTAATACCCACCCCTTTTTGGAAAATTTCCATGGATGTTAGCATACAATAGGCTCTGAAATGCATGTGTGAAAAAAATCTCACAAACTTGATTTAACATACTACTTGATTTTTCAAAGGTAATGTGGTACCTTCTTCAACCTAGTAACACCTAAAGTAAGGGTTATACAAATATTTTTTTAATAAAATATATCAACAGAATAATCCCATCCAGAACTTCATATATGATTTTTTAATTTTTAATTTTGGCTTTTGTAATCTATTAGGCTTATGTCTGATAATTATCCAATTGCTTATCAAACATAAGCAATTCTGCTCTGTCTCTATCAGCAAGCACACTTAAATCTCAACTTTGTCTCAACTAAATAAAGTTCATAAAAACTATACTTCTTGTCATTTTCATCTTTCCATTCTCCTCTCATTTTTCGTGAAGAAGTAAATGCAAAGGACATATAGCCAAAACCTGCTCAAACATCTCTGCCTAGGTTAAAATGGCACCACTGCAAAAGCTGAAATACAGTTAATCAAGTTCACTTGTAACTGATGTATGGAAATGTGAGTTTGTTTGAAAGTCAAACACTCCATTACCAAGAATCTCTATAAAAGGTACAGGAGCTCAAATAAGCATATGGTCAATACTTCCCGAATAGCAGGAAAGTCTCCAGGGAAAAATAATATGTTGGGTTAATATTGAAAGATAAATTGCCAATACTCACGTGAAAAGAAAGGTGGAGAGGAAGATTTTGAAATAGTGTGAATAAAGGCAAGATTCACAAAACAGATGGATGCTTTCAAAGAACTGCTAAATCAGATAAATATTTCATCTCAAATGTTACATATTGAGATGATTCCATTAATGTCTATTGCTAGAAAGTTGAACCATTCTTTAAAACCAAGCTTAGACATGCATTCTCCATTTTAGATGAGCTCATGTTTATGTTTCACATCGAAACTGCCCTCTCCCAATGATCTAAACCTAAATCACTGCTCATATAATTCTATTCATATTGCTGCTCATATTATTCTCCTGAAATGGCCTTCATCTCTTCTGGGCACACAATCCCATGGCCACCTGCCTTGGACTGCTGATGCTTCTAAATGTTCTCTGGATCTCAGCACAGAAAATTTTCCAAAAGTCCAAGATTTATCAGTTCATCTGGGGAACCCAGAATTCACATTTTTTACATTTTATAATCTTCTCAGTATAGTCATGTTTTCCCTACAATACACCAAGCAGGATAAAACCGTACTTCATGAGTTTACATACGTGAATATCATGTTCTTAAAAAGAATACAAGCAAGTAGTAAATGTTCAGGAGGCATGATCTATGCAACCTCACATGTTTATAATAAACTCTCACGCTGAGAAAATAGAATGAAATAATGATATAACAAATGTGTCAAAATGGTCAAAATCTGGGTATCTGGGGGGGTGCATGGGTGGTTCACTGGTAGAATGCTCGCCTTTCATGTGGGAGACCTGGGTTCGATTCCTGAACCATGGACCCCCACCCCCCCGAAAAAGAATCTGAGTATCTGGATAGAGAGTATATTGACGTTCTCTGTATTGGTTTCCTAGTACTTTTACAAATACCTTGTGGTTTGAAACTTTTTTAAAATAAAAAAAGTTTAAGATACATATTTGTGCTTGGCCAAATATCCCTAAAGAGTGGGAGAAAGATCAAAGGTAATGGTAGCATTATACCATCATCGGATTTAAACAAATGAGTATGATTGCTGAATCATTAGATTGATATTCTTTCAGTCTCTAATATCTTAGAACAGCTAGAAGTAAAAGCCTAAAATTGTGGAATTGTATTCCATACCAAACTCTGATATCTGTTCTACAACTAAGTGTTGCAATGTGCTTTGAAATTTTGCTTTTTTGTATATACGCTATTTTTCACAAACAAGAAAAAAGTTGATTGTGATGATAAATGCACAGCTATATGATGATATTGTGAACCACTGATTGTACACCTTACAGGATTACATGGTATGTGAATATATAATATATACCAATAAAAAATAAAGTAAAAAAAATGAAAAAGAAAAAAACATATTTGTGAATGGAATGTCATTTCAGACCATTCTAAGTATAGAATACTTAACTAAATATTACTCCAATATATAAACTTAGATGTTCGTTATATTGCTAAATTTCATTACTTTACTTCTCCATAAAAAGAAGTTAAGAATATTTGTGGTAAATGGGTCTGCTCTAGTTCTGCCCTCAGAATGATAACATGCTTCCATTCACCTTCCCTTACTTCTCACGCAGTGACTGTCCCCAGTTCTCTAGGAAGCCCCCTCACATTGCTCTGAGGTGGTTGTCCACCCCACACACCCACCCACCTCTTGCTCCACCTCCATGTGGTAAAATCTGCTGCTAATGAGCCACCACGCATCTCCAGGCGTAAGTAAGGGTATTTCCATGGTGTCTCACATGGCAGACAAGGTACTTGTCAGTGCCAAAGCCTCTAGCTCCAGAGCGATAGCATGCCCATATTGGGTGAGTCTTTCCATATCCAAGAATTTTTAGAAATATTTTCCATGCATTAAAGTCCCTGATGAAACTCAGAATTATCCACTCTTCTTTTCTTCAAATCTGAGGCACTGTTCATGGATAGGGTGGTCATGTACACTGGCTTATCCCAAAGAGGCTTAGCTTACTCTTGTTGTCATGGCTTAATTATTAATAGTGCCCCTTTCATCCTCAAATGTGCCCTGGTTTGGGTAATAAACTACCTTATCTACAGACCAACGTTGTGTACCTCATCTTCTCCCCCTCTTAAATAACTCGTTCAAATAGGCCTATGCTAAGATACCTTGGTGCTTGGGATAAACATACCTTAGTATAAGCACTGGGTAGACACCAGTTACACTAACATTATACAAACATCACATTAGAAATTTAAAACCCAACGTTAACTTCTTTCAATTCAGTCAGGCTTATAGAGTCTCAGTCCAAATAATTGTGGTATTCCAAAAATGACAAAATGGCATAAAACTTCACTACCCAGTATCATGTTAAATGCATAATATCTCTTACATATAAGAGTTAATGTTATTTCAAATTAACAGGTGTTTGTTGAGCATCTACTATGTGCAAGGTAGTTTTCTAATATGACAAGGGATTAAAAAAACCAACAAGAAATGTGGTTTCTACCACCCTCCCTTCATCAAACTTCAAAAGTCATATATCACTGAAATAGAACATTTCAGTTCCACATGTGTTTATTTTATATCTCTTGGGAAATTTAGTATTATATTTATCGAACTTTCAGTTTTTCTATCGGAGTAACATATTAGGGTTCTAAATACATAGAATGGGCTGAACTAACATGCATTCATTATTCATGTAACAAATATTTGATGAATGGAAAAAGAAATCCATATGAAAAGAAGGCTTCGAGGCTGCTGCTTCAGAGGTGATCTGTTCTCCTCTGGGCTGAAACATACAGCAGAGAAATGCTGGTCTTTTTCTAGGGATCAAGAAACGGTTTACAGGAAAGCCCATACTTTAGCTTGGAATTTATCATATTTTTCTTTGGAGCTTGATATATTAAACTTGCACAAGTTGGAGACTTCTGACACAGAGCCCGAGGATAACTAGGTGGATTATGAAAATCTGGTCTTTGAGCCAAGGGCCAGAGATGTCTTGTGTAGGCCCAGCGTGTGAAACACATCTATCTATTGGGAGAGAACTGGCCTGGAAGACAGAGGCCCTTGCTTCTAATGCTGATTCTGACACTAATCTCCAGTATCATGGGTTCTTTCTTAGGTCATGAAAACTAATATGCTTTCCCTATACAAAATGAGAAATAGATCTTCCAAGTCAGAAGAATCAAATTAAATACTGTAAATGAAAGCAAAAGCTAAAATTGGTTATCTGAATGTAAGCTGTTAGTTATTGTAAAATGGAATGACTGTACTGAATGACCTCTCAGGTTGCTTTCAGTCCTGAAAAATCTACAGTTCTACCATAAGGTTTGCTTGAGTAGCCAAGAGAATATGTTCATTTATAAAAGAATAACACAGATATTAGCCCCATAAGAGTCACTTATCAACCTCCCTAAGCAGTCCAGACTTAGATCTTGACACAATTGGCAGGCAGTTGATATTTCTGAAAAGGACAAAAGGAACATATAAATGAATGATCAGGTCAGCATGGGACCTGAGGAACATCCCCACTGGAGTTTCAACATTTAGGAGGAAAATATGTCCACAAAATTTATTTTGCTCATAATGTCTCAATATCAATGGATCTTAAGAAATCATAAATCATGCCTTGGGTGTCCTGAGTTCAGAAGAGGTCACAAAATACATTTAATCTCTTGTAACCAAGCTGCACTTTTACACAATGGAGAAACTTTACTGATAAGATTGATTCATCAAAGCACCCCAGTGCCTGACTTCTCACCGCTGTTGTCCACGACCACCAAGCATCCTCGGACCTTTCCATGGAGACCAGACAGTTTCCTGGTCAGGGAAGAGGAGGCGGACAGTCCTGAACTTAAGCAGAGAGCAAAGAGCAGCATATTTATCAGAGCAAGATGGTCAGCACGCATTTGATTTAAGGTTCTCAGGAAACTTTATTAATGTTAGCAATAATATTGCTGACACCTGCATAGTATTTTATGGCACCCTGACACATTATGTTCATTATCGTTTTTAATAGACAATTAAACTCTTAATGAAATTGCATGATTTTCACTTGTATGTGTTGCTATCTATGCAAAAGCATATTCTCACCATTGTGATGTTCTCTTCCAGTGTTTCCTGAGAGAAGCTAGTCCATCCAAATAAAAACATCAGAGGCTAAGGGCATATTCATGGGAAATTTTAAAAATTATTCCAAAGGCTGGATTAAATCTCAGTCAAAATCAGTTCCCAGTTCCTTATATTCTTCAGGATTCGTGAAAGCAGGGGTGCCAGTTGGAGTTGAAAGTTCTGGGAAGAGATTAATTTTCTCACTAAGAACTCAGACTTAGTAGCTTGTCACCAAACATAAGGTTTAGGTATTTTTGTTAAAATACTCCCAAAAATAGCCCATAATATGCTGCTTGGGTGGCACTGAAAAAAAGGCAGGATTCAGTCAGAGAAGTTTGCAATCATGGGGGGGGGGGGGGCAAGATTCTCCATAGAAGTTTCTCAGCTTGGCAGATCTGCCCTACCATGCTTCATTTGCTCCCAGCCTTTTCTCTTTCCTTCCTAATACAGGAACTCAATGGAGGTACAGCTATATTTAGAATAGCCTTTGTATAAATGGTAGTCTGTAATCTCTTTATACTTGGCAAGGATGATTCACTTTGTTGTTTTATTACCACTGTTGCTAAGTGGAAGATCACCTCACTGTAGCCTTGTGCACAAACTATCGTTCCATTCAAATCCGAATCTTCATTAGATAAGACAGAAGCTAGTAAAAATAGTTCTGAAGCCACTATATTTTAACTAAAAAATAGTTAACCAAATATACCTAATAGCGAAACACCACCGTTTGATTTTTTTATTTTTTAGTTGTAGAACATATTTCAGAGTTTGACATAGGTTACAATTCCACAATTTTAGGTTTTTACTTCTAGCTTCTCTAAGATACTAGAGACTAAAAGAGATATCAATTTAATGATTCAGTATTCATATTCATTTGTTAAATCCTATCTTTACTTTATAACTCCATCATCACCTTTGATCTTTCCATCCCTCTCTTTAGGGGTGTTTGGGCTATGGCCATTCTAAATTTTTCATATTGGAAGGGTCTGTCACTAATATGGGGTAGGGAGATGGAACTATCTGATGTTCTGGAGAGGCTGGGCCCTCTAGGTTTCAGGACTTATCTGGACCAGAGACCCATCTGGAGGTTGTAGGTTTCTGGAAAGTTACTTTAGTGCATGGAACCCTTATGGAATTTCATATACTGCCCTAGGTGTTCTTTAGGATTGGCTGGAATGGTTCTGGTTGGGGGTTGGCAGGTTATGATAGGTAGCAAGGTCTAATTGAAGCTTGAGTAACAGCAACCTCCAGAGTAGCCACTTGACTCTATTTGAACTCTCTCTGCCACTGATACTTTATTCGTTACACTTCTTTTCCCCCTTTTGTTCAGGATGGAATTGTTGATCCCACAGTACCAGGGCCAAATTCATCCCTGGGTGTAATCTCCCACATTGCCATGGAGACTTTCACCCCTGGATGTCATGTTCCACATAGGGGAGAGGGCATGATTCCACTTGCAGAGTTGGGCTTAGAGAGATTGAGGCCACATCTGAGCAACAAAAGAGGTCCTCCGGAAGTAACTCTTAGGCCTGCCTATAAGTAGTCTAAGTTTCTCTGCTACCTACATAAGCTTTACAAGAGTAAGCTTCATGATCAAGGGTATAGCCTATTGATTTGGGTGTCCCTAAGGTTTGACACAGTATCAGGGGATTCCCAGGTGGTAAGATTTAATAGTTCCATAGTCTTTCTCCCATGCCTTAAAGGACTTTGCCAGTACATTTTGATTATCTGCTTCATATACTCTAGGATGTATCCAGACATTACAATAAACTATACAGGATTAAAGGACCTCTTTCTTATTCTGGGCTCCCTGTGTTTCAATTGTTCAAATGAGCTATACAGATAGGCTGAATTAGATTATGTGCTACAAAAATTTCAGATCCAAACCAAATAAACCTTTGTTCCTTTGGTCTCAAAGAGTAGGTGTGGTTCTAAAATATAGACATTGTCTTCCTTACCCCTGTGTTCTCAACTACTTTATACCATTTGATTTTTAGTGAGGTTTTTCTAAACACAAAACTGATCAATTAAAAGATCAATCAAAGCCTAGGCTTATTTTAAGTAAAGTCACTATAACTATTTTGACAATATGGTAATTTTACAGTTGGGCAAAACACATCACCACCAAATGTTTTAGTGAGTTTCCGTTTGCAAAGAATTATATCCTGGGATGGGGGGTAAAATAGTATCTGCCTGCAAGAAAATGCCATCTTGTGGTGAGGTAATTCACATAGCCTAAAAAATTCAATATAAATATAAGAACTGAATAGTAAGCTAATCAAAATTACAAGAGCTGCCTAAAATATTGTTTTAGTTTGCTAAGGCTGCCAGAATGCAGTACACCAGAAATGGACTTGCTTCTATAAAGCGGATTTATTTCATTACAAATTTACAGTTCCTGGGAGGAAAGATAGCGGTTTTCCTCTGACTTTCTCTGTCACATGGGAAGGCGCACGGCGATGTCTGCTGGCCTTCTCTCCCAACTTATGGGTCAAACAGCTTTCCCCAGGGCAATTCCTTTCTGCATCTGAGCTGGCTCTAAGTTTTGAGCTGCACTGTACTGGGCTGTGCTGAGCTCTTGTCTGGCCTCTCTCTTTTAAGCCTCCAATTAATTAAATTAAACATCATGCACTGCAGAGGGCACACTTCTTAGCCCACCACCAATGAAATAAGCCATAGATGAAATTCACATGCTGATGATTTAAGTCCACAGCAACAGAACAGGGTATCATCACCTGGCCAAACTGACATGTGAACCTAACTTCTACAAATATTATTTGAGGAATTCCCATATTTGAATTCAAAGTAAGATGAACTCATTAGGGAAAAATGTCTCTATGGTAAAGCTGCAAAGAAGGACTAAAACTAGACCTTGAAGGCTGGCTAGGCTTTGTCAAGTTAGAGGAAAGCACCTTTCAGATGGAGAGCACCCACCATCTAATTCTGATTAAGTATATACTGTACACTGTGCAACAACCTGTCCTAGGCATTAGGCCTACAAGGGTGAATACAACAGATATAATCCCGCCCTCATGCATTCAGTAGCCTGGTCCTATAAGGCATAGTCAAGCAAAGCTCTGGGAAGAGTGAGTAAATCGGCCAGCAAAAGTAGAAAGGTTCTGTAGGAATGGTGTGGGAAATAAGAATAAATGTGTGCACAGGGATAAAATGGTAGAGGGTCTGGTAAAAAACTTTTCCCAGGGGTCAAAGGGTCAAACAAATCTCAATACAAGCCAATCCTGCTATTATTATGACCCCTTGCATTTTGCACAGAAAGCAAGTAAAAAAATGAATAAGAACAAATAAGAAGTAAGGAAGGAATTTAAAAACTGTATTCAAATTGGGGCCAGGAGGTTCAATTTGTCCTAATTTCCTAAGTCTGGTTTGAAAGTCTTTTCGGGTTGGCCAGCAGAGTCATTTCCTTCTGACAGGTCCTTCTATCCTGTGCTGAAGCGGAATCAGATTAACCTGGGCTTGAATCCCTGTTCTACCTCTTATAAGCTATGTTAGCACACTCTTTATATTTACTGAACTCAGTCCCTCATCAGTATCTAAGGTTTAAGGTTACAGGTTGTTAGAGGTTAAGTAAAACCATGGCTCTAATGAGCACCTGGCAGAGAGAAGGTAGGTATCCAATACATGTTTGCTTCTCTCCACCCCTACCCTCCACCTCTAGTCACAGTCCAGCCTTGTGAAGTCCATCCACAAACCCCTACCCTACTGACAGCAGAATGATTGGTCTGTTTCACCAAGCCATGGAGAGTATTCTTGCTTTGAAGCCAAACTGCTGCCCTTGAACTTCATACTCCATGGATAATAAAGAGCAATTAAAGAGTTGTGAGCATAGGATTGATTTGTTTTCACTCATTTCTGGTTGGACAACTAGGGCATTTCATGCTATAGTATAGAAGCTCCATCAGCAGGTGAAAAACATGAGGGAGAGAAGGTAAAGGCAGTTGTGAACCTCCTGAGACAATCTGTTGCGCGGTGGATATAAGGAGTAGGCAGATATAAGGATATAAACAGTTAAATGCCATGCTTAAAGTCATACTTTAAGTAGCTGGGTCAGAATTCAAAACTACATTCAACTCGTTTTGAGGCTCAAGTGCTCTGTCCCCCAATGGCATGTTGCCTGTTGAAAATGGATCTGCCATTTGTGCCTTAAATTAGTCAATGTTTTACCACTCCGAGTCTCTGCATATAAAACTGTAACTTTAATTATAAAATAAAACCAACTGATGTTTGCTTAAGGACTTTTGAGGGCTAGAAAAGATAAGGAGTGAAAGGAACTACCAGAATTGCCTTGAATTTAAACCCTAGAGAGAGAGACATTCTCTGGGCAAAGGACAAGGTGTGCCCTGATGGCACACTGAGATGTGCTATCTGTGTGTAGATTCCTGGAAGGTCTTCTTTCCTCACTACCCTCTTCCCTTCCATCCCCACCCTCCCATCCACCCAGCAGTAGAGACCACTAGGATACTATCTATTGATGAAAATCACTTCATCATTAGGTTAGTTGGTGTTATGGATTGAATCCTGTCTCCCATAAAGACATGTTTGTTCTAACCCCAGTCATGTGGATGTGAACTCATTTGTAAATAGGATCTTTGAAAATTCTATTAAAATGAGGTCAAAATGAATCAGGGTGGGCCTTAATTTAAGGTGAATGGAGTCCTTAGAAACCGAGGATTGGGGCATAGGGATAAGAGGGAGGAGACAGAGGGAGGCTGGTGCACATGTGCTAGAGGCAGAGACTGAACCACAAGCTGCCAACAAGCCACCACGACGGATTCAGAGATAACATGGCCTGCCCATACCTTAATTTTGGACTTCCGCCTCCAAAACTGTGAGACAATACACTGCTAATGTTTACACCAACCTATCTGTCTGTGATATTTGTTATAGCAGCCATGACAACTAGTGACTCCACGTGCAGCTCACACGGGGACCACAAACAGCAAACCAGCTGCCCTTACAGATTCGGGACTCAGGGCGCGGACAGGAAATGATCATCTTAGACTCATGTGGTTTTTCTTAGAAATTAAACCAAAATGGATCAAAGTACAGTGACACATCTGAGGAGTAGTAATGCTGAAAACAGAAGACATTCTCCATATTTCCTAACTCTTTCCAACCGAAAAAACTACTTTAAAACAAACTGCAGTTTTTTTTAAAAAAATATTCTTATCCAAGTGTAACTAATAAAGTATTAGTGGCTGGGAGAGTTCAAATACTGCGAGTTGATATTTCCTTTAGTCTCCAATATCTTAGAGCTACTCTGGAGGTCACTCTTATGCAAGCTTCAGTTAGACATTGTTACCTATCGTAACTTGCTGAACCCAAACTAAAACCATTTCAGCCAATCTTAAAGAACACTTAGGGCAATACGTAAGATTTGACAAAGTCTCCATGCATTAGGGTGTCTTTCCAGAAACCTACAACCTCCAGATGGGTGCCTGGACCAGAGAAGTCCTGAAACCTAGCCCAGCCTCTCGAGAACATCAGCTAGTTCCATCTCCCTGCCCCATATTACTGACAAGCCCCTTCCAAAATGAAAAAGTTAGACTGGCCATAGATCAAACACCTCTAAAGAGTGGGACAGAAAGATTAAAAGTTATACAGAGAAGGCAGGGTTTAACAAACGAGTATGAATTCTGAATCACTGTACTGATATTTCCTTTAGTCTCCAATATCTTAGAGCAGCTAGGAGTAAAAACCTAAAATTGTGGAATTGTAACCCATTCAAATTCTGAAATCTGTTCTACAACTTATTGTTGTGCTGCACTTTGAAATTCATTGTTTTTTAGTATATATGTTTTTTTTTTCACAAAAAATAAAAAAAGGGGTGATAAAAAATGTGTATATTCCCTCTAGCCTCCAATGTTCTAGAGCAGCTAGAAGGAAAAATCTGAGAGGATGGTATGGTGGCCCATGACAAACTCTGGGATCTGTCCTGTAACTACTTGTTGAAGAGTGCTTTGAAAACTATTGTTTTCTTTTCTTCCTTTGCTTTGTGTGATGTTATATTTTAAAAAGTTAAATATACATATATATATATTCTTACCCCATAACTATAGCAGTACCAAAGCCTTAAAAATAAAAAAAATAAATATTTTAAATAAAATTTTTTTCAGATTAAATAAATTGAGACATTAGTATCTATTAACCCTGACCGAGGGCTAAGGGATCCCATGTAGATCACAGGCCAGGTCCTATAAAATATTCTCTGGGACACACTTCCATTGTTTCCTTAAATAGACTGTGGATGTTGTTCATTATCATATTCCAATGGATGGGAGGAAGGGGCTCTCCTCTTTTACTGCAAACATAATAAAATCAGTAAAAATTAATGTTAAAGCTAAAGTAGGACTAACATAATGATGTCCTTTATAAACTAAGGCATCAGCAAAACCGACTTCTGCACAAAGACACAGGTGATGATGCGTAGTTATGCTGCCTGACCTTTGAGCAGCTGCTTGAATTTTTGACCCTAGAGAGAGACACATTCTCTGGATATTATCTGTAGACTATTTTTTAAGAAACGCTGGACCATAAATTAAATTATTTGAAGGCTTCTTCAGAAGAGAAAGAGAAGTAGTGGGAGTTACACAATGGGGAATTTCCCAAAGCCAAATGAAATTCAGATATTAGGCAGCCAAAAAAAATAGCCCATGTCTAAATGATATGAGTAAAAGACTGCGCCATTAGCCTTTAAACTATAGATGAATGTAAGAAAGAAGGGCAGAGGCTTCAATCCAGGAAGAATAAAAATCTTTAGAACACAGAACACAGGAAGCATGATGATTTAAGGCTCCAGTACAGTTATTCTCTGGAACAGTTTTGCCCAAAGGGTGTCCTGTAAAATACACCTTGTTTCATGAGCTGCTCTTTACATTCTTTATCTATCTTCATTTTAGAGATTCAGAATGCTAATTAGCACATTAAAGATCCTAAAAACTGCTTTCATTCAACATTTTACAAACTTCTTGATCATGAAGCATGCAACACCCACAGAATCAGTTTTCCAAGGATCACATTAAGAAATGCTGCTCCCTATTTAAGACACATTCCCTTTTTTCCTAGGAGCCATCTGAGGCATCTCACAGGAGTTAAGATCTTTCTAGCTGGGGTAAGAGGCCCTATCAAATACTCAATCCTTGGGGGTAACTTAATTGGTGATGACCATTCAATCCTTGATATTGTAGAAGTTATAGCAGGTTACTTGGAAATTACAGCAGTCTACTTTAAATCAGATCACAGTGACTTTCCAAAGAAAAAGGCAGGTCAGCATTTTGATTCTGTTTTCAGTGCCATGCCTGACAACAGTGGGTAAATCGTTACTCTACTACAGTAATTCAATAATCAAAGTGCAAGAGTTTGATAGAATATCAGAAGCCCCATTAAAAAAAAAAGACAAAGGGGCATAGAGATTACAGAGTTCTATAGGTGCTTTTGGCTATACTTGAAAGCCCAGATGCCAGCTCTCCCATTCCACTGTTGATAAGACTTTGGGTTCTTCTTTCTCCAGCAGTCCACAGTCAATGCGCCCTCTACATACGAACAGTTCTGCTGCCTTCACATTGTCAATTTCTTTGTAATAAAAAACATGACAGCTGACAGCGTGAGACATCATTGAAATCATTTCCTTTCATTTTTACTCTCATTAATTAAACAAAGATGAAAAAATAATAATTCTTAACCAGAGAGGAGTCTTAGAGTGAGAAGTATCAAGTGTTTTATCAACACATCCCCCCACCGAGACTCAGTGCTCTGCTTTGTATCCAGGCAGCAGATTATTGTAGCTTGCCCAACAAACATGATTAATAATTCAGGCAGAGCCTTTGTACTGGATGTAACATTTGACAAAAATAACAGAATTCAATGGAGAAGGGGGCACTTCAGTGACAGTTACTTCCCCATCACATGACCCTACTTTGTAATTAAAAATCAGACTCAATTATGTAGAAAACAGTCGATGACATAAATCTTCTCCTCCCTCCTTTAAGTGATAATGACTGATTCTGAGACTCTTTCACAGCTCTAAAATAAAGGCAAAAAGAAATATGATGAGCTCCCAAAATGTAGTTTCCATATTCAGTTTTTATAACCCAGAGCCCTGTCAAGCATGGCTGAGCATGGGAGACACAGGAATATAAGCACCTTTGTTGGGGAGCAAAAAGTGAATCTGTGCTCTGTCTGTATTTCCTTTAGCTGATGCCATTTACAAAATTGCTGTGACAGAAATTAAAGAAAATCCTGAGGTCACACTACCCCCAGACACTCACCCAATGAGGCCAGTGGTCAATGAAACAGTCCTGGTTTTATGGCTACTATTTCTGCTATTGAATAGATCTATCAATTGCACCATTTTTTCCCACTTTGGTACAATTTGTTCCTTACTGTTGGTGCAGTTCCTTCCCTGCTGAGGCATCTTCTAGACAGCAGCTGCAATGCCACCCACCAGCACTGCAACAATGTCAACCAACTCAAGTAAACAGGTTGTGCGATTTGACCCCGCCTACATACACACGTGCAAGGAAATGCGCGCTGATGCAGATTTTAGCTACGGGGTGCCTCGAAGGAAGCTGCAGACCTACAAGGGAGGATAAACCTGCCTGGTTTGATTTTGAGGGAATAATCACTTTATTTATAAAGTTTCACTCCTACCATTGCCCTGGCAAGCAGTCACAATAGTGACTAGATAAAAACGTTAATTAAGACATCATAAGCCACCCTGAAGGCTCAGGAATAAAAATAAAGGAGGAATTTGCAAAAGTGGAGGTTTTAAAAGTACTGCCTAATAAGAAGCGAAGCAGGATAAAGCAAGTAAGAGATGTACTGGAGAGCAGACGCCCAACTCCTGAGAGAGGTCCCAGAGGTGAAGCAACACTCAGCCCCCGGGACCTCTGCAAGGGAAGAGAGAGCTGGGAAGAGAAGCACCCAGCGGATGTACTACAGGACACGTGACTGATGGGCACGGTCTGCCACATCTCCTGAAAGAAGGACAGATGGCACACTGACATGGGTGGATCTGAATGCTCTATAATCTCCTCTAAAAATCAGGGGGACTCACCAGGAAAATTCATTTCATTAGTTGTGTAACTCTTTGTATAAAAATAAATGTTAGAGGGGGTGCAAGGGTATTTCAGTGGTAGAATTCTCGCCTGCCATGCAGGAGACCCAGGTTCTATTCTTGGTCCATGCACTTCCTAGAAGACAAACAAAGAAGCAAAACAAACAAACAAAACAAATAAAAATTCAATCAATAGTGCTGCAATAATGGGATACGCACATGGAAAAATAATGAAATGTGACCCCGCCATGCAGCATATAAACAAAAAGAAAAAAGAAAAAAAGTTGGAGTCTAATTCACTCTAAAATAGCAAACGTGGTTTTTTAACTTAAAACTTGTACTTATTTGACATATCTTCCAACCTTCAATAATGATGGTTATTCCCCAGCAGATAGAGAAAATAAATCAATCTGTGATCAGGTCCACAATAAATGATATTTAGAAATACTGTATATAAAAAGGAAATGTTTGAACATCCATCTTAGCATACAGTCCACACATACACACCAACACATCAGACTCAATTTATTTTTGCTCTGACCCATTAATATCAGAACTGTTAAAATGCGATCTATCATGTATAGCCGAAGGGAAGCAATAATAAGTAAAACAGCCCAGAAAGATAACCATCCATCATTGCCCCCTACCTCTTTTTTTCACCCCCCATTGGGGGAAAAAAAACTCTAGATAAACTGAATAATGGAATGAATCATGTTTCAAGTATTTCTGCAAGTAGGAAAACTTCCAACTATTTTATTCAGATTCCTACAAATTTTCAGAGCCATTATGCATTAGAAATGTACTGGGGTCAGCTCACTGGGAGCAATGGCTGAAAGAAAGGGAAAATTTCAACAGTGGTTTTGGTAATCTGTAGAATATGCAGACAGAAACAGGCCTCATTAAGGCTCTGTGCAGGATGGCCTCCCCACCGGATTCTGCCCACTCTGGGCACGTGTGCCTCAGGGCTAACACTAATGTACGGACCGGCTGGTCCAGGTAGCTATATAAAGAAACTAGAACGATTTTTAAATGAGCATTTCTTAAATGTAACTAAAGCCTTGTTGAGAATGGCTATCCCTCATTCTGCAATGAGAATTCAAAGGCTAATCATGTACACTGACCTACAAGGATTTAGACTAGATTCCAATGCCAGATTACAGCCGGGCCTCACTGAGAAACTGTGGCCAGGGCAAATGTCTCCATATTGACCCAAACTGTGGGTTTCTCATTCTTGTTCCAAGTAAGCTCTGATCTTTGTTGCTCGCCCATCTAAGCTGCGGCTTCTAAGTCGTCACTTCTGCACTGGCTCCATGTAAGATCCTCGATGACTGAGTGATTACTGCTGAGTATGTCTGCGTACTGCTGATACCGCACCCTTCACCTAAACCCTCTCTGCTCTGGCGCCCACCAGAGAGAACAGCATCCCGGTACTTTGATGGTGTACAGCTGCTCCACTGGCCTGCCTAGGAGTGAGCCTGGGAAGGAGACACTACCTACTTAGAGAGCTCTCAGAACACGGGCCCTCCCACTTCCCCATCAAACGTGTCCTTCACGACCATATCGTGAGTGTCCCTCGTGCCCAGTGTGATAAAGACTTGTAGGTAAAGAATCATGAGGCTATATTCGTTATCATTTAAACAGAAATGCTATTGTCTTAGAGGAATTATGGCTCACAGTGGCTGGTTTTGGTCGAAGGAAACAAACCCAAAACCTGTCTCAAGATATAGTTCACGTATATGTGTGGCACACCAATAAGGAGAAAAGGGATTCATTTCTTTGATTTTGGAGGTGGGGAGAGATGATCAAGACTCTATATGAAATTAAAAATTAAATTTATTCAAAAAACCCAAATTCACTGAATTTTAAAAGAAGGTAATTTTCTGCGATAAAAGCTTAATTTTGTTTTATTTCTCATTTATTGTGATTTCTGCCAATATTTTCCATCTCTTTTTCAATAGTGAGAGGTTTTATATAAAACTGTGAGGCTGACAACATAGCCACACACAAAAACCAATCTCATGATTTTAAATTCATATTTTATTGCCATGAATTATTCCAGGCTACTTGAGAGTTATGGAGTCTGTGGATATAAGTGTAATATTACGGTTGATCATCAGCATAGAGAAAATTGGCTTTTGCAGTAACACTGCAAACTTCCAAAAGATGTCCGAAGCTCATGCTGCGTTTTGGAGAGCATGCTCGGAGCTGAGAAGACAGATGAGGAAAGCACAGTCCCTTCTATCAAATCACTCACAAACTAATTACAGAAACCAAAGAATAAGTAGCAATTATTAAAAAAACAGGGATAGGTGCAGTTTTACTTAGAAATGCATTTGGCTACAAATAACAGAAAGCCCAATTAACTTAAGGAAGGGATTAATTTGCCTCTCTGAACAAGAAATCTGGGGATGATCAGACCAGGGTTGGTTTCATGGATCATTCATGACATCAGGCACCCAAGCTTTTTCTTATCTTCCCTCTCCATCATCCTTAAGATACGGTTTTCATCCTCATGGTCATAAAATGGCAGAACCGGCAGCATACAGTCTATTCATATTTCAGGCAGAAAAGAGGAAGGGAAAAAAGCCAAAGAGAGGTACATCAGCCAATCTACCTCTTTCAAGAGTTCTCCCAGAAGCTCTATCCAGAAACTTTCACATGTCAGAAGCAAGAAATGGATCAGACACTCCTGCAAGGAGATCTAAGAACATAAGTATTTTAGTTGGACCGTGATGGCTTCTATTAAGAAATAAGGAAAAAGTGGAGAATTACAACTGGGTAGACAACCAGCAGTGTCCACCACGAAAACTACAGAATCTCTGAAGGGTTGATTACCCAAGGTAGATTTTCCAGAGGAAAGGACAGTTAGGCCACATACTGACATGTCACCAAGAATAAGTGTAGTGAGCAGACTGAGAGGAACTACTGGGTGGGGCAGGGAAGACAGAAAAAGCATCCCAAGCAAAGGAAACAGGGGTATCTGCAGCACAGCAAATAATTCAGTATGACTGAAACAGTTTGTGTGAGGCAGTGGGCAAAGTGTGACTGAAGGTAAGCGAAGGGCAGGCAAAGGGAAGGTTTGAAGAGCCTTGTGGGCCCTGATAAATAGTTTCAGCTTTACAGTGAAGTTTAAAATGCTCTGCTATAGCATGACAGATCTTTTGATTGGTGTTACAACCCTACCTCATGTCTTCATATAGTGAAGATTATGGCAGAATAATATTCCTTCTCTTTCTCTCCACTCTTTACTCACTTCCCCCAAAACAGAGTAACTGGGTACGTTTGGGAGAAAGAACTAGGCATGCTCAGTTAGTCTCTTTCTCTCTTTCCTTTCTGAGCCGACCTGCTTTTCCATGTGATAAGCTTATAGGGGCAAGCTCTGCCTTTGCGGGAGGAGGTGCAAGGTCTGCTTTCACAGGGGAGGCCTGTAGATGTTTAGGATCATCCGTGCAAACCTGGACAAACCTAACTCTGAAGGATGGTGTTAGGAAGACTATTGTAGTCTGACATCCAAGGCAACTTCTCCAATCCAGCTTTACCAGTTAGTTGTTCTCTGTCTGTAGCCTTTCAGAGTTTGGGGCTGAAGTTGGTCCTTCAAAACCTCCACATGCCTTCTTACATACTGTCCCAGTTAGGGTCTGTTGGTCATCGTTTCTTATTCCCTTTTCCTGGTGCTTCTCCTTGGCCACACGGTTTCTCTGTTCTCCCCACACAGAGAACACGGGTGAAGGGAGACCTCAAGCCCAGCCCAGCTGAAAGATGACCTCTACTGTGTCCTGCCTGATGGGTCTGTGTCAGACAGTCTTCCCAAGAACAATTTGTATGTTTACTCATTATTTTTTATTAGAAATAAATTTGGTTGGAAACTCTGTGCCTGGCACTCTCATCCTGCAGAATTTTGCCCAGAACTCTCCAGTGCTTCCAAAACAAAGCTCTGCCTTAACTGCTTTTGGCAAAATATTTGAATATAAAACCCAAAAAGCCAAGGAAATATATTGCTGACATTGTACCCAAACTGACACATTTGCCTGGCTAAAGAACTTATGCCACTAAGAAGTGAAAGTGGAAATTCAAGCTATGTGATCTTTACCTGGGCAGGTTCTGTGGATTTGTGTGGAAAGCTCATTAGTTTATTCCCTAGCCTCTCTTGATTGGGAAACACAGAGTACAGCTGTACAAATATTGCTCAAATGGCTTCCAAGAATATCAGCAGAGAATGGCGATGTCAAATAGCAGCTCTAATGAGAGCACTGCTGCTCAGAGATAGGAAATTTGCAAATGCTTGGTGTAAGGTAGAAAATGCAGAAAGACTCACATAGAGGTAAATGCTAGAAAATCAAGACAAGCTCTCGGATGGATCTATTTCACCCTAGGGATGGAAAACGAATAGAATAACTCTCGATCTTACACTACACATAAATGCAAAACAGATATTTCTTGGGAAAAAAAAGTCCCCTAATATGTTCTAATTCAGCTATAACTTATTTGTCAAATGTCAGAGTCATGACAGTTTCAATTAATTATGATGATGACTCAGCTTGTAAATCAGCTTACAGCTCTGGTGTTTCCTATTTATTCCTTGACCATGCCATTTGGGCATTGTATTGCCATGATAGACCACTTTTCAACAGAACTATATTTTTACTACCTCTGATTCCTTTAGAAGACAAGGATATACTGAGGAGAGATGCTAGAAAATATACCAGAGGTACATAATCATTTCTATCGACTTTGCCATGCCCTTGCCCATTCGCACTGACAATTCACAGTTAATCTTAGCAATTATGAGACAACAGTCTGCCTTAGACTCAGAATCAGCCCTAGTGAGAAACACTGAACAGAAAGCCTCTTTCTTGGAGCTTTTGTTCCTTGATGATGGCTCTCCTATCTCAGTTAGGGTTCTCCAGAGAACCAGAACCAAGAAGCTATAGTTATGGATATATACTAAGAGACCTGTCTTAAGGAACTGGTTCAAGTGGTTACGAGGACTGTGAGCTCAAATTTATAGGGCAGCCTGGAAACTCAGGCAGGAGCTGATGTTGTAGTTTTGAGCAGATCTGTGGGGCAGGCCAGCAAGCTGGTAACTTGGGCAGGACATTATTTTATAGACTTGAAACAGAGTTTCTTCTTCTCTGGGAAACTTAAATTTTTGCTCATAAAGCCTTCAACTGATTGGATGAAGTCAACCACATCAATGAGGGTAATTTCCTTTACTTAAGGTCAACTGATTGGAGATTTTAACCACATCTACAAAATACCTTCACAGCAACATAAAGATTCATGCTTGATTGAATAACTGGCCTAACCAAGTTAGCACAGTAACCATCACATCTCTGTTTGGTAATGCTGTATCTTCAAGCTTTTGGCCTTCCTTCCTACTCAGAATCCCAACTAAACAACATTTCAGAAATGTCTATAGGTATCAGTCATTTTTGCCATACTAAAACTTAGACCTCACACGGGAAACAAACCCAGTTTGTATCTGAGAGCAGGTACTGGTACCAGAATGCCTATATTTGAATCCCAGTACGGCCATCTCTCAGTATAAGATTAGGGACAAATTACTTAACCTCTCAGTTGACTTCTCTGAAATGGGAATGGTGGTAATCTTATCTACTTCAGAGTCTGTCATGAGGATTAAAGGAGTGATTTCAAAGTAGCCTTTCAGAGAATAATCCCAGCAAGCAATGTCTATTCATATTATGGCATCCGTCCAATGGTATTTGCATTGTAAGCCTTATTTCAAATTGTAATAAATGAAAGATTAGGTAGATACTATTGGGGGGTTGGAAAAGTAGGCTATGCTGTTTAAATATAAAACTAAACCAATACCTCAAAGAAAACCCAGGCTAAATATAAGTGGTAGAATTCATGATCGATATGGCTGGAGAGAGAGATTTTCAAAGGGTATATGGTATTTTGGACCTGGCAGTTCATGGCTTGACCTCTTACTTGATACTCCAGTGTACCCTAAGACTGTCACAGAGACTAGGGTAAAAAAAAAAAAAAATACCACCCCAAAGTCCTGACCACACTTTAGCTGAGTCTAAAACTGTAGCTCTCTACAATACATTTTTCACGATTCTAAAAAAGAAACTGTCAGGTAGCTAAGAACAGAAGCCAGGAAAATGCACAGATTAGTATTCCAAATTGAAGAGTCACTGAATAAGGAAATTTAAAAATAATATCGACAGAGACAATTGCCTTGCTCAGAGAAAGTGCTCACTAAATATAGCATAGAGTCCATTCGGCCCATCGTCTTACATGTCAGAAAGGAAGGGTAAAGACATTTAAAGAGGTCTTCTAAAATATTTCTGTTAAAGTATATTTGTAATACCTTAATGAAAAAATTTGCAGGGGGGTTTAAAATTATTATTATTACAAAAATATCAAGAGCATTGGTTTTTGACTGAAAAAAAAAAAAAAAACCAGAGATGTTTAAGCTCTGCAGAAACAGCTAGCTTTGCCTGTGGCAAATTAATAAAATGTCATAATTCCATCAGAGGCAAAAGTGTCAAGAGTTTTTCTCTTAGGAGCTACATTCCTAGTTGGAAATGTGAAAATATAGCACAGAAAGAAATCTGGGCATGTATTGCAAAAAGTTGAAACTGATTCTCTTATTTAGATGCTGGGTAAGGCCAAGCAACATCCAAGACAGGAAGGTAGCAATAAGAAGACAAAAGAGATAGGGTCAGGAGTCAGAAGCGGGAAAGATGGTGGGGAACAGAAGTTCAGGGCAGAAGAGCTCCTGAGAAAGATAAAAAAAAAGGAAAGATGATGGAAGTGTTGTAACCTTGTAGAATTTCGGTCCTTAGAATTTTGTTTAAAGATTAGTTTCAGGATATCAAATCCCCCAACAAGGACCCTCAGATCAGGATTTCTTCTCACGTACTCTATTTCTTCCCAAATCCAATCCCTGCCCCATGCTCCTGACTTGGGTATTTTCCTTTGATGAAAACTGTGCCAGGTTTTATTATACAGTTTCAAGGACAAAGGATTTTACTTTTGTACTTTGTACTAAATTTTCAAGATGTAATTTCCTAAAACAAGCTTTGGAAAAGAGTGTAAAAGTAAAACCTTAAGATGTTTCACAAACATCTGATCCTTTTTTCAAAGGATTCCAAAGCCTCATAAATCTTCAGCTTTGTTCTGTCGGTGCCAGCCCCTTGCCTACAGAATTTTCAATCACACATCACATATAAAACACAGATACTGCACTTGGGAAGACTTTCATACTGGGGAAACTTAAATATATGGTTGTAATCTCATTAATAAAGTGATATCAGTCATTTTTGATATCTGTTATTGGAGGTGGGGTGTACACCATGAATAAGACACATTATTTCTTCATTAAACGAGATGTGCTTTCCACTATCTCTGAAGACCCTCTATACATTCATTCATTTTCTTCCTAACCCATCCAGTATTGTCTTTTTTATTCTTTAGATAGAGGAAATAATGTAAACACTTTTAAACATCAAAAGATTCAAAGGTTTGTTTCCAGTACATGTAAACCTTCCCAGGAAACAGATCAAAATACGAATCCACACTAAACCCAGCTTCTCTTGTCAATCAGTAATGAACTACCTTTGAAATAAAGGAGAACAGGCTCATAAAACACATTTAATTCATCTTTACCACACTGTTCAAACTACTCATCCTAAACCAAGAGAAAGAAATTCTGCATGGCCCTTGATAACTCTGGCATGCAGGGCATTTCAGGGAGTTCAGAAAGCATATTTGTATATGAATATGGAAGATGATTCGCCTAGAGTTGTTCAATCAGAAAATATTCACCAGGGAGTCAAAACTGAGTAAGACATCACCCCATTTCACAGTCCAGTGAAGGAATTAAATAAATGCCCATCTACCTTGGAACAGCAAACTATTCAAGGAACACTGATGGGTGAAACCAGGTTTCTCATTCAGAGCTAGAAGAAAAGAAATGGGAACTTAAACAGGGATACCAAGTTATGCCGCAGTTTGTAAATAACTGTTACACAAATTATTCATGATAGCTGAGAACCTTGGCTCATTTCCCCCTTCTGAGGAGCTTTATTAATGAGGAAGAGTTGACTGCTGAGTTTTGGCTGCTACAAGACAGCATGCAACGAGATAGAATGACGGTGAGCCTGGGTGGCTAGAAAGTGGAGCAGTCCAGAAGGTACTCACATAAAGGACTTCATCAAGAGCAGCCATTCACAGATATCTTGGCAATTTACTGAGAGAACTGGGTAAAGGAAAGTAAGATAATGAGATATGCCAGTGGCAGGTCTACTGAAAACAGGAGCGCCCATAACTGACAATAAGCAAAAAAGAGTTTCCTGCAGAACAGGTTCAGTTGACTAGGTCCTCTTCCCACCTAATGAGGCATTCTAAGTGTTTCTCAAGCTTTATTGTACATTTAAATCACCTGAGGAATCTTGTTAACATGCTGGTTCTGATTTAGAAGTTCTGGGGAGAGGCAGAAGACTTTGTTCCCAAATGATGCTGATGCTGCTGGATCATGGACCACAGTCTGAGGATAAGGTACCTAAGCGGACCCTCATCTGATTCGTGAAACCCTCAGAGACCAGTAGAGGAGCCTCTGGCTGGAATTAAAAGCAATAGAATTTTCTGATCTCTGGAAACAACTCTAGATCTGGTTCACTTTCTGTCCATGTGACTTGGTTCTCTGCTTGCAAGGTTTAAAGTTAAAGAAGTGTAATGAAGGTAGACCCCCAAATTTCATTTGACCCCTCTCTCCCCACTTTCCAACTTTACAATCTGAGAGCTTATTCAATTTTGTGAGCCTGAGTTCTCTAAAATAGTAATGATTATACATTCTCTATAGGGCTATTTTGAGAATCAGTAGTTTCAACATGTAGGTAAAGCATATTAGGTTCCTGAGGTTGCCGTAATAAATCACCACAAATTGGGTGGCTTAAAACAACAGAAACATATTCTCTTACTATTCTGGAGGCTGGAAATCTGAAATCAAGGTGTCAGCATGGCCATGCCCTCTCTGAAATCTCTAGGAGAAGGACTCTTCTTTGACTTTTTATAGATTCTGGTGGTGGCCAAGCATCCTTGGTGTACCATGGCCTGTAGCCACACAAGTCCGCGGTCTCTGCCTCTGGCTTCACATAACTGTCCTCTTGTATGACTCTCCTGGCAAAGACACCAGTCATTTGGTTTAAAAGCCCACCCTATTCCAATATGACCTCCCCTTCAATTCTATCTGCAATGACCTTATTTCAAAAAAAAAAAAAAAGGGTCATATTCTGAGGGGTTGAAACTTCAACATACCCTTTCAGAGGAACACATTTCAATCCATAACATAAAATATATAATAAGAACTCAACAAATATCAATGCTTCTTCTTTCTTTCCTATACTAAACAATAAGTATAATTAACACTTTCCTAGGCCTTTCATTTGTGTCCTTTAAAAGGTGTGAGCAAACCCTGAGTTGTCACCACTCTCTAAACGTGAGGAAACTGAGGTTCAGAGAGGTATAGGGCAGTAATCAATAGCCCGAGGTTTGGCTAGGACACAACCCAATTCAGATTCTTTATCTATTATAGAGCCATTAACATTTATGAAAAGGAGTGGCACCTACATAAAGTAAAATAATATAAGTAAAATGTCTAGAAGAACATTCTGCTAAATATAGTTTTTTCTGCTTCTTCACAAAATGCCAATATAATGATATAAAATAATGTATTTAATCATAAACGCACCAAGACAAAGAGAATAGAGTTGCAAACAAAGTTAGCAGAATTTTGGAAGATGAAATATGGATGGAAGAATAGAAGATCTGAGAGATCCGAGGGGGAAATGCAAACAAGAAACAAGATATAAGACATAACACCAGGAAATCTCAGAACTGGTAGTAAATGGTACTCCCAAGGAAGCAAGAGAGAGTAAGTTCTGAAAACATGATGTTTGATTTAAAATATGCATAACGAGAATTTATATCCCCAGGCATCCTTCCCATTCATATACAAGATTTATTTGGTGGAATAAATGAACCAAAAATGTTTCAAACACGGAGAGGATAGGACACCCTACTGAAAATAGGCAGATTAAGTGGAAACTGGCATACTGAATGATAAGAACCAAGCTCTTTTCTACATTTTGATCTAGGAATATGGATGCCCTAGTTAGATTTGGATGTCAACTTGGCCAGATAATGAATGGTGCCTAGTTCTGTGGCCGTGGACTTGAATCATTAGCACGTGAAACTCATCTATAGCTGATTACATCTGCAGCTGATTACATCCTTCTTCCATAATGAGTGCTGTTTAATTTAATTAGCTGGAGGTTTAAAAGAGAGAGCTCAATGCAGCACAGCCCAAGCAGCTCAGCATACCTCATCTCATCACTTGCAGCCCAGTCCAGACATTTGGAGATACAGAAAGGAATCGCCCTGGGGAAAGCTGTCGGGACGCAGAAGTCAGGAGAGAAGGCCAGCAGAGATCACCATGTGCCTTCCGGTGTGAGAGAGAAATTCAGATGAAAGTTAGCTGTCTTTCCTCTGAAGGACTACAACATTTTAACTAAATAAATTTCCCTTTATTAAAAGCCAATTCATCTCTGGTGTGTTGCATTCCGGCAGCTTTGGCAGACTGAAACAATGGGCAACCAGGCAAAAATACTTCCCTAAGGAAGAAACTGGTAGAGTCTTCTCTGGAGTAACTGATTAGCTCTAGAAAACAAAAAGCTAATAAATATTGGTATTTAGGGCCTCCTTAGGAAATTCTATCTCCCTGGAATAAAGATTAAGAAAGAACTGAAATTCAATGGAAGGACTGAATGATTAACTGAAGGATTTATCTCAAAAGGAGGAAAAGCAAAAAATAGTCAAGAAAGTGAAAAAAAAAATCCCAGGATGTCCAACAGTCAAGTCATAGGAGTTGACTCCACAGGGTAAAGGGAGTAAAAAAGGGGGAATTATCAAAGAACAAATAGAGGAAAAAGTTCTCAGAACTAAAGAACATGAATTTCCAAGCTGAAAGTGCCTTCCAAGTACTTGGCAAGATGAATGGACATACTAACAAAAGTAAAACCACACCAAGCCATAGTGTCACAAATTCAGAACATCTTGGATAAAGAGAAGATCCTAAAAGATTCAGAGCACAAATCACAGAAAAGTGAAAGGAAAAGTAGTGAAATAAAAATGTCATTAGAATTCCAAAACAGCAACAAAGGGTTGGTAGATGACGGGAAAAACACCCCAAATGGGATGATAAGAAAGTCGGGTAACCAAGCAAAGTGGAAGAGATAAAAGAAAAATCCACACAGCAAAAGGCATGTGTGGTTTTATCACACTGATACAATGAGGTACAGTATGTGTGTGAGTTTGCAAGTGTGCATGTGTATGTGTGTTATAAAATATGTAATAAATATTTTCATAAGATGCTGAGAGTAATTACTCCTTCGTATTTTCTATCTAGCCAACAGGTCGAGCACACGTGAGGAGAAAATAAAGACCTTTTTAGATGTCTTTATTACTAAGACACTTTCAGAAGTTCAGAAAATATATTCCAAGTACACTTTCTCAGGAAGTTACAACAGGATATGCTTAATCAAGTCAAAGAGAAAGACACTGGCTCCAGAAAACAGAGAGAAGTAAGCCAAGGTCCTGAGAGGATAATTGTGCATTAGGCCAAAAGATCAACTAGTCCAGGGTACAAGAGAAAGACAGAGAACTCCAGAAGTATGTCCCAGGGGGAGACTGATAGATTAGCTGGCTTATTTGAGTTTATAGAAAACAGAGTTCCATGAGGTTCAGGAATTCTATTGGGGGCTTTATGAATGATTAATGATAGTTACATACATAAAAAAATAAGTACGCCAAAATGAGAGACACCCATACAGAAGAGAAGGAGATGCTGTATAGCTTCAGAGGAAAAAAAAAAGAAGTTGAGGATAAGAAGGAAGCATAATTGAGAGGGAGTGAGCAACATGGCGGCGGCGGCGACCCAGCACGACAAGCTCTCCTTGGTGGTGCACGGAGCTGGAGATCTGTGCCTGGAGAACTTACCCATTCCTGAACCAGGCCCAAATGAAGCACTGCTGAAGATGAATTCAGTTGGAATCTGTGGTTCAGATGTCCACTATTGGCAACATGGTCGAAATGGGGATTTTGTTGTGAAAAAGCCCATGGTGCTGGGGCACGAAGCTTCAGAACAGTTGTAAAAGTGGGATCACTGGTAAAGCATCTAAAACCAGGTAACTGTGTTGCCATTGAATCTGGTGCCCCCAGAGAAACTGATGAGTTCTGCAAGATTGGTCAATACAATCTGTCCCCATCTATCTTCTTCTGTGCCACGCCCCCTGATGACGGGAACCTCTGTCGCTTCTACAAGCACAATGCAGACTTCTGTCACAAGCTTCCCAACAACGCCACCTTTGAGGAAGGGGGCCTGATTGAACCTCTCTCTGTGGGAATCCACGCCTGCGGGTGAGCTGGAGTCTCCCTGGGGAACAAGGTCTTTGTGTGCAGAGCTGGACCGAGTAGACTGGTCACTCTGCTCATAGCCAAGGCAATGGGAGCTGCTCAAGTGGTGGTGACTGATTTGTCTGCCTCTCGGTTGTCCAAAGCCAAGGAAGTAGGGGCTGATCTCATCCTTCAGGTCTCCAAGGAGAGCCCTCAAGAAATTGCCAGTCAAGTAGAAGATTTGCTAGGATGCAAGCCGGAAACCACCATTGAGTGCACAGGGGCAGAGGCTGCCATCCAGGTGGGCATCTATGCCACCCGTTCCCATGGGACCCTGGTGCTTGTGGGCTGGGCCCTGAGATGACCACCATGCCCCTCGTGCACGCGGCAATCCGGGAAGTGGCTATCAAAGGCATGTTTCGCTACTGCAATACGTGGTCGATGGCAATTTCAATGCTTGCATCCAAGTCTGTGAATGCTAAGCCTTTAGTCATCCATAGGTTTCCTCTGGAGAGAGCTCTGGAGGCCTTTGAAACATCCAGAAGGGGGTTGGGGTTGAAGGTCATGCTCAAGTGTGACCCCAACGACCAGAATCCTTGATGTTAACTGGACTCTGCCCTCATCCCCACCCTCTTAGCATCTTGGGGGCTGAATCGCTGGGCAGGGGTGGGCTTTG
The DNA here is from genome assembly GCF_023851605.1 of Tamandua tetradactyla. NCBI lineage: Eukaryota > Metazoa > Chordata > Mammalia > Pilosa > Myrmecophagidae > Tamandua > Tamandua tetradactyla. The sequence goes on from NC_135338.1 coordinate 2,452,211, forward strand.
ATGCTGAAGTTTCTTTTGAATGGTGACAGTAATTGAACTAATTTATTAAAAATAGAGAGCCTTATGCAGGGGAGGAGGTGTTCCTTAAAAACACTAGTAGGGATAGTTTGGGGGAAACTTGTAGCCACAATGACCTGTTCATGTTAAAAAAAGTTCAACAAGTACAGCTGCATTTGACAGGTAGGTACTGAGACTCCCCTTCTTTCCTGAGTGCCTTAGTTAAGCAAGGAGGGCAGCTGGTTCCTGCTCCAACCGTGAATGTGGGCAGGTGTAGCATGAAGCTAAATTATGAGGAGACAACTTCATCAAGACTTAATTGGCCCAGAAGCTGATATTCATGAATATCTGCCACTCAGAGTCTGTCAAGAGTTTTACTTTAGAGCATTGTGTCTCTGGAAATAAGTGCTATTTGATTTGATAATAAAAGGAAAATGAGAAAAGAGCCTGGCCTTCTTAGGTCTAGAATAACTGAAAAACCAATCAAACCGAAATTCTGTGTGAGATCTGACCAGCTGGCATTCCCCAAATGTGGAAATAGGGGCCTTCTCATCACTGCCTGAAGATTGCCTGTTCTTCAACTTAATCTGGAAAGTGAAGAACCATTTTCCCCCACCCCCCAACTCCCAGCTCGAGGCCAGCTCCTGGGGCAGCCACTGTAGGCTCTGTTGTTGCTGGGCAACCATGAGCATCCTACCTGAGGACACTCATGGTGAGACGTTAAGTCATCTCAGGGTAAGCCAGAGATGTCTCATCATTTTTCTTTAACCCACGGGATTAGCACCTCCTTCTAGGCTGTCTTGCACTTGCTGATGATTATTTGATAACCCCATTTAATTCTGCCAATTAATTTTAAACAAAATCTTTCTGTTCTCATAAGCAGTGAAGGTTCCTGGTATCTTTTTATCTGTTGACTGAAATCTCTGGAACTGTGCCCAGTGGTAGGACAAACCTTATTTTAATCGTGGGAATGCTGACATAAGATTGTCCAGATACTACCTTGCCCACCTGTGACTTGGAGATGATTCATCAAGGAGGATACAGTAGCCGTGACATAGCTTGGGCTGTGTCCTTTAATTTTTCCCTTCACCTGGAGGGACGGGAGCAGGTATGAAGAGGTTCTGGTTTTCTTGTGACAAGAGAAAGCTGTGACCAGTGCCTGGAATTTCTCAAACCGCTTAGGGTAATAAATTCTGCTTGGTGTCTCTGGAAAAACAAAAGGAAGCATAATCATAGCACACTATTAGACTCAGCAGGCATGATCTATACATAGAAATAGTGATGCAAGCACTAAATAGTGATGGAACTATAAATCATTATATAAATATGATCAGATGTACCCACACTGGATGGTGGGGAAGGGCTGGAGAGAAGAGGAGAAGAGGAAAAGCAGAACTACCAAAATAGTATATCAATAGATAATGTCTATAATGTACAAACCAAAAAATAGTATAGCATTTAGACATATGGAAATTAAAACCTGAAGAAACAACTTTAAAAGTTGAAAGTGACTGACTCTAAGAAATAGAATTGTTTTTAGAGTGTTGGGTGGGGATAGGGTCTTTGTCATTTTTAAATGCTTTATAGTACTTTGACTTTTTAAACTACATATATGAATTACTCTGATCATTTTAAATCTGAAAAGTAAAAAATAAAAATTAAGTGCTTAGCACAGTTCAAAGCATAAAGTAGGAAATAATGATGATAATAGCTAGCATAGCCAGATATTGTGCTGTGTACTTTATATGAATTATCTAATTTAATCTTCTCAGCAATATCTTACTATTTTATGCACAAGAAAACAGGGCTACTTAGAGCTTTTGTTACTTCTCCCAGGTACTTTCCCCGGCTAAGTAAACAGCAGAGCCCAGATTTTAGCCCATCCTCTCTCCAAGCATGCGCCTTAACCCCAGTTACACTACCCACAGGGATGGCAGTGCCCCTCAGTGTGGCGCTGAAGTACTCGTTAAGCAGGGAGTCAGAAAAGTCTTCTGATTCTAAATCCCATGCTCTTTCCAATATATCCTCTTTCATCAAAAAGCTCATGTTTTATTTCCAAATTAACTCGAGTTAATTTGCAAATGAAATGTTTCATTTCCAAAGTTAAGAACCACAATTAAGAGTATTTTAACTGGAAATTTCTTCTCAACAAATCCATAGTCACTTTTGCTATTCTTGAAATGTACCTGTCAGCACCCCCCATCAAAAAAAAAAACCCCAGGGGCCAAGATGGTGGCTTAGTAAGGTACGTGCGTCTTAGTTCCTCCTCCAAAGCAACTACTAGGTGAACTGAAACAGTGCAGAACAACTCCCGGGGCTACGGCAGGGAATGGACACACAGCATACCCCAGTCTGGACTGGCTAGTCTGACTGCGAGACTCGGCTGCGGTGAGATCCCCGAGCGGCGCGCGATTTCCCGAGCAGCGGCAGCTGCGGTGGCCAGAGCTACTCCCTCCCTCCTTCCCGGGCAAGCTGAGAGTCTCAGAGAGGCAAGTTTCCCAAGCCGAGGCGGCCGGCGCCCCTCTTTTGCGGGCGGCTTCCTAGACCGGCTACGAGTCTCGGATCAGAGGGCTACCCAAGCCGCGGTGGCCTTCCCCCGCAGGGGGCTTCCTGGTCCGGTGGGGAATTCCACAGACTTCAGCGGCCAGTGACCGACGCCCCTCCCCTGTAGGCGACTTCCTGGTCCAGGGGCGAATTCGCCGGGCCCACTGTGGTCGGCGACCAGCCACAGGGTCCCCTCAAGCCGCGGCGGCTGACGCCCCCACCACGCGCGGCCCCCCGAACCAACGGAGAGAATTGGATCGGAAATCCCCAGGCCGCGGAGATCGGTGACTGGGGGGATCCCTTTCAAACATGTGAGACAAACGTGTGCCACGAGCGCCACCTACTGGACAGGATAAGAAAAACAGAACCCAGAGATTTCACAGAAAAATCTTACAACCTTGTTGGGTCCGACACCCAGGGAAATCTGACTAAATGCCCAGACGCCAGCAGCAGAAGATAACGGTCCACGCTCAGACGATTGAGAATATGGCCCAGTCAAAGGAACAAACCAATAGTTCAAATGAGATACAAGAGCTGAGACAACTAATGCTGAATATACGAACAGAAATGGAAAACCTATTCAAAAACAAAATCGATAAATTGAGGGAGGACATGAAGAAGACATGGGCTGAACATAAAGAAGAAATAGAAAAACTGAAAAAACAAATCACAGAACTTATGGAAGTGAAGGATAAAGTAGAAAAGATGGAAAAAACAATGGATACCTACAATGATAGATTTAAAGAGACAGAAGATAGAATTAGCGATTTGGAGGATGGAACATCTGAATTCCAAAAAGAAACAGAAACTATAGGGAAAAGAATGGAAAAATTTGAACAGGGTATCAGGGAACTCAAGGACAATATGAACCGCACAAATATACGTGTTATGGGTGTCCCAGAAGGAGAAGAGAAGGGGAAAGGAGGAGAAAAACTAATGGAAGAAATTATCACTGAAAATTTCCCAACTCTTATGAAAGACCTAAAATTACAGATCCAAGAAGTGCAGCGCACCCCAAAGAGATTAGACCCAAATAGGCATTCTCCAAGACACTTACTAGTTAGAATATCAGAGGTCAAAGAGAAAGAGAGGATCTTGAAAGCAGCAAGAGAAAAACAATCCGTCACATACAAGGGAAACCCAATAAGACTATGTGTAGATTTCTCAGCAGAAACCATGGAAGCTAGAAGACAGAGGGATGATATATTTAAATTACTAAAAGAGAAAAACTGCCAACCAAGACCCCTATATCCAGCAAAATTATCCTTCAAAAATGAGGGAGAAATTAAAACATTCCAGACAAAAAGTCACTGAGAGAATTTGTGACCAAGAGACCAGCTCTGCAAGAAATACTAAAGGGAGCACTAGAGTCAGATAAAAAAAGACAGAAGAGAGAGGTATGGAGAAGAGTGTAGAAAGAAGGAAAATCAGATATGATATATACAATACAAAAGGCAAAATGTTAGAGGAAAATATTATCCAAACAGTAATAACACTAAATGTTAATGGACTGAATTCCCCAATCAAAAGACATAGATTGGCAGAATGGATTAAAAAATAGGATCCTTCTATATGCTGTCTACAGGAAACACATCTTAGACCCAAAGATAAATATAGGTTGAAAGTGAAAGGTTGGGAAAAGATATCTCATGCAAATAACAACCAGAAAAGAGCAGGAGTAGCTATACTAATATCCAACAAATTAGACTTCAAATGTAAAACAGTTAAAAGAGACAAAGAAGGACACTATATACTAATAAAAGGAACAATTAAACAAGAAGACATAACAATCATAAATATTTACGCACCAAACCAGAATGCCCCAAAATAAGTGAGGAATACACTGCAAACACTGAAAAGGGAAATAGACTCATATACCATAATAGTTGGAGACTTCAATTCACCACTCTCATCAATGGACAGAACATCTAGACAGAGGATCAATAAAGAAATAGAGAATCTGAATATTACTATAAATGAACTAGACTTAATAGACATTTCTAGGACATTACATCCCACATCAGCAGGATACACCTTTTTCTCAAGTGCTCATGGATCATTCTCAAAAGATAGACCATATGCTGGGTCACAAAGCAAATTTAAACAAATTTGTTAAAAACAAATTTAACAAATTTAAAAAGATTGAAATCATACACGACACTTTCTCGGATCATAAAGGAATGAAGTTGGAAATCAATAATAGGCGGAGTGCCAGAAAATTCACAAACACGTGGAAGCTCAACAACACACTCCTAAACAACGAGTGGGTCAAAGAAGAAATTGTTAGAGAAATTAGCAAATACCTCGAGGCAAATGAAAATGAAAACACAACATATCAAAACTTATGGGATGCAGCAAAGGCACTGCTAAGAGGGAAATTTATTCCCTAAATGCCTATATGAGAAAAGAAGAAAAGGCAAAAATGCAGGAATTAACTGTCCACCTGGAAGAACTGGAGAAAGAACAGCAAACTAATCCCAAAGCAAGCAAAAGGAAAGAAATAACAAAGATTAGAGCAGAAATAAATGAAATTGAAAACATGAAAACAATAGAGAAAATCAATAAGGCCAGAAGTTGGTTCTATGAGAAAATCAATAAAATTGATGGGCCCTTAGCAAGATTGACAAAAAGAAGAAGAGAGAGGATGCAAATAAATAAGATCAGAAATGGAAGAGGAGACATAACTACTGATCTCACAGAAATAAAGGAGGTAATAACAGGATACTATGAACAACTTTACGCTAATAAATACAACAATTTAGAGGAAATGGACGGGTTCCTGGAAAGACATGAACAACCAACTTTGACTCAAGAAGACATAGATGACCTCAACAAACCAATCACAAGTAAAGAAATTGAATTAGTCATTCAAAAGTTTCCTAAAAAGAAAAGTCCAGGACCAGATGGCTTCACATGTGAATTCTATCAAACATTCCAGAAAGAATTAGTACCAACTCTCCTCAAACTCTTCAAAAAAATCAAAGCGGAGGGAAAACTACCTAATTCATTCTATGAAGCCAACATCACCCTCATACCAGGCAAAGATATTACAAAAAAAGAAAACTACAGACCAATCTCTCTAATGAATATAGATGCAAAAATCCTCAATAAAATTCTAGCAAATCGTAGCCAACAACACATTAAAAGAATTATACATCATGACCAAGTAGGATTCATCCCAGGTATGCAAGGATGGTTCAACATAAGAAAATCAATTAATGTAATACACCATATCAACAAATCAAAGCAGAAAAATCACATGATCATCTCAATTGATGCAGAGAAGGCATTTGAAAAGATTCAACATCTTTTCCTGTTGAAAACACTTCAAAGGATAGGAATACAAGGGAACTTCCTTAAAATGATGAAGGGAATATATGAAAAACCCTCAGCTAATAGCATCCTCAATGGGGAAAAATGGAAAACTTTCCCCCTAAGATCAGGAACAAGACAAGGATGTCCACTATCACCACTATTATTCAACATTGTGTTGGAGGTTCTAGCCAGAGCAATTAGACAAGAAAAAGAAATACAAGGCATCAAAATTGGAAAGGAAGAAGTAAAACTATCACTGTTTGCAGATGACATGATACTATACGTCGAAAACCCGGAAAAATCCACAACAAAACTACTAGAGCTAATAAATGAGTACAGCAAAGTAGCAGGTTACAAGATCAACATTCAAAAATCTGTAGCATTTCTATACACTAGCAATGAACAAGCAGAGGGGGAAATCAAGAAATGAATCCCATTTACAATTGCAACTAAAAGAATAAAATACCTAGGAATAAATTTAACTAAAGAGACAAAAAACCTATATAAAGAAAACAACAAAAAACTGCTAAGAGAAATCGCAGAAGACCTAAATAGATGGAAGGGCATACCGTGTTCATGGATTGGAAGACTAAATATAGTTAAGATGTCAATCCTACCTAAATTGATTTACAGATTCAATGCAATACCAATCAAAATCCCAACAACTTATTTTTCGGAAATAGAAAAACCAATAAGCAAATTTATCTGGAAGGGCAGGGTGCCCCAAATTGCTAAAAACATCTTGAGGAAAAAAAACGAAGCTGGGGGTCTTGCACTGCCTGACTTTAAGGCATATTATGAAGCCACAGTGGTCAAAACAGCATGGTATTGGCATAAAGATAGATATATCGACCAATGGAATCGAATAGAGTGCTCAGATATAGACCCTCTCATCTATGGACATTTGATCTTTGATAAGGCAGTCAAGCCAACTCACCTGGGACAGAACAGTCTCTTCAATAAATGGTGCCTAGAGAACTGGGTATCCATATGCAAAAGAATGAAAGAAGACCCATATCTCACACCCTACACAATGAAAGAAGACCCATATCTCACACCCTACCCAAAAGTTAACTCAAAATGGATCAAAGATCTAAACATTAGGTCTAAGACCATAAAACAGTTAGAGGAAAATGTAGGGAGATATCTTATGAATCTTACAATTGGAGGCTGTTTTATGGACCTTAAACCTAAACCAAGAGCACTGAAGAAGGAAATAAATAAATGGGAGCTCCTCAAAATTAAACACTTTTGTGCATCAAAGAACTTCATCAAGAAAGTAGAAAGACAGCCTACACAATGGGAAACAATATTTGGAAACGACATATCAGATAAAGGTCTAGTATCCAGAATTTATAAAGAGATTGTTCAACTCAACAACAAAAAGACAGTCAACCCAATTACAAAATGGGAAAAAGACTTGAATAGACACCTCTCAGAGGAGGAAATACAAATGGCCAAAAGGCACATGAAGAGATGCTCAATGTCCCTGGCCATTAGAGAAATGCAAATCAAAACCACAATGAGATATCATCTCACACCCACCAGAATGGCCATTATCAACAAAACAGAAAATGACAAGTGCTGGAGAGGATGCGGTGAAAGAGGCACACTTATCCACTGTTGGTGGGAATGTCAAATGGTGCAACCACTGTGGAAGGCAGTTTGGCGGTTCCTCAAAAAGCTGAATATAGAATTGCCATACGACCCAGCAATACCATTGCTGGGAATCTACTCAAAGGAATTAACGGCAAAAACTCAAACGGACATTTGCACACCAATGTTTATAGCAGCATTATTTACAATTGCAAAGAGATGGAAACAGCCAAAATGTCCATCAACAGACGAGTGGCTAAACAAACTGTGGTATATACATACGATGGAATATTATGCAGCTTTAAGGCAGGATAAACTTATGAAGCATGTAATAACATGGATGGACCTAGGGAACATTATGCTGAGTGAGTCTAGCCAAAAACTAAAAGACAAATACTGTATGGTCCCAATGATGTGAATCGACATTCGAGAATAAACTTGGAATATGTCATTGGTAACAGAGCTCAGCAGGAGGTAGAAACAGGGTAAGATAATGGGTAATTGGAGCTGATGGGATACAGACTGTGCAACAGGACTAGATACAAAAACTCAAAAATGGACAGCACAATAATACCTAATTGTAAAGTAATCATGTTAAAACACTGAATGAAGCTGCATCCGAGCTATAGGTTTTGTTTTGTTTTGTTTTGTTTTGTTTTGTTCTTACTATTATTACTTTTATTTTTTTCTCTATATTAACATTCTATATCTTTTTCAATTGTGTTGCTAGTTCTTCTAAACTGATGCAAATGTACCAAGAAACGATGATCATGCATGTATGTGATGATGTTAAGAATTACTGATTGCATATGTAGAATGGTATGATTTCTAAATGTTGGGTTAATTTTTTTTTTCCGTTAATTAATAAAAAAAAAAAAAAAAAAACAACCCCAACAAAGATAAGTGCCAGTGGCTGACTCGTGAAGCACCATTTAACCTGCTGCCACTAAGCTAGCTGCCTTCTGGCCCCCAAGGCAGAAAGGAGGAGAAACAGGAGCACTTAGAAGAATGTTGGTTCCAGAATTTAAAGTTTGGTGGTGGTGAGTTTGTTTTTTAACTCCCTCTCACAGCACCCACTAATAAAGATAGCGCACCATTAGGAAAAGAAACAGCTAATTAAGCAGGTTGCATAAACAGAAATAATGAGAAAGCATGCAGTCTTTACAGCTATGAAGATTTTGACTGCATCACTGAAGAATTGCTGAGAAGAATTATTAGATGTGGATTCACACATTTATTTATAAACCCATGTGACCTGGCTCCTGCTGAATCTAACCTCATTAGAAAAACCCCTTGCTTACTTGACCTCAGCCAGAATGGCCCCCTTGCTGTCCCCTAAGTGTGCTAAAATGTTTTCTACTTCTTAGCCTTCAGATCTGCTCTTCCTTCTGCCTGGAGCACGCCTCACTCAGATCCTCTCAAAGCTCAGTTATCATCCAAAAGTCAGCTCAGATGCCACCTCCTCAAAAAGACTTCCCTGGAAATCCCGTATCGACGAGACCCACCCCAACCTCAGTAAGGATCACTATATCTTATTTTATCTTCTTCAGAACACTTATTTCTACTTGAAATCATACTCTTCATTTCTTGGATTAGTTTACCATTGTTTCTAACATCCATTAGGATATAAGGGCCATAATTTTGTCTACTTTTGTTCACTGATGAATCACCACAGCCTGGTACAGAGTAAGAGCTAAATAAATATTCATGAAAGGAAAGGAGGAAAGGAGAGAAGGAGAGAGGGAAGTAGTGAGGGAGGAAAGGAGAGGGGAGCATGGAGAGCTCAACCCCCTTAAGCATTCCCCAATGTGGAACCTGGCAAGTTATATCTGAGGCCTTCTCAGGGTACTGCCAATGTCAGAGCAAGCCCATTCCAAATCTGTCCTGACATCAATACAGTTGGAAGTGAGATTTGTAGATGCAAAAGTCACACAGGTAGGAAAAGGGGGCCCTGGCACCAATCAGCAATGGGAAATCAATTAAGAATGATACTCCTTACTTGCAGGTACTGAGCACCAAAGACATTTGAAGAAGAGACATATGCTATGCTTATAAAACAAATCAAGAGAACTTAGAAAGTAGAAAAATAGTAGTTGGAAACAAGTGACCATTTGGAAACTAGAATTTGAGATTCAGCTTTTTTATGCCAGTTTCCAGGAATATAGCTGATCTCTATTTTAAGAAATGGAACTGAACTGTCAGTGAAGCAATCCAGAATGATAATTTAATAATAGCACTTTCGGTGAGAGGAGCTATAAAAATCACAAATATCACTAACAAATTCCAAGGCTTAATTTATATAAGGCCCCTTAAAAGGACTAAATTCAATTTGGAAAGACCTATACTAACTCCTTCCAAAACTGAAGGAGATTTTTCTAAGTGTGAAAGGAATTCATTTCAGCCTAACCCAGAATACTCTAACAGAGACAGCAAAAATCCTTTAAATTGGTACCATAACATTAACAGTGGAACTTGCGGTGGTTTGTTCAAGGTGGGGCTAGGAGAAGACCATGCATTGTCCTTACCACCTTGGAGATAAAGAGGGTCCTCTCGCCCCTCACTGACCGCCTGAGTCTCAGCTGTATTCCCACTAATGCAAACAAGGCCACCCTAAGCTCAGAGCTTTATGAGGGTCATAAATCAACTGCTTTCTCTTTCAGGGGACTGGATGAGCAGAATAAAGTGGAGTCGTTAGAAAAGCAGGGATGCCAATATCGGAGAAATCTTCCCTCCAAAGTTAAGCCTAAAAGAATTTAAATTTCTCCTTTCACATCCATTTCTGTACTGAACATGGCAATTTCAAGCAAAAGCAGCCAACAGAGAGGCACTGGATGGTCCCCATTAGGACTAAGTTGGCTTATTTTTATTTCACATTTTTGTATCAACTGTATCTCTGCAGAATTCATGAGTTTTCCCAGCCTTCCTGGGATGTTTTACTGGTTATTAGTTTGGGTGGTTTTCACTCTGTGGTCCACAGATCACCATCAGCATCACCACACCAGAGCTTGTTAGAAATGCAAATTTTGAGCCCCACCCCAGACTTACAGGATCAGAGATTCTGAAGGTGATGCCAGCCAATCAGTTCTTGAGCAAGCCCACCTGGTGATTCTGATGTACCCTGAAATTTGATTCATTAGGATAATGCCAGCCACTTTAATGAACAAATCTCAAAATTTCAGTGACAACATAATAAAAGTTCATTTCTCACTCAAATAACTGTCTAGTATGGCAGCAGGTAGTTTCTTTTTTCTCACTTGGTGACTCAGGGACCCAGGCTCCTTCCATCTTGGGTTTTCTCTATCCTACTATTGCCTCAGAGTTCACTGCATTTTTCTGGTGGGAAAAGAGAGTAGCAAAGTCCGATCCTTGTCTCAAAATTCCTGACTCAGAAGTAACGCAAAAATCAATTTCATTCACATTTCAGCGGTCAGAACGATCAAATGGCCACACATTTCCCTGAGTGTCTGCCTCCCTACCACAGTTCCATACCATGGGAGAAGGAGCACAGATCTCTGGCTCTGCAGCCCACAAACAGTGGTAGAGCCAAGCAGTGGGAGATGACTTGTCCCCTGGAACATATTCTCCAAAAGTGGCACCACTTCAAAATTCTATGGTATGGATATGATTGTTATTAATACAGTGATAAAAGATACTTTAAAACACAGTTCCTCAAATTTTAACATACCTGCCATTCAACAGGGATCTAGTTAAAATACAGATTCTGTATTCCTGAGGTCTGGAGTAGGGCCTGAGACTGCATTTCCAAACAACTCCACCAGAAAAATCACCTCTTGAGAAAGGTCTACTCTGACCACCAGATTTTAAACTGCAAGCTCTTTCCCCATGTACTCCCAGTCTTCTTTTGCTTGTTTCACATTTCCTTACATTTTAACATGACATATCTTAGTGCCTAAAGCAATGCCTGTTGCATAGTAATTCTTCAACTAATATTTGCTGAATGAATAAATAAGTGATCAACCACAAGACTTACCCAAAACATCATCAGGGGATGATTCCTTTCCTATGTCCCCAGTCTTCTTGACACTAAATCCCATTAAGAAATGGGATTAAGAAAGGAAATAGGATAGAAAGGGACAGTTGGATTTGGTAATTGTTTTATTTTGCTAATGCTGCCAGAATGCAATATACCAGAAATGGGTTGGCTTTTATAAAGGGGATTTATTTGGTTATAAGTTTATACTTCTGAGGCCATAAAAATATTCAAAATAAGGCATTCAGAGAACAATACCTTGATTCAAGAAAGGCTGACGGGATCTGGAATACCTCTGTCAGCTGGGAAGGCACAAGGCTGGCATCCACTGATCCTTTGGCTTTTGGTTTCAAACAGCTTCCCTGGGGGAATTTTCTTTCTACATCTCCAAATGTCCTGTCTGTATAAGCTCTGAAGCTTTTTCCAAACTGGTTTCCTCTTAAAGGACTCCAGTAAGCTGATTAAAACCCACCTTAAATGGGCAGAGACACATGTCTACAGAAACCACCTACTCAAAAGGCCCCACCTACAATTGGGAAACAACATAATCAACATAATCAATGTTGATTATCATATTATCAACATAATCAAAAAGTCCCACCCTAAACAACATGTCTGTCCCCACAAGACTGGATTAGGAAAAAGAACATGGCTTTTCTGGGGTACAGAACAATTTCAACCCCTTGTAGCAATTGAAGTAAAAATATGCCTTGAAAGGCAAATAGGCCACTGACTCACTGTAAAGCTAGAGGGTAAGTTTCTGTACTTCAAGCTGACATCCCGAGAACACTAATGTTTTCCTTTGAGGCCCCTCAGTGTAAACTAACAGATGTTGCCTCCGTCAGAGAAAACGGATGATGGCCTTCTTGAGAACATCTGATCCTAGAATCCTTCCACTCCTCTGAGACCTCTGATGTTCCCTAAAGGAATTCACTGAATACCAAGCTTTGCCTCCAGACAGCATCCAGACCACATGTACATGGCAGCAAGAGAGGGTAAAAGCTGAGTAGAATCCAAGGGCTAGCTTGGAGAATGGCATGCAAACATGCCGACCAGGCTGGAAAGTCAGAAGAGAGGGTCAAAACAAACACAGATGCAAGTATTAGGAGGGACCATTTACGCATTAATAAGAGATCTGGATTCCTTGATTTAAGACCCAACTTCACCAAACAGCAAGAATTCCATCAAACAGAGGCTGAAGAAGGAGACACGGTCACTTCAATTAAAAGCAGTGAATGGAGAAGATACATGGATAATTTTAAAGTTCAAAAACTCCCAGACTGCAGTACTGTTCACCTTAAAAGTGTCAACTAAAATGTCCCAGCCCACTCTCCTCATACATAAATAACACACACATTACCAGGGAGCATGTCATGAGTCATGAGCATGAGTATTATGTATTTGTAAAAGCTGCCCTAAGAGGCTATGGTTTTGACTATATGCTCCTACAATGTACCAAGTACACTGGAAGTTTTCATTGATATAGCACTTGGTTCCCTTTTGCAATATGCTGTAAATCTAAAATCCACATGATCACTACAGAGGTGTATTTATATATATATGTGTGTATGTGTGAGTGTGTGTGTGTATGTATATGTGTGGGTGGTGTGGGTAAACACATTTTGGTCCTAAATTTCTTACATTTATTATTAACTGTTCATACTTATTACAAAAATATGAGTTTTTTTATCATTTTACAGGAGCCCCATTGCCATCTTCTCTCATTGTGCTAATGAAGAGCTTGACACGAAATGTTTGACACTGCAATAGAGCAACAGAAATTACTTAGTAGGAGACTACAGAGCTGTCATCTCCCTCTGCGAGCTAGCACCATGACCTACCTCCATGGGGTGACCAGCCAAGCTTATAGTGCGACTTGGCTGAACTGCTGCCAGAACTCACTCACTAAGGAGAAACTACTGTTCTTCCCTCCTGAGCTAGTGATGGTTCAAAGCTCCAGAAATTAATAGAGAACCATAGGTGTTAATAAATCCCAATTTCACTTCACTGTCTTCTAGTTCTTTAGACTGAAGCTAGGAGTTGGAATTAGATGTAACAGTGAATTCAAATAATAGACCAGAGGACGGTATCTAATCTAAGTCTTCAAGTGCAAGAGACAGCAAAAATACACAGGAAAAATATGTAGGATGAATAGCAAAAATTACACGGGGATAGGTGTTTAGTCCTCCCTCCATTTCCTCCTACACCACCGAAGGAAGTTTCAAAGCCTTTGATTAATGTATCTGCAGAGCCTTCTAAAGAAATAACTGGTGAGCAAACCAAAAAAAACTGGAGAATCACAATGAGAGGTAGGAAAGACAACAGCATTATTTCTGCAGGCAATCCTTTTGTAACAAAGTTAACTTCAATAATTTGAGCAATGAAAAGAAGATTGAGATAATTCGTAGCTTTGGAGTTCCACTGATTTGCAAGTTTTTCCAGCTTTTTAACCAAGGTAATTGCATTATTGTTCTCACATTTTCCCAAACTACCACCCCAAACAGAAGGTAGGATTCTGCTGGATTCTATTTCTGTCTCAATTCATAGATTAACCTCCTGCTGTATCCACCCAAAGGTAAAAGCCGCACAGCATCCATGTGTTCAATCTCTATCTAATCTTTAGGCAGGTCAGTTTATCTACTGAGTGACCACACAGTGCAAGTCACCATGTCGGACACCAAGAACACACAAATGTTAGTGAGAATCAGGTCTTGGGGAGGCTGGATGGTGACTGATTAAGAGGACAGGCCCTGGAGTTACAGGTATGTGGCTTTAAATACTAGCTTCTCTACTCAGAATCTGAGCTTTGCACTTAACATGGCTAAGCCCCCGTGTTCTAGTTTGCTGGCTGCCAGAATGCAATACAGCAGAAATGGAATGGCTTTTAAAAAGAGGAATTTAATAAATTGCTAGTTTACAGTTGTAAGGCCGAGATAATGTCCCAATTAAAGCAAGTCTGTAGAAATGTCTAATCAAAGGCATCCATGGAGAGACACTTTGGTTCAAGAAGGCCAATGAAGTTCCGGGTTTCTCTCTCAAGTGAGAAAGCGCATGACGAACACAGTCAGGGTTTCTCTCTCAGCTGGAAGGGCACATGGCGAACACAGCATCATCTGCTAGCTTTCTCTCCTGGTTTCCTGTTTCATGAAGCTCCCCAGCAGGCGTTTTCCTCCTTCACTTCCAAAGGCCACTGGCTGGTGGACTCTGCATCTTGTGGCTATGCTGTTCTGCTCTCTCAGAATCTCCCAGCTTTCTCCAAAATGTTTCCTCTTTTATAGGATTCCAGTAAACTAATCAAGACCCACCCAAACGGATGGACACATGTCTCCACCCAATCCAGCTTAACAACCACTCTTGACTGAGTCACATCTCCAGGGGGGTGATCTAACTAAAGTTTCAAACATAAAGGATTGAATAGAGATTAGAAGAAATGGCTGCCTTTACATAATGGGATTAGGATTAAAACATGGCTTTTCTAGGTTACATACATCCTTTCAAACCAGCACACCCAGTGTCCTGGGAGATAATGACAGTACCCAACACTTTCAATGAGGATTAAATACAGGGATATACATAAAGCACATAGAAGAGCACAATATAGAATGAGTGTTAAAAATATAACTCAGAGTAAAATTTTTTAAATACTACAAAGAAAGGAAAACTGCTTTACAGTAATTATCCATCATAAGAGTTCTGTTGAAGTGAATAATTATTTTTATGTATAAATCTGATTGTGCAAGCTCTATATGGAATAGATTAATCACCAGCTCTGCCTACAGGTAACTGTTTAGCTTGCTTAAATTTATAACTATAATCCTGCACATTATTTTTCAGTAAACTGAAAAAGTTCATCTAAAGATCATTTGGATGGGAGAAGTGTGAAAATAGAAAGAATATTTTGAGGAAAGAAAAGGAAAATAATAGATGGCATTTTATGTGATATTAAAGTGTGAATTAAAGAAACGAACTTTGATTTGAAAGGACATGGCTAAGTCCCTTGAGGGGTTGTAGAAAAAATATGGAACTATTAAATTTTACCATCAAGGAATCCTCTGATACTGTGTTAAACTTTAGGGACACCCAAATCAATAGGTCAAGCCCTTGATCTTAAGGCTTACTCTTGTGAAGCTTATGTAGGTAGCAGAGAAGCTTAGACTACCTATAGGCATGCCTTAGAGTTACTTCTGGAGGACCTCTGTTGTAGCCTCAGTCTCTCTAAGCCCAACTCTACAAGTGAAATCACTGCCCTCCTCCTTATGTGGGACATGACATCCAGGGGTGAAAGTCTCCCTGGTGGTATGGGAGATGACTCTCAGGGCTGAATCCAGCCCTGGCACTGTGGGAACACTGTGGCACTGTTTGGTCTATCCTGACCAAAACAGGGAATAGGAATAAAATATCAGTGGTAGAGAGATTTCAAATAGAATCGAGACGCTACTCTGGAGGTCGCTCTTATGCAAACTGAAGATAGACATTTCTACCTATCGTAACTTGCCAAACCCCAACCAGAACCATTTCAGCCAATAACACCTGGGGCAATATATAAGATTCCACAAAGGTTCCATACACCAGAGAAACTTAACAGAAACCTACAACCTCCAGATGGGTCCCTGGACCAGAGAAGTCCTGAAACCTAGAGGGCCCAGCCTCTCCAGAACATCAGATAGTTCCATCTCCCTACCCCGTGGTAATGACAGACTATTCCAATATGAAAACATCCGAATGGCCATAGCCCAAACATCCCTAAAGAGAGGGATGGAAAGATCAAAGGTGATGGTGGAATTATACAGAGAAAGGATTTAACAAATGAATATGAATGCTGAATCATTAAATTGATATCTCTTTTAGTCTCCAGTATTTTAGAACAGCTAGAAGTTAAAACCTAAAATTGTGGAATTATAACCCATGCCAAACTCTGCAATATGTTCTACAACTAGTTATGGTGCTGTGCTCTGAATTTATTGCTTTTTTGTATATATGCTGTTTTTCACAAAAAAAAGAAAAGAAAGTCGATTGTGATGATAAAAAAAAAAAAAAGGTATTTATTCCTTCTAGCCTCCTATATTCTGGAGCAGCTAGAAGGAAAAATCTGAGAGGGTCGTATGGTAGCCCATGACAAACTCTGGGATCTGTCCTGTAAGTACTTGTTGAACAGCGCTTTGAAAACTTTAAAAAAAAAAAAAAAGAAAGAAGGAAAGAACATGGCTAATGAAGCTGAACCAGACCGTTCTGTCCACTACCACAGCCATGCCGAAATGCTGGATTTGTTCATTGTGTATATCCCGATGCTTACTGGGGACCTTCTAAATATGGGCACTAGAGACCCATGCAGAACAAGTAAAATCCTTTTCCCTGGTGGAATTTACATTCTAGAGAGATGATAGATAATAAATAATTAAACAAAAAAACACACTATACTGAAACATGTATGCTATATTGTGAGATCATAATACTACATTGAGAGAAAGGGGACAGTGGGTACAAGGGTAGCTCAGTGGTAGAATTCTGGACTACCATGTGGGTGACCCAGGTTCGATTTCCGGCCCATGCACTTACCAAAAACAAATAAGCAAACAAAGGAGGAAAAAAAAAACAAACAAAACTTCAACAAAATGGTGCTGCAATAACAAGATACTCACATGGAAAAAGAATGAAGTGTGACCCTCGCCACACAGCATACAAAAAAAAAAGAAGAAGAAGGAGACAATCTAAAATACCCCTAAAAATTGAGAAGTCAATCAACTTGATTAGAACCATACATATGGGCTACCATTTCACACTCACTAGGATAACTACTATTAAAAAAAAAAAGGGAAAATAACATGAGATGGTGAGTAAGTGGACAAATTGAAACCCTAATAGCATATGGTTGATAAAAACGCAAAATGATGCTGCCAATGTGGAAAACAATTGGGCTATTCCTCAAAAAGTTAAACACAGAATTACCATATAACATAGGGATTCTATATTTAGGTATAAGCCTCGAAGAACTGAAAGCAAGGACTCAGGTATTTTGGGCAACATTATTCAAAACAGATGAAAGACAGAAAACCCAAGTACATGCCAACAGATGACTGGACAGACACGACAAAGTACACACACAATGGAATATTATTCAGCCATCAAAAGAATGAAATTTTGTGGTGATGTTATCACGTGGCAACATAAGACATCCCTTAAAAAAAAAAGCCTCACCAGAAATTTAGCAAACAAGAGGACAATCCCACTTGCTTAGCTCGCTTGAGGGTGGGAGATGCTCCACAGACACCAAACTGAAGACACAAAGAAAGCATCAGGAAGATCCTGCCCTGGACCACGGGGCTCCTTACACTGCTTTCCCCCTCGCTTGGTCTCCCACAGCCTGGGAGTCCCACAGATGCAGCAGGACCTGGGTCTATCCGCTGTCCTTACAAACTGTAGAGTGACTCCCAGAGGCAACTTAGAATTCCACAAAACTGCAGGTACAGGGACTCAAGTCCACAGAGACCCAGGGCAGAACACAACCCGCCGAGGAGCGCTGCATACCAAGGGGCCATGACAGGGCAAGGAGAGAGAGGCCACAATGGAAATGCGTGCAAAAACTGTTGCGTCCTCACCCAACCCAGCTTCAGCTCACTGGACCGCCTAAAGGGAAAAGGACCTCTGAAGTGACGCACCTTTCTGGGTGGAAACCACCTGGCACCACTGGGTGGGAAACTGGAATGAGAAAGAAACTGGAAACAGAAAAGACTTGACAGAAAAAAAGGTGGGAGGAACTAAACTGAACTTCTGTAAGATAACTCAGATCCCAAAACTAAAAAAAATAAGAAAGCAGTGCCCTGAGTCAGGGAGAGAATTTAAACAAAATTTAAATTTAAACAAATTGTAGGAGAAAATTCTGCACACAAACAACCAGAACAAATCAAGATTCCAGAAGAAGGAACAGAGGAAAGGAAGTGCTCTCCTAGAGGGGAAATAATTACATAAAAACTGCAGTCTTAAAAATTGTACCACATATCTAAGGACAAGAATCAAATGAAGAAGAGCTGAGAAAATCTGAACAGTTAAGCACAGAAATTATAAACATCTAGAATAAATTAGACCAAGAGTCAAAGAACAGTCTTAACACAGAGTCAATCAATAATAAAACCTTATACAAGACAAAGAAATGGACTTTTAGAGTTAACTCATCAAGATAATTAATTAGATGCCTAGACTTACAAGCCATACTAAGAAATTGGAAGAAATGGCTCAGTCTAGGGGACAAATTAAAACCTCAGAGGAGACTCAGAATTTGGAACAACTAATCAAAGAGGTTTGGACAAATCTCCTAAGTCAATTAAAGGAGATGAGGAAAATATGCATAAAGATAAAGGATATGTTATAGTTAGTTTCATGTGTCAACTTGGCCAGGTGATGGTGCCCAGTTGTCTGGTCAAGAAAGCAGTGCCCTAACCATTACTGCAGGGATAGTCCATGACTGGTTAATAAATCAGAAGGCTGGTTTATTAAATTATTAGCATGCTGATTGTACCCATGGCTGATCACAACTGCAGTAAGCCAAGGAGAATTTCGTCTGCAATTAGTGACATTTAATCTAATCAGCTGAAGGCTTTAAAGGAGCAGTCAGAAGAGAGAATCTCTCTCTCTCTCCACTTCATCCAGCCAACCTATTCTGGGGACCCATTAAAGACCTTCATCAGAGCTGTCAGTTCACAGCCTGCGTTATGGAATTTGGACTTGTGCATCCCCACAGCTGTGAGACATTTTTTATAAAATCTCCGATCTACAGATATCTCCTGTCGGTTCTGTTTCCCTAGAGAACGCTGACTAATACAGAACATTGAGAAAGCAATGTGTGAGCATAAAGAAGAATTTGAGCATATAAAATAAATGTAACAGAAATTACAGTGATGAAAAGCAGAATAGTAGATAGGCATTTAACAACAGATTTGCACAGGCAGAAGAAACAATCAGCAAACTCAAAGACAGAACAATGAAATCATACAGCAGAACAGACAGAAAAAAATGGAAAAAATTGAGCAGTGTCTCAGGGATCTGACTGACAGCATGAAGCACACAAACATATGTGCCACGGGTATCCCAGAAGGAGAAGAGAAGAGAAAAGGGGCATAACGAATATTAAAGGAAATAATGTCCAAAAGTTTCCCAACTCTTACGAAAAACATAAATATCATGCCCAGGAAGTGCAATGTTCTCCAAAGAGAATAAATACTAATAGTTCTACTCTGAGATATATCCTAATCAAAATGTCAAATGCCAAAGATAAAGAAAGAACTATGATATCAACAAGAAAAAAGCTTTTTGCATGTGTGTGGTTACCCTGGAATTTGTGTGACACAACTTACATGCTACTAATTTGAAATGATACCAACTTAGCTTCATATACATGGGATCCTTAATAAGACTGTTGACTTCACATCAGAAACCAGGAGGTAAGAAGGCAGTGATATCATGCATTTAAGGCACTGAAAGAGAAAAACTGCCAGCCAAAAATTATTTATCTGACAAAATTATCCTTCAACAATGACTTTAAATATTCACAGATAAACAGAAACTGAGAAAGTTAGCAAGAAAAAAGTCTGGTCCTGTAAGAATTACTAAAGGGAATTTTTAAGAAAAAGGCATGTTTCCTAACAATGGACAAGCAAAATATAAAAAGGAAATGTGGGGAAAAAATAAACACGAAAACACGAAGGGAAACAGAGGGATATGGGAGTAGAAAATAAGTATGCTATTGAACCTAAATTGTTATCATCTCAAATTAGTAGCTTATGTATGTAAGTTGTTGTGGTAGTTAGGTTTAGGTGTCAACTTGGCCAGGTGAAGGGACCTAGTTCTATTACTGTGGCCATGAGCCAATGGTACGTGAACCTCAACTGTTGCTGATTACACCTGCAGTCGGCTAGGAAGCATGCCTGCTGCAATGAATAATGTTTGGTTTGATTGGCTGGTGCTTAAATGAGAGAGCGCAACATAGCACAGCCCAAGCAGCTCAGCATACCTCATCTCAGCACTCGCAGCTCAGCCCAGGCCTTTGGAGATGGAGAAAGGAATCACCCCGGGGAAAGTTGTTGGAACCCAGAGACCTGGAGAGAAGGCCAGCAGAGATCACCCTGTGCCTTCCTGCATAAGAAAGAACCTCAGTTGAAGGTTAGCTGCCTTTCCTCTGAAGAACTGCATGTTTTTAATGAAATAAATCCCCTTTTATTAAAAGCCAATCCATCTCTGGTGTGTTGCATTCCAGCGGCTAGCAAACTAGAACAGTTGTGTAACACAAATCCCAGGGTAACACCAAAGAAATTATTTTTAAAATATTCACAAACAAAAATGAGAAAGGGATCAGTTAGATATACCACAAAAGATCAACTACAAAAAAAATTTTTTTAATTAAAAAAAGATCAACTGCACAGAAAAGGAGGTTGTATTAAAGGAAGAGAAATTTAAAAAAAAGAGAGAGATGACATGATAAAAGACAAAATGCCTTAAGCAAGGGCTGCCTTTACAGTAATAACACTAAATGTTAAAAGATTAAACTCCCCAATCAAAAAACACAGATTGACAGAATAGATTTAAAAAGCATCATCCAACTATTTTTTGTTTACAAGAGAATCATCTTGGCTGCAAAGAAAAAACAGGTTGACAGTGAAAGAATGGAGAAAGATATTTCATACAAATAGGGAGGAAAAAGAACCCTCCACAATAATATTCAGAGATTTCAATACCACACTCTCATCAGCAGGCAGAAAACCTAGACAGAGGATCAGTAGGGAAACGGATAACTGAATACTACGATAAGTGACCTGGACCACATTCTCATCAACAGGCAGAAAACCTGGACAGTGGATCAGGAAGGAAATGGATAACTGAATACTATGATAAGTGACCCGGACCTAACAGAAATACACAGACTGTTACACCACAAAGCAGCAGGGCATACGTCC
Source organism: Tamandua tetradactyla (assembly GCF_023851605.1). Lineage (NCBI taxonomy): Eukaryota > Metazoa > Chordata > Mammalia > Pilosa > Myrmecophagidae > Tamandua > Tamandua tetradactyla. Next base: position 2,473,598 of record NC_135338.1, read on the forward strand.
TTCTCAGCGCACATGGACCCTTATCCTGAGTACACCCCATGCTGGGCCACACAACAAATCTCAATACATTCTAAAAGACTGAAGTTATGCAAAGCATTTTCTCCTCTGACCATAGTGGAATGAAGCTGGAAATCAGTAACAGGCAGAGAACTGGAAAATCCACAAATACATGGAAGTTAAGTAGCACATTAAAACAATCAAGTAGGTCAAAAAAGAAACGGCAAAGGAAATCAGTAAATATTTCGAGATGAAAGAAAATGAGAACACAATATATTAAAACTTATGGGATATAAAGAAGATAGTGATAGGAAGAAAATTTATAGCCCTAAAACCTACATTAAAAAAGAGGACAGTTAAAATCGAAGACCTAACTGTACACCTGGAAGAACTAGAAAAAGAACAGCAAACTAATCCTGGAGCAGGCAGAAAGAAAGAAACAATGAAAATTAGAGCAGAAATAAATGAAATGGAGAATTTTTTTTGAAAGATAGACAAAATCAACAAAACCAAAAGTTGGTTCTTTGAGAAGATCAATAAAATTGACAAACCCTTAACTAAACTGACAAAGAAAAAAAAATAGAAGAGTCAAATAAATAAAACCAGAAATGAGAGGCGAGACATTAAAACTGACCCCAGAGAAATAAAAAGGATCATAAGACGATACAATGAACAACTGCACACCAACAAGTCAGAAAACCTAGACAAAATGAAAAAATTCCCAGAGCACACAAACAATCTACACTGACTCTAGAAGAAACAGAAGACCTCAACAGACCAATTACAATTAGGGAGATTGAATCAGTCATCAAAAACCTCTCAACAACAACAAAAATAAGTCAGGGACCAGATGGCTTCACAGGTGAATTCCACCAACCATTCCAAGAAGAATTAATACTATTCAGATGCTTCAAAAAATCTGAAGAGGAGGGATCACTGCCTAATTCATTCTATGAAGTTAACATTACCTTAATACCAAAGCCAGAAACAGATATTTCAAGAAGAGAATTTTTCTAACTAATATAGATGCAAAAATCCTCAATAAAACACTTGCAAATTGAATCTAACAATACATCAGAAGAATTATGCACCATGATTAAGTGGGTTTTATCCAGGCATGCAAGGGTGGTTCAACACAAGAAAATCAACTAATGTAACACAGCATATTAACAAATCAAAGGGAAAAAAATCAGGCAGCTATGTCTAGAATTACCATATGATCCAGGAATCCTGCTACTAGGTATATACCCTATTCAAGTCAAACAAGGATTCAAACAGATAATTGCACACCTTTCTTTACAACGTTAGTCACAACTGCCAAAAGATAGAAGCAACTCAAGTGTCCATCAACTAATAAATGTATAAAAAAATGTGGAATGTAAATTCCAATATATATGTATGTATGTATACACACACACACACACACACACACACACACACACACACACACACAATGGAATATTATTCAGCCATAAAAAGGAATGAAGTCCTAATGCATGTCACAACATGGATGAAACTTGAGGACATTATGTTGAGTGAAATCAGCCAGACACAAAAGAACTAATATCGTATGTTCTCACTAAAATGAACTAATTATAATCTGCAAACTCATAGAGTCAGAATCTAAAATATAGGTTATCAGGGGATAAGCAGAGGGTAGAGAAAAAGAAGCTGATAATTTTTCCAGAATTTTCACTTAGGTTGAGTGTAAATGTTTGGAAATGGATGGTGATGATACGAGCACATTACTGTGAGAGTGATTAACAGCCCTGAATTATGTCGGTGAATGTGGCTGAAAGGGGAAATTTTGGATCATGTATGTTACTAACAGGAAAGTTAGGAGATAAAACAAGGGACTGTATAACACAGTGAACCCTTCTGGGGGCAACTGACTGTGGTCCATTTCATGAATTATAACAAATACACGCGACATCATCACAAGGTGTTAATAATAAGGTGGTATATGAGGAAAATACACCTGATGTAAACTATGGACTATTGTTGACTAATATTTTAATATTCTTTCAGCAACTGTAACAAAGTTACCATATCAATACTAAATGTTAACAATAGGGAGAAATATGGGAAATTTGTATTTTTATGACTTTTCTATAAATCTATAATCTCTCTAATTATAATGACAATAATATTTTTTAAAAACATTATGCTAAGTGAAATAAACCAGACACCAAGTACTATATATTGTATGATTACATTTATATAAAATGTAAATATAGATGAATTCATAGAAGGACAGAATTAGATTACTGGCTATGTAGGACTGGGGAAGGAGAGAATGATTGAGAGGTGACTGCTCAAGGGTATAGGGTTTAGAGGATTTTACTTTAGTAAGAATATTGTTCTAAAATTGATTGTGGTAATGAATGCACAGCTCTCTATACTGAAAGCCACTGAATGTACATGTTGGATGGATTGTTTGGTATAGGAATATATCTCACTAAAATTGCTTTAAAAATAAACAAATAAAAGTCAAATTAAGAAAATGACCATAGGAACATAGACAGGAACATATCTAATAATCTAATATTTATTAGGATTCCATTGTTCATTTGATTTTTACGACATCCTGCCTTTTCCCTTCACTTATCCTTGCTTTTAGGCTAGTTTCAAAATATGTACCCCAACTCTTTATTTTCAACTACCAGGCTCTGCATCCATCTTTTAAGTTTCTCCCTCTCTCTGTATCACCTTCTCTCTTTTACAATGAAGTGGTTTAACAGGACAGGTCCAGATTAATCACATGAACGCTCTCCCTGGCGTGGCAGACAGACTCTAAGATGCCCCCCCCCAAAGCCCCATCTCCTGGTATTTGCAGCCTTCTGCAATCTCTCCCCGGGACTGTGACTCCTCTAACCAACAGAATATGACGTAGGTAATGGGATGTCACTTCTTCTGCAGTTACATCACACTACGGCAGCTGCTGCCTTGCTGGCAGGCACTCTTTTTTTGAAGTTCTCCCCTGCAGACTCCGACGAGGCAACCATATGGACAGACCCTCATGTCAAGGAACGGAGGGAAACCTCTGGACAACTGCCATCAAGAAACTGATGCCCTCGGTCTGACAGATCGCAAGGAACTGAATCCTGCTAACATGAGCTTGGAAGCAGCTCCTTCCGCAGAGGGGCCTCAGATGAGACCCCAGCTCTGGCCAACACCACGACTGCCGCCTTGTGAGAGACCCAGAAGCAGAGGGCACAGCACTGCTGGGCCCGGGTTCCTGACCACACAAACTGTGAAATAATAATGTGTGTTTTTAAGTCACTAAGTTTATGGCTATTTTGTTCCACATCATAGATAATTAATACTTCTATTGTTAGGAAACCCAGAGTTAAAATAAGTATTTCATTTAAGGAGATATGAACTCAATGCAGGCACTCTCCTTAGAAAACCCTAGAAATATACTCTGGACTGCATGTTGTAACTCAGACCGGGGGAACTATACCGCTGCTGAGAAGGAAATGGCTGCAGGCAGAACTGACCCCTGCATTAAGGAGGGGACTTCTTGAAACATGAACAGAAAATGCAGTGTGGAATTTCCAGCCATTGAAAAAAATTTTGACTAATGGAAAGGAAAGAAGGGAAGGAAAAAGGTAGGGAGGGAGGGAGGGTACTATGGAGGTTTAAAAGAGGAGTTTCTCTTAAAGAGAAGGGAAGACATGAAGACAGGAAGGCAAGTTTACAGGGGCGCAATGTGGTGGGGACCCCAGTGACAGGACTTCTTGGGTGCTATCTTGTGTGAACTATGGGAAAATACATATTTATCAAAACTGTGTAATTCCCACTGATTCTCCTTGATCTTTTATTACAGTCATATTTATTGATACAAGGTGAACTCTTTTTAGGGAAAAGGAAAAGGATGTGAAGGGAAGTGAGGCCTGCCCCTTTCCCCACTTGCCTAGGGAAAGCCACGGTTCAGGAGATCCATTCTACAATGAGCAATCAAGTGAGCAAAGTAAAGGAAACATGCACCTTAGGGGAGAAGAGATCAAGGGTTTGCGGGACAAATTCCTCACCTTTTCCAAATACACTAGACAGAGGCGACTTATCAAGAGTAGGGGACACTGACACTTAGGATCCATAAGCTGTAAGCTTGACAATAAGGATGTAGTAATGAGAGAAAGAAAATGCTTGAAAAGCAGGAAAATGCATCCTCAGCCTGAGGCTATTTTGTGAGTTATTTTATCATTAATGTTTTCATCTTTAATAGAAGTCTTTGCTCAAAAAAAAGTCATTTCTTAAGAATATGAAAGTTATATATATACAGCAAGTGCCCTTTTTCTTTAGAAAGAGATATTTCTAAACCTAAACAATCTCTGCAGTGAACCTCAGGATACAAAGGACAGAAAGCACAGTTTCAGAAGAAGAGGGGACAGCCGGGACTGCTAAGACTGGTCTCTACTAGAAGGAGCCATCTTTCCTTTTCAATCCTATATGGAGGAAGGAAGCAAGGAGGAAATCAAGTTTATTTTACTAGATCATGTGGGTGGCATTGCCCCATTCACTAGGCCCTTTCTCCCAAATGCCAGTGCTAAAGCCTGGTTAAAATAAGCATTTCCTTTTTAAAAAAGGCATTGGAAAATAATTTTATCTTAGTGTGATTTCTTGAGAGCTAATTCACCTTTCATGCTGTGTCATGGAAAGACTTGTGGGCTGAAATGGATCTTTTCTAATGAGCCTGGTGCTCCTATTTCTGTGGCCCACTGGAGTTCACTGTGTAAATCCTTAGCGGGCAGAACACAGATCTGTACGTAAATTGAAGCTTATTTATTTATTCATTAATTTGTTCAAAATCTTAGCTCATGCCAGACACAAGTTCCCTTTTTCCTTAAACACCCCCCACCCACCCACCCATACCCACACACACACCCACACCCACGCACACATTAAGAACAGAAGACCAATGACAAAATCATTTTCTCCAGTAATTACTGCTACTAAAATCTACTTTTTATTTAACATAGCGTTTATTTGCACCTGGTAAATACTAGGAAAGATAAAGACTAAAATAACAAAACAAATAATATTATATTCATAAAAACAGACATAAAACAAAATGCATCAAGATATCTTCTGGCTTTTAAAAATGGATATAATTTTATAACAAAGGCTTTCTCACTGGGGAAAATTTTGCCCTTACACTCCCATAAAAACTTCAAATTGAATGGCCATTGTTAACAGAGAACAGTAAGACCATATAAGTTCATATTTGGGTGAAAAGATAACAGCAGGCATAACAGAACAGGAGCCGACTGCAGTTCTTTATTACAACTTCATGTTGTGAAGTCTAGAAACCATGTTAACAACCTGAGCTGCAATGATGTCAAAACAATCCAACTTCACAAGAACTTCACAACTCTGCCAACTAACAGGTAGACTTTTAATGAGCAACATCCGAAATCATTGCCAGGTATATTTGTTATTTCTGCATGTCTCATAAACATAGAGTTCCTGTAAACTTGCAATGGGGAGACGCCAGGAGAAGAATGGGGGATCTAAAACCATCAACTGAAACCTGGTAATAAGTAAGTAACTAGACCTACTACCAGATGACACCTTTTAACATACAGTACATCCAGGACCACTCCCCTGGTTTGGAACCACAGTGAAACATTACTCAATCTGTCCTCCAAGTTTTTCCTAATAGCTTCCCAAGCTATTGTCTGTTTGCCATGAATTCATTGAAAACAGGTTGTTGGCTCATGATAACCAATTTAAATTCACTGTAGTCTGTGTTACCAGTTTCCAAAAGAATTGCACCTTATACATTTACAATTCTAGGTGGACTCTCTTTTATGATTCTAGGAATGCAATTCAGGTGACTGAAACCAAGGTGAACCATAAAATAATTCACTTGATAGAGACTGGAGAGTAACTTCATTTTTTACTTTTTTGCTGTTTGTTCCATAGCCTAAATCCCTCAGCCACTAGGTCCAATAAAGAAAGGAAAGAGGAGAGGAGGGAAGATCTTGGATTATCAAGAAACAAGCGAGAAGTTTCACTGAATAGACTTGAGAAGGATTTCGTTCTTACCTCTACAACACGACATTTGCTATGTTAGAGCAAGGTAGGCTATGATGAAGCTCAAGACATGCCCATTTTATTCTCTGTACTATCTCTGAAATGTTTCTGTAAATCTAGAACTATTTTAAAATAAAAACTTTATTTAAAAAGAAAAACCTGAATGGCCTTATACACTTATTAAAGGGAAAATCGCCGCTGGTTTCCAGGAAGATGGCAGAACAGAATAAGTCGAGTTCACCCCTGCTCCAAGGAAAGAAGGCTCAGGAAGGTGACTGAGTCAGGGATTCCAGGGTGCAAGTGACATGGGAGGGTCTTTACACCACACAGGGAGGCCCTAGTTGCAAAAAGCTGAAGAACTGAGACCCTCCAGCCAGTGCAAACAGGCTAACACATCCCTTTCTAACAGAAGCCCGGAGCCCTCAGGAATGCAAGGATCGGGAACAGGGAGGCGGGGTCTAAGAAGTCAGCCGAGCCCCATTTCTTGGATGTGCGACCGTCATGCTCACGGCTCCTGCCCCGCGACTCAACCCACACTCCATGCCCCTGAACCACGTCACCCCCCCACCATGCTCCAAGTGACCCCACCCTGATCCCGTGTCCCCACCCCACCCCTACACTGCAAGCAAGAGCATTCCCACCTGCCCCAGCACAGCCCGCATCTGCACAAGTGCACAATATTCCCCCGCCCCTCCCGAGACCCACTCACCCACACCCGGTCCCACAACACCCACCTCCCATTCCCTGCCCCCTGCAGGTGGTCGCCTGTGCATCAGGGCTGTAGGCGCTCACCTTCACACCCATGCTACACCCACCCCCAGCTTCTATAGTCCCACAACCACACCCCACCCCCCTGAGCTCTGCACATGTATACATCAGTTTACAGCCCTCCCAGAGCTACACATGCTGGTACCCCAGTAACACCCTTTCCACTCTGGGCAAAGGCTGATCTGCGCATATAAGCACACTCCCAAATCTACACCCTGGGTCCCCTGAAGTCCTCCCCTGTGCAAGGACATATCCACGCCCTACCTTTCCTGTGCCCTGACCTCATTGCCACCTACCTTACAACCTGATACCCACAAACTCCAAGCTTCACATGCTCACCCACATCCTACCTGCACACCAGCCCCCATACATCCAAACACCCCTCCATCTGCCTCCCACTGTGCCCTACCTCTGTGTCCCCCATGCTGCACCCTGCTCCCGCACTCCAAGCCCTGCCTGAGCTGCCTCCCATCCCCACGGCCTCCACACTGCACCTCCACAACCGCACACCCAAAGCTCATAGGCACCAGCATAGCATCCCCAATCTGCACCTTTACCTGCACCACAACCCATCACTGCACTGCTGGGCCCTGCACTACACCCCACATCCCGCCCCACATCCATCATCACTGCACTGCTGGGCCCTGCACTACACCCCACATCCCACCCCACATCCATCATCACTGCACTGCTGGGCCCTGCACTACACCCCACATCCTGCCCCACATCCTCCATCACTGCACTGCTGGGCCCTGCACTACACCCCACATCCCACCCCACATCCATCCAGCAAATACAATCTTTAGACCACTGAAGGAAATCAACTTCCAAAGTAACACTAACAGGGTATTTACATGCCTCGAAGAAAATAGAAGATCATTAAGCACATCAAGATGTAGACAGATATAATCTGGCCTAATGACCAAATTAAAACACTGGAAGAGACACAGACTTTGGAACAACTAATAAAAGATATTCATATAACTCTGCTAAATAAAATAAATGGAACGGCTAATGACATAAAGGAGATCAAGAAGACATTAGAAGAGCATAAAGAGGAATTAAGAACAATAAACAGAAAATATCACACAGATCAAAGATGCTGTAGTCCAAATGAAAAATATACTAGAGACACACAACAGCAGACTTGAAGAGGCAGAAGAAAGAATAAGTGATCAGAAAGACAGGGTAAATTGATTTCGAACACTCAAAACAGCAAATGTCAAAAAAGATGGAAAAATTTTAATTGGATCTCAGGGAAATGACATACAAAACAAAGCACACAAGTATGAGAATCATTGGTGTCCCAGAAGGAGAAGTGAGGAGTAAAGGGCTAGGAAGAGTAGTTGAGGATCTAATGGGGGAAAACTTCCCACCCCTTATAAAGGACATAAATACCCAAATCAAAGAAGTCCAACGAACTCCAAATAGGCCTTCCCCAAAACACACACTAATCAGCCTGTCAAATGTTAAAGAGAAACAGAAAATCCTGAAAGCAGCAAGAGAAAAGTAATCTACCATATGCAAGGGAAACCACCTAAGAACTGAGTTCAGAATCCTTAACTGGCACCACAGAGACAACAAGGCAGAGGTATGCTATATTTAAGATCCCAAAAGAGAAAGACTTTCAGCCAAAAGTTCTGTACAAGTCAAATTGTCCTTTAAAACTGAGGGAGACAGAGTATATTAAATAGATAATAATAAAAAAAAGTATTGGCAAAGTCCCTTGAGGGATGGGAGACAGAATATGGAACTATTAAACTTACCATCAGGGAATCCCAGGATACTGTGTCAAACTTTAGGGACACCCAAATCAATAGGCCATGCCCTTGATCCTGAGGCTTACTCTTGTGAAGCTTATGTAGGTAACAGAAAAGCTTAGACTACCTTATAGGCATGCCTAAGAGTTACTTCTGGAGGACCTCTTTTGTTGCTCGGATGTAGCCTCACTCTCTCTAAGCTCAACTCTGCAAGCGAAATCATTGCCCTCCCCACTCTGAGGGACATGACATCCAGGGATGAAAATCTCCCTGGCAGCATGGGAGATGACTCCCAGGGATGAGTCTGGCCCTGGCACCGTGGGATCAACAATACCATCCTGACCCAAAGGGGGGAAGAAGTATAACGAATAAGGTATCAATGGCTGAGAGAGTTCAAATAGAGTCAAAAAGCTAATCTGGAGATCACTCTTACACAAGCTTCAGTTGTCCAACTATTACTACCTATCATAATTTGCCAAACTCCAACCAAAACCATTCCAGCCAATCCTAGAGAACTAACCTAAGGTGTTACGTAACATTCTACAAAGGTTCCATGCACTAGGGTAACTTTCTAGAAACCTACAACCTCCAGATGGATCCCAGACCAGATAAGTCCTGAAACCTAGAGTGGCTAGCCTCTCCAGACTAGCAACTAGTTCCATGACCCTACCCCATATTTTGACAGCCCCTTCCAATGTGCAAAGGTTAGAATGGGCACAGCTCAAACACCCCTAAAGACTGGGAGAAAGATCAAAGGTGATGGTGGAGTTATATAGAGAAGATAAATTTTAACAAATGAATATGAATGCTGAATCATTAAATTGATAATTCTTTTAGTCTCCAATATCTTAGAGCAGCTAGAAGTAAAAATCTGAAATTGAGGGATTGTAACCCATACCAAACTCTGAAATCTGTTCTACAACTAATTGTTTTGCTGTGCTTTGAAATTTATTGTTTTGTACATATGTTATTTTTCACATAGTATCAGATGACACCTTTTAACATATAGAACATCCAGTACCACTCCCCTGGTTTGGAACCACAGTGAAACATTACTCAATCTGTCCTCCAAGTTTTTCCTAATAGCTTCCCAAGCTATTGTCTGTTTGCTATGAATTCATTAAAAATATTCACAAATATGAGGAAATTAAACAACACTCATAAATAACCAATGGGTATAGGAAGAAATCATTTAAGATGATTGAAAGTAAAACACAATGTACAAAAACTGATGGAAAGTAGATAAAGCAGTACTTAGAGGGAAACTCGTAATGGTAAATGCCTATAAATATAATCAGAAAGATTCTTTCAATAATCTAACTGTCCAGATTTAAAAAGCAGAAAAACAATAGCAAACAAAACACAAAGCAAGCAGAAAGAAGAAACTTTTATAAGCCCTAGAGAGGTAATATATAAAATAGAGAATAGAAAAATGCTAGAGAAAATCAATGAAGCCAAACATAAACAACAAAAAACAAAACACTCAATAAACTAGGAATAAAAAGGAACTTCCATTGAGTGATAAAGAACATCCACAAAAAAAGCCACTGCTAACATCTTACTTATTGGTGAAAGACTCCAAAGAAGACAAGGGTGTCTGCCATTGCCATTTCTACCCAACACTGTACTAGAGGTTTAGCCAGGGAAATTAGGCAAGAAAAAGAAATAAAGGCATTCATATAGGAAAAGAAAACATAAAGCTATTTTTATACAAAGATTATATGTGACATGATTTTGTATATGGAAAACCCTAAGTAATTCACTCATACACACACACAAAGAGAAACAACTGGAATAAATGAGTTTAGAAAGACTGCAAGATACAAGAACATACCAAAAAAATCTACTGTATTTTTGTGCACTAGTAATAAACACTCATTGAAAGTAAGAAAACAATTCCATTTACAATTTACATCAAAAATAATAAAATAATTAGTAATGACTTTAACATCAATTAGTAGTGACTTGAACATCAAAAAGCATAAGATTTATACACTGAAAGTACAAGATATAACTGATAGAACTTAATGAAAACCTAAATAAATGGAAAGACGTGCTGTGTTCATGAATTGAAAGACCTAATATTATTAAGATGGCGCAATATTCTCCCAAATTAATCTACAGACTCAATGCAATTTTAATCAAAATCCCAGGTATCTTCTTTGCATAAATTGACAAGCTGATCCTAAATTCATATGAAAATTCAAGGGATCCAGAACAGCTTAAGTAAACTTGAAAAAGAACAAAATTAAAAGATACACACTTCCAATTCAAAACAATGCAAAGCTACAGCAATTAAGACAGGCATAAGCTTAAAAATGGATGAATGTAATCAATCAAGAATAAAATGGGGAGTGACTACTTATGACTATGGGTTTTCTGGGGGGTGGTGATGAAAATATCATGAAATTAGATAGTAGTGATGGGCTGTGAAACTTTCTGAATATACAAAAAACACTGAATTTTACAATATAATATAGTGAATTTTATGGTATGTGAATTATATATCAATAAGAAATTATTGTGGGTATATAGAAAAACTGTTTTAAATATGCATGCATTCAGGAAAACCTGTATTCATGATTCTTAAGGGATCCAAGATGAACTTTATCCAAATAAAGGATGATCCAAGGAAGCTACAGCAAGCAATTCAAGGTTGGTACTTAATATTTCATTGTAGATTTCAACTACAACAAAGAAGAAGTCACAGGTAGAAGAATGATACATTATATGATATATATTATGTATTGTATGATTGGACAAAGTAAAAATAACAACAAGAAAATGGGATGAGAATGGAGAAAGAAAGAGGGAAGTAGCAGAAGCTTACTGACATTTCAATAAGAAATAATTGGAAGTTAAAAGACACCATTAAAAATAGATAAATCAGATAGTAAAGGGTTAAACTGGAAAAAAGAAGTCAGTATATTTTAAAAGATAGAATTTTAACAGTAACCATTTGTTTTAGCTTGCTAAGCTGCTTAAAGTAGATATCATGAAACATATTGACTTTATGGAAATGTATTAGCCTACAAGCTTAAAGTTTTGAAGCCATGAATATGTCAAAATCCAGGCATCCTTCAGATGACTCTTTCTTCCTGAAGACCAGCTGCCAGTGATCCTTGACTCCTGTGCCACATGCAAGGCACATGGCACTGTCTCTGGTCTCTTCCTTCTCTTCTGGGTTCCACTGCTTTCAGCTTCTTGCTTCCATGTCTTTCTCTCTCTCTGGATTCATCCCATTTAAAAAGCAATCCATTAAGAGGATAAGACCTACCTTATCCTCTTGTTCCTGTCAATAGTAGGTTCAAACCTACAGGAAGAGATGAGTGTTAAAAACATGATTTTCTGAGGTACATACAGTTTCAAACCTTATACCACTAGAACAAAAATATGAATCTTCTGAATAACTAAATGAATTTTTAAAAAGAGCCACCAAAAATAACATACAAAAACTCAGCAAATGAGTTATCATAGGTTTACTAAATTATCAGGACATAATATGATGAGTTGAGATTTCATTGCAATCAAAATGAATGGGTTTCTTAAAATTCAGTAATAACTCAAACAGACCCAATCAAAAAGTGAGCAAAACAATTGGATATCTCACCAAAGAATATATAAAGAATATGTATTAGCCAAGGTTCTTTAGAGAAACAGAACCAACAGGAGGTAACTATAAATATGAGATTTGTAAACGTGTCTCAACACAGCAGTAGGAATGAAAGAGTCCAAAATCCACAGGGCAGGCCATGACGCTGGCAACTCTGATGAAGGTCCTTGACGAACCCCGCAGGAGAGTGTGGCTGGCTGAAGAAGAGATGAAAATTCCCTCTTCTCCCTTAAAAGTCTTGAACTGATCGGATTAAATCCAACAGATTGGATTCTCTCATCATGGAAGACACATCCTTAGTTGACTGTAAATGTAACCAGCCACAGATGCAAGCAACTGACTGATGATTTAATACACCAGCTTTCTGGTTTACCAACCAGACACAAAATACCTCTGCAGCAACAGCTAGGCCAGTGCTTGCCTGACCTGACAACTGGGCACCGTTAGCTGGTTGAGTAGACACCTGGACCTAACCATCATAGACCGCAAAGAAGCATATGGGAGGATGCTTAAAATCATGTCACTGGGGAAATGAAAATTAAAATAAGAATACGATACCACTACACACCTCCTGAAACAGCTAAAACAACAACAAGATAATGAAATACCAACTGCAGCAGGATGCGGGGCAACAGAAACTCTCAGTTGCTGATGGAAATGCAAAATGCCACAGCCACTTTGGAACACGTTGGCAGTTCCTTACAAAGCTCAACACAGTCTTACCACAACATCCAGCAAACACACTCCCACATATTACCCAATTTATTTGAAAACATACATCCACACAAAAACTTATAAAAGAATGTTTATAGCAGCTTTATTCATGTGCTGGTTTGAAGCTATTATGTACCACAGAAAAGCCGTGTCTAATCTTCATCCAGTATTTCTGGGTAGAATCTTTTTTATTGTTTCCACGGAGATGTGACCAACCTAATTGTGGGTGGTAATTTTTGATTAGATGGTTTCCACGGAGCTGTGTTTCCACCCATTCAAGGTGGGGCTGCTTACCGGAGCCCTTTAAGAGGAACTACTTTGGAAAAAGCTTCAGAGCCGACAGAACCCATGCAGCCAGAGACCTTTGGAGCAGAAGGAAAATGCCCCCAGGGAAGCCTCGTGAAATGAGGAGAGAAAGCTAGCACAAGTCACCACACGCCCTCCCAGCTGAGAAACACGGAACTTCATCAGCCCTTCTCTGGAGTTCAGGTATCTTTCCCTTGATGCTTTATTCTGGGCATTTTCACAGCCTTAGAACTGTAAACTTGCAACTTCATACATTCACCTTTTAAAAGCCATTCCGTTTCTGGTATATTGCACTCCAGCACTTACAAACTAAAACAATCCACAATCACGAAAAGCTACAAGCAACCATGTTGCCCTTCAATAGGTGAATAGTTAAACAAATGGGTATACACACACAATGGAATACTTCCAACCAACTAAATGCAATGAGCTACCAAATCACACAAAGACATGCATGAACCTTTAGTGCAGGGTTTTAAGTAAAAGAAACCAGTCTCAAAAGGCAATATTCTAATCATACGACATAACGAAAAAGCCAAAGCAATACAGATGGTGACCTGATCAGTGACTGCCAGACTGTTCTGGTGGGAACTGGCTGGATGAAGCACTGAGGATTTTAAGGGTGAAACTATTATATATGATAGTGTAATGGTGGATACATTTTTAGAAGTGAAACTAAAAATTTTTCAAAGCCCATATAACTTTATAGCACAAAGAGTGAAACTTGATGCATGCTGAATATTAAAAAAAAAAGTCATTTAGGAAATTAACTTAGGATGGACTGCAGAATGCAGTAAAATTATTTAACTGTATTAAAACTGTATCAAACAACCTCACTGAAGGGAGTGAGGGAAATAGATGTTGGGTTGAATAACTTTGGAAGAATGCAGTCTGTGAGACCAAAATCAAAATGAACTATACACAAACACCTCACTCTAGTTAACACATTTATTTCCCATGAGGATATGGGTCAATAATTTGGAAGCTATTCTTCATGCATACTGGAACTGAAAAATTAAATAAACGGGTGGAAGAGGCTGGAAGCTAGCTTTCTCACTGTTGGAGTGGATGATTACAGAAACCTCTGGAAGCAGGTTAGAATGATCCATGTGCTGATGGATTAAAGTCGGAGATACCAGTATGAAATCATGTTCTGCTTAATATAGAAACAAATTATTAAACCTAAAAATATTTGCATATATATGAATATTCATAGTTAGGATATACACATATTTCCTTGCTTTATTAGCTAAAAGGGCCTAGAAGCAACAAATCTCAGTTCTAATATCATTCACTAATAAAAGGAAACAAGGCTCCTTGGAGAAATGGTAGATTACAGGACTTGGGAAAGAAGCATACATGATGAGCATGGAGCATTTTGTAGTGCCAGAAAGTAAGGATGTACACACACACACACACACACACACACACACACACACAGAAATAAAAAAGCACAATAATGATGGGTTGTCAAAGGGACAGAGGAGCCAACTGAAAAATCCCAAACCTAGAAAAATTTGATCAACAAAGTAAATGGAGTAAAATTAACCTATAGCCCCAAAATAAAAATGAAAATCTGTAAGTCCATATCAATATAAAGAAATATTCAATAAAGAAGGAAGAAAGGAAGGGAGGGAGAGAGGGAGGGGGGTGAGGAAGGAAGAGACAAATTTCCTATGCAGAATTCCACATAAGCTATACAGATACACTGCTTAACTCCTCACTCCTTACATGTGATCTGCACATAGGAACTTCCTTCTAAAAAGCACAGAAAAGGTAGAGGAAAAGAGAAAGTTCACAGTGCAAAAACCTGAGAATCTCAACCTCAGTTAATCGAGGTTAACATCAACAGTGATAAGTACATATCACACATATTAATAGTATGTAATCTTGATATGAATGTGATGAGAATGGCACTTTACTTCTGTAATCTTTCTCCCCAAAACCCACAACCCCATCTAATCATAAGAAAAACATAAGACAAACCCCATTACAGACATCCTAAGAAATACCTGATATGTCTTCCTCATAAAAAGTCAAAGTACAAAAGAACAAGAGTCAAAGTCATCAAAAACAAGGAAAATTTGAGAAACGGTCACAGCCAAGAGGAACGTAAGGAGGCATGACTGTCAAATACGCAATAACATTCTGGATGGCATCCTGAAACAGAGAAAAGACATTAGTTAAAAATTAAGGAAACGTGAATGAAGTACAGACCTTAGGTTGTAACAGTGCATCATTAATTGTACAAATGCACCAGGCCAATGGAAGAGGTAAGCTTATACCTGCAAATTTTCTGTAAATCTAGAACTATCTCAACATAAAACTTAATTTAAAAAGAAAAACCTGGATGGCCTTATATACTTATTAAAGGAAAATGATACTTTATCTCAAAAGGTAAATTTTCTGCTGTACAGAGACACACCCAAAGCACAGTAATTCAGAAAGTCCAAAAATAACATACTACAAAGCCACAATAATTAAAACAGTGTGGTACTGGAGGAAGGATAGGCATATAGACCAACGAAACAGAATTGAGAATACAGAGCCAAGCCCTACACATCCATGACGAGGTGGTCTTCAACAAGGGTGCCAAACCCATTCAACGGAGGAATAGTGGTTCCTAGCAAATCATACTGCGACAACTGGAAATCCACACACAAAAGAATGAATGCAGACGTCTATCTCTTACCATATACAAAAATTAACTCAAAATGAATCAAAGGCCTAAATATAAGAGTTAATACTATAAAACTTTAAGAGGAAAACATAAGGAAATATCTTCAGGGTTTTGTAGTGGGCGACAGATGTTTAGATTTTACACCAAGAGCATGAGTAACAAAACAAAAATAAATGGGATTTCATCAAACTTAAAAAGTTTTATGCATCAAACGACATTAGCAAAATAAATTTAAAATTAATAAATGAATGAATGAAATGAATGAATAAAGAAATAAATAATAGGGGGACAAAAGATATGGGATGTTTGGGGTGTTCTTTTTAATTTTTTTTTTTGGAGTAATGAAAATGTTCTAAAATTGATAGTGGTGATGAATGTACAAATATATGTTGATACTGTGAGCCACTGATTAAATATTTTGGATGATTATATGGTTCTGTGAATAGATCTCAATAAAATCACATAAAAAAGGACATTAGCAAGAAAGTGAAAAAACCTACAGAATGGGAGAAAATATTGGGAAACCATACTTTTGATAAGCATTTAATATCCAGACCAAACTAAGAACTCTTGCAACTCATCAACAAAAAGACAAATCACCCAATTAAAAAATGGGCCAAGGATTTGAATAGACATTTCTCTAAAGATGACGTTACAATAGCCAATAAGTAAATAAAAAGATGCTCAACATCATTAGTCGTTAGGGAAATACACATTAAAACTACGATGAGATGCCCCTTCACACCAAATAGGATGGCTGTTATTAAAAGACAACAAAGTGTTTAAGTGTTGGTGAGGATGCAGAGAAATAGGAGCCTATGTACATTTCTGGTGGGAATGTAAAATGGTGTAGCCACAGCGGAAAATAGTTCAGCAATTCCTCAGAAAACTAAATATGGAATTACCATATGACCCATCAATTCCACTCCTAGGTATATGGCCAAAAGACTTCCACACCAGTGTTCATTGCAGCACTATTCACAATAGCCAAAGGTAGGTTTTTCTGTAAAGCTACAACCACTACAATTTTTTAAATATGTACATAAAATTGTTAGGTAGATCTGTACACGAAACAAAAGAGAAATGACCTTTATAAAATATAAACTACAAGAGAATAAAGGGGATACAGAAACAATTTAACACACTGTTGTCAGAACAAGACAAATCAAGTGAACCAAAGAAAAGCTATAAAGACCTAAACAACATTATCAATAAGATTAATCATATATATATATATATATATATATATATATATATATATACACTGGCAACCCAAGTGTCAATCAGCAAATGAATGGTTAAACAAAATGTGGTATACCAGCCAATGGAATATTATTCAGTCATGAAAAAGAAGTGGAGCGCTAGTACATGCTGCAACACAGATGAAACTTGGAGACATTATGTTGAGCGAAATAAGCCAGATGCAAAAGGACAAATACTGTATGATTGCTCTGATTTGAAATACACAAACTAAGCAAATTCATAGAGTCAGAAAGCAAAATAGTAGTTACCAGGGTTGGCAGGAGGGTAACTGAGTGTGAATTGCTAAACAAGTTTGAGTTTGGTTTAGGATGAGGTAAAGAGTCTGGATATGGACAGTGGTGAAATGTACATCATATTTCAGTGTATTTAATGTCAAAGAATTGTCCACCTAACATTGTTAAGATGAGTTCTATGGTATGCATATTATGCCACAATTAAAATTAAATAAGTTTTAAAACAAATAAAGGCAAAGGCAAAAGTCCTGCAGGCAAGAGGAAAGCAGAGATAGTGACACTGATATCAAAGTAATATTCAAGCCAAAACTCACTACTTGTGACCAAAAAAAAGACTTTAATGCAAAGGCCATTATTCACAATAAATAAAAGACTATAGTTAATAGCATAATTACAATAATATTGTTTTATCAACTATAATCAAATAACCATGGTAATGCAAAATTGTAATAGAGAAAACTATGTGTGTGACGGGTATATATAAGAACCCTGTATTTTCTTCATGATTTTTCTGTAAAGCTGCAACTACTACAATTTTTTAAATATGTACATATAATTGTTAGGTATATCTGTATATGAAATAAAAGAGAAATGACCTTTATAAAATATAAACTACAAGAGAATAAAGGGGATACAGAAACAGCAAAAATTAGAGAATTTAACACACTGTTGTCAGAACAAGACAAATCAAGTGAACAAAAGCTATAAAGACCTAAACAACATTATCAATAAGATTAATCATATATATGTCATACATAGATATTAAATCATATATATATATCAAATTTTATGGCCTGGTAATAGAGAATACACTTTCTCTTAAAGTGCACATAGTCACAAAACCTGATCATTTGTTAGCTCAAAAAGAAAACATCAATTAGACCATAATGTAGAACTATTACAAACACCATCCTCTGATCACAATACAATAAAATTAAACTTTAAAAAAGAAAAACAAAAAGTCCCTTTCACTTGGAAATTAAAATAAAGAAAGCAAAGAAAACCTATTAAACAACTTGGAGCAAAGAATAACCAGAACCCAAAATTACAAAAATTCTTTTTAGAGCAATGATAATGAAAACACCATATATCGAAATCTGTGGAGTATATCTAAAATAGCGAACGGAGGAAAATTCAGATTAGACACTTGTATCAATAAGAGGAGAGAATAAAACTTAAAAAGGTAGAAAGAGAGCAATGAAGTAAACTAAAACAACCCATAAAGAAGGAGATAATAAGATAGAAACAAAATTCAATTAAAAAACCAGTATATTGAATTAATCAAATTTTTGGTTTAAAAAACAAAATACACTAAACACTAATCTAAGGGAGAAAAAAGGAAGCAAGCAGAAATATTCAAAGTAAAAAAAGACAAGGGAAAATCATCATTGAAACACGAAATTTTAAAAAAATCATAAAGGTTTATTTTGCACAACTGAAATAGAGCATTTCCTAGGAATTTCAGCTAGCCAATTATTTCATCAGTGGTAAAAACTTAAATAGACAAGTTCCTACAGAAGAAAGAAAGCAAACAAAGCATTACGGCACAAAAAAGCACTAAACGTCAATGGTTTCACATGGAACGTTTATTAAATAATAACCAAACTGCACCAGTGCTTCAGAATTTGTTCAAGAATTCTGAAAATAAAGAGAAAATTTCTAAGTCCTTTCATGTAACAAAAATGGCTACCTTAATTTTTCAGATTACTATAACAAAAACCACACTAAAACAATAAATATTTTTTGGCTCACAGTTTTGAGGCCAGAAGATGCCCCAAGTCAAGCCGTCATCAAGGAGACGCTGTCTCCCCAAACTCTGCAACATTCAGGCGTGGGCTACTGGCGATTCTTGGGGTTCCGAGGCTCATGTACCTCCTTCGCACCCCAACGCCCAGCCCTCTTCTTTCTCTTCCGGGTCCCAGCTGACTTCCGGTGCGTCGCAGGGCAGAGTCCTTGCCTTTCTCTTCCGGGTTCTGGTTGACTTCCGGTGCGTCGCAGGGCGGAGCCTTCTCCTTTCTCTTCGGGGTTCCGATTGACTTCCAGTGCGTTGCTGTCTCTTCGGGGCTCCATTTGACTTCCGGTGTGTCATCGTGCGGAGCCCTCCCCTTTCTCTTCTGGGTTCCAGCTGACTTCCGGTGCGTCGCAGGGCCGAGCCCTCCCTTTTCCCTTCCGGGTTCCAGATGACTTCCGGCTTCTGGCTCCTTCCTGCGGCTTTCTCCCTGTGTTGGGATTTCTCCTTGTTCTGAAGAATTTCAGTCTGGATTAAGGCCCGCTCTCATTCACCTTAATTAAAAGAGTGTCTTCAGAAGATCCTGTTTATAGTGTGTGCACACCCACAGGAAATCAGACTCGGAATAAGAATCTGTCTACACTGGGTTACGGAAGTCCATCCGCCATGCTGGCAGCGGTAACTAAACTTGCTAAGGGCTGTACTGGTGATAGTTGTAGAGTGGTTCTGCCTTGAGCCATTAGCACACAGAATCTAACACGATAATGCGAAAATGATACCCCAGGGCCATGTACTCCGCAAGTGTGTAGTTGGCCTAATTTTAGGAAATACAGGATTGCAATGCTGTTGTATCAATACATCTGAAGGGGAGAAATTTATAAATAGCTCCACAGAGCAGAAAAATTCTTCAGCAAAATTTAAAACCTCACTCATAATAGCAAGAAATAAGATAGGAACACATTTAAAAAGAAATGTAGAAAACTTACATGAAGAAAACCTTAAAAAACTCCTGAGACATAAAACTAGATTTCATAATTGTGTAGATTGAAATACTAGTGGTCAATGGGGGCGGGGGTAACGGGTATGGTATATATGAGTTTTTTCTTTTTTTTTATTTTGCTGGAGAGATGCAAATGTTCAAAAAAATGATCATATTGATGAATACACAACTATGTGATGACATTGTGAGCCTTTGATTGCACACCATGTGTAGAATGTGTGTTTGTCAAGAATGTATGTTTGTTTGTTAAGGTTTTACAGTAAAATTTTTTTAGATGTCAACAAATGGCAAGACATTTCTAGTTCTTGGATAGAATGGTAAAACATCATAAAGAATTAACTCCCAAAGTTAATTTATAAATTTTTTTTTTTTTTTATTAACGGAAAGAAAAAAAAGAAATTAACACAACATTTAGAAATCATACCATTCTACATATGTACTCAGTAATTCTTAACATCATCACATAGATGCATGATCATTGTTTCTTAGTACATTTGCATCAGTTTAGAGGAACTAGCAACACAACAGAAAAAGATATAAAATGTTAATATAAAGAAAAGAAATAAAAGTAGTAGTAATAGTAAAAAACAACAACAACAAACAAACCAACAAGCAAACAAAAACAAAAAAAAAACCCTATAGCTCAGATGCAGCATCATTCAGTATTTTAACATGATTACTTTACAATTAGGTATTATTGTGCTGTCCATTTTTGAGTTTTTGTATCTAGTCCTGTTGCACAATCTGTATCCCTTCAGCTTCAATTACCCATTGTCTTACCCTGTTTGTAACTCCTGCTGAACTCTGTTACCAATGACATATTTCAAGTTTATTCTCGAATGTCCGTTCACAACAGTGGGACCATACAGTATTTGTCCTTTAGTTTTTGGCTGGATTCACTCAGCATAATATTCTCTAGGTCCATCCATGTTATTACATGGTTCACAAATTTATCTTGTCTTAAAGCTGCATAATATTCCATCGTATGTATATACCACAGTTTGTTTAGCCACTGTTCTGTTGATGGAGATTTGGGCTGTTTCCATCTCTTTGCAATTGTAAATAACGCTGCTATAAACATTGGTGTGCAAATGTCCGTTTGTGTCTTTGCCCTTAAGTCCTTTGAGTAGATACCTAGCAATGGTATTGCTGGGTCGTATGGCAATTCTATATTCAGCTTTTTGAGGAACCGCCAAACTGCCTTCCACAGTGGTTGCACCCTTTGACATTCCCACCAACAGTGAATAAGTGTGCCTCTTTCTCCGCATCCTCTCCAGCACTTGTCGTTTTCTGTTTTGTTGATAATGGTCATTCTGGTGGGTGTGAGATGATATCTCATTGTGGTTTTGATTTGCATTTCTCTAATGGCCAGGGACATTGAGCATCTCTTCATGTGCCTCTTGGCCATCCGTATTTCTTCTTCTGGTAGGTGTCTGTTTAAGTCTTTTTCCCATTTTGTAATTGGGTTGGCTGTCTTTTTGTTGTTGAGTTGAATAATCTCTTTATAAATTCTGGATACTAGACCCTTATCTGATATGTCATTTCCAAATATTGTCTCCCATTGTGTAGGCTGTCTTTCTACTTTCTTGATGAAGTTCTCTGATGCACAAAAGTGTTTAATTTTGAGAAGCTCCCATTTATTTATTTCCTTCTTCAGTGTTCTTGCTTTAGGTTTAAGGTCCATAAAACCACCTCCAGTTGTAAGATCCATAAGATATCTCCCAACATTTTCCTCTAACTGTTTTATGGTCTTAGACCTAATGTTTAGATCTTTGATCCATTTTGAGTTAACTTTTGTATAGGGTGTGAGAGATGGGTCTTCTTTCATTCTTTTGCATATGGATACCCAGTTCTCTAGGCACCATTTATTGAAGAGACTGTTCTGTCCCAGGTGAGTTGGCTTGACTGCCTTATCAAAGATCAAATGTCCATAGATGAGAGGGTCTATATCTGAGCACTCTATTCGATTCCATTGGTCGATATATCTATCTTTATGCCAATACCATGCTGTTTTGACCACTGTGGCTTCATAATATGCCTTAAAGTCAGGCAGCGCGAGACCTCCAGCTTCGTTTTTTTTCCTCAAGATGGTTTTAGCAATTCGGGGTACCCTGCCCTTCCAGATAAATTTGCTTATTGGTTTATCTATTTCTGAAAAATATGTTGTTGGGATTTTGATTGGTATTGCATTGAATCTGTAAATCAATTTAGGTAGGATTGACATCTTAACTATATTTAGTCTTCCAATCCATGAACACGGTACGCCCTTCCATCTATTTAGGTCTTCTGTGATTTCTTTTAACAGTTTTTTGTAGTTTTCTTTATATAGGTTTTTTGTCTCTTTGGTTAAATTTATTCCTAGGTATTTTATTCTTTTAGTTGCGATTGTAAATGGGATTCGTTTCTTGATTTCTACCTCAGCTTGTTCATTACTAGTGTATAGAAAAGCTACAGATTTTTGAATGTTGATCTTGTAGCCTGCTACTTTGCTGTACTCATTTATTAGCTCTAGTAATTTTGTTGTGGATTTTTCTGGGTTTTCTACATATAGTATCATATCGTCTGCAAACAGTGATAGTTTTACTTCTTCCTTTCCAATTTTGATGCCTTGTATTTCTTTTTCTTGCCTAATTGCTCTGGCTAGAACTTCCAACACAATGTTGAATAATAGTGGTGATAGTGAACATCCTTGTCTTGTTCCTGATCTTAGGGGGAAAGTTTTCAATTTTTCCCCATTGAGGATGATATTAGCTGTGGGTTTTTCATATATTCCCTCTATCATTTTAAGGAAGTTCCCTTGTATTCCTATCTTTTGAAGTGTTTTCAGCAGGAAAGGATGTTGAATCTTGTCAAATGCCTTCTCTGCATCAATTGAGATGATCATGTGATTTTTCTGCTTTGATTTGTTGATATGGTGTATTACATTAATTGATTTTCTTATGTTGAACCATCCTTGCATACCTGGGATGAATCCTACTTGGTCATGATGTATAATTCTTTTAATGTGTTGTTGGATACGATTTGCTAGAATTTTATTGAGGATTTTTGCATCTGTATTCATTAGAGAGATTGGTCTGTAGTTTTCTTTTTTTGTAATATCTTTGCCTGGTTTTGGTATGAGGGTGATGTTGGCTTCATAGAATGAATTAGGTAGTTTTCCCTCCACTTCGGTTATGTTGAAGAGTTTGAGGAGCGTAGGTACTAATTCTTTCTGGAATGTTTGATAGAATTCACATGTGAAGCCGTCTGGTCCTGGACTTTTCTTTTTAGGGAGGTTTTGAATAACTAATTCAATCTCTTTACTTGTGATTGGTTTGTTGAGGTCGTCTATTTCTTCTTGAGTCAAAGTTGGTTGTTCCTGTCTTTCCAGGAACCTGTCCATTTCTTCTAAATTGTTGTATTTATTAGCATAAAGTTGTTCATAGTATCCTGTTATTACCTCCTTTATTTCTGTGAGGTCAGTAGTTATGTCTCCTCTTTCATTTCTAATCTTATTTATTTGCATCCTCTCTCTTCTTCTTTTTGTCAATCTTGCTAAGGGCCCATCAATCTTGTTGATTTTCTCATAGAACCAACTTCTGGTCTTATTGATTTTCTCTATTGTTTTCATGTTTTCAATTTCATTTATTTCTGCTCTAATCTTTGTTATTTCTTTCCTTTTGCTTGCTTTGGGATTAGTTTGCTGTTCTTTCTCCAGTTCTTCCAAGTGGACAGTTAATTCCTGCATTTTTGCCTTTTCTTCTTTTCTGATAAAGGCATTTAGGGCAATAAATTTCCCTCTTAGCACTGCCTTTGCTGCGTCCCATAAGTTTTGATATGTTGTGTCTTCATTTTCATTTGCCTCTAGGTATTTACTAATTTCTCTTGCAATTTCTTCTTTGACCCACTTGTTGTTTAAGAGTGTGTTGTTGAGCCTCCATGTATTTATGAATTTTCTGGCACTCCGCCTATTATTGATTTCCAACTTCATTCCTTTATGATCCGAGAAAGTGTTGTGTATGATTTCAATCTTTTTAAATTTGTTAAGACTTGCTTTGTGACCCAGCATATGGTCTTTCTTTGAGAATGATCCATGAGCACTTGAAAAAAAGGTGTATCCTGCTGTTGTGGAATGTAATGTCCTATAAATGTCTGTTAAGTCAAGTTCATTTATAGTAGTATTCAGGTTCTCTATTTCTTTATTGATCCTCTGTGTAGATGTTCTGTCCATTGATGAGAGTGGTGAATTGAAGTCTCCAACTATTATGGTATATGTGTCTATTTCCCTTTTCAGTGTTTGCAGTGTATTCCTCACGTATTTTGGGGCATTCTGGTTCGGTGCGTAAATATTTATGATTGTTATGTCTTCTTGTTTAATTGTTCCTTTTATTAGTATATAGTGTCCTTCTTTGTCTCTTTTAACAGCTTTACATTTGAAGTCTAATTTGTTGGATATTAGTATAGCCACTCCTGCTCTTTTCTGGTTGTTGTTTGCATGAAATATCTTTTCCCAACCTTTCACTTTCAACCTATATTTATCTTTGGGTCTAAGATGTGTTTCCTGTAGACAGCATATAGAAGGATCCTGTTTTTTAATCCATTCTGCCAGTCTATGTCTTTTAATTGGGGAATTCAGTCCATTGACATTTAGAGTTATTACTGTTTGGATAATATTTTCCTCTACCATTTTACCTTTTGTATTATATATATCATATCTGTCTTTCCTTCTTTCTACACTTTTCTCCATGTCTCTCTCTTCTGTCTTTTTGTATCTGACTCTAGTGCTTCCTTTAGTATTTCTTGCAAAGCTGGTCTCTTGGTCACAAATTCTCTTAGTGACTTTTTGTCTGAGAATGTTTTAATTTCTCCCTCATTTTTGAAGGACAATTTTGCTGGATATAGGAGTCTTGGCTGGCAGCTTTTCTCTTTTAGTAACTTAAATATATCATCCCACTGTCTTCTAGCTTCCATGGTTTCTGCTGAGAAATCTACACATAGTCTTATTGGGTTTCCCTTGTATGTGACGGATTGTTTTTCTCTCGCTGCCTTCAAGATCCTCTCTTTCTCTTTGACCTCTGACATTCTAACTAGTAAGTGTCTTGGGGAACGCCTATTTGTGTCTAATCTCTTTGGGGTGTGCTGCACTTCTTGGATCTGTAATTTTAGGTCTTTCATAAGAGTTGGGAAATTTTCAGTAATAATTTCTTCCATTAGTTTTTCTCCTCCTTTTCCCTTCTCTTCTCCTTCTGGGATACCCACTACACGTATATTTGTACGTTTCACATTGTCCTTGAGTTCCCTGATACCTTGTTCAAATTTTTCCATTCTTTTCCGGATAGTTTCTGTTTCTTTTTGGAGTTCAGATGTTTCATCCTCCAAATCACTAATTCTATCTTCTGTTTCTTTAAATCTGTCATTGTAGGTATCCATTGTTTTTTCCATCTTTTCTACTTTATCTTTCACTTCCATAAGTTCTGTGATTTGTTTTTTCAGTTTTTCTATTTCTTCTTTATGTTCAGCCCATGTCTTCTTCATGTCCTCCCTCAATTTATCGATTTCGTTTTTGAAGAGGTTTTCTATTTCTGTTCGTATATTCAGCATTAGTTGTTTCAGCTCCTGTATCTCATTTGAACTATTGGTTTCTTCGTTTGACTGGGCCATATTTTCAATTTTCTGAGCGTGATCCGTTATCTTCTGCTGGCGTCTGGGCATTTAGTCAGATTTCCCCGGGTGTTCGACCCCACAGGTTGAAAGATTTCTGCGCAGTCTCTCGGTTCTGTTCTTTCTATCCTGCCCAGTAGGTGGCGCACGTGGCACACGGCTGTCTGTGGGTTCCACCAGCGAAAGTTGCTGTGGGTCCCTCAACTCTGGAAAACTCTCGCCGTAGGGGAGGTTCGGCAACCGAAGCGTCTTGGAAGAATGCCAGCCGGCCCGGGGTTCCAAACGCGGGGAGGGTCGCCGGCTGTCGCAGCACAGGAGAGCGTCCGGCCAAATTAGCTAATCGGCCCGGGGCACCAAGCGTGGCGGGAGGGCGCCAGCTGTCGCAGCCCGGGAGAGTGCACTGTTCCCAGCCGACGGGGGAGTCACGTGTTTGGAAGGGATCCCCCGGTCGCTGTTCTCCGCAGTCTGGGGATTTCCGACCCAACTATCTCAGTTGTTCCGGGGGGGCCTCGTGTGGTGGGGGCACCAGCCGCCGCGGCCTAAGGGGACCACCTGTCCAATTCTACCAGCTGGCCTGGGAAGGTGGAAGGGAGGGACTCCGGTCGCTTGCTGTCCCACCCAGGAAAGCCCGTGCCCCTTGGTGATCTCACCGGAGCTGGTTCTCCCAGATAGTCAGCCGTTCCAGGATGGGGTACGCTGTCCCTTTAATCTCCCTCGTGGCTCCGGGAGCTGCTCTGTATTATCTCCACTCCCCCAGTAGTTGTTCTGGAGGAGGAAAGGTGAGGGCGGCAAGGCTGTCGAGGCTGGTGGCGGGGGAGCACGGTGAAGGCGGGGGAAGAGGGCACCGTGTTGGTTGGAGAGCAGCCGGAGCAGGAGGGGGAGGAGGGGGGTAGGGAGGTCGGGCGGCTCGGCTGCTGCGGGGCGCGTGCGCCGCGCGGCGGGCCGGCGGAGAAAGAGAGGGGGTAGGGAGGTCGGGCGGCTCGGCTGCTGCGGGGCGCGTGCGCCGCGCGGCGGGCCGGCGGAGAAAGAGAGGGGGTAGGGAGGTCGGGCGGCTCGGCTGCTGCGGGGCGCGTGCGCCGCGCGGCGGGCCGGCGGAGAAAGAGAGGGGGTAGGGAGGTCGGGCGGCTCGGCTGCTGCGGGGCGCGTGCGCCGCGCGGCGGGCCGGCGGAGAAAGAGAGGGGGTAGGGAGGTCGGGCGGCTCGGCTGCTGCGGGGCGCGTGCGCTGCGCGGCGGGCCGGCGGAGAAAGTAATTTATAAATTTAATGCAACCCCAGTAAAAATGCAAGCAAGTTCTTTAATGAACCTGCACAGGTTAATACAAACTTCGCATGGAAGATCCTGGGAATACCATAAAAGAAAAGCTACTACAGAGATCTTCAGATATTTACAAATAAAGAGCTATTGATGTTTATGTAAAGAGAATTCTTAAAAACTCAGGAAAACAGACCAAAAACCTGATAGAAAAAGAAATGGGCGAAAGACAAAAACAGATAATTAAAAAATGAATTAAAATAGCCTTAGATCTATGAAAAGATTCAGTGTTACTCATGGTCATAGAGTTCCAAATTCAGACTATTCTGTGACACCAGTTCTTACCAAGCAGATTGTTAAAAATAAAGTAAAAAATAACAATATGCTGTTTGCAAGGCTATGGAGAAACAGAACCCCTCACATACATTGCTGGTTAAATGCCAAATGGTGCAAATCTAATGGAAGAGGAGGTGGTAATATCTAAAAAATAATCTTAAATGAGGTAAAGTGTTGCCATTTGAGGAATTTGGTGAAGGATTCAAGGCAACCCTTTGTACTATTTTTACAGCTTTTCTGCATGTCTGGAATTGTCTTTAATAGAAATATAAGGAAAAATATTGCTGTGGAGACTTTGTTTGAAATGGACTATAAAGGAAGAGCTAAGAAAAGGGATACTGCCACATCTCAGGCAAGAAATGATGATGATTCCAACTGAAGGTAGCTGCAGCAGCAGAGGTGGTAAGAAATGGTTCGATTCTGGTTATATTTTGAAGTCAGAACCAACACACTTTCTTGAAACACTAGATGCTGAGTGGAGGAAATCGAAATGAAAGTCAAAAGTGACTCCAGTCCTTTCAGTCTAAGGACCTGAATGGAGGGAGTTGGCATCAATTGATATGGCAAAGAGGTATAAATTTGGGGGTTCCGTTTTAAACAAATTAATTGTGAAATGTTGATTAGATATTTTAAATGTTTATTAGATATTTAGAAGCCTCTGGCTTTGCTACGTAGAAGAGCAAGAAAAGGAAAGAGGGAGACTTTGCCTTCCTGCCCACATTTTAAGACCCACAATTATAAAGAAGAAATTTATTCCAATAATGCCTTCATCAAACATATACAATCTTGATTCTATTCTTGTCTCTATATTGATGGGCAGTTAACTGTGAGGAAACACTCTTAATCTTCTAGTGATTCCCTACATTTCATATGAAGTGTTGAGTATGGAAGTGAGGTCTCCATCCATGACTCCATTCCAGCAACCAGGGTTGGCAAATTCCAGCAAATCCAAGTACTTGAATGAAGGACTTATATTTTTGAAGGTTACCTTGTTTCTTTTAACAGTGCCTAGTTATGATGACTTTACAAGTGTCAAATTGGAAAAGCTGACATTTTCAGAGGTTGTATGAAGCTCAGGCTTAATTGTGTCAACATGGGGTTGATTTTAGCATTAATTTAGTTTCTTAATCTTAAATTTCTCATTGTCTGAGTTTTTTTGTTTTTGTCTTTGTCTTCAGTATGAGTTGCCTACATTGTATCTAAATCTATTGTGGCATTATATCCTTTCAAGCCCTCCCCTGTAGAGAGATGTTATGAATTTAATACATGTTCAGATACTAACCCCCAGTCTCCTGAATGTGATGCTATTTGAAAAAGTATCTCTGAAGTTGTTGTTGGTTAAAATGAGGCCAAACTGGATTAGAGAGGGCTCAAACCCAGTGTGACTGGTGTACCTGTAAGAAGAGGAAATTTGGGCAGAGAAGACAGCCATGTGATGGAGGCAGAGATTGAGATTCACTTTGTTAGGAAGTTGTTGCCAAACCCTACAGACTTCAGAGGAAGCATGGCCTTACTCTGCTGACACCTGATTGGGCGTCTAGCCTTCCAAAACTGTAAGGCAAAGGTCTGGGGTTTTAAGTCACCCAATTTCTGGTACTTTATAATGGAAGCCCAGGGAAACTAAGACAGCTGGTATGCAGAATGTATGCATTAAATACACAAGGTTTCTTCAAAATTTAGCATCGTGAACAACGGACTATGGTTTACCTGAACATGGAAACGAGACAATTCCCCCAGTCAGTGGCGAGAATGATCCTAGGGACAACTCCAAACTAGCCTTTATTGAAGAAGATGTTCCCAGGGACTCAATGTACATCGCTATTTCAGTTTTGAGCTGAGTTAGGCCAATTCTGAATAGGTGTATTCCTAAAGTAATATAAATAATGCAAAGATGCATTCATAAGCCTAACCCTGGCTTCCCTGGTATCCTTTGCTTAAAATGTGTTTTAATATTTGCTGTATTCTATCTTAATGTTTGCAGTGCAGGTGTTTGTCTGTACTTTCTTGCCCCTTGGAAAGCGAGGTGATTGCTTCAGAGAGCTGCCAGTTCTACACTTCATAATGACTAAAGCCTACTTCAAGATTTCTGCCAATTCCTATAGGGTTAAATTTTTCCTATTCCCTTCTTCCCCCAGCTTTTGCATTCACTCCTACTGCATGTATTCAGACTCTTCCCCAAATTCTATGAAAACTCTTTCTGCTCTGAACAGAGACCTAGTTAAGAAGCAAATGACCACTGAACAAAGAGACCTGTGGGTTTGGTTACCTGAGTGTGGAGAAGGTGGAGGTTTGGAAAAAGGAAGCCAAGTTAGCCTACTTCGCAGCGTGGAAGCAACGGTGGTGCCTGAGTATGCAAGCTAAAGTATCCACAGGAAAAGGAAGGAGGGAAGAGAGGGAAGTGTGGGGGGGGGAGAGGAGGGTGGGAGGGAAGGAGGGAAGAGAAGAAAGTGGGGGGGGAGAGGAGGGTGGGAGGGAAGGAGGGAAGGGAAGAAAGTGGGGGGGAGAGGAGGGTGGGAGGGAAGGAGGGAAGGGAGGGAAGGGAGGAAAGTGGGGGGGGAGAGGAGGGTGGGAGGGAAGGGGGGGATGGAGGATCAAGTCAAGAATCAAGAAAAGGAGGATAACTAGGATTTGCCTGCAGTGGGAAAGCTGTCATGTCGTATAGCTGGACAGCGTGTGGCTGCCAGGCAGACTCAGAAGCCCCAGCTATGCAGATTAACAAAATGAACTACCCATATACACCATCAGATGAGGCAGGACTGAAGTCAGAGCTAACCTCATAGCCATCCTCTCTGGTTCAAGACCCAATGAAGACCCTAACTGGATACTGTACACATCAGAAATAATTCTCCAGTCACTTAGGACCCGGACAGGAGCTAAAACAGGAAAAGTAAACCAAGGTTGTCTGAATCCGACTTACAAAGTGAGCAGGAAAAGCTGGACGTTTTCAGAACCTGAGTTCTCCCTCTCTGCTATACTAGCGTGAGGCCTATTACATACAAGGGTCTGAATAAAGCAACCATCACACTTTTTTCTGTCTCTGGACTACAAACAGGAATAACTGTGGCAGACGTCTGAAATCACAGCTCCCCGTGGCACCCTGGTTTCCCTGTTGCCATGACAACTCCAGCAAGAATGAAGAGGATATAAGATATAATCAAATTCATTGATTTAAAAAGAAATCATGTAAAGAATTTCACGAATATCAAATCCTGAATACTGAATTAAAATTAAATTAGAGTATATTGCTTGAATCATCTTATTCTACATATTCAAATAAAGGTTTTTATAACCTAAGATTCGAAAGGAGTTGTTGACACAAATCTGATATCCTCTCCATTAAGTTTTTACAATGAACACTGACTCACCTGAATGAAAAAGATGAAGATACTCTGCTGTCCACAAAAAGAATGAGTTGTCACTTTCTATCACCAGCAGCATTCTAGAAAACAGGTGTTCAATAACCAAATATCACAGCTCAATGTATTGATACATTATTTGAATATTTGGTGAATACACAATCCGATAAGAGTGAATAATAATAACCTCTGGAAATCTTAATTAATAGGTAATTAAACACATGGATGAACAGATATACTTAGCCAATACTTATGGGGAATGCAGGGTAAGGCTATCTCTTAAATTTAAGAAAGATCTGTGCAAAACATTTTTTTTAATGTGTATTTTGAATTGTTTATGCTATTTGTCTACCCATAGTAACCAACATTTTTATTATTTCTGCCTAAAGTTAGCAATATCTGATATATCTAACGATGACAACTTTCATTAGTCAAGAGAAACGCTATTTGTTTGCATTTAGTTAAAATCCTATTGTGGTGTTTTTAAAAATGAGTTGGGCCAAGTTCCCCTAGGCCTGGCTCATTTGTTTGACAATCTACTTCATAGATTACACGCTGTGGGACTAATGACAAATGAAAGTTTTTAAGCTGCCCCATTTCATAACTAAGGGTTTTATGTGAAGTGTGCAGGAAGGTCAGTTTGCAAGAAGCACTTATGAGGATTTAAGTGGGATGGTATGTAGATGGAAAACAGTCCTTGGTTCTCTATAAAATAATAATGAGCTTTTA
Organism: Tamandua tetradactyla; assembly: GCF_023851605.1. Lineage (NCBI taxonomy): Eukaryota > Metazoa > Chordata > Mammalia > Pilosa > Myrmecophagidae > Tamandua > Tamandua tetradactyla. Next base: position 2,505,012 of record NC_135338.1, read on the forward strand.
TTTATGGCCTGCATATTTATAGGTCTGGGTGAACTGAAAATGAGTAATAGCTCTTTTTATTTTGAGAAATAGAACAATAGTAAATAAGGCTCAATTTTTGGAAATAATGTGGTTTTCGTGGTTTCCCTCTCTCAATTCATCATAAATTGTGAGCAAGGGCAAATTGTATATAACCAATTCTGAGAAATTAATTCAGATTCACTTTATCTTAGGCTAAGCACCTCAACTCAGAACATGTATACCTTCTCTCTTCTGTTCCTTACCAATCTTTGCCAAATTAGAGGAATGAAATAAAAAAAAAAAAACTAAGAGGGTTTTCTATATAAAAAGATCTGGTTCAAGGTCAGGAGTCTCCCTTTGGATCCTTTCCTCCTGGCACTCTTGGCTGGAGTCTAGAGAATTGCTATGGCAAGGGGGTAGCTTAAACAGTGTGGCACTTTGGGGTTAATTTATTAAACACTAAGTTCTTGGTGCTATAATAAACTTGGTAAAATCCCTGCAATTTGGAGAAAAGTGGAGTAGGCATATGGATGTTAAAACAGATTAAAATGGAAAGATTAGCCAGGTTATCTGAGTAAAAGATGAGTGCTTTTCACATTACCTGTAAATGTTGACAGTATCCTGTCAACGATCAGTAATATATATAGTGTTGATTAATAGACAGCCCAGCCGACACTGGCTGAAACAGATGGCAGCTGGGATTGGTGGAGATGCAGTGTCTTTCTGTCTTCCTGCTCCGTCCTCTGAAGTGTTTCTACCTTCAGTTACATGCTGTTCACTTCACGGTCAGGAGATGCCACTGTGCCACCAAGGGTCACGCTTCCCAGCAGGGGAAAACAGTGAAAATGTCCTACGTCATATTGGCCAAAACTGTGCCACGTGGCCATCCTCTACCGCATCTAAGGAATAGCAAAAAGAGCAAAAGGAAGATTAACGTCAGAAAAAAAGGAGGAAAATATGAAACTTGGCTTTCCTGTGCTCTTTTTTTCATTATATAGCACAAATTCATAACAGTACAAGTTAACAAGCATTGAGTGCTTACTCTACTCAAGGTACTCTTCTAAGCATTTTATTTAGTCTTAACAAAAACTTTATAATATAGATACTATTATTCATTTTAATAATGAGAACATTGGGGCTCAGAGAGTGTAAAGAATTTGTCCAAGATCGGACAGCCAGCCTATGGCAGAGTCAGATTTTTAAATCAGTCCTCACTCTTAATTACTATCATATGTACCATGCCTAACTAGTTTTGAGTGCTATGGATATTTTAGCTGGGACAAAAGTCTCTGAGTCCTCTGAAAAAAAAAATGGGCGTCTTATTGAGGACTGTGTCTCCTTCTCCATAAGTTAGGCTGTATGGAGGGTGCTTTGTGTTAGGAGGTGAGGACCAAGTCATTGGAGGGGTGAGCTTACTCCATGAGCCCCATCAGTGCTACAATGAGTTCCATCTAGAACAATATATTATTTTTTAAAAAATAAGAACAAAAAGGATCAGACCTGTCACAAGACGCAAAGTTCGTCTCCACTTTATGGTCCCGAATCTGGAAGAATTCAGCCCACATTCCCCCACAATAGTAATGAATAGATAACTGACTCAGGAGAATACGTTTGAGCAAGTGGCCAAAAGGTTAATAATATTTTTGAGTAGATAAGTAAAGGGGCTAAAAGAAATTGCTCTCTGCTAGTACCTTAAGTAGGGTGCCTAAATTAATGATTTATCATCATGAAATGAATTGGTATGGCATTATTTTTATGTTTATTCTAGAAGAAATAAATAGGACACCCATCAAATCCATATGGGGCCTTTAAACTGAAAAGACCATGGTTTGTGAAAAAGGACAGAAATACAAAGAAATACATCGTAAAGGGGATGAAACCCATTCCTTCCTTCAGGGTGCAGACATATTATTTCTGTACTGAATATCTTGATTGAGTTGCCTTGTGGCGCTAAAGTGCTTAAAAGCTACCTGTGTCATCTCCAGTTTCAGCTGTTCTGTAGAGAGGAGCCCTCCTCCCTTCCGGAGCATATATAGTAGTAGGATATAGATGTTATCAATACATCTTCTTTTTGCTGCAACATGCCCACTTGTCTCTGCATGCTTCTTGTTAATCCAATCCCTCAAAATACGCATACGGAAATGTTTTTCCGATGGTCAGGATTAATTACCGATCTCATGTTTAACCTCAAAGTCAAGTCAGGAAAGGTCTTCAGAAAAGAATGCACCCCGGACTCCATCTGCCTTCCAACCCCACAGTAAGGGAGGGTGCCGATGGCCTCGGGGAGTGTCCATCTCTGGATGCATTTCCCTCCCAAAAGTCGTGGTATCTGTGGCCGCAGCAGAGGCATTCCCACCTCCCACTGGCCCCAGTAATACTGGCAGACACCAGAGGCTGTCACCACGGCTGCAGTTATCACACTGTTACTTCCCAGGGACAAGAGGGGATGTGGCAAGGCAGTTGAAGGCACTGTGATTAAACGACCACTTGTTTGGAAGTGTGCTTAGCTACACATGAATCTGATCATTTTAGAAACATGTGCACTACCTGCTTTGGCTTTCAGACTAAAGGGAAGCAGAGACTCACCAGCATCCAATTACTACGGCAACATTTCTATCCCATGGTCAGAACCCTGAGTAGGACTTTGCGTGCGTTCCTCTCAGTGTTTAATATGTGTAGAGGGTTACATTTTCAATCCTGTGCAAACGTTTTCAATCCTGCTGGCCTAGTTCACATATGTCTCATAGTAGTTTAGTTCAGCAAATATCCAGTGTGTCTCTACTATGTACCCGGGTTAAGTACTAGGGATTCAAAGACGAGCAAGACTAGTGCAGGCTGACAGCCAGACAGGACACCCATTCCCCCGGAGATACACTGAGAAAGTACTGCTCTCCAGCAACCCTCTTTCAAGATTTCTCATAAGCCACTCTAATCTTCTGTCACTCTTCTGCTTCACTAGGATGTACATATTAAAACTTTAGATAAAGTCAATATTTGGTAGTTAATATCTTAAATAATTATTTTTGAGTGCTGCATTTTAAGTCCTTATCAGGAAAAAGCCCAATCATACTTAAAGGGCTTGGAACACAGCAGAAATAATAAGCTTATACATGAATGAATGAATGAACTGGATAAATTCATGAATTGATAAACTCATACATCACTTTTAGGTCAATCATTTCCTGGACACATGGCTTCTCCTATCTATGTTGGTTCTTTTGCCCAAATCACTGGGATCCAGTGGATAGCTACATCTTCTTAGAGCCAAAGAAATTCTTGCGCAGATTTTAGACTAACTCATAAGTGGTGGAAGAAACCAGAATCATTGGTCCTGTCTCTCTCCCCAGCCCCATTGTGCTGCACTGACAAAGGGACTAGTCAAATGTGAACTATACCAAGTCACAAATAATGAGAGCCACGTGGTCCTTACAATAGCCACATTCTGAAAAATGCATGGTACTAGTGGCTTTTGAGCCTCAAAGGTGGAAAGCTGAAAAGGTGACAGTTATTTTAAGCTTGCTTTTAACAAGAAATCCTTTGTCATCAAAATCCTGCATTTTGTGGCCAGTCACTCACCTTCTCATAATCGTTACAAGGATTGCCCACTCTTGACAGAATAAAGGCTGCACTCCCTGCCTGAGTAGTCAAGACTCTTCTTACCCTGCCCCGAATCTGGCATTTCAAATGTCTCCCTCTCCATCTCCACACAGAAAAAAATTTACCTAACGTACTAGCTACCAATAGGCTGAAGTACTAGCCTTGCTCCATTCTGCTCTCACGACTCAATCTACCGGGACACCTTCTCCACTCCTCTCGCTCTATTCCTTCAGTGCTATTCTCTGAGGATTGGAAGAACCCTCCCTCCTACTGACAGCTCACACCGCTGTTGCTAGCTCAGCTCTGAGCTTGTAGTCTCTCTACTCTCTGTATGACTCTTTTGACAAACAGACCTTCCTGTCTTGTGGCATTTCTTGTCTCAAAGCTGCACAGTGTTATTTCTATTTCTGAACGATTTGGCCTCTAAAATATATGTATCTTGGTTCTCTCAACTTAGTCCAAAGGCCTTTGAAATCAGTCCTTTTTATTATTCTTCACAAAAATCTAACAAAGCACTGTCTTCTAGCAGATGCTTAAAACATATTTTTAAATGCACGCATCATAAGATGTCAAGCTGGAAAAGATTGCATTTCCATATCCTGAGCACTTCTTGATGGGACTTAAAAATCATCCAGAAATGATTTATTATTAGGGGTCAAGTACGAAAGAAACGTGAACACCTAGAGGGCAGGGACACTGCCCATTGAGTGTGCTTCATGGCATACACAGGACTGTCTGATTGTTTGATGAATTATTTGAGGTGACAAATTTTGAATTTTATGGGGAGACATTTAATGAAGGAAATACACAGAAAACTGTATGAGTGTAGCAGCAAAAAAAAAAGAAAATGATAAAAATACAATTTTATCCCAAAAATAAGCAAAAAACTACCATCTGAATCCTGAAATAATAAAGCAGACACTTCTATCCTTTGAAGAATCCTTAGAAGGGGATAGTCACAAGTCTTTTTTTTTTTTTATTAATTAACGGAAAAAAAGAAATTCACCCAACATTTAGAAATCATACCATTCTACATATGTAATCAGTAATTCTTAACATCATCACATAGATGCATGATCATCGTTTCTTAGTACATTTGCATCAGTTTAGAAGAACTAGCAACACAACAGAAAAAGATATAGAATGTTAATATAGAGAAAAAAATAAAAGTAATAATAGTAAAAACAAAACAAAACAAAAACCTATAGCTCAGATGCAGCTTCATTCAGTGTTTTAACATGATTACTTTACAATTAGGTATTATTGTGCTGTCCATTTTTGAGTTTTTGTATCTAGTCCTGTTGCACAGTCTGTATCCCATCAGCTCCAAATACCCATTATCTTACCCTGTTTCTAACTCCTGCTGGACTCTGTTACCAATGACATATTCCAAGTTTCTTCTCGAATGTGGATTCACATCATTGGGACCACACAGTATTTGTCTTTTAGTTTTTGGCAAGACTCACTCAGCATAATGTTCTCTACGTCCATCCATGTTATTACATGCTTCATAAGTTTATCCTGTCTTAAAACTGCATAATATTCCATCATATGTATATACCACAGTTTGATTAGCCACTCGTCTGTTGATGGACATTTTGGCTGTTTCCATCTCTTTGCAATTGTAAATAACGCTGCTATAAACATTGGTGTGCAAATGTCTGTTTGAGTTTTTGCCCTTAATTCCTTTGAGTAGATTCCCAGCAATGGTATTGCTGGGTCGTATGGCAATTCTATATTCAGCTTTTTGAGGAACCGCCAAACTGCCTTCCACAGTGGTTGCACCATTTGACATTCCCACCAACAGTGGATAAGTGTGCCTCTTTCACCGCATCCTCTCCAGCACTTGTCATTTTCTGTTTTGTTGATAATGGCCATTCTGGTGGGTGTGAGATGATATCTCATTGTGGTTTTGATTTGCATTTCTCTAATGGCCAGGGACATTGAGCATCTCTTCATGTGCCTTTTGGCCATTTGTATTTCCTCTTCTGAGAGGTGTCTATTCAAGTCTTTTTCCCATTTTGTAATTGGGTTGGCTGTCTTTTTGTTGTTGAGTTGAACAATCTCTTTATAAATTCTGGATACTAGACCTTTATCTGATATGTCATTTCCAAATATTGTCTCCCATTGTGTAGGCTGTCTTTCTACTTTCTTGATGAAGTTCTTTGATGCACAAAAGTGTTTAATTTTGAGGAGTTCCCATTTATTTATTTCCTTCTTCAGTGCTCTTGCTTTAGGTTTAAGGTCCATAAAACCACCTCCAATTGTAAGATTCATAAGATATCTCCCTACATTTTCCTCTAACTGTTTTATGGTCTTAGACCTAATGTTTAGATCTTTGATCCATTTTGAGTTAACTTTTGTGTAGGGTGTGAGATATGGGTCTTCTTTCATTCTTTTGCATATGGATATCCAGTTCTCTAGGCACATTTATTGAAGAGACTGTTCTGTCCCAGGTGAGTTGGCTTGACTGCCTTATCAAAGATCAAATGTCCATAGATGAGAGGGTCTATATCTGAGCACTCTATTCGATTCCATTGGTCGATACATCTATCTTTATGCCAATACCATGCTGTTTTGACCACTGTGGCTTCATAATATGCCTTAAAGTCAGGCAGTGCAAGACCTCCAGCTTCGTTTTTTTCCCTCAAGATGTTTTTAGCAATTCGGGGCACCCTGCCCTTCCAGATAAATTTGCTTATTGGTTTTTCTATTTCTGAAAATTAAGTTGTTGGGATTTTGATTGGTATTGCATTGAATCTGTAAATCAATTTAGGTAGGATTGACATCTTAACTATATTTAGTCTTCCAATCCATGTACACGGTATGCCCTTCCATCTATTTAGGTCTTCTGTGATTTCTTTTAGCAGTTTTTTGTAGTTTTCTTTATATAGGTTTTTTGTCTCTTTAGTTAAATTTATTCCTAGGCATTTTATTCTTTTAGTTGCAATTGTAAATGGGATTCGTTTCTTGATTTCCCCTCAGCTTGTTCATTGCTAGTGTATAGAAACACTACAGATTTTTGAATGTTGATCTTGTAACCTGCTACTTTGCTGTACTCATTTATTAGCTCTAGTAGTTTTGTTGTGGATTTTTCCGGGTTTTCGACGTATGGTATCATATCGTCTGCAAACAGTGATAGTTTTACTTCTTCCTTTCCAATTTTGATGCCCTGTATTTCTTTTTCTTGTCTAATTGCTCTGGCTAGAACCTCCAACACAATGTTGAATAATAGTGGTGATAGTGGACATCCTTGTCTTGTTCCTGATCTTAGGGGGAAAGTTTTCAATTTTTCCCCATTGAGGATGATATTAGTTGTGGGTTTTTCATATATTCCCTCTATCATTTTAAGGAAGTTCCCTTGTATTCCTATCTTTTGAAGTGTTTTCAACAGGAAAGGATGTTGAATCTTGTCAAATGCCTTCTCTGCATCAATTGAGATGATCATGTGATTTTTCTGCTTTGATTTGTTGATATGGTGTATTACATTAATTGATTTTCTTATGTTGAACCATCCTTGCATACCTGGGATGAATCCTACTTGGTCATGATGTATAATTCTTTTACTGTGTTGTTGGATACGATTTGCTAGAATTTTATTGAGGATTTTTGCATCTATATTCATTAGAGAGATTGGCCTGTAGTTTTCTTTTTTTGTAATATCTTTGCCTGGTTTTGGTATGAGGGTGATGTTGGCTTCATAGAATGAATTAGGTAGTTTTCCCTCCACTTCGATTTTTTTGAAGAGTTTGAGGAGAATTGGTACTAATTCTTTCTGGAATGTTTGATAGAATTCACATGTGAAGCCGTCTGGTCCTGGACTTTCCTTTTTAGGAAGCTTTTGAATGACTAATTCAATTTCTTTACTTGTGATTGGTTTGTTGAGGTCATCTATGTCTTCTTGAGTCAAAGTTGGTTGTTCATGTCTTTCCAGGAACCCGTCCATTTCATCTAAATTGTTGTATTTATTAGCATAAAGTTGTTCATAGTATCCTGTTATTACCTCCTTTATTTCTGTGAGGTCAGTAGTTATGTCTCCTCTTCCATTTCTGATCTTATTTATTTGCATCCTCTCTCTTCTTCTTTTTGTCAATCTTGATAAGGGCCCATCAATCTTATTGATTTTCTCATAGAACCAACTTCTGGTCTAATTGATTTTCTCTATTGTTTTCATGCTTTGAATTTCATTTATTTCTGCTCTAATCTTTGTTATTTCTTTCCTTTTGCTTGCTTTGGGATTAGTTTGCTGTTCTTTCTCCAGTTCTTCCAAGTGGACAGTTAAATCCTGCATTTTTGCCTTTTCTTCTTTTCTGATATAGGCATTTAGGGCAATAAATTTCCCTCTTAGCACTGCCTTTGCTGCGTCCCATAAGTTTTGAAATGTTGTGTTTTCATTTTCATTTGCCTTGAGGTATTTGCTAATTTCTCTAGCAATTTCTTCTTTGACCCAGTCATTGTTTAAGAGTGTGTTGTTGAGCCTCCACGTATTTGTGAATTTTCTGGCACTCCGCCTATTATTGATTTCCAACTTCATTCCTTTATGATCCGAGAAAGTGTTGTGTATGATTTCAATATTTTTAAATTTGTTAAGACTTGCTTTGTGTCCCAGCATATGGTCTATCTTTGAGAATGATCCATGAGCACTTGAGAAAAAGGTGTATCCTGCTGTTGTGGGATGTAATGTCCTATAAATGTCTGTTAAGTCTAGCTCCTTTATAGTAATATTCAGGTTCTCTATTTCTTTATTGATCCTCTATCTAGATGCTCTGTCCATTGATGAGAGTGGTGAATTGAAGTCTCCAACTATTATGGTATATGAGTCTATTTCCCTTTTCAGTGTTTGCAGTGTATTCCTCACGTATTTTGGGGCATTCTGGTTTGTTGTGTAAATATTCATGATTGTTATGTCTTCTTGTTTAATTGTTTCTTTTATTAGTAGATAGTGTCCTTCTTTGTCTCTTTTAACTGCTTTACATTTGAAGTCTAATATGTTGGATATTAGTATAGCCACTCCTGCTCTTTTCTGGTTGTTATTTGCATGAAATATCTTTTCCCAACCTTTCACTTTCAACCTATGTTTATCTTTGGGTCTAAGATGTGTTTCCTGTAGACAGCATATAGAAGGATCCTGTTTTTTAATCCATTCTGCCAGTCTATGTCTTTTGATTGGGGAATTCAGTCCATTAACATTTAGTGTTATTACTGTTTGGATAATATTTTCCTCTACCATTTCGCCTTTTGTATTATATATATCATATCTGACTTTCCTTCTTTCTACACTCTTCTCCATACCTCTCTTTTCTGTCTTTTTGTATCTGACTCTAGTGCTCCCTTTAGTATTTCTTGCAGAGCTGGTCTCTTGGTCACAAATTCTCTCAGTGACTTTTTGTCTGAGAATGTTTTAATTTCTCCCTCATTTTTGAAGGATAATTTTGCTGGATATAGGAGTCTTGGTTGGCAGTTTTTCTCTTTTAGTAATTTAAATATATCATCCCACTGTCTTCTAGCTTCCATGGTTTCTGCTGAGAAATCTACACATAGTCTTATTGGGTTTCCCTTGTATGTGATGGATTGTTTTTCTCTTGCTGCTTTCAAGATCCTCTCTTTCTCTTTGACCTCTGACTTTCTTAACTAGTAAGTGTCTTGGAGAACGCCTGTTTGGGTCTAATCTCTTTGGGGTGCACTGCACTTCTTGGATCTGTAATTTTAGGTCTTTCATAAGAGTTGGGAAATTTTCAGTGATAATTTCTTCCATTAGTTTTTCTCCTCCTTTTCCCTTCTCTTCTCCTTCTGGGACACCCACAACACGTATATTTGTGTGGTTCATATTGTCCTTGAGTTCCCTGATACCCTGTTCAAATTTTTCCATTGTTTTCCCGATAGTTTCTGTTTCTTTTTGGAATTCAGATGTTCCATCCTCCAAATCACTAATTCTATCTTCTGTCTCTTTAAATCTATCATTGTAGGTATCCATTGTTTTTTCCATCTTTTCTACTTTATCCTTCACTTCCATAAGTTCTGTGATTTGTTTTTTCAGTTTTTCTATTTCTTCTTTTTGTTCAGCCCATGTCTTCTTCATGTCCTCCCTCAATTTATCGATTTCCTTTTTGAAGAGGTTTTCCATTTCTGTTCGTATATTCAGCATTAGTTGTCTCAGCTCTTGTACCTCATTTGAACTATTGGTTTGTTCCTTTGACTGGGCCATATTCTCAATCTTCTGAGCGTGGACAGTTATCTTCTGCTGCTGGCATCCTGGCATTTAGTCAGATTTCCCTGGGTGTCAGACCGAACAAGGTTGAAAGATTTTTCTGTGAAATCTCTGGGTTCTGTTTTTCTTATCCTGCCCAGTAGGTGGCGCTCGTGGCACACGTTTGTCTCACGTGTTTGGCAGGGATCCCCCCGGTCACCGAGCTCCGCGGCCTGGGAATTTCTGATCCAATTCTCTCAGTTGGTTCGGGGGGCCACGCATGGTGGGGGCGTCAGCCGCCGCGGCTTGAGGGGACCCTGTGGCTCCTTTATTAATTCCCCTATTGGTGTTTGCTTGGACCCAGTCCCTGCCACTGTCAGAAATTCCCTCCTCTCCCTGGAGGGGTGTCGGTCGCTGGCTGCAGCGGGCCCGGGGAATTCGCCACCGAACCAGGAAGCCGCCCGCGGGGGAGGGGCGTCAGTCACTGGCCACCGCGGCCTGGGGAATTCCCCACCGGACCAGGAAGCCGCCCGCGGGTGAGGGCCACCGAGGCTTGGGTAGCCCTCTGATCCGAGACTCGTAGCCGGACCAGGAAGCCGCCTGCAAAAGAGGGGCGCCGGCCGCCGCGGCTTGGGAAACTTGCCTCTCCGAGACTCTCAGCCGGCCCGGGAAGGAGGGAGGGAGGAGCTCCGGCCCCCACAACTGCCGCTGCTCGGGGGGTCATGCGCCGCTCGGGGATCTCACCGCAGCCGAGTCTCGCAGTCAGTCTAGCCAGTCCAGACTGGGATACACTGTGTGTCCATTCCCTGCCGTGGCCCCGGGAGCTGTTCTGCACTGTTTCTGTTCACCTAGTAGTTGCTCTGGAGGAGGAACTAAGACGCACGTACCTTACTAAGCCGCCATCTTGGCCCCCAGTCTCAAGTCTTATATATCACATTGCTTCTGCTACACCTATCTACCCAATATTGGATTTCTTTGTGTATATTTATATGACATTTTCATGGCTCTCCTGAAGATTAGTATCCAAAAATTCTTATTTCTTTAAAATGTTATCAGAATGCTATGTAGTACATGTTTAATAACTGTTGACCCCAGTCAAATGATTAAACTATGACATCTGAGTTCCCCTATTCTTAAAATATTTAAAAAGTAGGCGCTTATAAGAGCAGCAAGCATTATGTAAATGATAGTAGTTAATATAAAGGATCTAACACAGTGCCTAGCATAAACTGGTATTTAAACAATATTTTAGATGATGAGATGAGAAGATATAACTGTGAAATTAGAATTTAAGAAATGGTTATAACTACTGACTCATTATACAGATATTTGTAAAGTTTCTAGTGTATTAGAATAGCCAGAAGGAAATATCTGAGATCGTTGAACTTCAGTCCAGTAGCCTTGATCTTTGATGGAGACTGTATAACTCTATAGCTTTCATCATGTGACTCTGTGATTATAAAACTCTTCTGACTGACGGCCCTTTTATCCAATGCATGGGTAGATGAGTAATAAAATAAAGACATGCCCGAAAAAATATATGTATGAGGAAGCGTTTTAATTTGCTAAAGCTGCCAGAATGCTATATACCAGAAATGGGTTGGTTTTTATAATGGGGATTTATTAGTTTACAAATTTACAGTTCTAAGGCCGGGAAGATGTCCAAATTAAGGAATCAAGAGGAAGATACCTTCTTGAAGAAAGCTGCTGGTCTCCAGTGTTCCTTTGTCACATGGGAACGCATGTGGCCAGTGTCTGCTGGTCCTTTTTCTCTTGAACTCTCTCCAAGATACTCTGGGTGTTTCTTTCTGAGCTCTTTTGGCTTTTTTTTTTTTTCTGTCATTTACCCTCCCGTAAAGGACTCCTTGAATTAGGTGGGAACATCTCAATTGAAACAACCTTATCAAAAGGTCCCACCCACAATAGGTCTGCCCCCACAGGAATAAATTAAAAGAACATGGCCTTTTCTGGGGCATCTAACAGTCTTAAGATGGCACAGGAAGGAATGGAGGATGGAAAGGACAGAGGAAAGGAGGGAGGGAAAGAGAGGATGCTATGCCCTCAAGTTTATGCTGCAGGATATTAGCTGTGCATTAATACTACTAGGGGACTTAACAAGATTTCACCAGATATAGGCTAAAAAAGAAGAGGTACATGACATTTTGAGAGTTAAAAGATAAAACCTTTCTTCTCATTTGTTTATGTTATTCGCCTGATATTTATCACAAAACACGATGTCAGCTTTTTTCCCATCTACTTAAATATAAACAAAACTATTTTCTTTTTACCTCAACTCGCAGATACCTTATCATAAGTAGCTATATTTTACTAGTAGGGAGTACTTTTAACAAATAACACTTTGCATTAGGAAAAAAAATTAACGACAAAATTGCCAAACAGCTGAATAGCTGATATAAAGCACTAGAAGTCAAAAATATGCTGAAAATTTTAACTGTGCCCTGAGCTACATTTAAGCGAAAGAATCATTACTTCCACTTTGAAGAAAAAGCTTCTGAATCGGCAAACCAAAGAAAGTCAGCTGAACCTTTCTCTGAATTATATGGTAAACAGCACATTTGGCAATATTTTGTACACAAATAATGCCACTTTTCCAAGGTGTTCAAAATATTTTGCAAACATCCAGTCATCTTCAGAGCATCGTGACTAAACCAATAGCAGTTCGTACTATCCCCTAATAATAAAACCCAACTTAGGCTTCTCTGGCTAAGAGAAGGAAATTTTCAATGGAAGTAGACTACAGCCGACTTTATAGATAACAATTAATCACTGATAATTGTGGTGTTTGCAAATAACTACTGCTTCCAGGAACATCCACAGTTCCTGGGAGCACTCTAAGTCGCAGAGGAAATAATTGGCAGGCTCTTTTCAATGACATGGTAAAACAGAGCTCTTATAAACGCCCTCAAAATTGAACCCTTACCCATACCCACCTTCTTCCTAAAAGTCCCTGAAGACAGTGGCCTTTGTTCTGGTTTGCTAGCTGCGGGAATGCAACGCACCAGAGACGGATTGGCTTTTAATAAAAGAGGATTTATTTTGTTAGTTCTTCAGAGGAAAGGCAGCTAACTTTCCACTAAGGTTCTTTCTTATGTGGAAGGCACAGGATGGTCTCTGCTGGTCTTCTCTCCAGGCCCTTGGGTTCCAACAACTTTCTACGGGGTGACTTCTTTCTCCATCTCCAAAGGCCTGGGCTGAGCTGCAAGTGCTGAGATGAGGAATGCCGAGCTGCTTGGCTGTGCTACATTGCGTTCTCTCATTTAAGCACCAGCCAATTAAGTCAAACGTCACTCATTGCAGCAGGCACGCCTCCTAGCCGACTGCAGATGTAATTAGCAACAGATGAGGTTCATATACCGTTGGCTTATGTCTGCAGCAACAAGACTAGGTACGCTCACCTGGCCAAGTTGACAACTGAATCTGACTAACACAGTGGCTATGTAAAATACCCACTCCCCCTTCCCCTGCAAACACTGACAGCAAGCCCTCGTCCCTGGCTACTGCTACACTCTTCCTTTTAATCCTATAGGAACCGACCCATTGTAGTTCATTTTCACCGAGCCTTTCTCTGAGACTGCTAATTCCCTGTGCTTCCTATAGAGAAGACCCAGGATGTTCACTCCCTGTTGCCTCTTGACCAAACTCTCTCAATATCCCACCTGCCAAAGGCCTTTAAAGCAAAGCTGCCCCTGCAGTTTGGTTTAATGAAGGGAAGTAAGTGTCAATAGTGACTTAGTTATTGCTGTCTTCCAGCACTGCTGCTGTTCTAATCTCCTGATACCCTTATCACCTTTCTCAGAATGCTCTTATACTTATACATGGCCTCAAGATTACATTTAAAATGAAACTATCTGTAAACTTTAAATGAATTTATATTACTGAATTGTAAATGCAGACGGTTAGTTTATTTACGAGGCATGGAGATTCGTCCAATTTTCAGATTATCTAAATTTCAGACATTTATCCTCATAATAAGCAACCTGGAAGTCTGGTTTAGGTCAATTTTATGATGTGGGTAAGGGAATGAACTGCAGTTTCCCAAACCCAACCCTTAACTCTTAGTCGTCCTTTGCATAGGAAACTTTCCAACTGCATCTCTAGTATTAGAATAACACAGGGATTACTTAAATATGGTACAATATCTTGTGCTTATCTCCCTCTTGCACAACTACATTGTTTCAGAATTGATCATTTATTATTCTCTCTTTTGCTCTTTTCTACCCCCATTCCTTCCCTCTTAACTCCGAGCTCCCAAAGGCAAGGATGGTGTGGCATTCACATCTCCAAAGGACAGTGCTTTGGACATAGTGAATGCTCAATAGATGTTTGTAGACAGACTCACTAAATATGTAAATAAAAGATTAAAAGAATTAATGGAATGCTCAATAACATATTCACTAAACACGTCACCTGTATTATTTTTTTCTACGTGTATGCTTTTGTCATATTGCCAAAAAGTTTTAAAACACATGGAGAGAAACTATTAAACTGTATAAATAATAGTGAGCGATGAGATATTTTTGACATGGATTTGACAGGGGTCCTTGTAAGGAAGGGCTGTTCCTTGGATCCCTTCTCTGAAATCCAAAGTGAGGAGAACGGCATGGCCTGGGTTGCTGTAGAAGGCCTTGAGCTCCAAGATCCGCAACAGTTCATGCAAGAAAGAAGATTTAAAGGAAAGTATCGTCAGTGCCTACTATGTGCCTGAGTACAGTGCTGGCTCTTCACGATAATCACTCCTGACTCCTCCAGATAACCCTATAATGTGGTGTTCACACTGTTGGTAAAAGTAGTAAGACTCAGAGATTAAGAAGCTTGCTAAGGATGCTTCACTGATTTTCTTCAGAAACAAGTCCCTGACTTCAGAGTCCATGTCTCCTGGCAGTGCTGCACCCTCACAGGCTGGAGGGTCCCCGAAGGCTGAGGGTCTGGGAGGAAGGCGCTCTGTGCCCACAGCAGAAGACTCTCTCCACCTACACTCTGCAGGTCGAAAGCATGCAGATCTTTTTTATTTTTTTGAGATCGTTATTTTTTAATCTTTGTTTTTTAGTATGTTGTTTGCCAGCATGTACAATGCATTTTATCCACATATATACAACAAAGAAAGAGAGAGTGAGAAAAGGGAAGGGAAGGGAATAAGAAAGGAAAAGTAGGAAAGGAAAGGGAAGGAACAGGGAAAGAGGAAGGAAAGGAGGGAAGGAGGTAGGACAAAAGGGAAGGACTGAGCAATACAAAGCTTTCCTAGCATCACCTGAGCTGTTATTCTGAATGGGAGGCAAGCACTTAAGGCCGGAACAAAAATAGACTAAAAACAAAACACTAAATAATCCCACTATTAAGTCTCCCCAAAAATGTATCTTTACAACCTTGCATCATAACAGCTACTTTTAAAAAACTGTATCTGCCCTTGTAAAATTGAGATGTATCTTATACATCTTTGTGTCTTAAATGATGGCAAATATAGTATGAAAGTGGCATTAAGGGAATTCTTAAGTTAAAAGTTCATTCAAATATCCCACCCATTCCCATTTGGACATATTGGATTTGCACAGATTAGATTCAATTCAACAAACATTTACTGAGCTCTGGAGAAATAATAATGACTAAGACAGAGTTGCTGGCTGTGAGCAACTCACATTCAAGCCGAAGAGAAATAGGGGTAATAAAACATTTTTCTCTGTGATTGGAATCACAATAAGTTCCTTATATTTCTTTTTTTTTCCTTCCTGGAGTGTCTGTCAACCAGTTGCTCTGTTTCCACATATTCTTAAAGATTAGCAATTTTAATAATTTTTGAAGATTATATGAAGTCTATATATATATATGTCAAATTATAAAAATTCCATAATTTGTTAAAGCTTCTTTTGGAACATTTTATTCTTTCTGATTCTTCTTATATACAACATTACAATGCACAGTTCAAGAATATGGACTCTTTTTTCTTTTAGATTATTTCTTTAAAATAAATTTCAGAGAAGTAGGATTACTGAATCAAATAATGTGAACATTTTTATGACTCTTGAAGTATATATTATTTTGTTACTTACAAAACCATTAAACTCACTTACCTTGCCTCTAGGGTATAATGGTGAAGCAGTTTCATCACCTACTTACAAGTACTGAGTTCTATCACTTTATTTTATTGTATTTGCTAATTGAATGTGATTTTAAATGCACTTCAAATTCTATTTAATTTCTAGATCTCTGATTACTGATATGGAAGAAATTTTTTCTATATTTTTATCTATTTTTTTTTCTGAAAATGATTGGTTGATGTCCCATGCTGGTGTACCTGTTAGAACCATAATCTTTTTCCTATAAAACTAAACGTAAGGTTGTTATTTATTAATCAAACAGTTCTGCTATCACCTGACGTCTATTCTCTTCTAGGATTATTCTACTTATAGTAGTAAGGTGACCTGTAGTAAGGTCCCAAGGTTGTGAATAAACAAAAAACGCCCAAAATCCTGAGATGGCACCTGCTCAATATTTCTCACAGAGTCCATAGTTCTGGGTGCTGGTTTTTTACCTTGGTAGTGCCTTTTTTTAAGAATTCATCACCATTATTTCACAAACACATGGCACTACCCCAGACAATGTTACTGTGTGATTATGGAGAACATTCAATGCTCTTCACAAAAAGCTTAAATTCTGTTGTGGGGGCAGGGGGAGATGTCTAATAGATCATGAACAACGAAAGTACTTAATACCTGTTATCCCCTTACCAGCAAGGTGTGTTTTAGTTTCACAATGATTGTAGTGCCCAAGTTTAAAGTAAATAGAAAAATGCATATAACCATCTGTTAAGATGAAATGTATTTATCTTTGTCTTTCCTTGCCTCTATTTTCTTTGGGTGAGTGGTTTAAGAGGATTAATGTGAACGTCTGAACATGCTGTTTTGAACTGGGCTCACTTAGCCTTTTCTTCTCAAGTCCTTGACCCAGATAAAGAAAGATAGGATTTCCAAATTCACTGAAAGCAAAATTGGAGGGGAGGGGAAAAATGCTATCTCAGCTCAAAGTCTGATTTCTCTGCTGTCCTACAATTGTAATTGTCAAGTAGAGCTTCACTTCGAAATGCCTCCCCTTGGTCATTCAGGCCTCATGGACTCATAATGTGGAGAGGCCTTGAGATGTCATTTGCCACCCTGCACCATATATTCTGGACCAAAACACAAAACAAATAGCCTAACAGAAAACTTTTTTTTTTTTTTACTTATATATCAATGTGTTTATCATGATTTATAAATGTTTAAAAGTTCATTAACAAACTCTCACTCCTCTGCAGTTGGTCCCTGGCCATCTCATCTATGTTTGTAGCCCTGTTCTTTGCTCTCATTTGCTTTACTCATTTTATTCAAGTGCCTGAAAACTCTACTTGTTCATCTCACTAGGTATCTCAAACTCAACACATCCAAAGTTAAAACCCTCTTTCCTTTCAAACTCATTTCTACACCTCTATGTCCTCTCCCTACAAATAACATCACATCATTCATGGGCCAGAAACCTGAGAGATCTCACAGGTCTGCTTTTCTCCCTCCTCGCCCATGCAGTCCCTATGTCCTGGCAATTCTATCTGAAAAGTATCAAAATGTCTCATGTCCATGTTTTTTTACCATGTTCCCCACCACCATGGCCTTAGCTCACATTCTTATACCTTCCTTTGCAAATCATTGAAATAATCTTCTAACTGGTCTTTCTGCCTACAGTATTCTTTACCATCCACTCCCCACGCATACCAGCCCACCCCATCTTCCTTGTCTCTGTTAGAGAACCTTAGAAATTATATATCCGATCATGTGGCATGTGACCCCATCCTTGCCATCGCTAAACTCTTCAATGGTTCTTTGTAATTTAGCATGGTAACGAAGGCCATTTGTGAACCTGTTCTGACCCTGCCTCTTTCTGCCACATCATCCTTGCCACTTCCTCTCAGAAACCCTGTGCATTAACTGTAAGGAATGCCTTTCATATCCTTGAATAGGTCCCACTTTCAAGTTTCTGTGACTGCAAGTGCCATTTCCTGTGCTAGCGTGACCCTATTTACCTATCAACCAGGCCAACATTCTTTAATACTGTGCTGTCATGTCAGCACCCCCACCTCTGGAAACTCTCCCTGAACCCTCTTCTTAGCCCCCAGCCCCTGTGCTTTGGAACCTCTCCTCTGTTCTACTCATTACATCCCTATCATACTTTATTGTAATACCTGTTTACTCGTATCTCCCCACTAAACTGTGAACACCCTGAAGACAGGAACCTGTACTCTATCTCCAGCATCTAGCACAGTGCGTGGCCTAATGTGTTGTTGTGGTCGTCATCATCGTTGTTGTTGTTTTAAGCAGTCAGGAAATAGTCTATTGGTGGGCACTAGCCGGGTGAGGACAGTATCAGCAAAGCTTTCATGACTGCAGAGCACACTGTTTGTCCACGGGACCACAGTGGAAGAGCTGTTTCACCCCACAACCATGCAGCATGAGGCACTCCTCAGCTACTAAGTCCTAAAATTCATCAGTACTAAACTTGGTAAAGCCCTACATCTTGGAGATATAGATATTCTGGTGGCTAGGGAACTTAAACTCGGCCCTAGGTAGTGCCTTGGTCACACACTCCTTGTTTTGAAGCTCGGGAAAGATGGGCATATGACTTGGTCAATCACCTTGGCCTGGACACCAACCCTACCCTAGGGCTTTCCAAACACACCTCCCGTACCTACCTGGAGCTTCAATTGGTGATGACAGGAGGTCAGACTTGAACATTAATAGAAAAGCCCTGTCTCCAAGCAGCCTCAGGACAACCCCATACAAACAATGGGCTGTATACACCGCCAAGGGAGCTGCTGTCTGCAGTTATTGCACACCCTAATGAATATTTAATGAGTGACTCTATCAGAATCCTACTGGGTGGGAGTGGGTTTTTTTTTCAGTTTTCCCAAAATACATTCTAAGCATACCACATTCTAGAAACAGAGAATGGTGAGTTGTCAAGACCATGACGTCCCATCACAATGTGATGAAAAATATTGATTAAGTAGAACATGCGTAATACCACCCAGATATTTTTCCACCCCAGCACACAGGTGGTCCATGGTGGGAAGAAAGCTCATCTTTGGAGTTTAGTGTTCATGAAGATAATTTTCTCATCTTTCCATGAGATGCTGTTCCAGACCAAAGCAAGGGGAGACCCCAAGAGTAGTAATGTGAAGTTTGGGGGAACTAATGGATAGAGAGACTGACATTTCCTTTCATGTTTGGACCACAGGTTTACTACCAGTTGGGGAAACGACACTGGGGAGAGAGGATAAGGTAAGATACCAAGCCAAAAGATGACCTGGGATCTCTCCCACAAGACCCTGCTTCCTGAGGTCCTAGCTCACTCCTGCCCACAGAGAGCAGATATGAAAGACATGGAGAGCGGGTAAGAGTGACATTAAGAGCAGAGCACTTCAGGAGCAGGCTGTGTGATAATGCAGTGGGAGGACAGCAAGATGATTCCATGGACACTCAGAGTGCACCACTAGTGCCCAGGGAAGCTGGCCCCAACTGTCAACATCAAGACAAGAGCTTTAGTAGTTGCTGGTTTTGACCACCAAAGGGGATAGAAATACCACCGCGTTCTCTCTCTAGCCAGCCCCAACCCTAGAGGGTTTGTTGAAAGGGTGTGAGCTCGGAGAGTGATGAAGAGTGATGATAAGAGATACCATCCACAAGGCTAATCTATAGTGGGGAAGAAGGGGTGTGAAATTAAATATGAAATTTAAGTTTTTAAATAAGCATAATTAATGCTAAAACTTTTAAAATTATAACCCCTTTGACAAGCATAGATGAAGAAAACATTATAGAATCAGATTTTTATGTTGGTAAAGAACAATATGATATAATTTGTATTAATTGTTGGGAAAAATTATTTTGTATTTATCCTCTGTGCTGTTTGAAACTGTTGTGTATCCCAGAAAAGCCATGTTTCTTAATCCTGATTTAATATCATAGGGTGGGAAATTTTTTATTGGATTATTTCCATCAAGATGTGACACGCCCAGTTGTGAGTGGGACCTTTTAACTGTGTTGTTTCCATAAAGATATGTCACATCCAGTTGTGGGTATAACCTTTTGATTAGATGGAGATATGATTCTGCCCATTCAAGATGTGTCTTGATTAGTTTACTAGAGTCCTTTAAAGGGGAGAGCTCAGAGCAGACAGAGATACAGACATTTGAAGACACTTGAAGTGTGGTCAGAGAGAGCAAATGCCTAGCAATGGACATTTGGAAATGCAGAGCCCTGCAGACATTGTCATATGCCTTTCCATGAGATGCTAAGCAAGCCAGAATCCAGAGTTGTGTCCCAGAGGAGCTAAGTGAAGGTCCATAGATGCTTAAAGAAGGAACCACTGGCATTAGAAACTGGAATCAATGGAACCAGCAGATGCCAGCCACATGCCTTCCCATGTGACACACACCACTTTCCTTGAGTCAGAGTATCTTTATCTGGATGCCTTAGTTTGGACATTTTTATGGCCTTAGACTATAAACTTGTAACAATAACTTCTCTTTTTAAAGCCATTCCATTTCCGGTATATTGCATTCCAGTACCTTTAACAAACTAAAACATCCCCCCAATAATTTGGGACTCTTCAACAAAGCATGTGTAGATGGAGGGTAGGAATGAAGAAGGAGGGAGAGAGGAAAGAGGAAAAGGAAAGAAAGGGAGATAGGCCAAACTCAGAGAATCCTGGATGGAATGTCTCAGTGTTGATCTAATAGAATCCAGGATATAAAATTTTGGCTCCAAGGGCATGGAAAGACATTGTCTTTATAAATTTTTTCTTTAAAAGTATCATGTTATGTGATGTTAATGATGGGATTTGTGTAGTTGTGTGTGATGGTTAGGTTTTGGTGTTAGCTTGGCCAAATGGTCATGCCCAGTTGTCTGGTCAAGCAAACACTTCTTTGACCATTGCTGTGAGGGTATTTTGTGGCTGGTTGATAAACTGGAAGGCTGGTGTATAAAGGTATCAGTCAGTTGATGGATTCAGGGTCATCAACATCATTAGGGTGTGCATCTGGGGCTGATCACATCTGTGATCAACCAAAGCATTGCTCCCACAGTGAGATCATCTGATCAGTTGAAGGCTTTTAAGGAAGAAGAAAGACTCTTTCACTGCTTCTTCAGCCAATGAGCCTCTCCTGTGGAGTTCGCCCAGACCCTTCATTGGACTGCCAGCTTCACAGCCTGCCTTACAGGTTTTGGACTCTTCCATTCCCACGGTTGCGTGAGACCTTAATAAATCTCATATTTACAGATATCTCTTGTTGGTTCTGTTTCTCTAAAGAACCCTAACAAGCACAATATGTGTATTAGTTTGTTTAATGCTCTTGGAATACAATATATAAGAAATGGAACGGCTTTTAAAAAGGGAATTTAAGTTACAAGTTTACAGTTCTAAGGCCATAAAAATGTCCAAACTAAGGCATCCAGAGAAGTATACCTGAGGTCAAGAAAAGCCAATGTCTGTCACGTGGGAAGGCACATGGTTGGTGTCTGCTGGTCCTTATTTCCGGTTCTGTGATTCCAGCTTCTGATGTCAGTGGTTTCCTCTCTAAGCATCTGTGGGCCTTCACTTAGCTTCTCCAGGACTCAGCTCTAGATTCTGGCTTGCTCAGCATCTTGTGGGAAGGTGTATGGTGACGTCAGCTGGGCTCTGTGTCTCCAAACATCCATGCCTAAGTGTCTGCCCTCTCTGTCAGCACTCCAAGCATTTCCAAATGTCAGCACTTCTGTTGGCTCTGAAGCAACTGTTCTCCAAGTGTCTGCATCTAATTAAAAGGCCACACCTACAATTGAGTGAGCCAACATCCATGGGAACCATCAAATCAGAGGTCTCCACCCGCAATACCAAATCAGGATTAGAGGGCGTGGCTTTTCTGAGGTACACAGCACTTTCAAACCAGCACAGTGTGTAATCTCTGACTGTAGATCAAAAATGACTTTTGAAAACACAAGATCCCCTAAGCGCTTTCATTATGATCTTAAATGAAAGATCTGCGTTTTCTGCTCAATTTTAGTCATGAGTAAAGTCATATTTCTCACACAGGGCAGAATGAGAAATTTTGAATTGTTTTGAATAATAGTTGCCAGACTGCTGTTTCCATTAACACAGGATTTCTAGGATTGAAAAATCGCTGAACAGTTTCATGATCCTGCTTGTGTCCATCTTGATCCCTGCATCCCACTTCAGAGAGTCTCTTAAGTTCAAAATACACATCATTAATCCATTGATGGAAAAACAGAAGAAAGATAAAATGTACTCAGATGTCAAAAGCTACAACAGGTTCAATCAAATAGCTGGAACATGTAATTGCTCAGGATATAATTGTTACAGCTATAACTTGGAATCGATGAGCATATTGGTGGATTGTTAAAGAAAACCCCTTAAACTGATATAAAAAATAGTCAGTGGTTTATGTCTCCTTTGAGTTAATTCAAATTCTTTATAAAAATAAACTGTTTGCACAAGCTTAAATACATAAAGAGATATCATGGAAATGATGAGCATGAGATATAGCCTTTTGTTCAGTTATTCTCTTGACAATAAACTCCCTATCCCTGGCTTTCTCATTGTTAAAGAAAATTGTGTAAGTATTGTCTCAGTTTGCCAGGCTGCTATGACAAATACCAATGGATTGGCTTAAACAGTGGAAATTTATTGGCTGGGGTTTTTGGGGTATAAGTTCAAAATTAAGGCATCAGCAGGGTGATGCCTTCTCCCCAAGGTCTGCTGTTGGCTGCGTGCCATCCTTGGGGTTCCTTGGCTTGTAACCCTGCTTTGTGTCACGTAGCCATGTCCTCTCCTATCTCTTCCACGTTGTTTGAACTTCTGGCTTCTGGTTCCTCCCTGTGGCTTTCTCTGATTGTTTATAAAGGACCCCAGTAATCCTGATTAAAGCCCACCCTCATTCATTTGGATCACACCTTAACTGAAATAACACCTTTAAGAGGTCCTATTTATGTGGGTTCATACCCACAGGAATGCAGGTTAGAAAATATGCCTAAATTAAGGCATATAATTCAATCTATCACAGGTATCGGGAATAAGGAGGATTACCTCATATTTGTATGTATTTTTTTATATTTACATAAATTATTTCAAGTACTTTTTATTGAACTCCTATAACGGGCCAGGCACTGAGCTATCAGTTCCCACTCTGCCAGAGAGAGCTGCTTCATTTTTCTAGGAATATCTGAGGGACAAATTGCATCCAGCACAGGTCCTGACATAAAGTCATATTCAATAAATATTGTTGAATGAATATTAAAGAATAGACAGTAACGAAGTGGTGAGACAATGCTGAAAGGGGGCATATACCAAGAACTGTGAAGGGAGTACTGATCTCAACTGACCCAGAGAGAAGAGCTGGTGGTCAGGGAAGTCTTCTGTGCATAATGGTCTAAAGAGGGCACTTTGGGTCATGAGATGGCTTGTGCTATTTCTGGAAACACTCTTACCTCTTTCTCTACATACTAAACTTTTATTCATCATTCAAGACCCAGATGAAGTATCAGCTCCCTGGGAAAATTGTTCCAAACCATTGCATCTTTTGCCATTCCAGTCTCCTCTGCTCCAGGTTTCAGGAGGATTTTATTCATGCCCATGTTTGTATCCACATTCCCACACGATGTCCTCAGCTCACTTTATATCCTTCATTCATTTATTTATTGAAATACTTACAGCACTCATGCTATGCCAGGCAGCATTCTAATTGTTCTGCAATATTAACTCATTTAATCCTCACAGCAATCCTTGGAGGTTGTTACTATTATCCTCCCATTTTATAGCTGAGGATACTGAAGCTCAAACCTGTGGACTTGTCAATATTTTACACTACAAAACTCCATGAGAGAAGGAAATATATTGTCTTACGTTTATAACCTCAACTTGTAGTACCTGTCTTGGTGTGTTGTAGACTTTCAATTGAATAAACAATAATTATAGCTGAATAAAGAAAGTTTGATAAACATTTGAAAATACTCAATTCATTCTATGGGACACTTAGTTGAATTCCTTTTGATGTAATCCCCCTTAATATAAAAATCTTTGGTGACTCCATGGTGGCTTGGAGCTATTGACCCCAGAAAAACATGGTCTTAAATTCAATCCATTCCTGTGGATGTGGACCCTTGTAAATAGGAGCTTTTGATGGTTTGATGTTGTTACTTCAGTTAAGGTGTCATCCAACTGAATCAGGAAGGTCTTAATTCTATTACTGAAGGTTTTATAGAGAAGATCATAGAGAGAAGGATAAAGGGAGCAGCCAGAATCTGGAAGTCAACAGAACCTGGAAGAGAAAAGAGAAACCAGAAGAGGCTGCCATATGCATTGTGGTATGACGGAAAAGCAAAGGAAAAAGCAGCACCACCAGCCAGCCCCAAAACATCACAGTCTTCAGGGAGGAAGCATCACCTAGAAGACGTCTTGATTTTGGACTTCGCCTTATCTCAAAACTGTGAGCCAATAAATTTTTATTATTTAAGCCAACCCATTGAATGGTATTTTATTTAGCAGCCAGGAAACTAAAACAGAATCATTGCTCTCTCTTGGGAAAGCAAGATAGGGCTGATATTTAGTGATTGTTAATGATTGTCCTCAAGCCTAAGGAAAGCCCATTAAAATCTATGTTTGCCCATTTTCCTCAGAAATACAAACTTCATATTACCACCCAAAAAATAAGAGGAATAAGATGTAATACTTACAAATTTTCCATGAGAAAGCATCAAAACTCTCCCAGCTTGCTGTTTAATGTGCTACTAGAGAACAAAAAGGACCTCCACATTGAAACCTGCTGAAAATAACATGACAAACTGTCCCCATTGCCAACAGCCTCTCCCTCAGGGGGATGTAAAGAGAGGCCCAAGCTCAGGGAACAAGTGGCTATTGTGGGCAAATCCTCCTTAACCACCCTGAACCCAAACAGTTGGAGGGTCAAGTTCTGCTCAAATTTTAGAAAGGAAGATATTACACAAATAGTGACAGAAACCTAAAAGATATGTGAAACTATATAAATGGTGTGCAGTATCATTTTATTTTATGAATAAAATGTTATCGGGCACAACCAGACTGGCCTCTAAGTCTCTTGGTGTCCTGACATTTCCGCTGCATTGGTTATCTTTAAAATACTACAAATAAGGCCTAACTTAGAGAATGGAAGCACCTTAATTTTGGAAAGTGCCAAGAGATCACCTCTTCTCATTCAATAATTATAACCTCCTTCTTTTTGGGTCAAGTCCCTATTTTAAGATACCAGTACCCAGTGAGGAGGGAATTCTTTATTTATTATCAGTAAACACTTCGATTATCCAATAATTCCCTGTCAGAGATTAGTTCAGCGACAGTTGAGAACAAGAAAAGGGAAAGGAGGAAAAGAGGAGGTCATATAAGTCAAAAAGGGCAGGCTGCTATAGCAAAGATGAAAGCCCAAAAGATACATCACATACTTCATGGTTTTTCCCAGCTGGCTGTATCGCCAGGAGAGAGGATACCGGTAGTTTGTATCCAGGGCACAGGGGTCAATAAGCAGTTTCTACTTAGGAAGCAATATTAGTAGGAACAAAGAAGCACTTTCTTGCCAGTTTTTTTTTTCCAAAAAAAATAAGATGATTTGTAGATAATGGGGTCAAGGGCTCCCAGGCCAGCACCCATCAAGCCTGGGGAATAATCAGCCAGGAGACGGCAGAATGCTCTGACATAGGGGTGGTCAGCAGCCTGTGGGTTAGAGAAAACTCAAACAAGAAAGTATTCAGAATTGATCAGTGTTCTGTTCCGTCCTGAAGAAAGACAGGGTGCATTGCCACACACTACATGTCCCGATTGGAAAATGTTTATTTCATAACAGTATGAATAAAATCAGTCAAGATGCTATTGACAGATGACTCTTGTTTACACAGTCAGGGTTCCAGAGATAATAAATGTGAAGACCGTCAACCCTGTCACATTCTACTCATCCAACTAGAAGACCAATTTACAAGCATCTGGAGCTTTCGAATGGACTAAGTGTGATATTGGGCTCTAGCACACCTCTTGTTTTCAGTTAGACTGAGAATGAAGAGAAGTTGGGGGAGCAGAGCTCTGTTTGGGACCCAGTCACAAATGGTGCAAGGAGAAAAAAAATCAGACTCAAAAGCCTCTCCCTCCATACTCAGGCCAAGAGCCAGGACAAGTTGTGCCCTGCACAAGGGCACCCAGGCCAAGTGACCATGAGTGGGGCTCAACTCCTCTCTGCCTGCCAAGCTATTGCCCAACAGGGCTGTGCCAGCTCACTGAAGGGGTATCATTTTCTAATTGTTCTGCCCAAAGACAGTGCCTTCTTTTTGTCATTGACCCACTCAGAAGGTGCCCCTTTATCTTAACAGGCACAATAACTCCTTCCGTGCAAGGAGAGGTCATACCAAGTCCAGTACGCTTGAGTGTAGGCAGGAGCAAAATAGGGAGTTGAGGGGTAACTGGAGCTGCCTCACGACTCCAGCCCTTCCCTCCTACTGACCTTGGACACACAACTTAGAGTCTTTTCTATGGACCCACAACAGAGGGGTCATTGCCTCAGGAATGCCAAAAAAATGAGAGGCCTGGAGTTCTAGTCAATGTCCCATGAGCACAGATAAGTTTACGTAAGTAGCAATCGAGAGTCCAGACACAGCTGGATGAGAAAGCACACATGTGGGATTCTCAAAGGGCAAGGAAGAGAACAGAGGAGTCAGAAGAGGCAGGCACATTTGCAGCACCTGCCTAGCTGACAGGTGGGTTTCAGTGGGGAGCTGGATGGGGAGAGCCGAGTACTGGGACCACCTCTGAGAAGGCTGCATTCCTTTGTCAGGAGTCAGGATTTAAGAAATCAACAGGATGTTGGAAGAACTCGTGTGTCAAGCAATGGGAGGTATAATTTCTATTTAATTCTCAGTTTTCCCCAGGGCCGCCTACAACCTTCCCTTATTCACTTGAGATCCCTGAGTCCACATCTGAGCTCTCAGTCTCCTGTCCTTCCCAAGAATGATAATTAACCCACTTGGGGATATCCTGCTTGGCCTGACCTCAGTCTTGTCCTCTCCAAATCCAAGGCCGCCCTTGCATGGTAGGGGGAGGTATGTGGACAAGCCCCTGGTGGCTTCTCCTCATTGCAGGATGCAAACCCTAAGCTCTGAGCTGCCGTGGAGGAGATGCAGAGGAATCTAGCTCTGTATAAACATCCTCCATGACCGCCCTTAGGATGGGTCTCATTCTTTGGTCCTGTGAGCCTGGCTTCATCAGAATGAAAAAGTTTCTGCTGTGGGACGCACCATAGTTAAAAGCATCATTTTCCAGCCTCAGGCAACAGCCAGTGCTTGCAAATTTTGCATTTTAAGCACCTCAGATCTCAGCTTAATTAAGAGCATCACTGCTTCCCAGCATCTGGTGACAGAAAAGCTGGTAAAAAAAAAAAAAAAAAGACAGCTCAGCAAACTGAGTGCCATTCCTTTAAGCATGCATTTATGAAGAAGCTGCTCATGCCCAGCAGGACGCAAGCACTGGTAGGGAATAGACAGGGAAAGGGGAGGAGCCAGGAGCCCACAAGCAGTCAGAGGAAAGTTTTCTGACAATGTTTCCCCAGAGGTGCAAGGATCAGAGTCTCTCCTCAAGTGTAGAGAGGCAAGGAGTAAAGGGAAGGTCTCCATGCTAAGGGCTCAACGGGGACTGGTCTTTAAAACAGGCATAGGGTCACTATGAGGATTAAATGTGACAGTGTCTGAAAAGTGCTGAGTGTGGACAGGGCCCAAGCACTAAAATAAGAAGCTATGGTCCTCATTCGGCTCCTGTCCCCCAAAGGAGATCCCAGGAGAGCCTGTGCTTGTGGCTGGCAAGAGCTTTGCCTCCTTCCCCACTGGGGGAAAGTGAATCCAGCCCCTCTCCCTGTAGAAAAGCAAATCGTAGTAGAAGTGTTAGAAATTATTTCATTGAGCTACAGCAGGGGCTTAGCCTGGGTCATCCGGAGCTAGAAGATGGGAGGAAGCAGCACTGAGGAAGTGAAGCCCCTGCTTTATTGGAGACAGGCCAGCAAGGGAGGTGATGAGCGCGGGCCCTGAAGTGAAACCACTTGGACCTGAACCCCAGCCTTGTCCCTTTCTAATCAGGTGACTTCGAGTAACTTGCTAACCTCGTTGTACAATTAGAATAATAACAGTATGTATAGCGTTTTGTGAGTACTGAATGAGCTAATCTATATAAAGTGCTTAAAAACATGACATGACATGAGATAAGGGCTCTCTAATTGTTAACTATTATTATTAATCTACAACAACACTGTGAAGTAGCTGCTATAATTATCCTCCCTTTACAGATGAGGAAACTGAGGCACTAAGCCCACAACTGCTAGTACCGAGTGGCAACCGGAATTGAACCCAGAGCCCGGGGTGACCACTGGGTTATACTGTCTCTTGTACACTACACTTTACAACAGGGATTAAGGGGTTCTCTCATTCAACACAACATTTAATAAATGACATCTCTTCAGGTTCCAGGATTGTATACAGTATTTTATTTCCTTACCTTCTTGGCCAGCAGGTCCATTACTTCCTGATGAGTCTGCATATTAATATACAATGCCCTCATGCTCTGACCCAAATCAACAGAATTAAACTCCCTGGGATGGAGGCCAGGAATCTGCATTTTTAACAAACACATGCACACACGCACACACACACGCACACAAAACCTTTCTACCCCCACTCGTACCCTCTCCCATCCCACAGTTCTCATATGCCCCAAAGTTTGGCAACCATGGCCATAGGTTGTAGCTGCCCAGTTTGTCTTTTTGCACATCCTTAGTAGGGTCCTAACATTTCCTAAAATGTTCCCAGTAGATTGTAGAACATAAAATTCAAAACCTTTTTATCTAAACAAACAGGACTATTTTACTTATCTTTTACAAAAATCCATTCTCATGTAAAAGCACTGAATCTGTGGGAGGTGCAGGTTGAGGAAAAATCCCATGGCTACCATTTATCCAGACCATTTCCATTAGGAAAGAAAACATTAGCTTCATAATTATCCCCACATCTCCAGGTCTGCAGTGGTTCTTTTAATCACTTGTTTGAGATGGAAATGTTAATCCTTTCCAGTTCAACTAGTTTCCACTTAGAGGAAGCTAATATTAAGCAAAAAAGACTTATCCTTGTCATAACAGGGACCACTCTGGGGGTTTGCAATCTGGAGGTCAATTCTTAAAAGTAGAGCAATCACACCTGTCAGTTACAAATTCCCCCTTCACTGGAATGCCACCCCAGGGCTTACTTTTTTTTTTTTTTTTTGATATTTATCTTATTCTAACAAAGGTATATCATCTAAATCACTCAGAGAGCATGAACAATAGTTGAACCACTGGGCTTCCTCAAAACCCCTCAATTTGGCCATGCACTTGACCCCTGGGACACTCAGTGGTCACACATTGAGGAGAGCAGTCCCATCATAATAAACAGCACAGCAAAGGCAACAATAACTAGCATTTATTGAGCACATAAGTCCCAGGCACTGTGCTCACTGCTTTTCACAATTAACTAACACAGTGAAAGGAACCAGGAAAAAGAGGAAAGCTGTTTGCCTTTGAAAAATGGCAATGAATTCACAGCAAATTTGCTCTGAAGAAATACATAGTACGCTATTTCCCAGCTGCCCTGAGCCTTCCCGTTGGTGCCCAGGAAGCTGTTGCTGGCCCCCAACCAGTGTGGCATCTCTCCAGCTGCCCTGCCAGATGTTCTTCTCTGTGGTCAACGGGCAGGACGTGAACAGATAATATTTCGCGTCTGCAGGAAGCTCTCTGTGGGATTTTCTTCCAACACAGCGCATAGGGGATGTTAGTCGGTGGTTGGCGAAGAAGAAAGGGTGGTGGAATTCCATCAGTTTGAAAATGAAGAGAAACAGTATGTGCAGCTGGCCATGTGCAATCAAACTAAACTCCTTGGTAACGTTGGCCTGAGTCCACAGCATTTGGGTGACCCTCCCCCTCACTCAGCCCCCCAGGCTATTAGGATATCATTAATTCATACAAAAATTTGCAAGCCAGACAGCGAATTTGCTTCTCTACCAACCTGATTGTGGCTTATTATCTCATTTAATTGTGTAAGGGAACTCATTGTTTTGGCTCATTTGTTGAAATTTGTAATATTTGGACCCTTTTCTTTGCTTGCAGATCAGGCCAGAATCTTTGGCATTGACAGATGCGTGTTTGATCTATGAAATGTAGTCTTTGAATATGCATTTTGATGGTAGTGGAAAATTAATGTATTCGAAAGCTCTCTAGTTTGTATTGGAAGGTACTTTGGATGGGAACCAATAAAATATTTATTCCATAAACTCCAAGAGTAGAGATAGATCTGTACATAGGGTGAGCAGGCCCCATGTACTGTTGGATGAGGAACGTACTTTGCTCCAGAAGTAGATTCTTCATAGAAAATATTGTGGTTTGCGAAAAAAAGAAAGAAAAAAAAGTACTGACATTTATAGACTTTTAGAGCTGATTCAAATTAGATTCTGATATTAACAGCTCTGAGCCTCAATTTTTATCTGTAAGATGGTTATTTCTTCACAAATTTGTTGAAAGAATCACACGTGCTAATGTTTATGAGGCTTTCGGCACACCATAGGTGCCGGAATAATCTAATGAAATTAGTTCATAGTCTCCCACTAAGGTTGTCAGATAAAATACAGGACACCAGGTGCATTCATTTCTCATTGCTGTTGTTACATATTACTGCAAACTTCATGACTAAATTTGTCTTACAGTTTTGGAGGTCAAATTCTAAATTGGGTCTGCAGACTGCACTCCTTCTGGAGGCGTTAGGTGATCATGTGTTTTCTTGCCTTTTCTAACTTCTGAAGACTGCCCTACTCCAGCTCGTGACCACCTTCAAGGCCTAACGTCTTCTCTCCTTTATGATTCCCGCTTCGGTCCTGACATCTTCTCTTCTAAAGACACCTGTGATTATATTGGGCCTACTCAGATAATCTAAAATAATCTCCCCATCTGAAAATTTTTAACTTAATCACATCTGCAAAATCTGTTTTTGCCATCTACGTTAAGATATGAACAGGTTCAGGGCGGGCCGCGGTGGCTCAGCGGGCAAGAGTGCTTGCCTGCCATGCCGGAGGACCCCGGTTCGATTCCCGGCCCCAGCCCATGTAAAAAACAAACAAACAAACAAAATATAATAAAACAAGAAAATGTTTAAAGATGTTTCCCTTCCTTCCTTCCTTCTCTGTCTTTCCTTCCTTTCCTCCCTCTCTCTTTAAAAAAAAAAAAAAAAAAAAAAAAAAAAAAGATATGAACAGGTTCTGAGGATTAGTTCATGCACATCTTTGGGGGGCTGTTCTTCAACCTGCCGTGGCCTACCTCTAGCCCACAAAGATTTACATCCGTCCGAATTACGTCCACCCCATCCCGATATTCCCCAAAGTCTCAACCTATCACAATATCAACTGAAGTCCAAAATTAAATCCCAATATAATGAGCTCAAAAGTCCCCAAACACATCCTCTGAGTCATATATATGTGACACTCTGGGTATCATGGTCAGGTTCATGTGTCAACTTGGCCAGGTGGTAGTACCTGTTTGTCTGGTTGGGGAAGTGCTGACCTGTCTCTTGCTATGAGGACGTTTCATAGAATTAAATCATGATCACGTCAGCTGCATCCACAGCTGATTCCATTTGTAATCAGCTAAAGGGGGGTGTCTTCTACAATGAGTGATGCTTAATCTAATCACGGGAAGCCTTTTAAGGAGGATTCAGAGGAGACAGGCTCTCTTCCTGTGTCAGCTGGTGAGCCTCTTCTGTGGAGTTCATCCAAACCCTCCATCGGAGTCTTTGGCTTCACAGCCTGCCCTGCGGATTTTGGATTCTATGTTCCTGTGGTCATGTGAGACACTCTCATAAATTTTATATTTGCAAGTGTTCCCTGTTGATTCTGTTTCTCTAGAGAACCCTAACTAATACACTGGGTATGATCCATCCTGGGGCAAAATTCCTTTCCACCTATGGATCTGTAAGACTGGAACACAAATTATCTGCCCCCCAAAATACAGTAGTGGGATAGGTGTAGGATAATAGTTTGTTTATCCCCATTCAGAAAAAGGGAGAAATAGGAAGGGAAAAAAATCACCAACCCCAAGTAACATTGAAATCCAACTGGACAAAATTCATTAGGTTTCAAGAATTGGGAATAATCCTTTGTGTTCACAGGTCTGCCCTCTGGGCCCACATCTCCTCCCTCTAGGCACAAGACCCCACCCTTTAGACCACAGCAGGGTCATCTTTCCTTTTTCATAAAGGGTAACTTTTGCTTGCAGCTGAGTAATTTTATCAGCCTGGTTCTGTCCACATAGTACTGTGAATTTTATATAGCCTCCTTTTGGTTTGTCCTTTCTCTGTACCTTGTAGTCAAAGCTGGCAGTGTTTCTGCTGATATAGCATCCTCAATAATTTGTGAAACCATGACGTATGTCTCAAGGATTCATTCCATTAGACAAGAAGTTCCTCCACAGATCTTTTCTAGATAATCCCATCTTTATTTCTAGTTTCCCCTGAAACGTCAGAGGGGTCCATGAGTTGCGTGCCTAATTTCTTCAAAGAACCTTCTGTGTGATTAAATAATCTGGTTATTTGATCCTTCTAAGTAACAAAAGGTATTCAAATACACACCTGACTTTCTAGCCAGAACACATTTCCTAATAGTGAATCTCCTGAATTTAGTGTGATTTGCAGTCTGGATAAGCTGAGAATTCCCAATCATCAAGCTGTAATTATTTTTTGGTTAACAGATCTGTAACCAAGAAATAAGAATTTAAGGGATGATTTTGAGTATTAAATCATTATGTAGATATTCCATTTCGCTTTTTTGTATATTAGACAGAGAGAAATACCTGAAATCTCTAAATTGTAATCCAGCTGGCTTGATCTCTGATAATGATTGAATAGCTTGTATTTTGTGCCCCTGTGATTGTGAAAACCTTGTGACTACCCTTCATTTGTACACATTTATCAAGTTTTTCAAATTTAGAGTCTTGTACTCACTAAAGACAGCCCTAATGTTTAAAATGAAGGGTCTTGAGTTAGCCCAGAACTAACCTACCCCAAGTCCAAAGTTATCTTGACAACCAAGATTTGGCTTTAACCAAAATGGGACCATCTGACATGCGCAGTAGCTCAGACTTTAACCTACAAGTCACCTAGACCTCATCATAACACTAAAACTCATGCCCATCATCATGGTAAGGCCGCCATTTTCTTACATACGTTCTGTGACTAAGCGTGTATCTAATCTGTGCATGCTCAATAATTAGATCACCTCCAATTACATCATCTGGGGCCACGGTGCTCATTATCCTAAAACCTGCCCATCCTTTGATTCCATGAAACTATCAGAATTACTGCCATTTGGGAGACAGATTTTGGGCTGGCAGGTCATCTGCTCTCATGCTACACGCCTAGTATTGCATTTTTGAAAACCAGTGTCTCAGGAATTGGTCATTTGAGTGCATCTGGCAAAAGAATCCACTGCCTTTGTCCAGTAACAGTTCTTTGCTCAATTTATCCTTTTCCTCTCACTTTTTTCTATGAGCAACAAGCAGACAGCAGGCCACACCTTCAGCACTGGCCTTAGAAATCCCCTTACTCGAATAGCCAAGTTCATTGCTGACAAATTTTGCTTTTCAACTAGTCTATGTGCCACTATATAACAAGGCTTGCCTTTACTCTAGGTCCAATAACATCCAGTTAAAATTGAATTTCAGATAAGCAATGACAAATGTTTTGGTCTAAGTGTGTCCCATGCAATATTTGAGACATACTTAAATATTAAAATAATTCATTGTTTATCCAAAATTCAAATTTAATATTAATTGGCATTTTTATTTGCTAAATCTGATGTCAGCTAGGTACCAGTGAGGATTCTGAGAGAACAGGACACAGAATGGAGAAATGCTTAAGATAGGTTAGAACAGAATAGAAGAAATGTATAAGCATATACTTGGGCCTGAGAAGTCTGACTTTACTAAGGAGCCATGGCAGGAGGCCTTTAACAGCCAGGGAGACAACTCCAGGGATTCAGAGAAGGTGGCATATGGGAGGGGAAGTGGGTAATCCTGAAAGAAGCAGAGACATTAAGGATGAACACATCTCATTTCATTTGTTGCTAAGGGATATACTTGGTGAGAGAACCTCATTTAATCAACACTTACCTCTAGAAAAGGAAAGATTTTTCATCGTTCCCTAGTCTACTCATGTCTGAACACTCACAGCATCTGTGAGCTTAGCAACCCTGTGATGATTTTGGTTCAGTGTATTAGCATTATTGTTTTCCTTGGTGTGAAAGCAGCTCTCTGCTGATGACTCAGCCATGTTTATGAACTACAGTGAATATATTCTTAAATCTGTCACCACGAATGTAAGCATGGGTTAGGTTGTCCCACATACAAAAATATATATATATATATGTGACTAATGCTACCTTATTTGCAAGGGATGTTTCCAAAGCAAAGAGGTTTTCAAGTTTGTTAATGACATCTATTGTGCTTCATTACATGCTTCACTGCCCCACCAGCAGAAACATCTTTGAATCTGTACTATTTAAACTTCTCTGCTACTTGAGAAGAGGTTACAAGGAAGACCACTCAACTTAGAGTGACTTCATAGCTTCTTAAGATAAGGATCACATTTCCCTAGTGGTCCTCAAGGTGGAAACTAAACAGGAGCTAGGATGGGGTGGCAGGATCGTCTTATCTTCTGGCCTCTCAATGAGACTTTCCAGGGATGCTTCCTCATAATAATAGCAGCAAGCACTTGTGCAGTCCTCTCTGCATGCCAGAGTACTTCTAAGTACTTTACATTCTTAATTCATTTAATTCTCACAATAATCCTGTAAAGAAAGTACTAGTAGTACCCTTGTGTTTTTAATGAGAATGCTGAGCCGCCGAAAGGTTAAACGACACACGCAGACTCACGGAGTTAGTAAGCAGCCATCTGGCTCCTAAACACTCTCTACACTGTCTCTCTTTCCCATTGTATGAAATGAATTTCCAGAACATCATGTAAGCACGCCTGCTGCCAACCATTATTGGCAAGCACCCATCCATCAAAGGCAAATAGAAAGAGCTCTACTAAGTTGAAGAAGATGTCAGTTCAAGCACCCAGGCTGGTACACTACCAGTGGGACAGCTCCCCAGTTGGTTAAGAACTCAAGTCCTGGAGTCAGACACTGCTGGGCTTCAATTCTGGTTCTCTCCCTGATGGTGCTGCCTTGGTCATCACTGAAAACACTCTGAGCCCAGTTTTCTCATTAGCAAACTGGTATGGTAACAGTGGTAGTAAGTATTTCATACGGTGGATGTTAAGATTACATTTTAGTATCATTGTCGTTGTTATTACTATTTTCCTAACACCCTTAACGTGCATTTGAGTGAAAGAGGAAGACTCACACTAAATCGTTAAATAACACTGTGAGTGGCAACAAAGAATCATTAACAGATCCCCCTTCCACTGCTTCAGATCCAGTGAAAACCTTTCGAGAATCCAAAGGCAGATAGGAAGTGCTGAGAGAAGACATATAGACACTTAGAGGAGTAATTATAAAAGACTTGCAGCTATTTAACCTTCAGAATGCAGAAGGAGAACTAATACTGCTAATCAAAGGCATGAAGGATAATTATTACACAGCAGACTCTCATCTCCGTTAAATCCATGAAATTAAATCTGGATATGCATCCCTAGTGGGAAAAACTTCAGGTCACTGCGAAGGTGTAGGAATGAGTGACCCTGGAGGACTAATTTCTCTCCTGGTGGCGATCTAAAAGAGGAACTTCCCATCCGTGTGAATATGCAAAGCATGGGTACATTCTGACCTATGGGAGCCTGAGAATTTTGTAAGAATTCTATGAAAAGAACACCTGCAGCCCAATTTCAAATAATTATCATTAGGAGAAAGAAAGATTTCTTATGTGGACTTTATTTTTCTGGCAATATAATTTGTTGGGTTTTTTTTTTTTAATTTCCAAGTACATTTTAACAAGTAGTTATAGAACAGATTTTAAAGTTTGGTATGGGTTACAGTTCTATGAGTTTTCATTTTTTCTTCTAGCTACTCAAGACACTGTTCTGGAGACCAACAGAAATTTCAATATGATGATTCAGCAGTCATACTTATTTGTTAAATCCTACCTTCTCTGTTATACTCCTCCTTCTCTTTAAGTAACATATATTCATAAAAGCAACACATTTCAAAGTACTCACAACAATTAGTTGTAGAACAGATTTCAGAGTTTGGTATGGGTTACAATTCCCTAAGTTTAGGTTTTTACTTTTAGCTGCTCTAAGGTACCGAAGGTAAAAAAAATATATCAGTATGAGGATTCAGCACTCATACTGGTTTATTAAACCCCACCTTCTCTGTATAACTCCACCATCACCTTTGATCTTTCTCCCACTCTTTAGGGGTATTTGGACTATACCCATTCTAACTTTTTCATCTTGGAAGGGGCTGTCAATTATATGGGATAGGGGGATGGAAAGAGTTGATGTTCTGGGGAGGCTGGCCCCTCTAGGTTTCACGGTTTATCTGGTCCAGGGACCCATCTGGAAGTTGTAGGTTTTGGAAAGTTACCCTAGTGCATGGAGCCTCTGTAGAATCTTAACACCCTAGGTATTCTTTAGGATTAGCAAGAATAGTTTGGATGAGAGTTGGCAAGTTATGATAGGGAGCAAGGTCTAACCGAAGCTTGCATAAGAGTGACCTCCAGAGTAGCCTTTCGACTCTGTTTGAACTCTCTCAAGCCACTGATGCCTTATTTGTTACATTTCTTTCCCCCCTTTTTGTCAGGATAGCATTGCTGATCCCACGGTGGCAATATAATTTTAAGATTATTTCCTTTCATTCTTTCTTTAACTGGTAGAAGTTAAAGAAGTTAATTTTTTAGAGTCATCAAGGGGTTCACCCTGCATCTCTTCTCCCGGCTCATTCTCACTAATGTGACCATCTCACGCCCCCAGTTTTATTTAATTACATTTGTTTTAAACTTCTTTATTCTGCTCTTAAATTTGGAGGTAAGATTCTTTTCAAAATATATTTTCCTTGTGGCAAGAGTACACATGCTCAATATAAACATTTTAGAAAACAAAGAACAAATCAAAAGAAGAAAAACATCCATAATCTCCTTTAAAACTTCTCTGCATATGTTATATACTTTCCTCTAAGCAAACATGACAGGAAAAAAAATACTAGTATATGAATATTCACAGCCTCTCAGTGGCAGTTCCCAGCCCACCGAAGAGATATATTTCTCTCTGCTTGCTCCCTTCCTGGAGCCTCTGTTGTGCAGAATAGGTGGTTGAGGAGAAGGATCGGAAACAGCTGAAACAAGTTTGACGGACTCTCTCTCTAGGAAAAGAAAAGAATAAAGGGTGAAGAGAGGAGGGCAGGAAAGCCAAGAACCAGATCAGTCTGCATTAAACATAAATTTGGGAGAGAGATTTTGGGCACATTCCATGCTGCAATGAGTGAGATGTTGCCCTAACAGAGAGGCAAAGAAAAACTTCAAGGAGTTAGATGTAGGTTAAGAAAAAAATTCACTTTAATGTTTTTCAAGAGAACAGACTTAAAATGTGTTACACTGTTACCAGACAAAGGCCACGGGATCTTTTGCTCCATTTGCTCAATAACCAATTCCTGAGACACCAGGGCTTCAAAGAGAGAAAGAGTTTATCACTAGGCACGTGGTAGGCCCCAGATCTGTCTCCCTGTCTTCGGTAATCCTGATAGTTTTATTAGAGAAAGATGGGCGGGGTTTAGGGTAAGGAGCACAGTGGCCTAGGTGATGTAATTAGAGGTGATCTGATTACTGAGTGTGTGCAGATGGATTACACGCTTAGTCACAGAACGTGTGTAAGAAAATGGTGGAATGAGGTCCAGGTGACTTGTAGGTGAAAGTCTGAGCTACTGTGCATGTCAGGTGGGTCCACTGTGGTTAGATCCAGTCTCGGTTTTAGGATAACTTTGGACTTAAGGTGGGTCTACTGGTTTGAAAGGATATATGCCCCCTAAGAGAAGTCATGTTTTAATATAAATCCCACTTCATAAAGGTAGAATAATCTCTATTCAATACTGTATGTTTGAAACTGTAATGAGATCATCTCCCTGGATGATGATTTAGTCAAGAGTGGTTGTTAAATTGGATTAGGTGACGACATGTCTCCACCTGTTTGAGTGGGTCTTGATTGGTTTACTGGAGTCCTATAAAAGCGGAAACATTTTGGAGAAAGAGATTCAGAGAGAGCAGAACAATGTAGCCATGAGATGCAGAGAGTCCACAAGCCAGCAACCTTTGGAGATGAAGAAGGAAAACACCTCCCGGGGAGCTTCATGAAACAGGAAGCCAGGAGATGAAGCTAGCAGATGATGCTGTGTATGCCATGTGCCCTTCCAGATGGGAGAGGAGCCCTGACTGTGTTCGCCATGTACCTTCTCATTTGAGAGAGAAACCCTGAACTTCATCGGCCTTCTTGAACCAAGGTATCTTTTCCTGGATGCCTTTGATTGGACATTTCTATAGACTTGTTTTAATTGGGACATTTTCTTGGCCTTAGAACTGTAAACTAGCAACTCATTAAATTCCCCCTTTTAAAAGCCATTCAGTTTCTGGTATATTGCATTCCGGCAGCTAGCAAACTAGAACAGTGGGTTAGTTCCGTGCTGACCCAAGACCTTTGTTAATAAACATGAGGGACTGTCTTTAATGATTACAAGAGTCTAAGGTTGAAAAACTGGGTAAATGGGTACAAATGAAGGTTAGTCACAAGGTTTTTACAATCTCAGGGGCAGAAGATAAGGGCTATGCAATCATTATCAGAGATCAAGGCAGCTGGATTACAATTTAGAGATTTCAGGAATTTCCCTCTGTCTACTCCAATATACCAGAAAGCAAAGAGGTATAATCGTCTATATAGTGATTCAGTAATCAAAATCACCCCTTAAATCCTGATTTCTCAATACTGTAATTCTTTTTGGAAAAATTTTATGGTTTTTGTGTATTTTATTTGTTTCTGACTATAACATTATGACAATGCTGACTGCAAGAGAAGAGCAAACTTCCAGATATGACACCAATCAGTGGGTCTTCTGCCCAATGCATCAGAGGAACCACTCCTGAGACACTGGGGCTTCAAAGAGAGAAAGAGCATGGCTAAGTGAGAAGCAGATCAGATGGCCTATCAGTCCAAAACTCTGTCTCCCAGAAATCCAGTAACTGATAGTTTTATATTATGAAAAGATGGGCAGGGTGATGAGCACAGTGGCTCTAGAGGACAGGGCTAGAGATGATCTAGTTATTGAGCATGAACAGGTTGATTGCATGCTTGTCACAGAGTGTATGTAAGGAAATGGCACACTTCATACGACTATGGGCATGATTTTTAGTATTATAATGAGATATAGCTCAATTTTAAAGTTAAAGCTACTGCACATGTCAGGCAGGGCAATTTTTGTTAGATCCACTTTTGTCTATCAATATAGGCTTGGAATTGGGGTGCATTAGTTCTGGACTGACTCAAGACCCTTCGTTAATAAATGTTACAGACTGTCTTTAGTGATCAGAAGACTCTAAAGTTGAAAAACAGGATAAGAGGGTACAAGTACAGGTCAGTCACAAGATTTTTAGAATCACAAGATAAAGGCCGTATAATTATACATTCATTATCAGAGATCAAGACAGCTGGTTTAGAGTTCAGAGATTTCTACTCTACTCTAATATATCAAAAGTAAAAAAGGAATATCTATATAATGATTCTGTAATCATAATCATCCCCTAAATCCTAACTTCTTGGTTACAGCTTTACAGATTTTATTTTGCCTGGTATTAATAATACTGCATAAATCACTGTGTAAACTTCTTGACTTTCTTAACAACACCAAAAAAAGTCCATTTATATTGCTAACTCAAAATTCTCGCCTGCCATGCAGGAGAACCAGGTTCAAGTCCCAGCTCATGCACTTACCAAACAAACAAAAAATCAAACAAACAAAAATTCAGCAAATAGTGCTGCAATAAGGGAATAATCACATGGAAAAAGAAGGAAATGTGACCCCCACTATACAGCATTCAAAAAAAATTACTAACTCAGTGATCAGTGCACACATAATTTTTAATTAATGTATAACCTTATAATTAGACTTTATGTTAGCTGCATATTCATTACCCTAAATAATGCTTTGATGAATATCTTTATATACAAAGCCTATACTTTCTTTAAGATAGTTTCTTAAGACAGAGTCCCAGGATTGGAATTATTGGATCAAAGGGTATGACTATTTTAATACTTGAACCATTCTCACTAAGCGCTTTTCAAAATGGTAGGATCCAGCTCCACTTCCACCACTGGCCCGTGAGGTTGCCTGTACTATATACGACAGCTTGAATCTGTTGTGCACCCCAGAAAAGCCAAGTTCTTTAATCCTCATTCAATATTGCTGGGTGGGAGCAATTTTTGACTGTTTCCTTGGAGATGTGGCCCACCCAATTGTGGGTGGCAACTTTTGATTAGATGGTTTTCATGCAGATGTGTCTCTACCCATTCAAGGTGGGGTTGCTTACTGGAGCCCTTTAAGAGGGAACCATTTTGGAAAAAGCTTCAGAGCCACCAGAACCTACAGAGCCCCAGGGAAGCCGTTGAAGATTCCTGGAGAGAAAACTAGCAGACATCGCCATGTGCCTTTCCAGCTGAGAGAGAAACCCTGAATATCATCGGCCTTCTTGAACCAAGGTATCTTTACCTTAATGCCTTAATTTGGACATTTTCATGACCTTGGAACTGTAAACTTGCAGCCTTATAATTCTCCTTTTTAAAAGCCACTCCATTTCTGGTATATCACATTCTGGCAGCTTTCAAACTAAAATACCATGGTTTCCACAACAATAAATTCTCTCTTTTAAAGAAAATAATATTTATCTGCACATTCATTGAAAAGCATTTGGCTTCTGACAATACTTTGAAGACTAATCTAAATTCATTTTTTTTTTGTATGCCATATGGCAGGGCCACATTTCATTATTTTTCCATGTGAGTAACCATTATTGCAGCACCATTTGTTGAATTTTTGCTTGTTTGTTGTTTTTTGGGGAAATGCATAGATCTGGAATAGAACCCACGTCTCCTGCATGGCAGGCATAGCAGGTGAGAATTCTACCACTTAACTACCGTTGCACCCCCTCTAATTTAAATTCTTAAAATTATGCCTTAAAAATATGTCTGATGTCCAGAGTTCCTTCCAGTCTGATGCTGATGAACGGACAGCCAGGATCTTGAGTTGAAGAAATTATTTTGTTGTTCTCTTCTTTCAGAAGAAAGAAACAAATTACTGAAAAGCAAGCTGTAGTGAAATTTGTTTTGAAAGAACTCTTCTAGACAATGTCTCAGAGTCACTACTGTTGCAAAGACAAATCAGAGTCAATTTGCAGACAATAGCATTTTATTCAGAACACCAAATTTTGCTGCAGCAAAGGAAGCCTGATTGCTTGCAAGAATGGAAGTACCTTTGGGGTTCTAGGGATGGCAAATGATTTTTATAGGCATGAAAAGAAAGTTGGCTTGACTCCCACAAATTGGATGAGGACTTGTTCATCCTGTAGGGTCAGGTTTAGGGCAGGTCAGCTTTATTTTGTATTGGCTCAAACATAATGATCTAGGGGCCTGATTAGCTGTGTGGATCAGTTGCCTTGGTGGGGATTTCAAATTTCAGAAAAAGAGAAAAATCAAAAGGGAATTCAAAGAGGAAGTAGAACATAAGTTTGTTTGTGTTTTAAGCCATGAGAGGTCCCTAGGGCTTTCTCTATACAATTTTATCACTACTTTCACCCCAGTCTCCTATTCTGCCTTCCACTTTGTCTTGGTACTTGACAAAGAGCATTTGCTTTCATTAGGGTCCCACAGGCCTGCAAGATTCACCCTAAACAAAGGACCGGATGGGGGAAGCAATCACACAGCAGACATTTGAACCAAGGCAGAAAAACAGGTGAAATCTGTTTAACAAAGATTTTTAATACCCATTAACATTTCCCAAAAGATTTTTCTGGTCAAGTAGGAAAACTCAAACACCCTTTCTTCTTAGCTGTTCAGGGTTAAGGGAATTTATAAATGGAAATGTTAAATGCTTAATAATTTTCAGGAAAGAGAAACAACTGGAAATAGAAGTCCAAACTTTATATGTATATCTCTAAATTCACATAACCATCACACCCTTCTTGTCAGTTGATATGAACAAAGTACATAGCAAAAGGCTAGGAGGATCAAACTGAGCGTTCAGAAACAGACCACCAGATCTGGGTCAGTTAATTTTTGACAAGGCGCCCAAACACACTGAACTGGGACAGAATAGTCTTTTCAATAAGTGGGCTTGGGAGAACTGGATATGCATAGGCAAAGGAATGAAAGAGGACCCCAACCTCATACCCTATCAAAAAATTAACTCAAAGTGGATCAAAGACCTAAATATAAGAACTAGTACCATAAAACTCCTAGAAGAAAATATAGGAAAGTATCTTCAAGACGTAGTAATATGAGGTAGCTTCTTAGACCTTATACCCAAAGCACAAACAGTGAAAGAAAAAATAGATAAATGGGAACTCCTCAAAATCAAATACTTTGGTTCCTCAAAGAACTTTGCCAAAAACTTGACAAAGCAGCCAATTCAATGGGAAAAGATATTTGGAAACCAAAGTTTTGGTATCTAGTATATATAAAGAAATCATACAACTCAACAGCAAAAGAACAAATAACCCACTTATAAAATGGGCAAAAGATATGAATAGGCATTTTTCTGAAGAGGAAATACAAATGGCTCAAAAGTACATGAAAAGATATTCATCTTCATTAGCCATAAGAGAAATGTAAATCAAAACCACAATAAGATATCATCTCTCACTTATGAGAATGGCTGCCATTAAACTAACAGGAAACTTCAAATGTTGGAGAGGATGTGGAGAAATTGGAACACTTATTCTAGTATAACCACTGTGGAAGACAGTTTGTTCCTCAGAAAACTAGATATTGAGTTGCCCTACAACCCAGCAACAGTATTACTCAGTATATACCCAGAACAGTTGAAAGCAGTGTAACAAACAGCCATTTGCACACCAATGTTCATAGCGGCACTATTCACAATTGGCAAAAGATGGAAACAATCCAAGTGTGCATCCATAGAAAAGCAGATAAGCAAAATGTGATATATATATATATATATGATGGAATATCATGCAGTAGTAAGAACAAATGAGATGCTGAAGTATATGACAGCATGGATGAACCTTGAGGACATAATGGGGGGTGAAATAAGCCATATGCAAAAGGACAGTTACTGTATGATTTCACTTGTATGACCATTGTGCTGGTTTGAATCTGTGGTGGACCCCAGAAAAGCCATGCCCTTTAATCCTCATTCAATATTGCTGGGTGGGAGCATTTTGATTGCTTACATGAAGATGTGACCCACCCAGTTGTGGGTGGTAACTTTTGATTACATGATTTCCATGGAGGTGTGTCTCCACCCACTGAAGGTTGAGTCGCTTACTGGAATCCTTTAAAAAGGGAAACATTTTGGAGAGAGTCCCTTTTGTAGAGCTACAAGAAAGCCAGCAGATGTCACTATGTTTGCCATCTGCCCTTCCA
The DNA here is from genome assembly GCF_023851605.1 of Tamandua tetradactyla. Lineage (NCBI taxonomy): Eukaryota > Metazoa > Chordata > Mammalia > Pilosa > Myrmecophagidae > Tamandua > Tamandua tetradactyla. Next base: position 2,548,536 of record NC_135338.1, read on the forward strand.
GCTGAAAGAGAAACATTGAACTCATCGGCCTTTTTGAACCAAGGTATCTTTCTCTGGATGCCTTAAATTGGACATTTCTATAGACTTGTTTTAATTGGGACATTTTCTCAGCCTTAGAACTGTAAACCAGCAACTTATTAAATTCCCCTTTTTAAAAGCCTTTCTGTTTCTGGTGTATTGCATTCCGGCAGCGAGCAAACCAGAACAGTCATAGTAAAGGTAAACTCAGAGGCTTATAATACAGAACATACAGGATGTAGAGATAGACAGAAGCCAAAGAAGGGGGAATGGTTACCTTATATGTACAGACTAGTTAACAAGGTTGAACTTAAAAGTATGGGAATGGATAGAGGTGATGGTAGGTAAAGAAGATAGGATTTAACAAATGAGTATGACTACTTGTTCTGATTTGAAATTATTATGTACCTCAGAAAAACCATGTTTTAATCCTGGCCCAATCTTGTGGGGCAAACCTACTACTTAGGGTGTGAACTTTTAGTTAGAGTACTTTCATGGTGATGTGACACCCAATTGTGGGTGTGGCCTTTTGATTAGAAGAAGAAGTGACTCCACACATTCAAGGCAGGTTTTGATTAGTTTACAGGAGTCCTTTCAAAGAGAGAACATTTTGGAGAAAGCGCAGAGCCAGTAGAGATAGTTGGAGAACAGTTGCTTCAGAGCCTACAGAGACACAGATGTTTAGAAACGCAGAAGCCCAGGAGACACCAGGAGCTGAGAGCTGGAAGAAGCCAGACAGGAACCAGAGCCGACAGAGCTGACACAGACAGAAATATGAACACTTGGAGAATAGTTGCTTCAGAGCCCAGCAGACGTCACCCATGTGTCTTCCCACGAGATATCAAGCAGGCACAAACCCAGAGTTGTGTCCCAGAGGAGCTAAGCGAAGGCCCACAGACACTTAGAGAGAACCCACTGGCATCAGAAACCGGAAGCTACAGAAGTGAGAGGAAGGACTAGAGACACCAGCCACGTGCTTTCCCATGTGACAGACATCAGCCTTTCTTAAGTCAAGGTGTTGTTCTTTGGATACCTTTGTTTGGACATTTTTATAGTCTTAGAACAGTAAACTTGCAACTTCATAAAATCCTTTTTATAAAGCCATTCCATTTCTCTGGATACCTTTGTTTGGACATTTTTATAGTGTTAGAGCAGTAAACTTGCAACTTCATAAATTCCTTTTTTTTAAAGCCATTCCATTTCTGGTATATTGCATTCTGGCAGCCTGAATCATTATATTGATATTTCTTTTTAATCTTCAGTGTCTTAGAGCAGCTAGAAGGAAATACCAAAATTGTGGAACTATAACTCACACCACACTTTGAAATTTGTCCTATAACTACTCATTAAACTGTACTTTGAAATTTATTGCTTTTTTATATAGATGTTATATTTCACAATAAAAAAAAATCCTGGGGTGGGGGCTCAACTCCCAGGCTGGTATTCTCATGACTTGTTCTTCTAGAAAGGGGTGTGTCTTATCCAGGGAGCAGAATGCAAGGGACAATTCTCCCTCAGTCTTCCCTCTCTGAGTATCAAAATATTGGCAGCACATGTCAGTTGATCTATCAAATTAAAATTAATGACCCTGAAATATGTACACTTACTCTGGCTTTATAATTACAATAGACTAACCACACATGAGTTTTTTACCCTGTGGAATTCACTATATGCATCTTTCTAAACCATGAATTTAATTATTTACACACACACAGAGGCATAATATAAGGGTGACTGCAAAACTAGTTTGGGCTCTTCCTTTCCAGGGAACTGGTGAAATCCTTTATCAGCTATGACTCAAAGAAGTGTCAGCCTAGAGGATTCAGCCAAATCCTCTTTTTCCCTCATCCTGGTTTCATTTCCATGTACTGTGTCCTTTTCACTTCTGCCACCTAGTATTATCAGGTTGGAAAACTGTAACTTAGATCAGGATGTTTGCACAAATTGAAATTTTCTTCCCTCTGTCTGCAATTGTTCGAGTCTTACATCTCAAGCTTCCATCGACATAGGTCTGTAGCGGTAGTCCCCCGTCACCCGAGAGTCCTTCTACTACAGTGAATATTCTGCAAAAGACCTGCTGTTACCATCAATCTCTCTGTCTCGTTTGCTCCTCCTTTCTGTTTCTCCCTCTTTCTCTATCTCTCCACACTTGCCCCTGAGTCTTGCCACTTAACCACTTCTAGCCCACTTTTCCTTGGCTTAAAGTTGCACTTAATTTTGGTCAAAGGCTATATTTGCTCTGAGTAAAATTTCACACAGCCTGTGAAACCCAGGAAAATACAAGTAAGGCCACCTCTAAAGTAAACTCATAAGCATATTGTGTCCAATAAGAATTTCTCTGCCACAGATGGCATAAGGAAAAAAAAGAGAAAAAGTTGGCCAGCCACCTCCAAAATTAGAACCGTTCTGGAGGAAAGAGTTTTCCCTATTTTTATTCTAACATAGAATAGATAACCCTTTGGATGGCATTTGCCATGATGCTGAAAACAATGACCTAATCTGATGTTATACATTTAGAGGATTATTCACTAATTTCTGGCACAAATCATTGCTGTCTTACCTGGTTTAATACATCGACTTTGATCATTAGCATTAAGCCATAAGGAAACATGCTGATAATTTCCCAACTTTTATTCTCTATTTTAAAGGATAAAGTAATAGCAATGATATTAAAAATAGATTCCATTTACTAAGCTCCTGTATTTGCCATACTTTACCTCCATAACCTGCATTCAAAGTCTTCATTCATTCAGTAAATATTTACTGAGCACCTACTATTTACAATAAATATTTACTGAGCACCTAAATATTTACAGGCACTGAACTAAGAGCTAGGCTGCTAAGGTGACTATGACACCGTCATGATGAGGAGAATAGAGTGCATTATAAGAGCTAGCTATGCAAGTTGCACACACAGCCAGAGGAGGAAGTGATGAACAACCCAGGGAGGTGAGAGAGGACTTCTTTAAGGAGACGGCCTCTGAGAGGAGGAAGTGATGAACGACCCAGGGAGGTGAGAGAGGACTTCTTTAAGGAGACGGCCTCTGAGCTGCTAGAGGCAAAATGACCATGAGGAACCTATTGCAGAATAAGCCCAAAAGTGGGGTGAAGGGAAAGGGAGTGAAGACATCTGCAATGGAAACCAAGGGGTCATGGTGACTAATGGGACTTGAGGAATGAAAAGATTAGAGGAATCTTGGCCTACGGGGTGAACAGCAGTGCCAGCATACAAGATTGGCCCTACTGGGCAAATTTGGGGGGAGAGGGTTGGGAAGGTCATGAGTTCATCTTCATTTTATGTGTGAGGAAACTGAAGCTTAGAATGAGTAAATTCCCAGCCTAAGTTCCCACTGTGACTAATCATCAAGCTAGAATTCAGATGTATTCCAGCTGTCACCAAATTTATGCTCCTTTCCTGGATCCAACCTGCATTAGTCCTATTGTGGGTAACTCAACTGGTAGCAGACAGACTTTATTGGAGTGGTGGTAAGGGGTATTTACCAAAAGAAAAGCTGGCTCCCTGTGAGTCCCTGGGCTCATCAGAAAACCCGCATCTGAAATGACTCTCTTCCTCCCCACTCTCCTTCACCACTTCAGTCCTATTTTTTAGATCAGATTCCCTGCAGAATAGGTACTGAAAAAGATTAGGCATTAGAAGACCCTCACACACCTCAAAACACTTGTTGTCTCCACTCCACACTTACAGATCTACATCATCCAATCTTAAAGCCTTGATAAAATTGTTGTTGTTGTTTTGGGGTGTCGATTTCATGGTGTCCAAAAGCAGATGTGGGTTGAAAAACCAGCAGGACAGAGAACACATATTGTGCTGACATTAGAACTCATGCTCTCACTCATCAATCTTACTTACTGAGTCTAAAGCTAAATTTAGGTTTCAAATCAATTGATTTTTCCAGAAGGTTGGAATTATTGACCAAGTGAAAGAGAAAGTGCCTTTTTTCCTTCCAATGTAAAAGTTGTTAAATTCTATGTTTTGGGGGCCAAGATGGCAGCTTAGTAAGGTACGTGCGTCTTAGTTCCTCCTCCAGAGTAACTACTAGGTGAACAGAAACAGTGCAGAACAGCTCCCGGGGCCACGGTAGGGAATGGACACACAGCGTACCCCAGTCTGGACTGGCTAGACTGACTGCGAGACTCTGCTGCGGTGAGATCCCCGAGCGGCGTGCAATTCCCCGAGCAACGGCAGCTGGCGGCCGGAGCTCCTCCCTCCCTCCTTCCCGGGCCAGCTGAGAGTCTCGGAGAGGCAAGTTTCCCAAGCCACGGCGGCCGGTGCCCATCTTTTGTGGGCGGCTTCCTGGACCGGCTACGAGTCTCGGATCAGAGAGCTACCCAAGCCGCGGTGGCCCTCCCCCGCGGGCGGCTTTCTGGTCCCGTAGCGAATTCCCCGGGCCCGTTGCGGCCCGCGACCGACACCCCTCCAGGGAGAAGAGGGAATTTCTGACAGTGGCAGGGACTGGGTCCAAACAAACACCAATACGGAAATTAATAAAGGAGCCACAGGGCACCCTCAAGCCGCGGCAGCTGACGCCCCCACCATGCGCGGCCCCCCAAACCAACTGAGAGAATTGGATCGGAAATCCCCAGGCCACGGAGAACGGTGACCGGGGGGATCCCTTCCGAAAACGTGAGACAAACGTGTGCCACGAGCGCCACCTACTGGGCAGGATAAGAAAAACAGAACCCAGAGATTTCACAGAAAAATCTTACAACCTTGTTGGGTCCGACACCCAGGGAAATCTGACTAAATGCCCAGACGCCAGCAGCAGAAGATAACGGTCCACACTCAGAAGATTGAGAATATGGCCCAGTCAAAGGAACAAACCAATAGTTCAAATGAGATACAGGAGCTGAGACAGCTAATTCTGAATATACGAAGAGAAATGGAAAACCTCTTCAAAAAGGAAATCGATAAATTGAGGGAGGACATGAAGAAGACATGGGCTGAACAAAAAGAAGAAATAGAAAAACTGAAAAAACAAATCACAGAACTTATGGAAGTGAAGGATAAAGTAGAAAAGATGGAAAAAACAATGGATACCTACAATGGTAGATTTAAAGAGACAGAAGATAGAATTAGTGATTTGGAGGATGGAACATCTGAATTCCAAAAAGAAACAGAAACTATCAGGAAAAGAATAGAAAAATTTGAACAGGGTATCAGGGAACTCAAGGACAATATGAACCGCAAAAATATACGTGTTGTGGGTGTCCCAGAGGGAGAAGAGAAGGGAAAAGGAGGAGAAAAACTAATGGAAGAAATTATCACTGAAAATTTCCCAACTCTTATGAAAGACCTAAAATTACAGATCCAAGAAGTGCAGCGCACCCCAAAGAGATTAGACCCAAATGGGCGCTCTCCAAGACAATTACTAGTTAGAATGTCAGAGGTCTAAGAGAAAGAGAGGATCTTGAAAGCAGCAAGAGAAAAACAATCCATCACATACAAGGGAAACCCAATAAGACTATGGGTAGATTTCTCAGCAGAAACCATGGAAGCTAGAAGACAGTGGGATGATATATTTAAATTACTAAAAGAGAAAAACTGCCAACCAAGACTCCTATATCCAGCAAAATTATCCTTCAAAAATGAGGGAGAAATTAAAACATTCTCAGACAAAAAGTCACTGAGAGAATTTGTGACGAAGAGACCAGCTCTGCAAGAAATACTAAAGGGAGCACTAGAGTCAGATACGAAAAGACAGAAGAGAGAGGTATGGAGAAGAGTGTAGAAAGAAGGAAAGCCAGATATGATATATATAATACAAAAGGAAAAATGGTAGAAGAAAATATTATCCAAACAGTAATAACACTAAATGTTAATGGACTGAATTCCCCAAACAAAAGACATAGATTGGCAGAATGGATTAAAAAACAGGATCCTTCTATATGCTGTCTACAGGAAACACATCTTAGACCCAAAGATAAACATAGGCTGAAAGTGAAAGGTTGGGAAAAGATATTTCATGCAAATAACAACCAGAAAAGAGCAGGAGTGGCTATACTAATATCCAACAAGTTAGACTTCAAATGTAAAACAGTTAAAAGAGACAAAGAAGGACACTATATACTAATAAAAGGAACAATTAAACAAGAAGACATAACAATCATAAATATTTACCCACCGAACCAGAATGCCCCAAAATACGTGAGGAATACACTGCAAACACTGAAAAGGGAAATAGACTCATATACCATAATAGTTGGAGACTTCAATTCACCACTCTCATCAATGGACAGAACATCTAGACAGAGGATCAATAAAGAAATAGAGAATCTGAATATTACTATAAATGAACTAGACTTAACAGACATTTATAGGACATTACATCCCACAACAGCAGGATACACCTTTTTCTCAAGTGCTCATGGATCATTCTCAAAGATAGACCATATGCTGGGACACAAAGCAAGTCTTAACAAATTTAAAAAGATTGAAATCATACACAACACTTTCTCGGATCATAAAGGAATGAAGTTGGAAATCAATAATAGGCGGAGTGCCAGAAAATTCACAAATACGTGGAGGCTCAACAACACACTCTTAAACAACGACTGGGTCAAAGAAGAAATTGCAAGAGAAATTAGCAAATACCTCGAAGCGAATGAAAATGAAAACACAACATTTCAAAACTTATGGGATGCAGCAAAGGCAGTGCTAAGAGGGAAATTTATTACCCTAAATGCCTATATCAGAAAAGAAGAAAAGGCAAAAATGCAGGAATTAACTGTCCACTTGGAAGAACTGGAGAAAGAACAGCAAACTAATCCCAAAGCAAGCAAAAGGAAAGAAATAACAAAGATTAGAGCAGAAATAAATGAAATTGAAAACATGAAAACAGTAGAGAAAATCAATAAGACCAGAAGTTGGTTCTATGAGAAAATCAATAAGATTGATGGTCCCTTAGCAAGATTGACAAAAAGAAGAAGAGAGAGGATGCAAATAAATAAGATCAGAAATGGAAGAGGAGACATAACTACTGACCTCACAGAAATAAAGGAGGTAATAACAGGATACTATGAACAACTTTACACTAATAAATACAACAATTTAGATGAAATGGACGGGTTCCTGGAAAGACATGAACAACCAACTTTGACTCAAGAAGACATAGATGACCTCAACAAGCCAATCACAAGTAAAGAAATTGAATTAGTCATTCAAAAGCTTCCTAAAAAGGAAAGTCCAGGACCAGACGGCTTCACATGTGAATTCTATCAAACATTCCAGAAAGAATTAGTACCAACTCTCCTCAAACTCTTCAAAAAAATCGAAGTGGAGGGAAAACTACCTAATTCATTCTATGAAGCCAACATCACCCTCATACCAAAACCAGGCAAAGATATTACAAAAAAAGAAAACTACAGGCCAATCCCTCTAATGAATATAGATGCAAAAATCCTCAATAAAATTCTAGCAAATCGTATCCAACAACACAGTAAAAGAATTATACATCATGACCAAGTAGGATTCATCCCAGGTATGCAAGGATGGTTCAACATAAGAAAAGCAATTAATGTAATACACCATATCAACAAATCAAAGCAGAAAAATCACATGATCATCTCAATTGATGCAGAGAAAGCATTTGACAAGATTCAACATCCTTTCCTGTTGAAAACACTTCAAAAGATAGGAATACAAGGGAACTTCCTTAAAATGATAGAGGGAATATATGAAAAACCCACAACTAATATCATCCTCAATGGGGAAAAATTGAAAACTTTCCCCCTAAGATCAGGAACAAGACAAGGATGTCCACTATCACCACTATTATTCAACATTGTGTTGGAGGTTCTAGCCAGAGCAATTAGACAAGAAAAAGAAATACAAGGCATCAAAATTGGAAAGGAAGAAGTAAAACTATCACTATTTGCAGATGATATGATACTATACGTCGAAAACCCGGAAAAATCCACAACAAAACTACTAGAGCTAATAAATGAGTACAGCAAAGTAGCAGGTTACAAGATCAACATTCAAAAATCTGTAGTATTTCTATACACTAGCAATGAACAAGCTGAGGGGGAAATCAAGAAACGAATCCCATTTACAATCGCAACTAAAAGAATAAAATACCTAGGAATAAATTTAACTAAAGAGACAAAAAACCTATATAAAGAAAACTACAAAAAACTGCTAAAAGAAATCACAGAAGACCTAAATAGATGGAAGGGCATACCGTGTACATGGATTGGAAGACTAAATATAGTTGAGATGTCAATCCTACCTAAATTGATTTACAGATTCAATGCAATACCAATCAAAATCCCAACAACTTATTTTTCAGAAATAGAAAAACCAATAAGCAAATTTATCTGGAAGGGCAGGGTGCCCCGAATTGCTAAAAACATCTTGAGGAAAAAAAACGAAGCTGGAGGTCTTGCACTGCCTGACTTTAAGGCATATTATGAAGCCACAGTGGTCAAAACAGCATGGTATTGGCATAAAGATAGATATATCGACCAATGGAATCGAATAGAGTGCTCAGATATAGACCCTCTCATCTACGGACATTTGATTTTTGATAAGGCAGTCAAGCCAACTCACCTGGGACAGAACAGTCTCTTCAATAAATGGTGCCTAGAGAACTGGATATCCATATGCAAAAGAATGAAAGAAGACCCATATCTCACACCCTACACAAAAGTTAACTCAAAATGGTTCAAAGATCTAAACATTAGGTCTAAGACCATAAAACAGTTAGAGGAAAATGTAGGGAGATATCTTATGAATCTTACAATTGGAGGCGGTTTTATGGACCTTAAACCTAAAGCAAGAGCACTGAAGAAGGAAATAAATAAATGGGAGCTCCTCAAAATTAAACACTTTTGTGCATCAAAGAACTTCATCAAGAAAGTAGAAAGACAGCCTACACAATGGGAGACAATATTTGGAAATGACATATCAGATAAAGGTCTAGTATCCAGAATTTATAAAGAGATTGTTCTACTCAACAACAAAAAGACAGCCAACCCAATTACAAAATGGGAAAAAGACTTGAATAGACACCTCTCAGAAGAGGAAATACAAATGGCCAAAAGGCACATGAAGAGATGCTCAATGTCCCTGGCCATTAGAGAAATGCAAATCAAAACCACAATGAGATATCATCTCACACCCACCAGAATGGCCATTATCAACAAAACAGAAAATGACAAGTGCTGGAGAGGATGCGGAGAAAGAGGCACACTTATCCACTGTTGGTGGGAATGTCAAATGGTGCAACCACTGTGGAAGGCAGTTTGGCGGTTCCTCAAAAAGCTGAATATAGAATTGCCATACGACCCAGCAATACCATTGCTGGGAATCTACTCAAAGGACTTAAGGGCAAAAACTCAAACGGACATTTGCACACCAATGTTTATAGCAGCGTTATTTACAATTGCAAAGAGATGGAAACAGCCAAAATGTCCATCAACAGACGAGTGGCTAAACAAACTGTGGTATATACATACGATGGAATATTATGCAGCTTTAAGACAGAATAAACTTATGAAGCATGTTATAACATGGATGGACCTAGAGAACATTATGCTGAGTGAGTCTAGCCAAAAACTAAAAGACAAATACTGTATGGTCCCAATGATGTGAATCGACATTCGAGAATAAACTTGGAATATGTCATTGGTAACAGAGTCCAGCAGGAGTTAGAAACAGGGTAAGATAATGGGTATTTGGAGCTGAAGGGACACAGACTGTGCAACAGGACTAGATACAAAAACTCAAAAATGGATAGCACAATAATACCTAAGTGTAAAGTAATCATGTTAAAACACTGAATGAAGCTGCATCTGAGCTATAGGTTTTTGTTTTGTTTTGTTTTGTTTTTACTATTATTACTTTTATTTTTTTCTCTATATTAACATACTATATCTTTTTCGGTTGTGTTGCTAGTTCTTCTAAACCGATGCAAATGTACTAAGAAACGATGATCATGCATCTATGTGATGATGTTAAGAATTACTGATTGCATATGTAGAATGGTATGATTTCTAAATGTTGGGTTAATTTCTTTTTTTTCCGTTAATTAATAAAAAAAAAAAAACAAAAAAAACAAAAAAACTTATGTTTTACTGGGAGACAGGAAACCACAAATTTTGAGCTATTTTGAGCTTTTTATCTTGAATTTTGAGTATAAATATAAAATGAGAGGATAGAATCGGCCAAAATAGTAAGTTTCCTTACCAACTAAACATGTATTTGGATACATACATATTGAATACTTTTGCTAAAATTACAGAGAAACATTTTTGTTGGTATCCAAAAGAGTTGTACAGCATTCCAGAATTTTACAATCTAAAAGTTTTTAAGAATTTTTTGAAGTCATTATGGCAATCTCTTAATCCTTTGCATTAAAGAGAAAAATTATCAATATTAGGAATCTCTAGTATTTAACTCAAAAATACATAATAATAATAATTTAAAGAACTATAAATAACCTATCCATCAATAAGTTAAATGGAAAAACCAGGTAATTTGCTGAAGAATATAGCACCTAATTACACAGAAATAAATTATTCCATTTACCTTGTAACTTTTGCCACAGTTCACTTACGCCCACGCAGCACAAAGATGAATGAATATGTTTGTTCACACAATGTATTGTTATTGATTAGTATAAAGTATTCATTAAAAGTATACTATAAAGCAAATGTCCCAAAAAGAATTACAAAACAACTAACTAAAATCAGACTTTATCTCCAGAGAGTTCTGAATAGGTACAAAAGACTGTACCTTCAACAAAAAACAAAAATTGTAGCACCATTTCTTGATTCATCCAGTTATAGAAGTCTCCAAAAGCTAATAGTCTGAGAATATGTCACAAGATGAGAAACCACTGTTATCAGGCTTAAATATAAAAAACATGAACTAGTTCAATTTTCACCTTGACCACGCGATACATTTTCTACTTATTGCTACTCATTCACCCAACAAATCTTCACTGAGTTTAAAATTACTTTAATAAGTAGATCTAGTTCTTCTTGAAATACCCAGAACCATGATTTCTAAGTAAATTTGGGATATTTTGTCTAAACCCACAATGTGATGGTTTGAAAAGAAGTATGCCCCCTAGAAAAGCCATGTTTTAATCAAAATCCCATTTCATAAAGGTAGAATAATCCCTATTCAATACTGTATGTTTGAAACTGTAATCAGATCATCTCCCTGGTGATGTGATTTAGTCAAGAGTGGTTTTAAACTGGATTAGGTGACAACATGTCTCCACCCATTTGGGTGGGTCTTGTTTGGTTTATTGGAGTCCTATAAAAGAGGAAACATTTTGGAGAATGGGAGATTTGAAGAGAGCTGAGAATGCTGCAGCACGACGAAGCAGAGAGTCCACCAGCCAGCGACCTTTGGAGATGAAGAAGGAAAACGCCTCCCAGGGAGCTTCATGAAACCGGAAGCCAGGAGAGAAAGCTAGCAGATGACACTGTGTTCGCCATATGCCCTTCCAGATGAGAAGCCCTAACTGTGTTCTCCATGTGCCTTCTCACTTGAGAGAGAAACCCTGAACTTCATCGGCCTTCTTGAACCAAAGTATCTTTCCCTGGATGCCTTACATTGGACATTTCCATAGACTTGTTTTAACTGGAACATTTTCTCAGCCTTAGAACTCTAAACTAGCAACTCTTTAAGTTCCCCCTTTTAAAAGCCCTTCTGTTTCTGGTATATTGCATTCCAGCAGCTAGCAAACTAGAATAATGAATGTATCTAGTTCTTCTTGAAATACCCAGAACCATGATTTCTAAGTAAATTTGGGATATTTTGTCTAAACCCTAATCTTCACTTCTGACATTCAAATAAAACAATGAACATGGAGTATTTGGGCATTTAAGCTGCTGGAGCAAGTTGTTTCAGAGAATTGAAAGATGAATGTCCTGCAGAGTTTGTCTAGTAAAGAAAAGAAACTTATAACAGGTATTTAGATGAAATACTATCTTTCAGTCTGCTTCTATTTGTATTTAGGTAAGAGAAATAATATTACTGTATTTAAGGGAAAGGTAAGGCAAAGTAAAGGGTTAAGAGAGGTTCAGATAGTGGGCATTCTCCTTTTCTCAGATTCACGCAGTGTCATGGCATGAATCAGGGAATGGTTCTTGGAAGAACTGGGCGTGGAGGGATATGAAGTAAACTTTGGAGAATCCAAGATTTAGACATTTAAGGATGAGGGAAGGAGAAAGAGCCAGAGTATTGGGTCAATGCATGGACCCTGGAACTGGAAGTCCAGATGAGAAAGAGACAGGAATGGCACCTTGCACCCAAACTGAAAAGCCCAGTGTGAGCCTGGTTTGCTCCTGGGGCTGTGTGTACTCAGGGGGAGGGGTACAGGATTGTTAAAATGAATAATGGCATATTTGCACAGAAATAAAATTCTCCGACCATATGGCTCATCTGGAAACAAAGTGGCAAGCCCCTCCCCCCCCAACACACACAAATTAGTATTTATAACACTTAGTCCCTAGGACTGGATGACAGTACCTGAAAGCATGTTTGTGGTTAACAGATTGCTTCATCCTTGATGCGCAAACTTACCCCTCCCACAACCATTCAAAATCACCTAGGTGTGATGGGAGACGGCTGCTCAGTACTCAGCTTTCCCACTCTCAGGGGAAGAAACAGGCTTTGAGAGACAGATTTCTCACCAGGGATAATGGAGACCAGAAAAAACAAAACATTATTAAAGTGCAGAAAGAAAAGAACTGTCAACCCAGAATTCTAACTCCAGCAAAAATCACCTTCAGAAATGAAGTTGAAATAAAGACCTTCTCAGATGAGGGAAAATTAAGAAATTGGTTACCAGCAGACCTGCTCCAAAAGAATTGCTAAAGGAATTTCTTAAGATACAAGTTAAATAATAGGAGAAGGAAAGGTAGGATATCAGGAATGAAAAAAGAATATGGAAGTGATAAATATCTAGACATATACAATAGATTATTCCTTTCTTAAATTCTGTAAAATATATTTGATGGTTGAAAGGAAAAATTAAAACATTGTTTGATGATATTGTCCTTATGGGTTGATGTCATTTCTAAGAAAAGTATAACATAAAACAAGGAAATTAAAAGCCCCGTATGGTGGCTTTTACAACTCTTGCAGTTGTAAAATATTTCTTAGAACTAGGTTATGAGATGTCAAGTATCTATATTAATCTCCATAGGAAGCACAATTATATATGTATAGTACATATATAAAATTTATTGTGTAAAACATAATAGATAAATTAAAATGGAATATTAAGAATGTTCAAAAAACCCAAAATAAGCCAGGAAAGGGAGCAGGAACAAAAAACCAGGAAATTCATAGAAAGCGAATAATAAAATGGTAGACCTAAATGTAAACATGAGAAGAATTATTTAAACATAAACTGTCGAAGCACACCACTGAAAGGCAAAGATTGTCAGAATGTATTTTAAAACATAACCCAACTAACTACATATAGTCTACAAGTAACACACTTCAAATGCAATCATAACGGCAAATTAAAATTGAAAGGATGGAAGAAGATACATCATGTAAACACTAATAAAAAATTGAGTGCCATTTTAACATCGCATAAAATAGATTTCAGAGATCAGGAACAAGGAAGGATATCGTATAGTAAAAGGTCAATTCACCAAATCAACATAAAAATACTAAATTTTTATGCACCTAATAATAAAGCTTCAAAAAGCAAAAGTGACAGAAATTAAAGAGGAAATACACAAACTACAATTATAGTTAGAGTTACAATCCTCAGTAGCAGTTCAGAAAATCAGCAGAGATATATAAGAACTGAGCAGCATTATCAACAAATGAACTCAATTGACATTTATAAAGCACCCCACCCAACTAGAGAAAAATATGCCCTCGTTTCCAGTGGATTTAGACAATTCACCTGCACTGGTTTGAAAGAATGTATGGACCCTAGAAAAGCCATGTTTTAATCTAAATCCCATTTCATAAAGGCAGAATAATCCCTATGCAATACTGTATGTTTGAAACCGTAATCAGATCATCTCCCTGGAATGTGATTTGATCAAGAGTGGTTGTTAAGCTGGATCAGGTGACGACATGTCTCCACCCATTTGGGTGGGTCTTGATTAGTTTACTGGAATCCTATAAAAGAGGAAACATTTTGGAGAATGAGGGAGATGCAGAGAGAGCAGAGAATGCTGCAGCACCATGAAGCAGAGAGTCCATCAGCCAGTGCTTTGGAGATAAAGAAGGAAGACACCTCCTGGGGAGCTTCATGAAACAAGAAGCCAGGAGAAAAAGCTAGCAGATGACACCGTGTTCACCATGTGTCCTTCCAGATGAGAGAGGAACCCTGACCATGTTCACCATGTGCCTTTCCAGATGAGAGAGAAACTCTGTGTTCATCATGTGCCCTTCTACTTGAGAGAGAAACCCTGAACTTCATCGGCCTTCTTGAACCAAGGTATCTTTTCCTGGATGCCTTTGATTGGACATTTCTCTAGACATTTTAATTGGGACATTTTCTCAGCCTTAGAATTGTAAACTAGCAACTTATTAAATTCTCCTTTTTAAAAGCCATTCTGTTTCTGGTATATTGCATTCTGGCAGCTAGCAAACTAGAACATCATCATTAACAAATTTGAAAATATTTTAAATCAAACAAAGTATCTTCTCTGACTATAATGTATAAAAAGACAAACTAGAATTGACTTTGCAGATCACAGCGTTTTCTTCGGGACACTAGAGGTTTTGCTGCAGCAGTGAAGCCAGATCACTTGCCAAAAAAATAGAAAAAGCTTTGAGCTTCTAGGGATGGCAAATGATTGTTACAGACATAAAAAGGAAGTCAGCTTGATGCCTATTAATTGAACGTGGGTTTGTCAAGCTTATGGATTAGGTTTAGGGCAGGTGAGGTTTATTTTGTATTGAGTCAAACATAATGAACTAGGGGCTTGATGATATATCTCGATCAGCCACCTTGGTGGGGATTTCAAATTTCAAAAGATATCAAGAAGACTCCCAAGAGAGTTGGGCATGGGTTTTTGGTTCTGAGGAGACCCCTATGGCTTTCTCTACATAGTTTAACCAAATGAAATCAAACTACAAGTAAATAAGAAAATATAACAATTATACCCAAAAAACTTAGAAATTAAATGATGTATGTCTAAATAATATGTGCGTTAAAGAGGAAGTCAAAAGGGAATTTAGAAACTATTTTTTGTAGAATAAAATTAAAATACAATGTATCAAAATTTGTGGGATGCAGCTAAAGCAGAGCTCAGGGGAAATTTTATAGCATTAAATACCTACATGAGAAAAAAATGTCTCAAATCAATAATCCAATCCCACCTTTACTAAATAGAAAAAGGAAAGCAAAATAAATCTAGAGCAAAAAAATCATATCAGAGTAAAAACAGAAAAATGAAAGAAAAATTAGGACACCAAAAATTGGTACTTTGGAAAGATTGATCAAATTGATAAAGATTTAGCAAAACTAACAAAGACAAGAGAAAAGGTATTAGTTACTGTCCTAGCTTGCTAGCTGCCAGAATGCAACACACCAGAGACAGATTGGCTTTTAATAAAAGGGGATTTATTTTGTTAGTTCTTCAGAGGAAAGGCAGCTAACTCTCCACTGAGGTTCTTTCTTACGTGGAAGGCACAGGATGGTCTCTGCTGGCCTTCTCTCCAGACCTCTGGGTTCCAACAACTTTCCCTGGGGTGAATTCTTTCTGCATCTCCAAAGGCCTGGGCTGAGCTGCAAGTGCTGAGATGAGGTATGCCGAGCTGCTTGGGCTGTGCTACGTTGTGCTTTCTCATTTAAGCACCAGCCAATTAAATCAAATATCATTCATTGCAACAGGCACACCTCCTAGCCGACTGCAGATGTAATCAGCAACAGATCAGGTTCACGTGCCATTGGCTCATGTCCACAGCAACAGAACTAGGTGCCTTCACCTGGCCAAGTTGACAACTGAATCTAACCACCACAATTACCAATATCAGAAATGAAAGAGGGCATATCAGTACAGATCCCACAGACATTAAAAGGATAAATAAGGAAAAATGCAATTTAGAATTCCTCAAAGAACTACAAGCTACCAAAATTCACCCAATTTAAAAATAGTCTGAAAAGTTCTACAGCTATTAAAGAAATTGAATCAATAGTTTAAAAGCTTCCAATTTTTTTAAACAGAATTTATTTTTAGAGAATTTTTAGGTTTATAAAAAAATTGTGCAGAAAGTACAGTTACCATTTATTCCCACTCCCTTGTACACAGTTTCCCCTATTGTTAACATTTTTGCATTAGTATAGTACATTTTTTATAATTGATGAACCAAAATTCATTTACATTATTATTAGCTAAAGCCCATAGTTTACATTAGGGTTCTGTCTATGGGTGGTACAGTTCTATGGGTTTTGACCAAATGTATAATGTCATGCATTCACCATCACAGTATTATAAAAAATAGTTTTCCCTACCCCAAAATTCCCTGTGCTCCACATCTTCATTTCTCCCCCCATTCCCCTGAACCTCAATTTTGCCAATGTTCACCTTTTCCAGGATGTCATCTAGTTGAATCAGTAGTAGTTAGCCTTTTCTGACTTCTTTTAGTAAATAATGGGCTTCTAAATTTTCTCCATGTCTTTTCACAGCTTGATAAGTCATTTCTTTTTATTGTTGAATAACATTCCTTTGGATGGATGTACACAGTTTGTTTATCCATTCAACTATTGAAGAACCTTTCAATTGCTTCCAATTTTTGGCAATTATGAATAAAGCAGCTATAAAGATTTGGGCACTGGTTTTATGTGGACATAAGTTTTCAACGTATTTGGGTAAATACTGAGGAACATGATTGTTGAATTGCTTGGTAACCTTATATTTAGCTTTGTAAGAAACTGTCAAATTTGATCCAAAACGGCTGCAGCATTTTGTGATGTCATCAATGATGATGAAGGGTCCTGATGCCTCACATCCTCACCAGCATCCAGTGTTGTCAGCATTTGGGGTTTAGCTATTCTAAGAGGTATGGAGTGAAATCTCATTGTGTTTTCATGTGCAATTCCCTGGTAACATATTATTCTGGGTATGTTTGCCCCCTGTATATCTTCTCTTGTAAGATGTCTTTTCAGAAGGTTTTTAATTGGGTTGTTTGTTTTAGGAATTCTTTGTAATTTTAGATATAAATCCTTTATTAGATATGTGTTTTAAAACACAAATTCCTTTTGTAGTTGTGTACTAGTAAAACCTGGAACATATAGGTTCTAAAAATTCGATAAGACAAGTAGCCTTCCTTCAAGAATTTAGTAAAGGACAAATAAATACTCTAGACAGATTAAAATGACATGCCTTGAGAGAGGTTGAAATATTGCAAATCTCAGAAGCAGGAGAGATTACATCTGAGGATCTGGGTGGGGTAAGGTGAGATCAAGAAAAGTCTTATTTAAAATAACCTCTGTTGTTAAGAATGTGTTTGTATGTTGTTTGATTTTATCAAAAAAATTTAAAATAATAATGAGAATCTCTGTAAACATTCTTTTGTTGTAACAGTTCCCGCATGTAGAGTCTTCTCTTTCGTGCACATAGCAGAAGAGGCCATTCGGTGTCCTCTCAAACTACATTTTCATCTTTCAGAATATGAACTGAAGAGTTAGATGGCACTGCCCATGTTTTCCCCAATTGCTCTTTTTCCAAAGGTAGCAAAGTTCCCTTTCCTCCCCAAACAGTGAGACTTCTTAGAAGAAAGGTGGATGCTTGGGATTAAACACTGTGAATCTGAGGAAAGAAGACTAACTACTGTCTGGATTGTTGCTAGCGTCCTGTTTTCTTCAATCTCTCCTCACATTCAGTGACATTATTTCCCTTACAGGAATACATAGGAAAGCTGTTTTTATCCCAGTCTAAAAGGATCATTCCAGTTTTTTTTAAGTTTTCACTACTTAATAATAACAAAAAAGAAAATCACATGCTATATTACATTATTTCCACCCACCCACCCCCCAAGGAGAAAAATTAGGTCCATTTCCTTTTAGTACCAGCCATTGGCAAGGAAAACTTTGAAGAATCTCTCAGAGCTGAGTTACTTTGGGATCTGAGACAACTGCCTTTTCTATTTTTCTCTAAACACATATTCTTGTATATCAATTTGATGAAATTTTTAACCCTTTTCATATCAAACTTTCATGCAATTTTTCTTCTTCATGTCTTTACGTTTTTTACATAATAATTAAAATCACAATTTTAGCCTCAATGTGCTGAATTCCCAGTATATACAGGCATAGTAAGTAGGGCTTTGTGTTGTAATCCCGATATTAACCTGATGAGTTATTAATTGCTTAATTTCTCAGAGAGATTAAGTAATTTGCCCAAGATGGCAGAGAGCAGAGCCCAGATAAAAACTCATGTTTATCTGACTTCAAAGACATTCATTAGACCAACTTTTCTTATTGCCCATGAATTTTATTTAAGACCTGATATTGAAGATAGTAGTTCTAGTCTGCTAGCTGCCGGAACACAATATAGCAGAAACGGAATGGCTTTTAAAAAGGAGAATTTAATAAGCTGCTAGTTTACAATTCTAAGGCCAAGAAAATGTCCCAATGAAAACAAGTCTATAGAAATGTCCAAACAAAGGCATCCAGGGAAAGATACCTTGGTTCAAGAAGGCCGATGAAGTACAGGGTTTCTTTATCAAGTGGAAGGGCACATGGTGAACACAATCAGAGTTTCTCTCTCAGCTGGGAGGGCTCATGGCGAACACAGCGTCATCTGCTAGCTTTCTCTCTTGGCTTCTGGTTTCATGAAGCTCCCCAGGAGACATTTTCCTTCTTCATCTCCAAAGGTTGCTGGCTCATGGACTCTCTGCTTTGTGGTGCTGCACTATTCCCTGCTCTCTCTGAATCTCCCATTCTCCAAAATGTTTCCTCCTTTATAGGACTCCTGTAAACCAATCAAGACCCACCCAATTGGGTGGAGACATGTTGTCACCTAATCCAGTTTAACAACCACTCGACTAAATCACATCATCCAGGGAGATGATCTCATTACAGTTTCAAACATACAGTATTGAATAGGCATTATTCTACCTTTATGAAATGGGATTTTGATTAAAACATGGCTTTTTTTAGGGGGTATACATCCCTTCAAACCAGTACAGTAGTCAATAAACACATTTTAAAGAGCAGCTGCTGAATACATTTCTTCAGAATTTATTAAAAAGCAGAGATTGTTCCTGAGCCCACTACCTCTCCACTCTCCTAGATCAAGTAGAGAGAAGGCTGGAGATGGAAGACGAGAGTTGCTGCATAGCTCATGACCAGGGGCAGGCGATGAGCTAGGAGAGGTGGGGCCACGCAGCCTGAGTACGCATAATCCATATCAGGGCATCGGTGATAGGGGGACAATAAATGCGTCTCACAAAGAACCAGCTTTTCGACATCTGCCCGCAGAAGGCAAATGTCATTTGGCCACCATTAGCCAAAAAACAGAACCTCGACAATAGGATCAGATGAGTAGAAAGGTTTTGCCCCTTTCACCTATCTCCTCTCCCCTGTAAGTACCAGAAACAGGAGGTGGAGGAGACCTAGGGACAGGGAAGACCAGACCACGTCTCTTCCCTCCATAGATCTAAGTGTGGGTCGGGCCGGACATTGGCAGGGAGGAAAAAAATAGGATTGAATGAGTGACTCAGGCTTTTAGACTTGGTGGGAATATTAATACTTGAAACCAAATCTTAATTGCCAAAAGGAGACTGCTTCTACAACTAAAAAGGCCAAAACCTATAGGGTTTGCCTGAGCTATTTTCAGAAAGAAGAGACATCAGAGCATGTGGTCAGAGGGGAAAACACACAAAAAAGATGCATCTAATTTGTTTCCACCCCCACCACCATAAGCTCTGCATATAGATATGAAGAAGTATTTGGCAAAATGATACTGATTAATGAAGGAAGCCATCCAAAATAGTATTATTAAGGAAAAAAAACAACATCCAGCTTATTATAATATGAATTTTTAAAGATACATAAGAAACAATTAATAGTGTTGACCTCTGGAGAGCACGACTCGTGATCCATGGGGAAGGAGAGAGAGAGAATTACTTTTCTATTTTATATCCTCCCACATTGGTTAAATTTTATCACGTACATATATTATACAGTTAAAATGTTAATTAAAAACAAGGATTCGGGCAGGCCACGGTGGTTCAGCAGGGAGAGTTCTTGCCTGCCATGCCAGAGACCTGGGTTCATTTCCCTCTGCCTGCGCATGCAAAAAAAAAAAGGTTATTTCAGCAACTGAGCTGATTTCTTAGTCTATATACTATAAACGAATCAGGATAAATATAACTGACATTGCTTTTATAAAACAGTTGTATATTCTTCCTTTTACTTTATCTGTCAGTCATTTAAGAGGAGGGCACCCACCATGATCTATCATGAAAATTCCCCCTAGCCTTAGATTGCACCGGGCTGGTAATTCTTACGTGGCCACCCTGTAGTTAGCCTTCTCCAGCAGCCAAAGCTTTGTGCTTTAGCCGCCTCAGCTATGCTTGGGATGAGGGCTGGAGGAAGCAAACTGATTGGTGTGTGTGGAGAGGGATCCCGTTTGCTGACATGGGAGTTCCAAAGCAATGCCAACATTGTCACTGAAACAACACTGGTCCGCAAACTCCAAGTATCACTCATTTGCTCCACCTTCGTATCACTTGTACTTGACAGCTGCTCAGTGACAATGAAAGAAAAGTTTTTCATCTCCAGGCATTGTGCTGCTTGTCTGGACTAACCTCTGGCAAGATTTCTTTCCCTTGGAGAGGACAGCCCTTTTAGTAACAGCCCTTTATCTAGCTTGTCCAGATTGGCATTTGCTTCAGCAGTTCTCATCCTGAGACTCACCTCCCCTGCCACTACACGCTCTGAGCAGGCTTCGTTAAACACCGGTGGCTGAGTCTCTTTTCAAGAAATGTGAGTTCTTGGCTACCTACCTCCAACTATATCTTGATATATGGAAATGTGCTTGAGGCTCTCTATCAGGATAAGTGTTAAAATTAGGTCACAGGGAGAAAAGGTCAGATAAGGTATGAAAGAGTCTTATGGCATGAGCCCGTATGTATGTGCATAGCAAAGAAGTCTAGAAAAATATACCAGGATCTTATCAGTGATTATATATTATGGTGGGATCGCTGAGTGTCTTTATTTGCTTCATGGAGACACATTCACTGATTTCTTTTTCACTACACTTTTCGTGTTTTTTTTAATTAATTTTTAAATTTTTTAAAAAAACTATGACAAGAAAGAAACACAAACATTCTTAACATATGATCATTCCGTTCTACATATATAATCAGTAATTCACAATCTCATCACATGATGTGTATTCATCATCATGATCATTTCTTAGAACATTTGCATCAATTCAGAAAAAGAAATAAAAAGACAACAGAAAAAGAAATAAAATGAAAACAGAAAAAAAAAATTATACATACCATACCTCTTACCCAGCCCTTTCATTGATCACTAGAATTTTAATCTAAATTTATTTTAACATTTGTTCCCCCTATTATTTGTTTTTATTTCATATGTTCTACTCATCTGCAGAATAACAAAACTATTTTAAATATTTAATTTTTTTATTCAGAGTTGGAGAATTTTTCAAAGGTGACTGGGAATGTCCTCTAACTTTGGAAAACAGTTCTAAGACAATCTTATTTTAGCCTTGGCAAGCCTGATACTCCGCCATTTTCGAGTTCTGATTCATTTGATTGCTGAAATAAGTCCAGTTCCTGATATGTCTAACTGAATTTCTAAACAGAAAAGTTTGGGAGGCTGGGTAGCATCAGTAATTGAATGGCATGTCAATTAGGGTAGAGCTTAGTGTCTCTGTAGAGAAACTCTGGGTGTGCTTGTGTGTGTAAAAATACTCTCTTTGTGATCCAGTAGCCGATGGGCAAGGGTTACAGTCAAAGCAAATGGAATTCCTTAGGAGTCCTCAGCTGGAGAGAGCAGCAAACACAAGACAAGGAAGATAAATTGTTTGCAGTACCCTGCCCCAAACTGCCCATTTGACTGCATATCACTCTACTCACTGGTTTCTGAGCCTTAAGTGAGTCCAGAGCTTTCAAAGCAAAAATTTCTTCTCAGCATGTTGGTGACCCATGGAGCTACCCAGAGGTCACAGCTGTCTGGCTGGTCCTTTGATGCTGGTGTTTGGGGCAGTATGTCCAGGGTGTGTTTCTTTGGCTGACAGGCTGACAAATTCTTTTCCTTTGTAAGATAGCAGGTTTGCGTTAGATTTATTAGGATTTGTGGGGAGTTTAAAATCTAGAGTGACTGAGAAACTGAGAAGATGAAAATTAAAACTGTCACCTTGATTTCTGATCGAGCATTTACAAAGCATGGCTTAGGTATAGCAATATTGTGCTCTGTGATACTTAACTTCATACCAAACAACCTTTCCCACCCTGACATAGGTAGCACAGGAAATGCGATCCTACGTGTGTGCCAGAGGTCCTCTACAAAGTTTATAGCATGAAGTAGGACTTCAGATTGCCCGCAGTCTGCACGCAGGCAGATCCCACAGAGAATGAGAAAGGAGTGTCTGCTAACCTGACCACACCCAGCTCTTCTTTTCAATGTATTAATCAGTCAATAAGAGGGAGATCAGGAGTGGGTAGAAAGTGACTCTCTCTTCACAGAAGCCAGGGAAAGGAGAATAAGCCGCAAACACACAGTGATTTGCCTTATCTGCGCGTCAGTCCTCACGGTCACAGCTGTTTCTATAAATTTGGCAGAGGGGGGGTATCTTCCGGGTCTCAGTTCCCTCTTCTTTCCAATGGCATGATAGAACAAGTAATGATACCTGATTTGGCTGATATTGCTAATCATTGAGCAGGCTGTTGCCCAAATTCAGATTCCCTTTTCTCTTGCCTACTGGGTATGATGTTGGGGAATTAAAGATATGAATTTGGCTTGGGATCCATCCTTGAACTCAATAACATCTTGTTTCTTTAAGTTCTGAAATATTAGTCTTATGTTTTTCTCTTCCTCCCTGAAGCATCACCATCCCATACATATATGAAGCTCCCTTGAAATTAAAACCAAATTGTGTGTGTGTATATATATATATATGAATATATGAATAGGATAAAAAATGAACTAAAACACTTTAGAGCAGTTTACTGTCATTATTAATCCACAAAAAAATCTGTGAGGCTAACTGCTAAATCATTTGTAAAACTTGATTAATTAAACATTCAAATAAGAGCAACATGAAGCTGTGGTTTATAATTCTCTCCTCTGTGAAAACATTGGAACTAAGAAGATAGCTTAGCAGTTTTGCCCACACCATGCACTTTGCTCATATCTATTGCTGTAATGGATTATTCACTTTGAAACTTGAGTCACCTGGGATACGATATAAATATACATGACCCAATTAGCTGTCAAATTTGGAACCCAAGACTGGATGTAAGTCAAGCAGAGATGGTGGTGAAATTTGCACATTAAGGCTCAAATCTGCCAGGAGAATGTAACACAAGACATAGCATGGCTCTCAACCCAAGGAGAAATTCACTTCTTAATTTATTCTTTTAATACTGAAGTGAGACTAAGTCACAACCTGGCCAAATAGGCAGAGTTAAGAAGGAGAAAATGGACATTCATTTATTCAGTCAACAGCAATTTTTTGAGTACCTAGTATGTGCCAGGCACCATGATAGGACTAGAAATGATAGTAACAAATTCTGTATTGTTTGCTCAAGTGAGACATTTTAAAAACTGATTGAAACTAACTGAAGTATTTTTGAAGTATTTTTATTGAGAAATCTTCATACACAGAGTCCATATATAGTATACAATCAATGATTTCACAGTATCATCGCACTGTTGTGTATTCAGCACCATGGTCACTTTTAGAACATTTGTGCCACTCCAGAAAAAGAAGTAAAAAGAAAAAACTCATACATCCCATACCTCTTACCCCTCACTCTCATTAACCACTAATATTTCAATCTTCCCAATTTTTTACCCTTTGTGCCGCTCCCCCCTTATTTATTTATTTATTATCCTTATTTTCTGTATAAAAGGAGAATCTGATACAAGGTTTTCACAATCACACAGTCACATTGTAAAAGCTATATAGCTATACAATATTCTTCAAGAAGCAAGGCTACTGGAACACAGTTCAACAGTTTCAGGTACTTCCCTCCAGCCACTCCAATATACACACACTAAAAAGGGATATCTATAAAATGCATAAGAATAACCTCTGGGATAACCTCTCAACTCTGTTTGAAATCTCTCAGCCACTGAGACTTTATTTTGTCTCATTTCTCTCTTCCCCCTTTTGGTCAAGAAAGCTTCTCAATACTATGATGCCAGGTCCCAACGAACCCCAGGATTTCTTTCCCACATTGCCAGGGAAATTTACACCCCTGGGAGTCATGTTCCATGTAGCAGGGAGGGAAGTGAGTTCATCTACCAAGTTGGCTTAGAAAGAGAGAGGCCACATCTGAGTAACAAATGAAGTGCTCTGGGGGTGACTCTTAGGTGTAA
Organism: Tamandua tetradactyla; assembly: GCF_023851605.1. Taxonomy (NCBI): domain Eukaryota; kingdom Metazoa; phylum Chordata; class Mammalia; order Pilosa; family Myrmecophagidae; genus Tamandua; species Tamandua tetradactyla. The sequence continues at coordinate 2,573,087 of NC_135338.1, forward strand.
TTATAAGTAGGTTTAGTTTCTTCCTTGCAGGAATAAGTTTCATATGGGCGAACCTCAAGATTGAGGGCTCAGCTTATTGAATTGGTTGTCCCCACCGCTTCCGAGAATATCAGGAATTCCCCAAATGATGAATTTTAATATTTCTTCCTTTTGTCCCCAAAAAGTTTGGCCTTTAATTAAAGTTTGGCCTACGGGGACTTTGCAAATACTTTTTTATTATCTGCCCAAATTACTCTGGGATGTATTGGGGCATCACACTAACCTGTTCAAACCAACAAGATCTCAAGCCCTATTCAAGATTTCATGTAATTATGATGTTCAACTAAACTGACCATACAAGTTAAATTAGATAATACACTACCCAAAATATAAATTTTGCATAAAATAAACATCTCTTCCTTCGGTCTCACACAGAAGTTGAAGCTTTAAAATATGGACCATATCATCTTTCCCCTTTATTTTGATTTACCTTAGTCCTATCCAGATCAGTTTCGTTCATATCTCTAGTTGAAGTCTAATCACAAAATGAACTACTTTATACAGAGCAGCGGCAAAGAAGTCATGACAGAGTAAGTTTCCCAAACAGGAGAATTTGCCTGACTGCTGATCCACAACAAAGCTCCCCAACCCACAGCAAATGAAAAAAATGTGATGTGCAAATGAGTGTGTGTGCATGTTGGGTAAAACAGCCTCCTTTGAAGAATTACTCTTTATTATAATCTTAGTCCTGCATTTTTTGTATAAAAACAGTTTTTCTTTTTAGTAAAACGTAATATTAGTAAATGGTTGCTTTTCTTTTTGATGTCCTTATTTTTCTAATTAAAAACATCAGCAACTTGTTGTCAGTCCCCAACTTGTTTTCTTGATTACTGAAGGTTTGGGTATTCTATGCTAGTAAAAATCAGTAAAATTTGCAGGCAGAGTTGGTATACATAAACTGTACCATGGAAGAAAATAGAGCTGTTAAACCTTACATTAGTAGATGTTGACATGGTAGGAAAAGGTTGACACATAGTAAGTGTTAAACAATTGAATCAACTCTCCCTACTTTATTTGTTGGTTCTGAAAGCCTAGGTCAAGCCTTCACTGTATGTGAGCAGAGGCTCAGTGGGATGTAAAACATGATTTTCTTCAGGAGCTCAGAATGCACTGATGAGTGCTGGTCAGTTATTTTTATCTGTTCTTCACCCACATTTGGTATAAGACTGATGAAGAGAGAAGTTTGCAAAGTTCTCCATAGGAAATATGCAAACCTTGCTCTCTACAGGACAACCCCTATCTTATTTTTGCTATTTCTGCATAAGACAAGATAAATGAAATGAGTATAATCAACCAGATTTGGGGCATGAACAGAAGTCTAGAGCTCCTGTTTGGAAAGCAACTAAATAAGATTCATATGAACAAAAGGGAATCTCATACAATGTTCTCTGTAAAGGTAAGCTCTTTCCTGGAATATGCACGGTCCCAGCCCTGATAATATTTCCCACTGAGGTTGAGAGGAGGGAAGGAGGAGAGGAAAACTAGCCAAAGGTGTGGGGCAGCTGAGTAAGATGAAATTAATAAAACAGTAAGTGAGTCACACAGGTCTTAAACTAGAGACCTTATTTGCTTAGTAGTCCCCTCCCCAGCCACTCATTTATTGGACCTCATGTTTGAGATCATACTTAGTTCCTGTTTTTTAAGTGCAGCTGTCATTTTTCATTTAGTCCTTTTCCTTTCTTGCTCTCTTCCATGTGTATTACTGGCCGTGGAACCAATGACGCTAATTCTAGGGGTGGAGTCCTGATAAACTTAAAACAGAGGAAAAGAGATTTAATCTCAGGGTTTGTAACATGCATCTGTCATGGTCTGCTTCACGTGTCAACTTGGTCAGGTGGTGGTGCCCGGTGGTCTGGTCAGGCAAGCACTGCCCTGACTGTTGCTATGAGGACATTTCATGGACTTAAATCATGACCATGTTGTCTGGACCCACAGCTGATTGCATCTGCAGTCAGCTAAGGGGAGTGTCTTCTGCAGTGAGTGATGCTTAATCTAATCACCAGAAGGCTTTTAAGGAGGATGCAGAGGAGACAGTCTCTCTTCCTGCTTCAGCCAGCGAGCCTCTCCTGTGGCATTCATCCAGACCCTTCATCAAAGCCATGAGCTTCACAGACTGCCCTAGAGATTTTGGACTTTTCCATTCCCGTGGTTGTCCAGCCAGCCTCTCCTGAGAGTTTGTTGAGGAACTTTATCGGAGCTATCAGCTTGCAGCCTTCCCTACAGACCTTGGACTTTACATTCCCACAGTTACATAAGACACTTTTATAAATTTTATATCTATGGTTATTTCTGTTGATTCTGTTTTTCTAGAGAACCCTAGCTAATACAAGACCCAAACTGGAAAATTGCATGAGTTTATATGTGACTTCAGTCTCATGAGTATATGTTGCTTGTGGCCAGTTCACCTTCTTAGGCATATGAGCAAGTAACAAAATTCTAACAGTAAAATCATCAAACAGAGGCAAAATACAGCAGAGATTTCTGGCTATTCCATACTGGAACTTTTTACATAAAATAACCCATCAGGGAAAGTTGTTCTCACAAAACTATCTGACTGAAGGATTTATTTCTTTATCTCTGGTCTCTTTGTATCAGCCAGAGTCAATTTTCCATAAACCATTGTCCTCTATTCCAAGCTCTTCATTGCCTTCTGCTAAAAGTTCTCTAATTAAAGTGCGTACGCCTTTCAAACCTTCTCAACCACAAAGAGGGGCTTTCTCCAAGGAACTATCAAAAGCAACCAGGCCTAGAGTACTTCAGTATCTATCTTTGCAGTGGTAAATCATCGCCATGCCCTCTCTCCAACTTCTCTCATTGCCCCAGACTCAATGACTTCATCATGAGCACCAGCATCTCTCCATCTTCCCCACTAGTCCATCCCTAGAGGTTTCATTTCTGGCTCTCTTATACAAAGAGCACAGAACGTTTGCATCAGTACAACAAAATTAATGTTGAGAATTTACTTGATAGCCTAAAGTATTCAAGAGTCATTGTAATATCTCTGATCCATATAATTCCTCTTTTACTTTTTGGCTTTTTTAATTATTATTTTTAGAGAGAATAGTATTTAACCATTTAATAAACTCTTATACTGCTCTTCGAGCAGTACTCTCCATACCCTATGGAGTGGACTTGCAAAGCACTATCTCTGAACCATGAGATCATTGGACAACGTTAAAATGCATCAGTTAACTCCTACCAGTTAGTAGGTTGGGGAGCATCAACTGTCTCAATGTGCATCATCCAGGAAACAGTGCACTCAAAGCAGGTAGCTAAAGAGATTTCAATAAAAGGCCTATACCAAGATATGGCAAGATTTAAGGGAATAAACCAGGGAAAGTATCTAGAGCTAGCAACAGTTAGGATTTACTACCTTTGAATCCAAAGGGCCAAGAGGAAAGAGCAGTCACCAGAATCCACCAAGAACTGAAGTTGTAAGAGGGGAAGCATTTGAAAGGAGTTGTGGCATTAAGTAGAGGAAGGCAGCTCCTGCCAGACTGCAGTCCAACAAAAATAAAAAGCAAGCAGGGAACCTGTGCTAGTTTGAATTTGTGGACCCAAGAAAAGCCATGTCCTTTAATCCCCATTCAGTATAGCTGGGTGGGATTTTTTTTATCTATCCATGGAGATGTGACCCACCCAACTGTGGGTGGTAACTTTTGATTAGATGATTTCTATGGCGATATGTCTCCACCTTTCAAGGTGGGGTTGTTTACTGGCGCCGTTTAAGAGGGAACCATTTTTGGAAAATGCAGCAGAGGAACAAGACTGAGAGCCCACGCAGCTGGAGACCTTTGGAGATGAAAAAGAAAAACGCCCCCTGAGGAGCTTCATGAAACAAGAAGCCTGGAGAGAAAGTTAGCAGACATTGCCATGTTCACCATGTGCCTTTCCAATTGAGAGAGAAACCCTGAACATCATTGGCCTTCTTGAACCAAGGTATCTTTCCCTGGATGCCTCAGATTAGACATTTCTAGAGCCTTGCTTTATTTGGGACATTTTCAGGCCTTTGAACTGTAGACTTGCCACTTAATAAATTCCCCCTTTTAAAAGCTGTTCTATCACATTCCAGCAGCTAGCAAACTAGAACAGGAGGGTATGGGGTGGAAATGAGGGAGGGTGACAAATGCAGTTACCTCTTTCCCCTCCTATCCTTTGCCTGTCTGCCTGTGCCTCCCTTTGGCTAAACCAGATCAGAAGACAGAAAACAAGGAAGCCTGAGGCTCCATAGGGACAAAGGAGCTCAAGGTTCTGTCGAAGTCAGAAAAAAACTTTTTCCTGGAGGAAAAGTAAGCAAGCAAAAGGGTGAAGATAAATCTGGAGGGACAAACTAAGAATATTCAACATACCATGCTTTCTATTTGCAGACTTGTAAATGAGTCAGAGCCCACCACGTGATTGGAGTCACCTCACACATGCTGATATTAGTCTTGGGAAGTTGAAGCATCCACCTTGGTGTTGAAAGAGGAAAGACACACAAACCAACTGGAAGCACTAAAAGCATACTATGGAGTTACCACCTGGGTGGTGACCACATGTGTATCTGGAGGAGCGCCTGTTCTTTGTATGGGCTAAGAACTCAGACTCTGGGAGGAATCACCACCACCATCCTAACAGCTACCATTCATTGGACACGCCATGTACCAGGCACTGTTCAAAATGCTTTACACAAATCAGCTCACTTACTTCTCTCAACAACCCAGGAGTAAGTACTGTTTATTATAATACTGGATCAAGAAAGTTAAATGGAAAAAGTTACATAGAGAAATAGAGACTTCACACATCAAATTAGTGGTGGCGCCATGTTCTAAATCCAGGCAGTCTGACTTCGAGTCTGCACTCAAACCCTACACTAAGCTGCCTCTCTTAACTAAATATGATTTTTAAACAGTACCACTCCTTATCCATTATTTGCATGTTAGCATTGTCTAAAATAATATCTGAATCAATGCGAAAGTAGCAGTACAGAATTACAGAATTTAACAACTGCAGCAACTTTTTTTTTTTGAGTAGGGAAATAAATGCCTGGATAGACTCATTATATAACTTGTCTTAGGTGAGAGTGTTCTGGGGTTCCAATGTCAGGATTAAAATTCCCCTCCTGACTGGTGGTCCACAGCTCGAAACACTTCATCACAGCTTCTTCTGTATGCAAAGGAATGGTACTGGGCACAACAAGGGACCAAAAATGGAATCAGACAAGAAACTGACTTCCAGGGGTGAGCAGAGTGGACTGAAGGGAGGGAAGACAGATGTTGCCACTATAGTCTAAATGGGCTTGTGCACACTGGGATTCTCCATAAAGCACCTTGGAGATCAGGAGAGCAATTGTTTTCTTTCAACTGGGCAACCAGTAGGGTATGACAGAGAAGTTCACCTTTGGCCTAGGATTTTCAGATTTAAAACAAGAGGAATAACTCCTAATCCACTGAGTTTGTCCATTTAGAGGCAAAATCGCTGCTTTCTAGAAGCCTGGGAAGATTTGGAGTCTGTGGGTTTGTGGGGCAGGGGATTTATAGATGTTTAAACCCCAAGAATGTTTTACCTTATTCCAACATTCTTTCCCAACCACCCACATGGGTGTCATCATTCCTGAGGAATTGAGCCAGGAATAAAGAATATAGGTTAAAAATAATGAAAAGGAATAGGAGTGTAAATGAGAAGAGTGGTTGCAGAATGCCTGTCAGTTGCATTTTAAATTTCTGGAGTTGAATTGCAGATTTTGGTGCCCAATGCCGCAGAGAATTGTAATAAATTGTTGGCTTAAAGGAGACCTTCAAAGAGGGCTAAGAGGCCTTCTTCACCTAGAAGATGTGCCCTCTAGGGTTTGTGATCACACTAAGCCTATAGGAGGAGTGCCGAGCCATCCTTTGTTCTTACTCTATAAGGCAGGCAAGCCAGGTATAGAGCCTTCATATCCTTTACATTTTTCTCCTGTTGTCTCCAGACAGAATAAGCACAGCACAACTCTTGTCACCTTCTCTCTGTATGTGCTCAAGGTCCTCCTTTGAAACTCCAATGAGTTATTCAGCATTCAAGTGAGTCCTCCATGAACCCTTCCTTCTAAGAACCAGCTTCCATATCTACAAGTATCTTACCATCTCAGCCTGAACTCTTCCAAGCACCCAAACTCCACTGGCCATCCACTTATCACTTCATGCCTTTTCTTCCAGCAGCACTCTGGAAGCTTTTTCTCTGTGTACAGCCACTTCGTAAGCCTCTTGAGTGCAGAGAAATGGCGTTCTTTTTCAGTGTATCCCATAATGCCTTCTCATGGTCAGTTGGCATAAAGATTTATTCATTTAATATAGTTCAATTACATCATGGGCAAGAGAAAACAGAGAGCTAATTAAAGAGGTTTCCTGATTTTATTTGCTTGAAATTCCTGTCTTAGTGGTTCCTACCTTCCTCTGAAGAAAAAACACTTGCCTATTTCTAGAGGCATTCTGTGTTGAATGAACCCGTTATTTGCTCAGGTGTAACAAAGATCATTGTTTTTGCACTTTCCTTCAAGAGCCAGCACGCAACCTGTTTCTAATTGCTGTGTTGAAGATTCCCTCAAACAGAGGAAACATCCCTGGAGTTCACAAATTACTCATTAATCTCATTCAACCCAGTTTGACCACTCCATGACAGCCAAACCCATGTGCATTCCACAGGCTACCTTGTTAAATACGTTTCCTGTGGTCCACAGTGACTGAACAAAACTATCCATGCATTCAACACCAAAATCTGTGTCATGCCCTCATCTCCTCACACACTTTCACTGGTCACAACTCCAGGTTCCTGGAAGTACCTGCTCACTTTCAAAGCACAGTTCAGGGTAGCCTCCTTTGGAGAAGTAAAGTAGACACACCAAAGGAAGGATCTAAAAGTAAATGAATATTATTAGTTCAAGATTTCACCCAAGGTCTCAGCCTCTAGATAGATCTGAAGGGGATTTTTATTGTTAAAACTTAGAAGAATTAGCTTCTCTACTATCAGCATGGAAGAAAATAAAATGAATCCAAGAGCAAATTGTATGTAACAAATGAGAGGAAAATAGTACCACACTCAAAGGAGGGAGGTCTCCTCTGAGGATAGGTGGGGCTTCCCAGAGGTGCAATGTGAGCTGGTTTTTGGAGGATGAAGAGAATACTATGTGCACTGGTTTGAATCTGTTATGTATTCCAGTAAAGCCTATGTTCTTTATTAATCCAGTCCTGTGGGTACACACCTTTTGTTGGGTCTGACTTTTGGATTAGGTTGTTTCCATGAAGATGTGACCCACCCAATTCAAAATGGCCCTTAATCTTTTCCTGGGGCCTTTCATAAGAAAGAACCAAGAGAACCTAAGAAAGAAAATGCCCTGGGGAGAAGTAAGAAGGACCCTCAGGAGCTGAAAGAGCTATTAGAAACCAGACGCCAGAAGAGAAGGACAGCGGACGTTGCCAGGTGACTTCCCGTGTGATAGAGGAAACCTGAGTGCCAGCTGCCTTTCCTCTAGGAAGGTATCTTCTTGTTGGTGCCTTAATTTGGGCATTTTCATAGCCTTAGAACTGTAACTTGTAACTTAATAAATCCCCTTTGTAAAAGCCAATCTATTTCTGGTATATTACATTCCTGCAACTTTAACAAGCCAAAAACACTGTGCTAGGCAGAGGGAAGGGGAGCTCAGTTGAAGTTCCCTGGGATGAACAGGGAAAAGAATGTGGATCAGAGTACTAAATAATGACATACGGCTGGTGTAGAAGTGGGAGATTTGGTTGAAAGTGTAGGTTGGTGACAGATTATTAAGAATATTGAGAAACAACTGCAATATATGAACGTGGATGACAAAGAGTTCTCTTAGAAAGCAGCTAACAATGGACTGGTTTCCTCCTAAGACAGTGGCCTCCCGTGATCATGTGAGGTCAGCTATGCCAGATCGCTGAGGTTCTCTGCCCTGCGTTGTGACAGTTAGGGCTGGAAGAGCCAAGAGAGAGTGTCATGCAGAGAAGCAGAGGCTATGGAGTCAAAGGCCTGGATTTGAGGCCAGCTTTGCTCTTACTGCCTTAGTTATCTTAGGGTATCATTATGGGCCTCACTTTATCATCTGTAAAATGGGCACAATGCTGACTACTTCACAGGATTGTCAAAGTATAGTACGTTATACCAATAATAGTTAATATTCATGAATACCAAACAAATTATCTTCCAACTTTCAATTCTGTAGTTATATCCTGGAAGTGTCGTGATTCTGAAGAGAGGGTCATGATGAAAATCACCTTTTAGGAACATCCGAATATTTATCGGACAAGATGGATTTTACATTTACAGAGAAGAGAAAGGAGAGGTGGGGAGAAATTTCTTAAGAGCATAGGGTCTGAACTAATATGGGAGCAGCGGGGATGGAAAGGAAGGAGATGGTGGCAGGAGAATTTGCGAAGGAGGAACTTTGTAAGAAGAATACTTAGGAATCAAAAGTGATGCTGAGATCACAGAAAAAGTGGCTTGTTTGGAAGATGCCTCATCCAGTATTTCTGATTAAAAGACAAACTACCCAGAGCTATGCTATTCAGGACAGTAAGCATTCATGACATGTGGTTATTGAGCCCGTGAAATGTCGCTAGTCTGAACTGAGATAAACCATAACTGTAAACTACACACCAGATTTCAAAGATCTAATATGAAAAAAAAACAAAAAAACCCTGTGGACCAGGATTATTTCTTTCATTTTATGAAATCTGAAAATCTAAAGCAGACGTGATCTCCTCCGTCATACCCTACCAGTTGCCCAACTGAAAGAAAACAATTGCTCTCCTGAGCTCCATAAGACTAGACAATACCAGTGCAAGCAAGACCACTTAGCGTCACGTGCATTACCTGCCTTCCCTCCTCGTAGTCCACTGATTCCCTTCTTAATTGACTGATGCGGATTGCCTGCTGAAATGATAGGGTTTGGAATTTATTGGCATAAATAAAATGTAATATCAAAATTAATTTCACTTGTTTCTTCTTCTTGTTTTTTTTTTCTAATGTGACTACTAGAACATTTAAACATACAAATATAGCTCACATTATATTTCTATTGAAACGCACTGTTCCTGCGTACGGCTCTCAGTAGAATCACATTGGAGCTCAAAGATTCCGGAGGTCTCAAATTGGTGGAAACTGTTAGGGATCCTCTGTATTTCTTAAGAATTCCCCCGATGATTATGAGATAGCGTATTGCCAGGACTCTAGAACTACTGCACTAGAATGTTCTAAGAATGCTTCTCAAGTTTATTTTAGTTTGTATGTGCATCTCTTGGGGAGCTTGTTAAGCAGCAGATTCCTGGGCTCCATCCCCAGAGACTCTAAAAGGGGTGGATCTGGGAGAGGTCAGAGATCCTCTGGAATCTTCATTTCACCACGTCCCCAGATTATCTGATGCGAATGATCCAAAGACCACCCTTAAGAGAAACACATTCCAGGGAGCAGGACGTTCTCTCTTACCCAATAGGCAGGAGAAGAACATACACCAAGCACCAGCAGAGCAGGGGCACAGAAACCGGGAAAGGAATGAGGAAAGTCATTGTTTAAATCATTCACATTTGACATTCCAAAAAAATCATCAAAACAATCTCATAGGAAATGATAAGTTTTTATCTTTCTTAACTTTTCCATACTAATTTGAATTTTTTCCATTATTATCTTGGCGTACATGTCAGGGGTGGGTACTATCATCTTTTTAGGGTTTTGGGCTTCTAAGGGTCTCATCCTGGCCACAGGTAAGAAGAAAATAGTGATTAACATCAAGAGACTGAGAGAACCTTCTCGACCAAAAGGGGGAAGAGTAAAATGAGGCAAAGTGTCAATGGCTGAGAGATTCCAAACAGAGTTGAGAGGTTATCCTGGAGGTTATTCTTATGCATTAAGTAGATATCACCTTGTTGTTCAAGATGTAGTGGAGAGGCTGGAGGGAACTGCCTGAAAATGTAGTGCAGTGTTCCAGTAGCCATGTTTCTTGATGATGATTGAACAATGATATAGCTTTCACAATGAGACTCTGTGAATGTGAAAACCTTATGTCTGATGCTCCTTTTAGCTACTATATCAACAGAAGAGTAGAACATATGGAATAAAAATAAATAACAGGGGGAACAAATGTTAAAATAAATTCAGTTTGAAATAGTGGTAGGTGAAGGCGAGGGGTAAGAAGTATGGTACGTACAGTTTTTTTTTTCTCCCTATTATCGTTTTATTTCTTTTTCTGTTGTCTTTTTATTTCTTTTTCTAAATCGATGCAAATGTACTAAGAAATGATGAATATGCAACTGTGTGATGATATTAAAATTATTGATTATATATGTAGAATGGAATGATTTCTAAATGTTTTGTTTAATTAATAAAAAAAAAGAAGAAAATATTGGCCCAAATGTGGAGGTTGCTCCATCTCCTTCCTCCACAGGCCTCTGGGATGAGGCACACAGACCAATGTTCCGTTTCATCAATCTTGAAAGTAGTAAGTTTCATTTTTTATCCTGATTTACTGCTTTTTTGCAATTAGATTTTCCTGGTAAAAGTGGGGAGAAACCGCTATATTCAGAGGAAGATGGATCTTCTGTGGGAACAGCACCTGGCAGAAGGTCCTTCAGCTGGTTAAATAAGCGAAGTTGAGGTCCCCGTTGCAGCGCCCTAACGGCCTGCTGGCGGGTCAGCATCACAGTGCAGGAACCAGTTCCTGGGACAAAGGCTGACCTCCCACCTGCAGGAAGCAACTGTTCAAAGACTAGATTCTAATGCTAAATGAAAGCCCACCCACCTTGAATCGCTCTGATTCTCAAAGCATGTGAATTGCTCTAAAAGTTGGAGCCTTTAATTTTTTTAAAGCAGAGATTTCCTAAACGGGCAGAAATCTCGTATCCAATGGGTTTTGCTCCGAACTCACACAAGCCTTGTCCTTAAGGAGAGATTAACTGATTCAGAATCTCAACATTGAATCCAATTCCCACATGACTTAGTATTGGAAAAAGTAAGAAGCAGACCGTGATTGATGAGAAGGCATTGATCACATGGCAGGTGGGCCCTGGAAGCCTGCACTCTCCTTTTCAAACCTGGGCGATTTGATTCAGTGATGGTGACCCCATTTTTGTGTCTCTTTGAGCCCCCTCCTGTAATCGTGATTGCATGGCCGAATACCCCACATGGGTGGGCGTGCCCTTTTTGGCACTGGTAGAACAGGTGATTGAGGTCAGGAAGACGATCTTGAAATATAAGAAAACCATCTGGGGTCAGAGCCCGTGTCCCCAGCCTCTAAAATCCCAGGTTCTAAAGGACTCAGTCAGCCAGCCAATAAAGCCCCACACCGTTCTGCACCAGGACATCTCACGGGAAACCATAGGCTATTAGTGCCAACAGGTACAGAATCGGTCATCAGACACCACCCTTTCCCTCCCCCAGATGAAGGACCAAAGCCTGGTAATACACCTAGTTAATCACAGAGCCAGGACTAAAACCCAAGTTCTGATTCTTCAATCTAGAGCTCCCTTGAATTTAATGATAATAAATTGTAGAAGTAGCTAAAAATGCCGTACTTCATTAAAAATGGAAATATCATAAATAGGGGTAAAGATTCTTTTGGTTTCACATATACATCCAAAGGAAATAATCACACCATTTATTTTAGTTTTCCTATGGAATCAACTTTAATGATGATTACCACTTAACCTAATATTTATCATGTATAAAAAGCATTATGTCAAGAAGGAAGACATTATTAACCCCATAGTGAGTGGCATCCTTATTTCACTCATGAGTTAGTGGTAGAGTCTGAATACAACTCAGTCTGTCCATCTTCAAAGTGGCCTCTCAACCACCACGCCACACTGTCTCTTAGAGCCATGTCACCTCTGTGCGTGACTGGGTCACTAAATGTGCTGCAGCTGGTTCAAATTCCTCCTAAAAAATAGATCCCCTGTTACTGGGAACTCTCCCCCACATGCACGTCCCACATTCTCTCTCTCACCCACACATACACAGTGCTGCCCATCCCCAGAGTCCACTATTAAATTTCCAGGGGAAATTCCTATTTAGACGACTTGATAGCTGAAGTCCCTCCATGAGAGACCACATTCCTTTAGTTTTGATGTGTGGGTCCCTGAGATTTCTTTAAGAGAAAGAAAAGCAGAGGATTAGAGGATGGAGCAAATGCACCACCTCCTTCAGAATATTGCCACAAACCATTCTGACTTTGAAAAACAAGGAAAGAAAAGCAGTTTCCTCAAACTCAAAATGAGTCACACAGTTCCCCTTTATTTAGAAATCTTAGTTTCCTGTCCCTAACTTCCCTCACCTGGTTTAAGCCTTGGATATACAGAGAGGCAGTTGCCTCAGATACCGTCCTGACTCCCGTATCACACCCAACTGATGACCCAGCTGCCAAAGAGCAGACCACTCACGACCACAAAATTTACCACCCAACACAGGACGCTTTTGAGAATGTAAGGGGGCACTATTAATAAGTATGTGGGGACATCGGACCTAGGACATCTGTATAGATGGTCACCCTACAACAGCTCCAGTTGCCTTTTCTGCAGCCTGGATAGATGGTCACCCTACAACAGCTCCAGTGCCTTTTCTGCAGCCTGGATAGATGGTCACCCTACAACAGCTCCAGTGCCTTTTCTGCAGCCTGGATAGATGGTCACCCTACAACAGCTCCAGTTGCCTTTTCTGCAGCATGGATAGATGGTCACCCTACAACAGCTCCAGTTGCCTTTTCTGCAGCATGGGTTTTAGTGGGCAGCTGAGGCCAACGTCCCACCTACAGAAGCAGCACTTCCCCAGTGGGGGCTCAGCCCAGAGCTCCTCTCTGTGGCATCTTCCCAAGAGACCACCTTCTCCGGACCCCAGAGCCTGGAGAGTAACTACTGACCCAACAGGTTGACTCATTTTAATTCCGGTTGAATTCTTTCTGCCAGATTCTACTTTCTTCTGGATGGACAGTGAGTTGAGGGTGACATTTATGGAGGTGAATTTCTTAGCAAAGACGATCCACAATGCATCACGTGGAAGAGGCAGGACTCTTGTGAACACCAGAATTTGTCCAAAGCACCCTTTTCCTGATTGCAAGAGGAGAAACGCAAAGGCTTGCTGCCACCTGCTGGTTACTATGAGTCCTTCCTAACACGGAGACGCTGGACTCGGCGTTTCAGTGGTTCAAGCTGTCTCCAGGAATCCAGGCCTTACTCATATCAGAGTAGAATCAAGCTTTGGTTCAACAGGCATGTATGGTGAGCCTGCTGCACCCTGAGCTTGGGGCAGATAAAGAGATGATTGAAATGAAACTTCTGCCCTTCATGAGTTTATCGCACTTAAGAAAAGGGCAGAGAGATTAGAGATATTGAGGGCAGAAATATTTTCTACATCTTCGTATCTTCCCAAGAGAGAATTAGCCCTTGAGATGTTGAAATGATTAGGAACAGCCCAAAGAAGACGCATGTTCTAGGGATTTCTCCTTGCCCGTTTTGATTAGAAAACAACAGAGAAAGTTGTAAAGTAGGGGTCATCGTTATTCCTGTCTCCTGCTCCTACTGTTTTATGATGCTTTCATTTAATCCCTGTCTTTGTCTTCTCTAGGTGCCTAGTGATCTCAGAATGAGTTGGGGAGATTGATCTCATAAAGTTATTCCTAAATTATATTATGTCTTTTCCAAGGGTGTTTATATTAAAGGACTTGGAGGAAAAGGAAAAACAAGCAGGAGTTGTACAGAGTGAGTATAATTCTTATGAACTGTTTAAACAGCCAAGTGCCATGAGCCATATATTTTTTATTTCGGCAGCTCTGTTGGGGAGGGGTACTGGTGCCTCCATAATTGGGCTTCTCAAATCAGACTGTGTAAATGATTCCTGTAGTCTTAGGTATGGACTTGAATTTGACTGCCTGGAATCCAATTCTGGTTTTACCGTTTAGTATCTGTGTAGACTTGGGAAAATTATCTTACTTCTCTGTGCCTCAGATTCCTCACTTATAAAATAGTAATAATAATACCGCCTACCTCAGAGTGTTATCGAAAGAATCAGAGGAATTAAAATATGCAAAGCAGTTAGAAAGGGCCTGGTACATAGCAAGCACTCGATATATTGCGTGTGTGTGTGTATGCCTGTGTCTTTGTGTGTTTCCTGTATGCCTGTTCTGTGCTACCTGTAATCAGGCAGCTGGAGAATAAACTAAAAATTTCTATTGAGAGCCTGATGACCTCGTACTAACCAACAGTTGGTGGCCCCTGAAATATGAGTACTTGTCAGCTCAGTCTATATAATAATCCCCCCAACTTTGCCTCATAGCAAGTTCTTTTCTTGAGAGTTCATACATCACAAACACAGGACATGTGAATTGGTTAAAGAGAGAACCCCATGAAGTAGCAAATAGGTCATTTTATCTGCTTCTGTCGTTTAGGCAAACTGTAGAGTGAAACAGAAATAAACTACAGCGTGTCACGCTCTCAGCACTGGGAGAGAAACTGTTTTAGGTATGCTCTGGCTGAAAGTCATCCCCTCGCCATAAATACCTTGCACCATAAATAACTTGGAAATAGTCGCTACAAAATAAGTATTTTATAGAATCAGAGAGATGGTGCCCTAAATTCCTAATATTTACATCAAAATCTGGAGGAATGCAGTTGGTGAAAACGGAATTTAAAATTTAAACCTTATGCAATTGCAGGCAGGACCACTGAAAGTTCTCTGAAGTGGTGTATCTGCCTGATGCAAGCAGATGATCTGTGAAGGTGAGCAGTCTCAGAACAGAAGGTATAGCAGGGGAGAATTGGGGCAGGAGCGGAACCACCATCACCAAGGAAGGAAACGCACATAGAATGAACAGGGAGACATTTCCTCTGGACAAGGGTTTCCCTGGACTTTAATGGGGAAGGGTCATATTGTAGTTGCATTTTGTGTGCTATTAAGAATGTGTTTTGTGGGTATATTTAAACATGTTAAGGAAGATTAACATAGATCGTTCCAAGGTCTCATTCAATCTCAATTCATATCTTAATGCTGTCTTCATAAAATTCCAAGTTTAAAACAGTTCCTGTAAATCGGAAAAGACAGCTAAAATAAATCCCTCTCTGTTTGGATGTGTGATATGCTACTCTTGCCCTTCTTTTTGTTATTTTTATGCCCCCCATATGCAATGTTTTAAGCTATTAGACTAATAAACAAATCTCAAGGGCCAGTGAGAAATACTATTTCTGACCGAATGAGGATCAAAGAAATTGGTCATCAGAATGACATGAAAAGAAACAAAAAGTGATATCTTAAAGAACATCAATTCCATAGCTTCAGACTTAATTTTAATGGCCTGACAATGTGCTCACACACTGATTTCTATATAAGACAGAGGGATAAGTCCCTTCTCAAATGTTTCAGAGAAGGGTGAGAAACAGGAACAAATTTTTCAGTCCCAATTCTATTGAACTTTCCCACATAATTGTTGTCAAAGAACCATATGTACGGTTTTATCATATTCTCCTTGAATTCTCCTTGACTATGTATTTTTTTCATTGCCCTAGAAATGATTCTTATGTAGCCTTTGCTGGAAATGGAAAATCATGCTAGATTCTGAATTCCCATTTTTATCAAAAAGTGGAGCTGATATGTTCTTATGAGGACAGGTCATCCTCCTTCCTGCTCATTTAAAATAATGCAAGCAAAAGAAAAGTCAGTATCAATTTAGACTAGGTGAGAACTTCCAATTTGATAGTGTGAGTTCAAAACTTTGCACTAATGAATTGCTCAAGAAAATTTGGTCGGTGGATGTTCTTGACCCTTGACAGGCCTGAGGAAATCTCAGGCTCGAGTTTCTTTCCTGCCCTAAATAACCACCTGAATAACTGTCCTGTACATCACAGATGAATTCCTAAAAGCTTCCCTAAGCACCTACACACCAGACTTAGATGCCGTGTGTCACCATGTAGTCGTTAGCATTTAAGACAAAGGGAGACTCTGAGTCTCAGCCTTTCAGAAAGGAATGCCTGGGGGGAAAGAGTATTTCAGTAGAAGGCAAAAGAAGAAGAGTTTTAGTAAACTTTCTTTCAATCTCGCCATTCCGTACAACCACTAAAGCATCACCTCCTGGTAGGACCCCAAATGTGATACTAGGGTGATTGGGAGGCTAATGTGAGTATATTAAGTCCCTCGAGAGTTCCTATTCTAGATGAGCTTATTTTAAAAATTCTTTCCAATTCCCTGTTCTTCCTCCAAGTCACTGCCTCTTACCTTTCAAACGAGGGATTAGAGAAGGGGATCATACAGGCATACCCAAGAAATATTGACAGTTCCAGTCTACCGCAATAAAGCAAACATCACAATAGAGAAAGTCAAATGAATTTTTCAGCTTCCCGGTGCTTGTATATTATATTATAGCCTATTAAGTGTGCAATAGTCTGAAAGAACAAAGCACAACCCTTAATTTTAAAATACTTTACTGCTAAAAAATGGTAACCATTATCTCAGCCTTGGGCCAGTTGTAAATGTTTCTGGGGTGGAGGGTCTTGCCTCGACATCAACGGCTGCTTCCTGGTCAGTGTGGTGGGTGGCTGGAGGCCGGAGTGGTTGTGTCAATGTCTCAAAATAAGACAACAATGAATTTTGCCACATCGATTGATTCTTCTTTTCACAGATTTGTACGTAGCATACAATGCCGTTTGCCAGCATTTTACGCACAGCAGAACTTCTATCACAGCTGGAGACCATCCTCTCAAATTCTGCCCCTGCTTTATCACCCAAGCTTGTGTTATAGTCTAAATTATTGTCCTTTCAGCAATGTTCACAGCATCTTCACTAGGAGAGGCCGTTTTAGGAGTAGTTTCCATCTCAAGAAACCACTTTCTTTGCTCATCATAAGAAGCCTCTCCTCATCCATGACAGTTTTTCCATGAGATTGCAGCATTTCAGTCACTTCCTCAGGCTCTACCTCTAATTCTAGACTTCTTCCTATCTCCACCACATCTGCAGTTGCTTCCTCTCCTGATGTCTTCAATCCCTCAAAGTCATCCAGGGAGGTTGAAACCAGCTCCTTCCAAATCCTGATATTGTTGAATTTTGATGTCCTCCCATGATTCCCTAATGTGCTTAAAGGCATCTAGAATGGCGAATTCTTTACAACAGGTTTTCAATTTCCTTTACCAGATCCGTCAGAGGAACCACTATCTATGGAAGCTATTGCTTTACAAATTATATTTCCTAAATAATAAAACAGGAAAATAAAAATTACTCCTTGATCCATGTGCTACAAAACGGATATTGCATTAGCAGGCATGAAAACAGCATTCATCGCGAACATCTCCGTCAGAGCACTTCGTTCTTAAGGGCTCTAGATTTACGAGCATTAGTTTCAACTAAAAGTCACCAGCTGAGCGGTACAGTGGTGGCTCAGTGGCAAAATTCTCGCCTGCCATGCCAGAGATCCAGGTTCTATTCCCAGAGCCTGCCCGTGCAAAAAAAAAAAAAAAACGACAAAAATTCACCAGCTGCATTCACCTCTAACAAGAGTCAGCCTGTGCTCTGAAGCTTTAAAGCCAGGCATTGACGACTTCTCACTAGCAATCAATATCCTGGGTGGCATCTTCCCACATAAGGTTGTTTTGTCTACATTGAAAATCTGTTATTCAGTATCGTCACTTTCATCAAGTATCTTGGCTAAATCTTCTGAATATCTTGGTGCAGCTTCTACATCAACAATTGCTGCTTCACCTTGATCTTTTCTATTATGGAACTGGCTTCTTTCCTTAAGCCTCATGAACCAACCTCGACTAGCTTCAAACTTTTCTTCTGCAGCTTCCTCGTCTCTCTCAGTCTTCACAGAATTGGAGTTAGGGCCTTGCTCTGGATTAGGTTTTGGCTAAAGGGAATGTTGTGGCTGGTTTGATCTTCTATGCAGACCTCTAAAACTTTCTCCATATCACTTTCTTATCATTCATGTGTTCACTGGAGTAGCACTTACAATTTCCTTCAAGAACTTTCCCTTTGCATTCACAACTTGACTAACTGGTGCAAGAGATCTAGTTTTCAGCCTATCTCAGCTTCCAACATGCCTTGCTCACTAAGCTTAAACATTTTTAGCACTGGATTTAAAAGTGAGAGGTATGCAACTTTTCCTTTCACTTGAACACTTAGAGGACATTGGGGGATTATTAATTGGCCTAATTTTAATATTGTTGTATCTAAGTGAATAGGGAGGTCCAAGGAGAGGGAAAGCCGTGGGGACCAGCAGGTCAGTGGAACTGTCAGAACACACAACATTTATTAATTTCACCATTTACTATGGGCACTGTTCATGGTGCCCCAAAATAATTACAAAGTAATATCAAAGATCATTGACATAACAGATATAACAATATTGAAAAAGTTTGAAATATTGTTAAAATTATCAGAATGTGACACAGAGACATGCTGTTGGAAAAACTGTGCCAACAAATTTGTTCAACTCAGGGTTGTAAGAAACATTCAATTTGTAAAAAAGAAAAAAAAACTCAATATCTGAGAAGCACAGTAAAACTAAACATAATAAAACGTGGTATGGCTTTACTGATTTTCTTTTGAGATCCACACACTTTAAAGGCCTGAAAGATGAGCATAAATGATTCTTTCTCATAGTGGGCATATGTTGATAGTAGAGGGAAGGGAAGCTGCACAAGTCCAGTGGAGGCCTGTCTGAACCTAACTAAAAGAGAAAGAATGTTTTAAAGGTATTTCAAAGGGGCACCTAAAAACAAGCAAGAAATTTGCTGCTCTCTTAAACAGTTGGCAGTAAATGAAAATTCTTCAAATGAAGCAGCATGTATATCTTGCTGACATTACTCCAGCCAGCCAACCAGTAAAGTCATTGATAACTGAGACTCAAACTAGCTCTTTGTAGATGAAAACTAGGGATGACTAAAGCCTCAGGTTCCCATTGCAATCCACAGAAGCAAGAATCAAAAGGGTACAAACTGGGTATAAGGGTCGTCCAGTGGTAGAATTCTCACCTGCCCTGTGGGAGACCCAGGTTCAATTCCCAGTCCATGCATTTCCCAAACAAACAAATAAACAAGCAAACAAATTAAAACCAAACAAAAACTCAGCAAACGGTGCTGCAATAAGGGGATATACACATGGAAAAAGAAAGAAACGTGACCCCTGCCATACAGCATACAAATAAACAAAAAAAACATTAAAAGGCTATTAATTGTAGCAAGAGTTTTTCCTGGGATGGGGAGAGAAGTTTTACTGGCATTTCCAGTCTGTGTGTGTGCTGGGCATGTTTGCCTAATAACCCCTTTCAGTCTTAGCGTTCTCGGAATTTCTATTTTTGCATTTACTCATTCAACCAACAATTGTGCAAGATACTAATGTGCTGAGTTATTGGAAGTCAAGGATGAAAAGATCCAGATCAGACCCTTAATTATCTCACAACCTAATAGGCAGACTACTCTACAAATAATTCCATTTCGGAAAGAAAATAATTCCTAATGCAGCTCTGCCCTAAGACCACAGGCAAGCGCCCTCTGCCTGGGGGACTCAGAAAGCATATTCAGAAGGCATCAAAGAAATGGGAGGGAATATTTGAACGGCACCTTGAAGGGCAAGACGTTTGCTAGGTCAACCACAAAGGGGGCAAGGGTGGGCTGTGTTCGGCAGAAGAAACACAGTGTGCAAAGGTCCGAAAGCACAGGGCAGCAGCCTGTGCAGGGAACCATACGTTGTATGGCCACCTGCCACCTCTCCCTATTTTTCTTTGACTGAATCTTCGTGAACAACAATTTCAAAGAATGTTCCAAAGGAATTCACCTAATGTGAAAGAGTAAAAGCATTGGACTTATCGATGGCAGCTGCTAGTGAATTCAGAAACGCAGTTAACCTTAAGACTAGAAAACGTGCCCTTGGAAGGAAACACTGGGTAGAGGTTACAAATATGACTCTAGAGTCAGGATGCTCGTGAGCACTACGTAGGACAATGGCACCGGGGGAGAGCACAGTATCTGGCCCCAAAGAAGCACTTAATAAATATCAGATGCCATTACTATTACTTATATCATTGAAACGATTATATTTGGAGGCTTACTCTATAATTATACTGACGCTTATTAATTTTCGACAGCCACTGAGGTGTTTAATTTTACAGAACAAGCACGTGAGTGAACAGGACAGGCAATAGTAAATTATAAAGTGACATTCCAACAGAAATTAAATCTACAAATTTATGCAAATTGTCATAATAAAGCCATAGTCAAGGCATTGTACATATATTTTACATAATGCAGACTAATATGTATGTATATATACATATAAATATCTGCAGCAGCTATTCATGGTGTAAAAGAGAGATACAGGGGATTAGTTGGGTGTGATTTTTTTAAACAACAGATATTTGTGTAAGAAATTTTTTAAATGTTGCTTCCTAAGGGAATTTCACTACATTTCCTTATTAGCTTTCCAATATCTAGCAGGAAAAGATCAGCTGTATCAGTGTATTTGCCCTCTCGCAATGTAAATATCCTTGGGCACACATAAAGAAGTTCTCACCTCCTCAGTGAGAGGACAGAGAAAGCTGTGAGCCCCGTGTAGGAACAGCCAAGTTTCAGAGAAAGTTAAAGCCCTAAGCAAGGCACAGTAGCTACGGCATAATCAGGACCTTGACATGAAATGAGAGGACGCTTACACGTGGCTGTGGAATTGGGCTTAAGACCCCAAAATTTTGAATCACCAGACTTCCCTAAACACTCTCACCCTGCAGAAATGGCCCAATCCTTTCGGTTAAGGGTCACCACTCTTCTTTTGCTGGAAGATTGTGCTGGTTTGAAAGTATTATGTACCCCAGAAATTCCTGATCCAATCTTGTGAGGGCAGCTATTTCTTTTAATCCCTATTCAGTCCTGTAGGTTGGGACCTTTTGATCAGATTATCTCCATGGAGAAGTGATGCAGGTAATTGTGGGAGTGATCATTCCAAAAGAGAGACAAGATTTTTGCCCATCCCTCCTGTCTCCCTTCAGTGACCATAAGGAAACTTGAGGCTGCCCTGGAGGGCACAGGCCTCATCTGGAAACATTCGTAGTTCAATCCAAGTCCCGCTCTGTTTGTGCAGGTTGTAGGAGGGAGGCTAGCCACAGTGGGAGAGACCGGTGCATGATGTGCACCAATCCTTTCCTCCAAGAAATGAAGATTCTCGTGTCTGCAAACCAGAAAGAATCCAACAACAGCAAATCCAACGGAGAGTCCAGTCGGAGACAAGGAGGAGCAAGGATGGCCCACTGCCAGTTTGTTCTGGGGTAGACAGTAAATGTGCCAGGTTGGGGGTTAAAGAAAACTTGGGGGTGGGAGTTTATTTCCATCTTTCTGGGGCCATAGGAGCTGCAAACTCAATGCACCCATAAATATCCCTTTCCCTTCCTCAGAAGCAGGTCGCAAAGAGCTAATTCCAGTATAGAACTTGTTCAGTCTTGACCTTGAATAAATGATGTTTTAGGCAAAAGTTATGTGCCCACATCTTATTTTAGTGTCTTGTTTAAGTTTTAATAGATCCATATACAATTGAGAAAGCTATTGTTATCCATCGTGTGTGCACGCACATACACACACACACACACGCGCGCGCGCGCGCCAGAGGAGACTGTAGCATGATAAAACACTGCCATCTACAGGACAACAGCTTGTGCAGCAGCAAGTCGCTCAAAAGGGGAATCTGACCCCAGAATCCTAGAATCACAGGTCCACAGTCCTGCTGGAAGCGGGGTGGCTGTCGGGAGTAACGTGGCAATGCCACAAAAAGCCTTACTATTCTGCGCCCCTTTTGAGCTGACTGTACCCACTTTCAAGAATTTATTAGGAGGAATTTATTCTCTGGTTTTTGTTTGCATTTTTCTTATGGAAACAAAGCAGTAATCTGACATACAAAAAGTTCATAAGCACAAACAACTTCATTCCAACTCTGAACCCTTATCAACACTCTGAATGATACTGCCATTTTAGTGGGATCACACACACACACACACACACACAACTTTGGCAAAATATTTCCAGGAATTAGGCAGTACGGTAAGACAGCAGGGAGTCTAGTGACAGCAGAGATTGGCACTGTCCCAGCCTGGGTGACGCCTCCAGATCCATCTGTTTCTGGGTATAGCATGGATTTGGAAATACTGGGTGTAACAGAGGATGCCCATGGCTGTTATACTGAGTCCCATGTACTGTGCCACCAAGCAGAGCACTCTTGCCTGCTCTTTTCCTGCATTGTAAAGATCTCTATTTCCTTCCAATACAAAGGGAAATCTCTCCTTCCCACAGCTTTCTGAAAACTTGTCCATGATTTAATCCTATTGAATATCTGGAGGGGAGGGTATTTATTCACTCTCAAAATTACATGCCAGGCATATCTGCTGAGCAGAATTGCTCGACAACCCTGGAGACATGGTCCTTACATAGAGCAGAGTCAGCACTTCTATCTGGGAGGGAACTGGGCTGAGCAAAGTAGCACTCATCCTTCCCAGCACTGAGGTAAAGTCTATCTCAAAGGATATCAAATGAGTCAATGATTCTGCCCAGGGAGGCTTAAAAAGGTAGACAAAGGAAAGGGCTAATTATAGCAGGCATCAAATCCTGAGGCCAGATGTACTGAACTCTTTGTTCCTATTGTGGTATTTTTTGCCCTTTGTGATGGTGTCTTTAAAGTGGTTAATACCATACTCAATGGCTTTCCACATTCCTTTTTGTATTAGAAAGGTTGGCAGTATTTTTTATTGGCGTGGGATCATCTGACCTCCCATATTTGATAAATAGACTCTATGGAATCTTAAGATTTGCTTTCTCTATGGATGCTGCATTTGGGGAAAGTTGTTCACATCTCTGAGCAGCAAATGAATGAATGAAGGAGGTCTCAGGACCTGACTAGCTGTGATCAGATGCTGTATGTTCCTAGAGCTCAGAACAACAACAACAAAAGTCATCAAGGAGGGGCTGACTGCATGCAAACACTGTCGAGGGAATGGAGTCTGCGTTACAAGCTGCAACATGGACCAATTAATATGTACAGTTGCCCATGTTTACATGAGGAAAATAAAGTTCTTTTAAACCACTTTATGAATTTTAATCACCTATAAAGTTGATTAAAAGGTGTCTTAGACTCTTAACGCCACCACAATTTCATAGCTATAAAAAATAGCAGAATATTAATTTGAGAGAAAATGATCAACTGGCCTTATTCAATCATTAAACAAATATTTATGGATCACTTACTATGTACCAGGTTTGCAGCTTGGGATTGAAGAACAAGACAAAAATGATCCTGTAACCATGAGGCTTGTAGTTTAGTGGGGAGAAGAGAACTGACCTTTAGAATGCAGAACTATAAGAGTTATGATATATGTGGAGCCAGGCATGCTACTTTTATAACAGCCACTGGTTTTCATCTGGAATCTATTCTAGACAAAACAGTCTAAGACCACGAGTGGGAAATGTGATCTAAATCTAAGCCAATCCACTCATTTTGCTCCCTTCTAATGATAGGTTCTGGTATGGTTTCATGATCCAAGTAAAGCAAATCAGAACTAATAAAATGCAACTCCCAAACTGGGATAAGCTATCAGATATTAGAACACTCTCTCTTTTCCTATTGGACTCCCTTGCCCTTACAAGGTAGAAGATGTTGGAGAAGAGAGGGTGCAAAGAGAAAGACTGGCACCAATACAGAAAGAGAGAAGCTGGTGCTGAGAGACTGTCTGAGCCCAATCAGTTCTACCCACACATAGAGCATCTAGGGAAGAGCGAAAGGAAGAGACTGATAAATCACGCTAAAGAATAGTAAGTTACTCTCTCTCCATGGCAGCTACAGCACCCATGCCCAACTCTCTTGGAAAGCCATCACAGGATCCAAACCTGGCTAGCTTGCTGGTAATAAAAAGGAATGGAAAAATCTTCTCTAAAACCAGAGGTGGACATAGCAATCATTGTACACAGCTTTTGATTGGTGAATTTGGGTAGTTTCAACTATCCAAATTCAGCCATAGTTTCAACCCATCTGGACAAAGGCAGCAGCAGCCATTGTTTCAACACTCCCTGGAGAGGGGCTGCAGCAGTAGAGACATAAAGTGGCTGTACTCCCTCAAGCTTCAAGGGACAGTTATTAGAGGAGCTTCATTTGCTGGGCCGGCCAGGAAAGCTCAGCTTTGGGGGGTCATTCAAGACGTTCTTGGCACCCATCTTGATCCACTCCCCAGGGAACTTTGGAGCTGGTCTGTGCCCCCTTCAGGGGTCCCTGGCCCTGTTCTGGCTGGAAAAGACTGACTTGGGAAAGTCCTCTCTGGCATGTCCCCCTTCCCAGAAATTTCCCACCAGACAAAAGTAGCCTGAGACAACTAAAGGAGGACAAGAAACTACAGAGGTGGATTGTCTGGGGCCAAGACCTGCCACTTCCAACACCAGGGAGAGAAGATATGGCTTCTGGGAAACAGAGGGACAACCAAACTCCTGTAAACAAGGGAACTTCCAAACAGCTAATAGTCAAGAGCCCAGGACAAGACAGAGGCCCAGTAATTCAAAGAAAACCCTATATACTGCATTTGCCATGGGCATACCTTCCTGATAGGTGGAAGCTCAATAAAAATCTCTATCATATTATCAACTGATTACAAAATCAAGAAACATATGTCTCATGGAATAAATACCAGAGTTAACATTTTTAAATATTAAAAGGTATAGTATGCAACAAAAGAGAACATGACAAACATAGAAACAGGAAATGATGGCTCTTCCAAAGGAAGAGGGGAAAAAATCCAGAAAACACAAGTGAAAAAGACAAGAATGTTGACATACTGAACAAAGTCTTTGAAAGAAAATGATCATAAAAATTCTCCAGGAGATGAAGAAAAACACAGATAAAGAAATAAATTTTATCAGGCAAATAGTGAATGAGCAATATGAGAGTCTTAGAAAAGAGAGAAAATTTTGAAAGGAAACAAACAGAACTGCTGAATTTGAAGACCAGAATAATTGAAAAATGCTCAGAAGGGTTTCAAGAGCAGATTGGAGCTGACAGCAGAATCAGTGAACGCAAAGACACGGCACTTGAAATGAGTCAGGCTGAGAAGCAGAAATTAAACATAAATATTAAAAGTGAAATTAGCCAAGGACACCAATATATACATTATGGCAGCCCTAGAAGGAGAAGAAAGAGAGAAAGGGGCAGAAGGAATATTCAAGGAAACAATGATAAAGAACTTCCCAAACTTAGCAAAAGAGGTGAATATACAGATCCAAGAAGCCCAAAGAACATCAAACAAGATAAACGTGAAAAAAAAAATGTGTCATGGAAAAAATCACATTATCAAATACAAAAGACAAGGAGAATGGTGTCCTTGCCTGCCATGCCAGAGGACCCAGGTTCAATTCCCGGTGCCTGACCATGTAAAAAAAAAAAAAAAGAAGACAAGGAGAGAGATATGGAAGCTGCAGTAGAAAAGCAGTATGCACAAGCAATGTAAGTGCAAGGGCATCCCAACTAGACTGAATGCCAATTTTTCATCAAAAACCATAGAGGCAAGAATGTAGTAGGTTGAAAAACATAAAGGGCTAAGGAAAACAAAACTACTAGCCAAGAATTCTATATTCAGTGAGACTTTTTTTAAAAAAATGAAGGCGTGATTAAGACATTCTCAGATAACAAAAGCTAAGAGAGAACATCACTACTAAACCTGCCCTACAAACAATGCTAAGGGAATTCTTCACACTGAAAGGAAAGTTTGAAGTGGTAAAAAAATAATGACCTGTGGTAAAGGTAACTATGTGGGTAATTATAAAATGTCAGTACTACTCTATTGTATTTTTGCTATGTAAGCCCATTTCTTACTTCCTACAGATGCTAAAATGTAATATATAAAAAAGTAACAATAAATTTATACTTTTGGACATACAATATACAAAGATGCAGGAGGTAGCAAACAAAAAAATGGAAGGACAGAGGAGTATAGGAAAATGTTATATATATCCTACCCTGAAGTTAATTAGTATCAAATCAAATGTGATTACTATATATTTAGAATGTAAAATTTTAACTCCACAGCAACCACAAGGAAAATAGGTTTTAAAAATCCAGACATAAATGAAAATGCACTTAACATGTGTGTTAGTTAGATTCAGTTGTCAACTTGGTCAGGTGAGCATACCTAATCTTGTTGCTGTGGACATAAGCCAATGGTACATGAACCTCATCTGTTGCCAATTACCTCTGCAGTCGGCTAGGAGGCATGTCTGCTGCAAAGAGTGACGTTTGACTTAATTGGCTGGTGCTTAAATGAGAGAGCGCAATGTTGCACAGTCAAGCACCTTGGCATTCCTCATCTCAGCACTAGCAGCTCAGCCCAGGCCTTTGGAGATGCAGAAAGTCACCCCGGAGAAAGTTGTTCGAACCCAGGGGCCTGGAGAGAAGACCAGCAGAGACCATCCTGTGCCTTCCACATAAGAAAGAACCTCAGTGGAAAGTTAGCTGCCTTTCCTCTGAAGAACCAACAAAATAAATCCCCTTTTATTAAAAGCCAATCCGTTTCTGGTGTGTTGCCTTCCGGCAGCCAGCAAACTAGAACAACATGGTACAACACAGATATTTAAATAAATATAAAAGTAGGCATTAGTTGGAAGTGAGGAAAAAAAGGTATAAAACATACAAAGACTAAATACCAAAATGGCAGAAGAGAGTTCTCTATTATCAGTAGTGACTTTAAATGTAAATGGATTAAACTCTCTAGTAAAGGCAGAGAATGACACATGGATAAAAAGCATATCCCAACTAAATGCTCTCTGCAAGTGACTCACCTTAAATTCAAAGATACAAATAGGTTGAAAATGAAGGACTAGAATAAAATATATCCTGTAATTAGTAACAAAAAGAGAGCTAGAGTAGCTATACTAATAGAAGATAAAATAGACACAAATTCAAAGACAATTATGTGAGACAAAGATGGTCATTATATAATGATAAAGGGGACAATTCGGCAAGAAGATGTAACAATTACAAATATATATATACACCTACCAGCAGAGCCCCAAAATATATGAAGCAAATACCGACAGATTTGAAGGGAGAAAGTGATGGTTCTGCATTAATAGAGCAGACTTCAACACAATGGATGGAACATCTAGTAAGAGGATCTCTAAGGAAATACGAAATTTGAAGGATGCGTTAGATTTAAAATACACATATAGAACACTTCACCCAACAAAAACAGACTAGAAATTCTTCTCGAGGGCACATGAATCACTCTCCAGGATATGACATGTTAGATCACAAAGCAAGTCTCAATAAATTCAAAAATATTGAAATCATATAATACATATTGTCTGACCACCACAGAATGAAACTAGAAATCAACAACAGAGGGAGAAATGGAAAATTTTTAAATATGTGGAAATTAAGCATCATACTTTCAAATAATCAATTGGCTTAAGAGAAAATCAGAAATGAAATTAAGAAATATCTTGATGTGAATGAAAACAAAAATACAACATCCCCAAACCCATGGGATACAGGGTAGGCAGGGCTAAGAGGGAAATTTATAGCTCTAAATGCTTACATTAAAAAAGAAAAAAGACTTCAAATCAGAGACCTACTCTCAGAACTGGAAGAACCAGAAAAAGAAAAGCAAACTAAACCCAAAGCAAGGAGGAAGGAAATAAAAATTAGATCAAAGATAAAGGAAATAGGGAAAAAAATCAAAAGTTGGTTCTTTGAAAAAAAACAATAAAACTGACAAACCTTAAGCTATACTGACAAAGAAAAAAGGAGAATACAAAAAACTAAATCAAAAATGCAAAGAGGGGTGTTCCAACTGCCATAATGCAAAATACCAAAAATGGGTTGGCTTTTACAATGGGGATTTATTAGTTTACAAATTTACAGTTCTAAGGCCATGACAATGTCCCAATTAAGGCATCAACAGGAAGGTACCTTCTCTGAGGAAAGGCTGCTGGCCTCCAGGCTTCCTCTGTCACGTGGGAAGACACACTGCCAGCATCTGCTGATCCTTCTTTCCTGGATTTTGTTGCTTTCACACTCTGGCTCTATCACTTTCTGTGGGTCCTTGCTTCCTTCTCCCAGAGCTTTTCTCTCCAAGTTATCTGGGTGTTTCTCACTCTGTGTGCTCTCTTTGGGTGTTTCTATCTGTGTTCTATCATAAAGGGATCTAGTAAAGAATTAGGTTGAAACAATCAAAAGATCCGACCTACAAAATGTCTTTACCCACAGAAATGGATTAAAAGAACATGACCTTTTCTGGGGTACATAACCTCTTCCCACCAGCAAAGGGGACATTATTACCAACCCCACTGAAGAAAAAGGAGTAAAGGAGGATACTATGAACAGTTGTATGTCAATAAAGTGGAGAACGTAGATGAAATGGACAAATTCTTTGGCACACAACCCACATTGCCTCAATAAGAAATAAAAAATCTCAACAAATCAGTTAATTGTAAAGAGCTTGAATCAGTAATCAAAAATCTTACGATAAGAAAAAGCCCAGGACCAGATGGCTTCACAGCGGAATTCTGCCAAACATTTCAAGAAGGCTTAACTCCAATTCTACTCAAATCCTTCCAAAATTGAAGAGAAGAGAATACTTCTATCTTGTCCTATGAGGCCAACATCACTCTCATGCCAAAGCTGGATAAAACACCAGGAAAGGAAACTACACACCAACACTTCTTATAAATACACATACAAAAGTCCTCAGCAAAATGCTAGCAAACCAAATCCAATAGCATATTAAAGGAATTATACACAGTGACCTAGTGGGATTTATCCATGTTATGCAAGTTTGGCTTAACATAAGGAAATCAATTAATGTCATATGCCAGATTAACAGTATGAAGGGGAGAAAGCCACATGATCATCTTAACTGATGAACAAAAGGCATTTGACAAAATCCAGCACCCTTCTTGATAAAAAAAAAAGAAAATTTAGAATACTAGAAATAGAAGGAAACTTCCTCAATGTGATAAAAGGTATACATAAAAAGTTCAGAACTAACATATATTTAATTGTGAAAGACTGAAGATTTTCCCTCTAATAACAGAAACAAGACAAGGATACCAATTGTCATCACTGCTAGTAAACATTGTGCTAGAAATTTTTGCCAAAGCAAGAAATAGAAGACACCCAAATTGGAAAGAAAGAAGTAAAACATTCTTATGTGCCAATGATATGATCCTATATACATAAAATTCTGAAAAATCCACAAAAAAAGCTTCTAGAGCTAATATAGTTTTCAGTGTATACAAGCTCAAAACCCAAAAAATTAGTATTATTTCTATACACAAGAAATGAATCAAAATCAAGACAAAAATCCATTCACAATAGCAATTTAAAAGAATAAAATTGGAATAAATTTAATCAAGGATGTAAAGGACTTGTACACACAAAACTAAAAAATATTGCTAAAAGAAATTTTTAAAGACCTAAATAAATGAAAGGATATTCCATGTTCTTGGATTGGAAGATCAAATATCGTTAAGATGTCAATACTACCCAAAACAATTTATAGATTCAAGGCAATCCCAACTAAAATTCTAAAACCTGACTTTGCAGAAATAGAAAAGTCAATTATCAAATTTAGATGGATGGGTAGGGGGCCCCAGATAACTAAAACAATTTTGAAAAAGAAGAATGAAGTTGGAGGACTTATACTTCCTTATTTCAAAATGTATTACAAAGCCGCAGTAATCCAAACCACATGGTACTAGCCATAAGGACAGACATATAGACCAACGAAGCTGAATTGATAGATTCAAATAAACTGATTTTGGACAGAGAGGGAAAGGCACTTCAGGAAAGAATAGTTTCTTAACACATGGTGCTGGCTAAACTGGATCTCCATTTATACAAAAAGAAGGAGGACCCCTAACTCATATCATTTAGAAAAATCAACTCAAAGCAGATCAAATACCTAAATATAAGAGTTAAAACTATCAACCCCCTAGAAGAAAATATAGGGAAGTATCCTCCAGACCTTGTGTTAGGCAACAGCTTCAAAAGCACAATCAACAAAAGAAAAAATGGACCTCATCAAAATAAAAAAAAACTTTTGCTCCTCAAAGGATGTTAACATGAAAGTAAAACAACAACCTATAGACTGGGAGAAAATATTTGGAAACCACCTATCTGATTAAGAGTTATATCCAGAATATATAAAGAAATCCTTCAACTTAACAACAAAAAGACAAAGATCCCAGTTTAAAATGGGCAAAAGACTTAGACATCTCTCCAGAGAAGATATACAAATTGCCAGAAAGAATACGAAAAGATGCTAAACATCTTCAGTCACCAGGGAAATGCAACTCAGACCACAATGAGATACCATTCACAACCATCAGAATGGCCGACTATTTACGGAAAATAACAAGGGTTAGAGAGGATAGAGAGCAGAAATAATCCTTCATTGCTAGTTATAATGTGAAATGATGTAGATGCTGTGGAAGGCAGTTTGGTGGTTCCTGAGAAAGCTAAGTATAAACCTCCATATGATCGAGCAACCCCACTCTCATGTATACACCCAAAAGAGTTGACAGCAGAGGCTCAAGCAGATACTTGCACACCGATGTCCATAGTATCCTTATTCACAATTGCCAAAAGATGGAGCAACCCAAGTGTTCATCAACCGATGAATGAATAAATAAAAGCTGGCATATACACACAATGGAATATTACTCAGCCATAAAAAGGAATGAAGTTCTGATACAGGCAGCAATATGAATGAACCTTGAAGACATCATGTTGAATGAAATCAGTCAGACACAAAAGGTTGAATAAGAAGTATGATCTCAATGATTTGAAACAATTGGAATAAGTAAGCTCAATCTCTAGATTCAGAATCTAGAATACATTTTACCAAAGGATGGGGTGTGGATAGAAAATGGTAAGTTAGGGGTTAAAATGTACAGGTTCTCTACTTGGAATGATGGGTGGTGATGATGCAATTGCAATGCAATGAACAGCACTGAAAAATATGTATCTGTGATAAAAGGGGAAATTTTAGTTCACATAGCTGCCAACAATAAAAGCTTTTAAAAGACCCCATGGAACTACGCTACACAAACGTGTATTAAACCATGGGCTTTAATTAACAGTGCAACTATTACCAGCACAACTATGAAATGTGATATCATCAGCTGTAACAAATGTTCCACAATAATGCAATGTGTCAGTGCTAGGGTACCATACGGGAACCCTGTATTTTATACATGATTGTTCTGTAAACCTACAACCTCTTTAATAAAAAGCTTTAAGAGCCTCACAACACTGTAATTCTTCATTATACTTTACTTCATAAAGTATTAAGAACTCCACTCGTGGTGAAGAAGGGAAACAAAAAAGACACACACACACACACAAAAGCAAGTCATATATATATCAGACTCCCATTTCAGAGTTTCTTTCCCAGAATAAGTGGCAGATAGATGGAAAGAAAAAACACACTCACTCTCACCACACATATGCACACATTTACATATTCCAAGGTTGACTCACACTTTAATAGCGGTCAACTATTATGCCATCATTCATTGAAAGATAAACAAACAGCATTACTGAGGTGTGGCAGCATGTGCACTTTCAGATACTACGATGTCAACACTTTGAAATGTAATTTAAGACTATATATCAGAAGATAATACGATATTAATTGCATTTGAAGTAGCTATTTAAATGTCCATCAAAAAGTTCTCCCTGAATAAATATTTTATAGCAAAGGATGTTTACCGAGAGTTAATAACAGAAAAACACACTTTCAAGATACTTACAAGTAAAAGAGCGGTATACAAATTCCCATACCTTGAGCCTGGGAAACCAAACAATGTCTGCTCATAACTGTTTTTGTTGATTTATGCGAATTTATGTAAATAAACGATAAATTGATGAAATATATTTCCCAAATGAGACTAATTTTGGCTTTTCTGGTATAAGTCAAAGCTGTCAGCTCAGTTCTCCCCTCAGTTGTTATTCAGCCTAGCCAGCCGCCATGGGTGTTTCATTGATATAAGGAGTCCTGAGAGCCAATCGCCAATAAACTGGTTTTGCTGCCCACTGGTAAGCTAGGCTGTTGTTGATATCAGCACAGTTTCTATTAACAATATGATTGCATGCGCTATCTATCACTTAAATTATAGTTTATATTGCATGTTCTCATTTCTTCCCTTCTTTTAAATGTATATACATAGATAAATGTAGCCAAGAGACCACATTACTCATACATACAAGCAAAAGGTACAAAAACCTTATTTAAAAATGTTTTTTTTTCTTCCTGGGTGTGAAAAAAATTAACTTGGCCAATAGCCCAGATATCTGCTCCATACGTAAGAAATTTGGCAGTTTGCTGGTGAAAAAGAGAACTGTTTCTGAATTTAAAGCAAACATATAAACAGACAATTCAGTTCCTTGATTTAGAAAGAGTCATTAGTGGGCTATTTATTACCTTATGTGACTTCAGAGGATGTTCTGTTACATCCCGAAAAGTGGGAAGGGAATAATCAAGTTGAGAGGACATTTCACAACGATAATAGTTTTAATTCCCTGGAGGAAAAAATAGCAGAGGCTTTATCTGTAATTGGTTAAAAATCACAGGGAAAATGCCTCACTGAGGGAATTTGTGTGAACATTCACGCTGACGTTGGGAGAAGGAACTCAAGTACACGCGTATCCCCCCTTATCTGTTTTCATTCGTTCGTTTCTTACACACCAAGTAGTGTTAGTTACCACAAAACCCAGAGGGTGTGGAGCCCAGGCATGGAGCTACAACCAATGAACACCGTCTCCTGGGTGAGGAAGTCAACATGGCCACTGGGTCTCAGCAATGCTGAAATCCAAAGGGTCCTGCGTCTGGCCTTTAACTCCACAGAAGACAGCAACTTGGAGGGTATTTAGAGTCTTTTCATTTATCTACAGGACATTTCCACTTCCAGATCATGCGATGTCACGCCAAGCCTTTGCCCGAGGGTGTACTGAGATGGGCAAGAACCCAGAGAGCATTCAGCTCCACTCACAAGGCGGGGATGGGAGAGAGCTCAGGCAGGGCCAGCGCAGTGATACTTACCAACGCAGGGGCACTTGGCCAGAGGAAGATTTCACTCTGAGGGGTAATTTGAGCAGGTGTTAGGAACTTCTTGCCCTCACAGCCACCTGTCCTTCCTCAAACAAACACCAGGATTGCTCACAGATTCACCCCACCTGGATCTTAACTGGGATGTGTGAGCTGCCCAGCAGGGTGAACTCTGTTCCCGTTTGGAAACTACCAGAATGCGATATACCAGAAACAGAATAGCTTGTAAAAGGGGGGAATTTATTAAGTTGCTAGTTTATAAGTTTATATTTGTAAGATCCACCATTCTTCTAGTCCCCCAGAAATGTTGGGGCCGTTTTAGATTCTTGTCTCTTCTTCAGATCCAATCGATATATTATAAATTCCAGTGGTTGTTCCCTCTGCCAAGCTTCTCTCCTTTATGTCTTTCTCTCCCTTCCCTTAAGACTGTGAAAATGTCCCAATTAAAGCAAGGCTATAGAAATGTGCACTCTAAGGCATCCAGGAAACATACCTTGGTTCAAGAAGGCCAATGACGTTCAGAGTTTCTCTCTCAACTGGAAGGGCACGTGGCCAACGTGGCGACATCAGCTAGCTTTCTCTGCAGGCTTCTTGTTTCATGAAGCTCCCCTGGGGCGTATTCCTTCTTCATCTCCAAAGGTCTCTGGCTGCGTGGGTTCTCATGGTTCTGGCTTCCCCTTTTAAAGGATTCCAGTAAACTAATCAAGACCCACTTGGAATGGGTGGAGTCACATCTCCATCTAATCAAAAAGTTAATACAATTGGGCATGTCTTATCTCTGTGGAGATAATCTAATCAAAAGATTAGATTCAGTAATGCACATTTAAGGATTAAAAGAAATGGTTGCTCCCACAAGATTGGATCAGGATTAAGACATGGCTTTTCTAGAGTATATAATCCTTTCTGGTACAAACTTCTTAAGCTGAGCACACAAATCTGATGGCCATCAGCTAACATAAACAATGCATTTTCTTTCTTTGTGATAACTAATTTTATATTTTCAGAGAATTTCTTTTGCTGTAACATCCCCTTTATAATCCAACCACAGCAGGGCTCTTCTTCAAAACCCAACACCTCTTCTTCTGTATGATGGAATTTTTCTCTTCATTTTGAAAAGCGTCACTCCCACTTTCTGTCTATATGAAACCCCCCATATAGACAACTTTCCTTCCCACCCATTCCAATTCACTTTGTAAGATCCCCCATTCTTCTAGTCCCCCAGAAATGTTGGGGCCGCTTTAGATTCTTGTCTCTTCTTCAGATCCAATCGATATATTATAAATTCCAGTGACTGTTCCCTCTGCAAAGCTTCTCTCCTTTATGTCTTTCTCTCCCTTCCCTTAAGTTTTCTGCTCCTGGCGTACTAAGCAGCATCCTGCTCCCCTTGCCATCACTTTTTCTTCACCTCAGTACATCTCACACACAATTGCCAGCCAAAACTTTCTTTTAAAAAAATCACTTTCATCTTGCTTATCCTTTGCTCAAGAAGCCACAGTGACATTCTGCCATGCATTACATCAAGCATAACGGCCTCTGCCTTACCTTTAAGAAGTTCAAAATATCAATTCAACTTAATTTCCTGTGACTCCTTGCAGCAATGAGCTGCTCACTGTTATTTGAACTCACCGTGCTCTTTGCCAACCACTATCTCTACCCAACAACCTCCTTCTTCTTGGAATTGTCTCCTTCCCCCACCCACCATCCCCACCTTTTCCTTCAGATCATAGCTCAAGACCCAACTCAAATGTCACCTCTGAGAGAAGCAGTTACTGGGCTTGCACAGAGAGCTAATATTATAGCATTCTTTACATAAAGCTGAAATTGGCCACCTTCCTCATTAGATTGTGAGACGCTCACAGACTACTTCTCTGTAGTCTCCAATGCCTGCCCCATAGAAGGAGCTCAGAAATAATAAGAAATAATAATGCATATTATTAGCTAACATACAGAGAACAATTTGCCAGGCATTTTCCAATAGCTTTATATATATTAGTATGGTTAATTTTCACAATAATTCTAGGAAGTAAGTACTATCATTCTCATTGTACACAAAAGAAAACTGAGGCTCAGAGTGACTAAGTAATTTGCTCATTTTAGCATTTGTAAATAGCAGATAAACCCAGGATAGTATAAGACTATACTGATAAATGTGTGAATGAGCAAGGGAGAAAAAATAAATTCTAACTCTAATAATCAATCCTTCTCTGCTTCAATTCTTGTCCTAATGACTGGTTTCTCTACCACTTATTAATTCCAAGTCCTGATCTGGGGTTCTAAATTCTGCCACTTCCTCTCCCTGATGGTGAAGCACCACTCCTGATTAGAAATGTGGTATTTCTCTACTCCTGCCAGCTGTGTTGACACCCCAGACTCTGTATTCAATTTCCTAATCTGGGGGCTTCCTGAATGTAGAGGCTCCTCCCTGCAATAACAGTACTGATCATTGCCTCCACCCCTCTTGCTTGATTTTCTTTTCTATTTTGCTGCTATTTATTGTGCATTATACTGTGCCCTTAACATGATTCACTGAATAAACTTTCCTTTGTGAAGTCATCTTTGACATCTTACAGCTATAGTTTAGATCCCATCACTCTCAGCACCTGTAGGATCCTATTTTTAAATATTATGACTTTATAATTATAGTCAATGTTTGGCTCAACGAGTCAAACAACAATCTATTGTCCATCCCTGTAAGTCATTCAGATGGACTTTAGAATCTTATTGCTGGAAGCTTTTTAGAAGTAGATTTTTTTTAGGATTTTATTTAACGTATAAATTAATTGGGAGGGACTGATATGTTTATAGTACTCAGGCAGCCCATCCAAAAATAAAGACCAGCTCTGTCACGTGTCCTGTTGATAGCGGTAGATTTATGACATAGGTACACTCCATGACTGCTATTATCATCTTAGTTACGTATACTTTAATTGCTATTCTTTTCCTTTGTCATTGGTTTTTCTTTTTCAGACATCTACTAATTAGTAGGGAAGCTTTTTTTTCCTCTCTATTCTTTAACCAGTAACCTAACTACATTGTCTTATTCCTGCTAATGGTTTTTCAGTATGCTGTCTTGTTCTGACAGTAGAAAGAGTATAATATCTAAAAATAATAATATCTATGCTTTCCTGTACCCATACCTGTAAATCCCAGGGCAGCATTATATAAAAGTGGTCAACCATCGGCATCCTAAATGTACTCCTGATTACAGTGGAAGTGCTTCTGGTATCTCTTTACTCGGTGTGTAAGGTGCCTTTTGGACAGGAAATGGTCATTGGAAGGACTGAACTATGGGCATGAAAAAGCCCTAACCTCTTGCCCCATGAATGTGGGCTTATTTGGAAGTAGCGTCTTTGAAGATAATTACATCTTTGAAGATAATTACTAATTACAGTTAAAATGAAGCCAGACTGGACCAGGGCTGGCTTACTCTAATATGGCTGGTGTCCTTATAGGAAGGGAGAGGAGAGCGCAGATAGAGGCGGCCACGTGGACACAGAGGCAGATGCATCTACAAGCAAAGAAATACCAAGGACGGCCAGCAATTACCAGAAGCTAGAAGACGAGGAAGGATTCCTCCCTATAGGTTTCAGATGACGTGTAGCCCTGCTGGCACTTGATTTTGGACTCCTAGACTCCAGATCTGAGAGAAAATAAATTTCTGTTATTTTAAGCTATCCAGCTTATAGCGCTTTGTTATGGCAGCCCTAAGAAATTAGCTGTCTTATTTTCAGATTTATGTGCATTAAATTACATATCTGTTTCTTATTTTAAACTTGTCCGTTTTAGGTGTTATAGAGTTTTCTTAATTCTAGCTGTCTATTTTTCTTAATTCAACTTGGAGGTGGTTTTTTCTATTTTGGTCTTCTAACACTGACTGCTGAATTTATTTACCAATGCTACAAATATTTCTGTTTTTTTAATAATTCATTAACTTCTGAAGTCATATTTATTTTAATTCTGCTTTAGTCATGGGTTTTTTTGGCTTTAAATTTTCCCATATACTTGAGTTGAATATGTGATTTATTTATTTTCCTTTGCTCTTTTAAATAATAAAAGCATATAGCTAATTTATTTCTCTGTGCACATGTTCCACCATAGCACGTTTTGATATGGTTTATTTTCAATTAACTGTAAAGTTTCCACTAATGCAATCACTTGCATTTATTATGTTAAGTTTATGTTAGTTTTACTTCAGTTTTAATGTTTTTTGTTTTAGGATTTTGTTTTCTTACTTATTTTATAATGTGCATTGCCTAAATGGACAATATTCCTTTCGTTTTTAGTCTTTTCAGTGGATGATTCCTACATCAACCAACCCTGAGATCAAAAGAAAAGAGAAATTTAAAAAGCCCATCTATTTATCTCATTTATAGAGAAGCAAATTTCCTAAATCAAACTTCAACAAATCAAATTCAAAAGGAATTAAATAAATAATAAATTATGGCCAAATAGCGTTTATCTTAGGAATGTAGGGATTGTTCAACATTAGAAACTCTATTAAGGGCAAAAAAATCAAAACATCTTGTCAACAGGTACCAAAAAAAAAGCATTTAATAAAATCCCACAGGGCGGTCCAATGGAGGCTTGGTGGCAGAGTTCTCGCCTGCCATGCCGGAGACCCGGGTTCAATTCCCGGTACCTGCCCATGAAAAAAAGAAAAAAAATCCTACATATTTTCCTAACGAAATCCTTCGATAAGATTACAATTGAAGAAATTTTGCTAATTTAATAAAGATCATCTTTAAGAAGCCTGTGGGAAAACTTATACTTAATCGTGAAACTTTAAAAGTATTTCCACTAAAGTGACTAATAAGGCAA
Source organism: Tamandua tetradactyla (assembly GCF_023851605.1). NCBI lineage: Eukaryota > Metazoa > Chordata > Mammalia > Pilosa > Myrmecophagidae > Tamandua > Tamandua tetradactyla. Next base: position 2,611,002 of record NC_135338.1, read on the forward strand.
ACATGTCCAGTATTATTGTTATTTGTCAACATTACACTGAAGGTCTAAACAATGCAATAATAAAAATTAAAAAATATAAAATATAAAAATAAAGAGTAAATAAAAGTTAAAATGATCACTTAAAAGAGATAAAACTGCCTTTTTAAAAAGATAATCTTTTACCTTGTTAATCCAAATGAATTAACTAGAAAGTTTTTGCTATAAATGAGGTGCCAAGATAGGATCAAGATTTTAAAAATCAACAGATTTTCTATAATCCAATATTGACAGATTAGCAAATATAACTCTTTTTTGTAAAGGTCTAATTCATTAGAGCAACCCTAAACAGTATAGCTAAAGTGAATATGCAGAGCCTTAGGGAAATAAACTGTAAAACCCCACTGAGGGGCATTAAAGAAAACTTAGTAAATAGACAGATGTAGGGTATCCCTTTATTGAATGATTCAGTATTGTAAAAATATAATTTTGAACCAGTCTGCATTAAACACTGAACTTCACAGCTGATTCTCAAGCTCTGGAATGAGTACACACAGAACCTCCAAAGCAAAATGTGCAAACAAGTGGGGATTTACCACACAGGACATCACGATTTCCTTAAAGCTCCTCAAGATTGAAGTGGTGGAGCAATGGCACACAGACAGGCAACCACACCAGTCGGGCAGAGCAGAGATTTTAGGGACAGATCCTCACAAACGTGGAAGATAACACAAGATAAGGATTGCATATCAAGCAATTGGACAGAAGCCTTGAGAGACATCTGGTGAAGATAGCTGAATAAGCAAATGAGGGAAACCCCATGATCACTATATCCCTGATTCCCAACAATTAGAATTTTTTAAAGTTATATTCTTCATGGCTCAGCTCAAAACAAAAAGACAAAATAAAATTCTCCTGGTGTTAGAAATAAAGCACCCATGTTATTTACTTCATATGTCCTATGGCCCAGAGAAATAATTGAATTTAATATATGCTTAGGGGTTTAGATTTTAATATCCGTACCTGCATTATGCCTTGAACTAGGAAAATCCTACCAGCCAACATAAGAATGCAGTTCAAAAGCCATATAGAGTGGACCTAGAAGTTTTTCTATCCACAGCATCCAACTACTGGCAAAGAAGACACTGCGGATAATACGTTACTGGCAATGAAATTGTTGACTCTATTCTTGACAGGATTCAAAACCTTATGATCAGTGTACAGATGTGCCAGGTCTCTTGGCATTCCACAGTAGGAGTGGTAGGTCTAATTCTGATAACTGTGAGGTTACTGATAATATGAAATCACAACAGAAATTTCTTATTTCCCCAGTACCTCAGGTTTCCATGGCCAAGCCCTCCCCACCACCACAGAGTTCTCTGATGGTTCCTCCCCTGAAGACCATAAGGTTATCTGTGGGGTCATTGGCAGAAACTTCAGGATTGAGTGCCCAAATGACCCTAATCTCAACCATGCGTATGGAGGGCCGGCATAGCAGGCCCTCCTCAGATCTGCTTGGCTGCTTCCTCCTTGCTTATCTCCTTGAGCTTTTCCACACCAAGGTGCTTCTCTTTCTGGACATAAATGAAATGGCACACCACAGACTTCCTCAATATTTACCTATAAAGTGTTCTCACTTGAAAACATGGGATTAACCTTAACCAATGGGAAAGGGAGAATGAGAGGGAGCTGGCCAGATAAATTTCCCCTCCTTTTTCCTTTCCAAAATGCAGGTGCTCCTTCCCGCCCTTCCAGACACTACCAGGATGCCAAGTTCCTCCTGAGCCACCTTCCATGCCTCTTCGTACTCCTCGTGAAGCAGCAGCCAGTGCTTTGCTTCGCCTCTTTCCTTGCCTCACTTCACTTTTGCCTCATCTTCACTACCCCTGTGTGTTTCCCAAATAAAGTGTTAGGCCTTTTAACCCTTAGTTCAGTCTCTATTCTTTAGAATACCCAGGCTAAGACCAAGCCCGCCCAATTCTAAAACTCTGTGTCCCATCACCTTTTTCCTGACAACTAATCATGTCCTGAATGCTGAATTAACAGGATTACAACTCAATCCACATATCCACTTCCATCTGGCCGTATATGCCACAGCCACAGCTATTGAGAAATTCTATCATAAACGATTGACTACAGCAGAATGTACTAAGGGATAAGACATCTATTTAGACGGTTAAGTATCACTCTCATTACAGTATTCATTGTTGTCTGTAGTGTTGGATTCTCTGATTTTCAGTACGTCCGTGCTGCTTTGGGCACATGAAGACTAAGTGTGGAATGCACCTTATAGCTTGCTGCCCCACTAGCTTCAAAGTTGTCCTCAGTTACCTCCCATAAGTTACCTTATGGAGGCCTGACCAGCACATGTCCATAACTGAGCAGCATCACAGCTACTGCTGAGGACGAGGCTTGCCTGGACCACAAGTCTGGCCTGACATGTGCTAAGCGTGCCATCACTTACTGGTACAAAGTGGAAGGGAGTTTTCTGAGGCACAAAAAAACATAAGTGCTCAAGAAAGCTGCTTTTGAGATGGTTGGAGCCCCTACAACTAATGGGGAGTGTTCTAGTTTGCTAGCTGCCGGAATGCAACACACCAGAGACGGATTGGCTTTTAATAAAAGGGGATTTATTTTGTTGGTTCTTCAGAGGAAAGGCAGCTAACTTTCCACTGAGGCTCTTTTCTTACGTGGAAGGCACAGGATGGTCTCTGCTGGTCTTCTCTCCAGGCCCCTGGGTTCCAACAACTTTCCCCGGGGTGACTTCTCCAAAGGCCTGGGCTGAGCTGCAAGTGCTGAGATGAGGAATGCTGAGCTGCTAGACTGTGCTACATTGCGTTCTCTCATTTAAGCACAAGCCAATTAAGTTAAACGTCACTCATTGCAGCAGACACGCCTCCTAGCCAACTGCAGATGTAATTAGCAACAGATGAGATTCACCTACCATTGGCTCATGTCCACAGCAACAGAACTAGGTGCTTTCACCTGGCCAAGTTGACAACTGAATCTAACTACCACAGGGAGGATGAAGGTCTATAATTCAACGTATCTGCTGCCAGATTTTGTACTCCACTCTCTCGAATGAGTCTCATTTCTTTTCTCTTAAACTATTCAGGGGGATCCATAACTGTCAATTTTTTTTCTCAGAACAATTTTAAAGGATAATATAAAGTTTGAGTTGTTGTTTTTAACAGTGTATATTTTAAAGAACTATTTTTCATTTTTTATCCAGTGTTGTTATCATATTTACGGCATTAATCTATACTTAACTTAATGTTTAACAGATTTTAATGCACACTGTCAGTTTTTTGAACCAGTAATTTTTTATAAGAATTTTTTGCAATTGAGGATTGCAAAAAAATCCTCAATTTTTCACCTGTTCCCACATCCATGTCTTCTTCAATATTCTTTTGAAGCTCCTCCCGTCGAGGTAGGGTCTATTTCCTTGTGACTTGTTTTGACCAAATCAATAGAGTGGGAATAGGTTGTGCCTGTCTTGGGTCTAGAAGATTTTGTGCACTCCCGCACCCTAACACCACTTCAACTGGAAAAGACTGCCGATTGATGAATTATATGTGGCCCCCTCATGACAGCTGCCTCTGCTGATAGCAAGCAAACTATCAGACCTGTATGTGAGGCCATCCTATCCTCAAATCCATTAAATGATGGCAGACACATGAGCAAGCCCAGCTGAGCTCAGATGAACCAGAATCAGATCCACAGAGTTGCCCAGCTGAGCTATAGAGTTATAAGCCATAGCGAATGTCTGAGGTTTTAAGTCACTAAGTTTTGGACAAGCACTAATTGACACAGAAAAAAGTAGGGTAATCAGGTTTTTCTAGGCAAACAGAACCAACAGGAGATAGCTGTAAATATGAAATTTTATAAAAGGGTCTCAAGCAACTTGGGAATGCAAGAGTCCAAATTCCATAGGGCAGGCTGCAAGCTGGCAACTCCAATAAAAGTTTTCAGTGAATTCCCCAGAAGAAGCTGGCTGACCAAAGCGGAGATGAAAGTTCTCTCTTTTGGACTCCCGAAGTTATAATTTCTTCTTTTAAAGCCTACAGTTGATTAAACATCTCTCATGGCTGAAGGCATTCTCCTTAGTTGATTGTAGATGTAATCAGCCATAGATGCAATTAACTTACTGGTAAAGATTTAAGTCCACGAAACGTCCTCATAATAACAGTTAGGCCACTGCTTGCCTGACCAGACAACTGGGCACCATCACCTGGCCAAGTTGATACATGAGCTTAACCATTACAGTCCACCGCTTGTCAATTTAGCAGCTATACATGCCACTTTAAACCATACTTAATCTCTAAACAAAAAACAATAACAGACGTATTTCTCATCTAACAATACTCAACTCTCCTGCATACAACCAGAAATGCATAAATCTCTCCAGAATGGAATACAAGTCCTCAGGTAATATTCACTCTTAAACTTGATATTTTGTAACTTAAATAGGGCAACATGAACAATACAGCTTATGTGATATGATGATAAGGAGATGGGATAGGGAAGGAGACAAAGATATCTACTTTATGTACATATATAAACATATTCATAGCAAAACAAAGAAGAAATACTCCCACAATGACAATCCTTGTTTCTGTAACTGGTCATGTATATGGTCATAATTCATATTTATCACTATCTTCTTCCAAGACCCATTCCATGTTCCCTTTACCCTCAGCAAACACCTCAGCTGGATTTTGTTCTTTGCCTGATGGAGCAACCCAAATCTTCATTCCTGAAGTTTCTGGGCCATTGGTAGCCTGCCTGAATTGGATTGTTGTAGATTTCCATTGACTTTAATCACAGGACATGGTAGTAATAAGAGATGCCCTCGGGGATCTTCTGTATTACAAGCAAACTCTGCTTTACCTCCACTGTGTAGTAGCAGACCTTATTTTTCCTTGATAGTTAGGATCAACACCCCAGGCAGTACAGTAATACTTGATTCAGAGGCATGAGAAGTTCAAAGTGGCCAGGTGAAAGTCTTAGATTCCAGTTCAACAGAATCATTGTTGTCTCCTGGTGGAAGCGCTCCCCTCTTTGGAACTACGAGCATTAGATCAGCAGAGCTTAAGATTACAGGGACCAGAAGCAAAATTTTTCAGTAGATCACTAGGGTTAATAGTGAGTGCTGCCACTCCCATCTCCACCACTGATTCTTGGACCCATGAATCCTGACTATAGGAGAAAACAGCACCATAGAATGGATGCTGATTCAGCGCGTACACAGCCTCCTGGAGAATATTGCCCCAGCTTTGCAAGGTATTCCACCTAGTTGGCACCATAATTGAGTTCAAAAGGCCATTCCACTGTTCTATCAATCCAGCTGCTTCAGGATGATGGAGAACATGATAAGACTAGGGAATTACATGAGCATTTGCCCATCCCCACACTTCATTTGCTGTGATGAGGGGTCCTTGATCGGAAGCAATGCTGTATGGAATACCATGATGGTGGATAAGGCATTCTGTAAGTCCATGAATTGTAGTTTCATCAAAAGCATTGTGTGCAGGGAAGGCAAACCCTTATCCTAAGTATTTGTCTATTCCAGTTAGAACAACTCACTGACTCTTCCGTGATGGAAGTGGCCCAATGTAATCAACCTGCCACCAGGTAATGGTACCTTGTTGCAGGTAAACATGGATCTCTGCTGCTGGCAGACTGGGCACTCAGCAGTGGCTGTAGCCAGGTCAGCCTTGGTGGGTGGAAGTCCATGTTTCTGAGCCCATGCATAACTTCCATCCCTACCACAATGTCCACTTTGTTCATGAGCCCAATCATCAAAAAACAGTAGTGGCTAGTGAAAGAGGATGAAGAAATAATCAAGGTCCCTGCAGACAAGATTATGCCTTGACATAAGGCTGGAGAGTTGATATACCCCTGAGGTAGGACAGTAAATGTATGCTGGTCTTTCTGGTGGTCCTTAGTAATAGCAAGTGAGAAAAAAGCATTTTCCAGATCAATAGCTCCATGCTGGGTGCCAGAGGATGTACTGATATGCTCCAGCAATGATACCACATCTGGAACAGCAGCTGCAGTTGGAATTATCACCTGGTTAAGTTTACAGTAATCCACTGTCATCCTTCAAGACCCATTTGCTTTCTGCACAGGCCAAATAGGAGAGTTGGGGATGTGCTGGGATTCACTTCCCCTGCATCCTTCAAGTCCTTAGGAGTGGTACTAATCTCTGAAATGCCTTCCCAAATCTGGTATTATTTCTGATTTACTATTTTGCTTTTTTAGGAACATCTCTATTGGCTTCTCACTTGGTCTTTCCTGCCATAATAGCCCTCACTCCATGAATCAGGGGACCAATGTGGGGATTCTGACAATTACCAAGTATGTGTATTCCAGTTATGCATTCTGGAACTGGAAAAATAACCAAAAAATGGGTCTGGGGATGCACTGGACCCACTGTGAGATGAACCTGAGCTAAAACGCCATCATTCCTCCATAAGCTTCTACTCTTCCTCGTGGGCCAGAGTGCCATTTTGGATCTCTTGGAATTAATGTCACTTCTGAGCCAATGTCTAATAATCCTCCAAACAGCTGATTTCAATTTCCTTTTCCCCAGTGCAAAGTTACCCTGGTAAAAGTCTGTCGATCTTCTTTGGGAAGGCTGGAGAGAAGGTTAACAGTGTAGATTTGTGGCAGTGTGACAAAGTCCCAAGGGTACTTGGCCTTCCCGTCATTCAAGGAGCTCTCGGTCTGTAAACTGTCTCAAGTGTGGGAATTGATTGAGGGGCCATGACTCTCTGTTTTTGTAATTCAAGTTAGATTTCTGTTCACTTGACCTAGAACTCTTCTGCTTAGACAGATCTAGTAAGACTTTAGTAGCCTACTGATCTCTTTTACTCCTAGGTACCTCATGATCTACTAACCAACGTCATACGTCTCTGTGAATCAGATTATTTTGACCTCTGCTTTGAGTCTGCTGCCCATTAGGGTAGACAGACCCACATTGTCTTTGGTGATTAAGCCCTCCCATATGGCTTTTGCCAACTCGGGACCTGATCATCCCCATTGTATTTAAGGATTCCAGCTCAGTGACAGCAGTTCCCAGAGATGAACCCATCTCTTCAGAGATGGTGGAGTTAGTCTCACGAATGCATTTCTCACAGTCAAAGGTGTGTTCTCTGCTCGTTCCTGGGGTTGGTGACCAGGTCTTACATGGTAAATCCACTCTAACGTTCCAAACTCTCTACACCTTTGAGTCCCCTCATCTACATTATACCAGGGCAGTTCTGTCATTTCAACCTCAGGTCACGTTGGCCACATTTTGATCCATATTTCAGCCAACCACCCAAACTGTTAATGCCCTTTCTAACTCCTCGAGCTACAACATTGAATCCCAAATCTCTACGTAGTGGGCTTATGTCAATAACTTCAGCCTGGTCTAACTTTACATTTCTTCCACCACTATCCCACACCCCTAAAATTCATTCCTACACATATCCCCCTGATTTTTGTCTATAGAACTTGGAAAAACTCATGCAGTTATTTTGAAGTATAGTGTTCCTCCTCATGAATCACGCTTTTTACCTCACCTTTCAGGGCCCATTAGGACTTTAAAGTTCTGGAAGAAAAGATGGTAGCGGGGATAGGTCATGAAAAGAATTAGAAGTGTCTTTCAAGCCAATTACGACAGGGCATTCCACTGCAGTTTCATTTGGTGAAATAAGAATACTCTCTCCAGACGGAGGAGTGTGGGCTTTTGCTTCAGGGCAGGTGGTTCAGGTTTATCAGGCACAGTCGGGTTAATTCTTCAGGTAGGAGTTGTGTTACTGGGGCTCTGCTGGCACCAGAGCCGAGCCCCTCTCCAAATTTGTATTCTCACCTCTGGAAAGATTTTGAGAGAAAATACAGTGAAGACAAACAGCAAGATTTATTAAAGTGAGAGTGCACATTAAATGAATTCACACAGGTGTGCTCAGGTGAGAGTTATACCCCAGGGAGGGTAGGTTTGGCTAGCTTTATAGGGGCTCTAGCCTACAGTAATTTGTTTTCATTTTTGCATGACCATGGGAGATTGTGTTGCTCCAAAAAGAGTTGCATGCTTGTAGTCTTCTTGTTAGCCCTAATTACGTTGTTTCAAGAGAGTTACTGCCTTTGGCTGGGTGGGAGATTAGTTTGCAAGCTTGGCAGCCTTGGGCTAGTGATGATATTATGTTTTAATTTCTGAGGCTTTGGTGGTGAAACTTTTAACTGTTTCAGGTCTGGGTGGAAGACCAGTTGCCATAGCTCAGATACCCTATTCTACCCTGCCTCAATCGGATGGCAGATTCCTCAGGGCAGACTGGAGGTTTGGTGGCTACCCCCTCAGGGCAGAACATTACAGGTTTACCTAGCTAAGACTCAGCAGAATCTAGTGTTTCAATGTCCCCTGCCATCATTATCAACACATATGTCCTCCTTCCATTTTCAGAATCCCATCCCTTTCCAATCAATGCTCTCACTTTTAGCAGCAGACATCCTGCAAGGTTGAGAATTTAGTTTATGTTGTAACTCTACCACTTCCATAATGAGACTCTGGGTCTGGTTTTCAGAGATCTCAAGTGTGCAGCACAGGAAATAAGATTTTCTTTCAGAGTGTGAATAGAAACTTTTATATCTTTCATACAAGACTTAAGTTGCAAATTTGAAGCCTTCAGTTCATCCCTTTTTTTAATAACTGTATCCAGAATATCTAGGAACAAACAGCCAACATTATAATACTATTTAACTCCATAAAACTCTGTTAAGGTGTCAAAAACACTCTCACCCAGAGTCTTGCCTCTTATAAGCATATTAGTATCAGTATCCAAAGGTGATATTTTGTGTATTTTTATTGCCAACTCCCACTATGAACTGTCAGTGCCATCTCCGTTATTGGAGTTATTTGTGCCTTTGAATCTAATCAGAGTAGAAAACCAATTGCAAAAACCCATTTTCAAGTTTCTGTTTTTCAAGAACCACCCCTGGTACCAAAGCTTTATTAGACACAGTTCTCTGTGGAAACAGAACCAACTGGAGATATCTGTAAATATGAACTTTTATTGAAGTGTCTTGAGCATCTGTGGGAATGCACACGTCCGAATTCCACAGGGCAGGTTGCAAGCTGGCAACTTCAATGAAGGTTTTCAATGAATTCCCCAGAAGAAACTGGCTGGCTGAAGCAGAGATGAATGTTTTCTCTTTCTGACTGCTTAAGTCATCACTTCTTCTTTTAAAGCCTTCAGCTGTCTGGATTGAACATCTCTCACTGCTGAAGACACTCTCCATAGCTGATTGTAGATGTAATCAACCATAGATGGAATCAACGTACTGGTGATTTAAGTCCATGAAATATCCTCACAGGAACAGTTAGGCCAGTGCTTGCTTGACCAGACAACTGACCAAGATGACATATAAGTCATTGGGTGACTTATTTCATATGCTGGAAAACATGTCTACGACTTTCCATTACTTGAATATACCTCAAGTTTAAAAGTCTTGACTTTAAAGGTATATTCTCAAAACTCCAGAGGTATTGCTCCTATTATCGTCTGGTATTTGTTTGGCTGATTGATGGTCCTTTATATGTCTTCATATTTCTTCTCTAAATACTTATAATATTTTTATTTACCTTGTTCCAGAGAAGATATTCTTCAACTTGAAATGAAATTATGATGGTGTTTCTGAATGCAACAGATAAGCCATGGCCCTGATTTCCTTTCCTCTCATCCCACCCCATTCCATCCTCACCTTTAACTACTGACTTTTCAGCTCATCTGTTCAACTTTTCTTTGCAACATTTTCTCTTTATAGCTTTCTGTCCCTGTTTCATAAATGTCACATCTTTAAATATGTTATTGGGATGCAAATTTTTCTAAACTTTTCTGATTCCAGGGATAAATCATTTGAAGAGATTGCTAAAAAGCAATCAAGAGTTGTAAGGGTTATGCAATGTTTCTTTTATTCTGAAGTGGTTTTACATGTTGAGCAACACCCGAGCTGCTGTCTGTTCTTGTTTTTCAATTTACTCCTCTTGGAATGAGAAAAGATCTCAACCCAGCATTTGCGAACAGGCAGGGATTGTGGCTTAGCCTTAGCACAGCTCATTACACTGGAAGGCATGTTGCTATAGACAGTGTCTAGCCCCATTTCCAGACTTTGGAGATTTCTTCTGTTAGGACTCTGCTGGATCTCAGTGAGATGATTAATCACCACCTACTCCAGCTTTTTGGTTTTCTGACATAGTGAACCATTAGAGTCCTAGTGCTATTCTTGTTTTTGCCTCCACCAACAGGCTTTTTATATATCAGGGCTTCACCTCCAGCAATGCAAAGCAAAACTAATTGCCACCTCCCCACCCACTCATTTATCTGCCTGTTGTTTTCTGGAAGTTTCAACATCCAAAAAAAGAGCCCTGGTCAAAAAGCAAGTAGGGAGAGAGAAGGAGAGCGCGATGGTGATGAGTTTAAGTTCCAGGTGGCAAAATAGGTGTCAACAATCCTTTCAGCTGCATTTAGCTTAGATAGTAGAAAAGTAGTCCCTGATAAGCTACAGTTTAGTTCTAAAGATATGGTGAGTTCTTGGCCTTTGGAAGGAGGGTAATGGGGAGAGGGAGTGTGGGTGTGACTTCACAGTGGAATTTTTACTGGAATTCTTGTGAATGAATTCTTTTTTTTTTTTATTAATTAATGGAAAAAAAAGAAATTAACCCAACATTTAGAAATCATACCATTCTACATATGCAATCAGTAATTCTTAACTTCATCACATAGATGCACGATCATCGTTTCTTAGTACATTTGCATCGGTTTAGAGGAACTAGCAACACAACAGAAAAAGATATAGAATGTTAATATAGAGAAAAGAAATAAAAGTAATAATAATAGTAAAACAAAACAAAACAAAACAAAAAAACCCTATAGCTCAGATGCAGCTTCATTCAGTGTTTTAACATGATTACTTTACACTTAGGTATTATTGTGCTGTCCACTTTTGAGTTTTTGTATCTAGTCCTGTTGCATAGTCTGTATCCCTTCAGCTCCAATTACCCATAATCTTACCCTGTTTCTAACTCCTGCTGGACTCTGTTACCAATGACATATTCCAAGTTTATTCTCGAATGTCCGTTCACATCAGTGGGACCATACAGTATTTGTCCTTTAGTTTTTGGCTGGACTCACTCAGCATAATGTTCTCTAGGTCCATCCATGTTATTACATGCTTCATAAGTTTATCTTGTCTTAAAGCTGCATAATATTCCATCGTATGTATATACCACAGTTTGTTTAGCCATTCTTCTGTTGATGGACATTTTGGCTGTTTCCATCTCTTTGCAATTGTAAATAACGCTGCTATAAACATTGGTGTGCAAATGTCCGTTTGTGTCTTTGCCCTTAAGTTCTTTGAGTAGATACCTAGCAATGGTATTGCTGGGTCGTATGGCAATTCTATATTCAGCTTTTTGAGGAACCGCCAAACTGCCTTCCACAGTGGTTGCACCATTTGACATTCCCACCAACAGTGGATAAGTGTGCCTCTTTCTCCACATCCTCTCCAGCTTGTCGTTTTCTGTTTTGTTGATAATGGCCATTCTGGTGGGTGTGAGATGATATCTCATTGTGGTTTTGATTTGCATTTCTCTAATGGCCAGGGACATTGAGCATCTCTTCATGTGCCTCTTGGCCATCCGTATTTCCTCTTCTGGTAGGTGTCTGTTCAAGTCTTTTTCCCATTTTGTAATTGGGTTGGCTGTCTTTTTGTTGTTGAGTTGAACAATCTCTTTATAAATTCTGGATACTAGACCTTTATCTGATATGTCGTTTCTAAATATTATCTCCCATTGTGTAGGCTGTCTTTCTACTTTCTTGATGAAGTTCTTTGATGCACAAAAGTGTTTAATTTTGAGGAGTTCCCATTTATTTATTTCCTTCTTCAGTGCTCTTGCTTTAGGTTTAAGGTCCATAAAACCACCTCCAATTGTAAGTTTCATAAGATATCTCCCTACATTTTCCTCTAACTGTTTTATGGTCTTAGATCTAATGTTTAGATCTTTGATCCATTTTGAGTTAACTTTTTATAAGGTGTGTGATATGGGTCTTCTTTCATTCTTTTGCATATGGATATCCAGTTTTCTAGGCACCATTTATTGAAGAGACTGTTCTGTCCCAGATGAGATGGCTTGACTGCCTTATCGAAGATCAAATGTCCATAGATGAGAGGGTCTATATCTGAGAACTCTATTCGATTCCATTGGTCAATATATCTATCTTTATGCCAATACCATGCTGTTTTGACCACTGTGGCTTCATAATATGCCTTAAAGTCCGGCAGCGTGAGACCTCCAGCTTCGTTTTTTTTCCTCAAGATGTTTTTAGCAATTCGGGGCACCCTGCCCTTCCAGATAAATTTGCTTATTGGTTTTTCTATTTCTGAAAAATAAGTTGTTGGGATTTTGATTGGTATTGCATTGAATCTGTAGATCAATTTAGGTAGGATTGACATCTTAATTATATTTAGTCTTCCAATCAATGAACACGGTATGCCCTTCCATCTATTTAGGTCTTCTGTGATTTCTTTTAGCAGTTTCTTGTAGTTTTCATTATATAGGTTTTTTTGTCTCTTTAGTTAAATTTATTCCTAGGTATTTTATTCTTTTAGTTGCGATTGTAAATGGGATTCGTTTCTTGATTTCCCCCTCAGCTTGTTCATTACTAATGTATAGAAATGCTACAGATTTTTGAATGTTGATCTTGTAACCTGCTACTTTGCTGTACTCATTTATTAGTTCTAGTAGTTTTGTTGTGGATTTTTCCGGGTTTTCAACGTATACTATCATATCGTCTGCAAACAGTGATAGTTTTACTTCTTCCTTTCCAATTTTGATGCCTTGTATTTCTTTTTCTTGTCTAATTGCTTTGGCTAGAACCTCCAACACAATGTTGAATAATAGTGGTGATAGTGGACATCCTTGTCTTGTTCCTGACCTTAGGGGGAAAATTTTCAATTTTTCCCCATTGAGGATGATATTAGCTGTGGGTTTTTCATATATTCCCTCTATCATTTTAAGGAAGTTCCCTTGTATTCCTATCTTTTGAAGTGTTTTCAACAGGAAAGGATGTTGAATCTTGTCAAATGCCTTCTCTGCATCAATTGAGATGATCATGTGATTTTTCTGCTTTGATTTGTTGATATGGTGTATTACATTAATTGATTTTCTTATGTTGAACCATCCTTGCATACCTGGGATGAATCCTACTTGGTCATGATGTATAATTCTTTTAATGTGTTGTTGGATACGATTTGCTAGAATTTTATTGAGGATTTTTGCATCTATATTCATTAGAGAGATTGGCCTGTAGTTTTCTTTTTTTGTAATATCTTTGCCTGGTTTTGGTATGAGGGTGATGTTGGCTTCATAGAATGAATTAGGTAGTTTTCCCTCCACTTCGATTTTTTTGAAGAGTTTGAGGAGAGTTGGTACTAATTCTTTCTGGAATGTTTGATGGAATTCACATGTGAAGCTGTCTGGTCCTGGACTTTTCTTTTTAGGGAGCTTTTGAATGACTAATTCAATTTCTTTACTCATGATTGGTTTGTTGAGGTCATCTATTTCTTCTTGAGTCAAAGTTGGTTGTTCATGTCTTTCCAGGAACCCATCCATTTCATCTAAATTGTTGTATTTATTAGCGTAAAGTTGTTCATAGTATCCTGTTATTACCTCCTTTATTTCTGTGAGGTCAGTAGTTATGTCTCCTCTTCCATTTCTGATCTTATTTATTTGCATCCTCTCTCTTCTTCTTTTTGTCAATCTTGCTAAGGAACCATCAATCTTATTGATTTTCTCATAGAACCAACTTCTGGTCTTATTGATTTTTTCTATTGTTTTCATGTTTTCAATTTCATTTATTTCTGCTCTAATCTTTGTTATTTCTTTCCTTTTGCTTGCTTTGGGATTAGTTTGCTGTTCTTTCTCCAGTTCTTCCCAGTGGACAGTTAATTCCTGCATTTTTGCCTTTTCTTCTTTTCTGATATAGGCATTTAGGGCAATAAATTTCCCTCTTAGCACTGCCTTTGCTGCGTCCCATAAGTTTTGAAATGTTGTGTTTTCATTTTCATTCGCCTCGAGGTATTTGCTAATTTCTCTAGCAATTTCTTCTTTGACCCAGTCATTGTTTAAGAGTGTGTTGTTGAGCCTCCACGTATTTGTGAATTTTCTGGCACTCCGCCTATTATTGATTTCCAACTTCATTCCTTTATGATCCGAGAAAGTGTTGTGTATGATTTCAATCTTTTTAAATTTGTTAAGACTTGCTTTGTGTCCCAGCATATGGTCTATCTTTGAGAATGATCCATGAGCACTTGAGAAAAAGGTGTATCCTGCTGTTGTGGGATGTAATGTCCTATAAATGTCTGTTAAGTCTAGGTCCTTTATAGTAATATTCAGGTTCTCTATTTCTTTATTGATCCTCTGTCTAGATGTTCTGTCCATTGATGAGAGTGGTGAATTGAAGTCTCCAACTATTATGGTATATGTGTCTATTTCCCTTTTCAGTGTTTGCAGTGTATTCCTCACGTATTTTGGGGCATTCTGGTTCGGTGCGTAAATATTTATGATTGTTATGTCTTCTTGTTTAATTGTTCCTTTTATTAGTAGATAGTTTCCTTCTTTGTCTCTTTTAACTGCTTTACATTTGAAGTCTAATTTGTTGGATATTAGTATAGCCACTCCTGCTCTTTTCTGGTTGTTATTTGCATGAAATATCTTTTCACAACCTTTCACTTTCAACCTATGTTTATCTTTGGGTCTAAGATGTGTTTCCTGTAGACAGCATATAGAAGGATCCTGTTTTTTAATCCATTCTGCCAGTCTATGTCTTTTGATTGGGGAATTTAGTCCATTAACATTTAGTGTTATTACCGTTTGGATAATATTTTCCTCTACCATTTTGCCTTTTGTATTATATATATCATATCTGATTTTCCTTCTTTCTACACTCTTCTCCATACCTCTCTCTTCTGTCTTTTTGTATCTGACTCTAGTGCTCCCTTTAGTATTTCTTGCAGAGCTGGTCTCTTCGTCACAAATTCTCTCAGTGACTTTTTGTCTGAGAATGTTTTAATTTCTCCTTCATTTTTGAAGGACAATTTTTCTGGATATAGGAGTCTTGGTTGGCAGTTTTTCTCTTTTAGTAATTTAAATATATCATCCTACTGTCTTCTAGCTTCCATGGTTTCTGCTGAGAAATCTACACATAGTCTTATTGGGTTTCCCTTGTATGTGATGGATTGTTTTTCTCTTGCTGCTTTCAAGATCCTCTCTTTCTCTTTGACCTCTGACATTCTAACTAGTAAGTGTCTTGGAGAACGCCTATTTAGGTCTAATCTCTTTGGGGTGCGCTGCACTTCTTGGATCTGTAATTTTAGGTCTTTCATAAGAGTTGGGAAATTTTCAGTGATAATTTCTTCCATTAGTTTTTTCCCTTCTCTTCTCCCTCTGGGACACCCACAACACGTATATTTGTGCGGTTCATATTGTCCTTGAGTTCCCTGATACCCTGTTCAAATTTTTCTATTCTTTTCCTGATAGTTTCTGTTTCTTTTTGGAATTCAGATGTTCCATCCTCCAAATCACTAATTCTATCTTCTGTCTCTTTAAATCTATCATTGTAGGTATCCATTGTTTTTTCCATCTTTTCTACTTTATCCTTCACTTCCATAAGCTGTGTGATTTGTTTTTTCAGTTTTTCTATTTCTTCTTTTTTTTCAGCCCATGTCTTCTTCATGTCCTCCTTCAATTTATCGATTTCGTTTTTGAAGAGGTTTTCCATTTCTGTTCGTATATTCAGTATTAGTTGTTTCAGCTCCTGTATCTCATTTGAACTATTGGTTTGTTATTTGACTGGGCCATATTTTCAATTTTCTGAGCGTGATCTGTTATCTTCTGCTAGCGTCTGGGCATTTAGTCAGATTTCCCTGGGTGTTTGACCCAACAGGTTGAAAGATTTTTCTGTGAAATCTCTGGGTTCTGTTTTTCTTATCCTGCCCAGTAGGTGGCACGCGTGGCACATGCTTGTCTGCGGATTCCACCAGTAAAAGGTGCTGTGGGTCCTTTAACTCTGGAAAATTCTCGCCGTAGGGGAGGTTCGGCAGCCGAAGCGTCTTGGAAGAGTGCCCGCCGGCCCGGGGGTCTGAACGCGGGGAGGGGCGCCGGCCACCGCAGCCCGGGAGAGCGCCTGACCAAATTTCCTAGTCGGCCTGGGGCGCCAAGCGTGGTGGGAGGGCACCAGCTGCCGCAGCCCGGAAGAGTGCACTGTTCCCAGCCGGACTGGGGAGTCACGTGTTTGGAAGGGACCCCTTGGTCACTGTTCTCCGCAGTCTGGGGATTTCTGACCCAACTATCTCAGTTGGTTCGGGGGCCTCGCGTGGTGGGGACACCAGCCGCCGCGGCTTGAGGGGACCGCCTGCCCAATTCTGCCAGCTGGCCTGGGAAGGAGGAAGGGAGGGACTCCAGCCGCTTGCCGTCCCGCCCGGGAAAGCCTGCGCCCCTCGGCAATCTCACCGGAGCTGATTCTCCCAGACAGTCAGCCGTTCCAGGATGGGGTACGCCGTCCCTTTGATCTCTGTCGTGGCTCCAGGAGCTGCTCTGTATTGTCTCCACTCCCCCAGTAGCTGTTCTGGAGGAGGAAAGGTGAGGGTGGCAAGGCTGTCGAGGACGGTGGCGGAGGAGCTGGTGAAGGCGGAAGAGGGCACGGTGGTGGTTGGAGAGCCGCCGGAGCAGGAGGAGAAAGGGAAGGATAAGATGGCGGATGGAGCGCCGCCGGAGCAGAAGGGGAAAGAGAAGGGCAAGATGGCGGCGGGAGCGCCGCCGGCGGAGGTTGAATGAATTCTTAATAGGTAGATTTCAACAAAAACGTCTACATTACATTGTTCTCTCAAACTAAGTTTTATTATTCATATAGGTGTTCATAAATCTGCCAAGGAATTATTGAGGCTACCCACGAACTAAAAATCCTTGAACTCGAAAATGACTTGATTTGCCCAAAGGGAAAAATACAGGTAAATTCAGCCTCAACTAGTACCAGGTGGAAGAGGGTGAATAGAAATTTAATATTTCAATACACTATTAAAATATGTTGAAGTCTTTGAAATTACTCATAGTTTATTAATAATGCTAATTACTCAAGAGTATTTACAATCCATTTGGGCTTACAAATGTCAGCAGAAACCCAAGTCTGCCAAAAACCAGGGTACTAGGATAATATTTCTGAAAGATTACCAGATGTATTTTTCTTTTTTTCAGAAATTCTTACTCCACACACTAAAGCTGAGAGATTCTGCTGCTGCAAAGGAAGGGCAGATAAAGCCAAGAATAGTGAAGCAATTGTTCAACATTGACTTAAAGCAAACTTTCCAAAAGAGCACAGTAAACAACTGGCATGGTTTGCCAGAACCAGGCACAGGAGAAAGAGAGAAGAATTCTCTAATCCAACATCATTTCCTTTAAATATCCAGAATTAACCTTGGTTGATGCTTTTCCCCTTATGCATAAACTAGTAGGGTTTCCTGTCACAGGGAACAACCAAAAAGATCCTTATCAATATATTGCATTTTAAAAAATAATTACCTCTTTTTTTTATTAGGGAAGTTGTGAGTTTACAGAATAATCATGCGTAAAATGAAGGATTCATGTATACCTCCCTGCTATTAATACCCTGCATTGGTGGGATACATTTGTTACAATTGATGAAAGCACATTTTTGGCATTGTACTATTAACAATCGCCTGTGGTTTAACCTAGGGTTCACTGTGTTCGGCAGTTCAGTGGATTTATTTTATTTTATTTTTATTCTAATACCAAATATATATATATTGCACTTTTAACTACAATCCTTACCAGTACATTGCATTTTAAATGTGCTAAACTCCAGCCTCATTGGTGAAGTGCACTTCGCCAGAGACTACCTGGGAGGGCAGTGAGCTCTGCGCTGGGTTTGAAGTTCAAAGTTCAAAGTTTGTATTTACCTACTTCTGACTGTCAATGTAAGATGGAGCAATCCATCTTCTGCTGCTCTGATTTTAATGGATTTCACCTCAAAACTTTTTTGAAAAGCCTTTCCTGACCATGAATAAAGACATAGTATTAATCCTAATCTTTCTATCTATTTACTATACTCTTTTGCAATGCACTCAGAAACTATTATATAACACCCCCACCTCCTTTACTAGTTTCATTTTTATTTATCTGTTTAAAGATTTTTTCTGACTTTGTCCACATTGATGCCAGGTGTGGTAGTTAGATTCAGCTGTCAACTTGGCCAGGTGAAGGCACCTAGTTCTGTTGCTGTGGACATGAGCCAATGGTACGTGAACCTCACCTGTTGCTGATTACATCTGCAGTCGGCTAGGAGGCTGCCCGCTGCAATGAATGATGTTTGATTTAATTGACTGGTGCTTAAATGAGAGAGCTCACTGTAGCACAGCCCAAGCAGCTCAGCATTCCCCATCTTAGCACTCAGAGCTCAGCCCAGGCCTTTGGAGATGCAGAAAGAAGTCACCCCGGGGAAAGTTGTTGGAACCCAGGGGCCTGGAGAGAAGGCCAGCAGAGACCATCTTGTGCCTTTCCACGTAAGAAAGAACCTCAGTTGAAAGTTAGCTGCCTTTCCTCTGAAGAACTATACATTAACTAAATAAATCCCTTTTTATTAAAAACCAATCCATCTCTGGTGTGTTGCATTCCAGCAGCTAGCAAACTAGAACACCAGGCATTCCCTATGAACATGCCTGCAGAGATTGAGGATTCTGTCTGTTTCCCTTGTCCTGAAAGTTCCCTTTCTAGCAGCACATGCGTTTGCCAGAGAGCTACCTGTTAGCATCGGCATTTGGTTAGCAGGGCTTCTAACTTGATAGTTTCACTTGTCCATTAGCTGTTCATTTGCAATATTGATTCTTTTCAATTGTATACATCGACTGATCAGGAATTATGTCTATTTAGGTCCTAGGGCCTATTTTCACTTCCATCCTAATAAGTATGGGCCTATTTGAGTTTCACTACATGTGTAGTGCCCTGTAAAAAAGACTTTCACAGACAGTCATATATATTCATTTATTCACTCAAGAAACATTTATTTAGTTCTTGAGGATGAAAAGAAGAAAAAAGACCATCTTTTCCTCGAAGACCTCGCAGCGTAAAGAAGGAGACAGACGAAATGACTGGTGAGAACAGAGAGTAAGAGGGCTGCAATACATGCTTAAGGTAATATTGAAGCTAAACCCTTAAATTCTCTAGCATTTGGCCAATGATGATGTTACAAGATTGCTGGGATAACTGTATAAGAGATTATTATAACTACTTCTGAATGTCCAGGTCTGGTGAAGAGTTTGCCTCTTGGGTTCCAGTCTTCCTATGAAATGAGAAGGCTTAGCAAGCTGGCCTCTAGTATCCTATGTGCCTATAACATGTTATGAATCCTGGTCCTAAAGACTACAGAAGGAACTTTTTTTTTAGAATCAATCCAAACTGAAACCCTTCACGTACCTATGAACACGAGCTTTGTAGTTTTGATACGCTGCCAACTTGCCTTGCTGTGCTGCTTCCCTCTCAGGATAAAATATCTGCATAAGAATAAAAATTTAGACACGTCATAGCTGACCATACCACATTGCTTCGAATCAGACCAATACCCATTTGGTTCTTGAGTGCAGATGGAAAAAGTGCCAAGCTAGGGGAAGTTTCCTTGCTCGGACTCTGGCCACAAGCATCGAGTCAGATTCTTTCTGTTTGGAGGAAGGTTTGCGCTTGGGAAGGCTGTATGTGTAGCTGTGAAGTGTGGGCATAGCCTAGCTAATAGGAAATGTATAAGGGTGAATGTTCTCGCCATGTTTTACTGTTTGTCCCCAGCATTAGTTGCTCCCCATTTATTTGTGGCATATGAATAAGTTTTAGATCTCTTCCACTTGTCCTTGGGAGGAAAGAAGACCTCTTCCTATTTTGAAGTCCACCCCTGCCCCTGCAACAGTTCATTAAATACATACAAAATGTCTTAGAATAAAGCATCTTTCATAGAGAAAAAAAATATCTTATGCTTCTGAACTCTCAGCAGAAGCAGCAGAATTATTTGTTTGGAACCATTTCATGTGGGGCCATTTGGAGGGAAGGGGAACTCAAATTTCCTTACTCAGGAAAGGAAAACTAAAGATTTCTCCTAACTTCTAAATTCATAAAAGAAATTTACTTAATTGGGTTAATGTATTGACATTTTTACTTTTCATTGTTATTTGGTTCACCGGGCTAAATATTTTTGATCAGGGTCCTGGTACTAAATGATTTTACATATATTAATGCATGTGGTTTTCATAGTAGCTAGGTTTTCTCAGAGCTAGGTGAAATCATTTCCCCTACTTTAGAAATGAAAAAAAAAAGTTTAAAGAAGCTTAGAGAGGAACTGCCCTCAAAGTTCTACAGCTGCAAAGTGGAAAAAAAGAGTTGAAATAGGGTCTTTCTGACTCCAAAACCCGTTCTCTTCAGCACCGCAATACACAATCTCTCGTGCTGAAGGCTCTGGTGTCAGATCCCAGGGCTTCAAATATTGGCTCTTCTCCTAATGGATTGGATGCACTGAACAAGTTCCTTAAACTCTGTGCCTCAGTCTCCTCATCTGTAAATTTGGATGTAATAAAATTGTATCTCAGTTGGCGAGAAGCAAATTAAAAACTCACAAAGCGCTAATTTCAATGGCCGGGACATAATACATTTTCAACACACGGTAGCTATTTTAATTTTTATTTAATCAGCATTTCAAATTTCTCAATATCCCAGGCAGCCCCCAACTGGTACCATGAATCTACAAATAGATATCTAAGAGAAACAAACCACGGAGACTGTTGGTGGAGGGAAGGGAAAATATGGGGAAAACAACTTCTTGGGATTGCTTTTTGGTATTGGGGCAAAAGCATACGTGATACACTTTCCCTGTAGGCTTGGACTCAGAAGTTAAGGCCAAAGCCAGCATCTCCTTAGTGACTTTCTTTTTGGGAGTGGAACGTGTTTTACGGATAGAATTGTTTGGGAAAGTACTGGATATTAGAGAAAGGGCTTGAACCATTACTAAAATGCTGCCATATTTTAATTCAGGTATGAAATGTGTGCAAAATCAACTCCAGGACATCTTCCCAATCCCTAAATCTTGCTTTGGGCTGAAGATACCACCTAAATTCTTCTGGGTGATGCCTCACGTGATTGTCTTTGTTACACGGTAATAGAATACACGTTTCCTAAAGCAGGGGGCCATTAGTATGTAAATAAATATAAAAGTGTCTTGGAGATACACCAAACCAATAAGAATAAGTTAATCGTGCAATCCTCAAGTTTGAGTTGAAAGCATTTCAGCCGTGTGTCTGGAAGGCATTCACACCCTCAAAGCAAATTCAAAGAAAGAGAACCAGCATCGTCTACTTTTTGGACTTGTGCCCAGGGTCGTTCTTCTAAATAGGGAAATAAATATTTAAGACCCTGGAGCATTTGCGCCCACTGTCAGGGTTGTTTCTGTGATTCTGCCAACCCGCAATGTGGTTGCTTCTCCTCTCTCAGCAGAAAGCTCTCTCCTCCTGCGCCGACTGCATCAGTTCCATTCCCTCCGATTATGCAGGTATCCGGGAAAGGGAACATAACTCAAATCAGAGGCAGTGAGCTACTTGGTGTGTTAGATGTTTTTTCCCAGTCCCTAATGGCCTATCAACTACAGCAGAGTAAGGGAGGTTTTGGAATCGGCTCACTTTGAAAGCTAAACAGGTGGGAGTTGCTCGTTTATTTAGGTCTCTTAATTATTTAGTATCAACTGCCGAAATTTCCCTGGAGAGTTTGACATGAAAAGGAGTTTGGCCTAAGTGTGTTTTTCTTAAATAGGATGATCAGGGTGAGTTTCCATGGTAAGGGGAAAGAGCCGTCGCCCTGTTCCCTGTGGCCTTAGGAAGTAAGGCCTTGTCCTGGACTGGGGCGGTTTCCATGGTGACACTGCGTTGCCACTTGGGTCATTGCAGCCCCAGGTGGCATTGGAGCCAACCACGATCAGCCACCCCAAAATACCCCCCCTCTCTTCTCCACCTGCAACTTCCTAGTAACCAGCGTGAATGGGGCTGGAGCCTCTCACG
The DNA here is from genome assembly GCF_023851605.1 of Tamandua tetradactyla. Taxonomy (NCBI): domain Eukaryota; kingdom Metazoa; phylum Chordata; class Mammalia; order Pilosa; family Myrmecophagidae; genus Tamandua; species Tamandua tetradactyla. The sequence goes on from NC_135338.1 coordinate 2,633,118, forward strand.
GAAGGGCTTTCCCAGGAGGGAGACTGGACCCTGCCCAATTTTCAAAGAATTGTGACCAATTTTGTACGGTGAACTGATGAAAAGGGCCTATGAGGCACACAGATAAAGCCTCAGCATTCTACTTCTTCAAAAACTATGGAAATGCTAAAATGGTGCTATATCCTTCTTATGTGTAGGAAGTAATAATAATGTATTTGGTATGTCTTCTTTTACTTTGAGAATAATCATAGTAATTTGGCACATCTTGTGCTTCCCCAGCACTGTTTACACACTTCTCTAATTATCTGGATAAATGAATATTTGGGGTGGACTCACAATATGGAACATATTTAATACACATCAACGAGTTTTTTTTTAAATTTATTTTACATCAAAGAGTTTTAAGAAAACTGAAGCAATATAAAAGAACAACTGGGGTCGTTTTGCCAAGGCTTTGTAAAAATTTGTCCGGGTGCAACAATTATTCAATTTCAATGACAATAGTTGGGACACAAACATAGGCCTTGGGCCAAGAATGGGATGGAATGAGGTAGAGAAGTAAAACAGGATAAGAGTAGGGAGAAGAGAAGATTTGATCTTTTTTGTGGTGGATCTTTTTTGATTTGTTTTTTTTTTTTTTTGGTGTGTGTGTGTGTGTGAGAGTGCGTGTTCAAACAATAGGAAGTTGTTGTCATACAGGTTTGGGAGCCAGAAGTTCAATCTATGTGTCAGCAGGGCCATACTTTCTCTAATATCTATGGCATTATGGTGGTTGGTTCCTGGCAATCCAAGACTCAGTTTCTGCCATCATCGCGTAGCCATCTATTTCTGTCTGTTTCCTCCTATGTCCAAATTTCCTCTGCTTATAAAGACCCCATTCATATTGGATTAAGCCCACCCTGATTCTTTTTCACCCCACCTTAACGGAAAACATCTTCAGAGGTGGTATTTACAAATGGGTTCACATCACAGGACTGGGGCTTAGGAATTGAACATGTCTGTCTTGGGGACATGATTCAATCCATAATGTAAGGATTGAAGAAGGACCTTTATTTTGATGTTAAAATTTCCGATTTTTATTACTACCATCAGCTCACCAATGCCACCATATTTATGCTTCTCAGTACGGCTTGGAACTCTTATTCAGATATGACCAAGCTTCTAGGGAGACGCACCAGGAGTAAAACAAAGCACCTTTTCTAAAACTTCTTAATAACAAAGTAGTAAGAAGCCCAGCCACCTGCAACCTGTGGTTTCTCTGTGTGTGTGTGTATGTGTGTGTGTTCCATAAACTTTCAAATAGGAAAGAAAAGTATAACCATGTACTTCTAGACTCAAAGGAAGAACACAAATGGAAGAAACACATTTATAAAAGAAAAAAGATTGAGTCACTTGGACCACACCATTCATTACCATTCCATACGTACCAAGAACTTTCCAAGTCCCACATGTGACATACAGCTGTCTCTTTACTCCTAGAAAAGGGCAGTTGGCTCTTTATGTAATCTTAGATGGTGAGATGGTAACCTTAGATGTATCCATCCAAATGTGCTTAAGCTTTTACTAACACATATATGCAAGTCTCTGCCATTTATGTGAGTCCATTATTCCTGGGTTGCTTAAATAACTGTACATTTAGTCAAGCCCTTTGTCTTGCTGAATAAACACAAAAAACTGCTGCTCACTTGGAAATACCTTACATTAGGGCGTGAGTGCCCCCGAGCAGGTTAATGGGTTGTAGGGAACTTCACAAGCATAGGTTTGCAAAATTAATAGCAAACACTAGAGAAGGATGCTCTTGCTAGAGAAGGATGCTCTCTCCCTGGTGCATTCTACCCGCCCACTTCCCCTAACAAAGCTATAAGCACTAACTAATGGGCACACTGCTGCTGTCCTATGACTGGAGAAACTCTCTGACACTGAGATTTATAGTCATCATGTGTGAACACAGCTGAAATCGGGTCAGTCTTATCGTGTTTTTATGACATGAGCTGCCTCCAAGCCATTTCAGGGTCAATTTTAATGAAGAAAACTTGCTGAGAGATTGGGACTGTCTCCCAAATCTTTAAGCAAACCCTATGTTGAAAACCAACTGCTGAAAGAGACACGACTATATACCTTCAAAATGAGACCTCTGGAATTGAGGAACATCAAATAACTGCAAGTTCTCATGACCCCACCTCATAAAGGAATCTTTATTTCACCAGAAATAAAATTTTATTAGTACCATGTCAAATATGTTTTAAAATACAGTTACCTTTCTTCTTTCCCACAGTTTAAAAAAACAATCCAATAAAAATTCTAAATCATGACCCAACTATTTTACATGTGAAAAAGACATATTTCAGTTTATGTAACACATACACATTTTCCAAAATAAATGTTATAGAATGCCATTTACTTGATATTTGAGTGCATTCCCACAGAAGTAAATTTCTTCTTTTCTTCCTTCATTAATGGTTTGTGACACATTTATGACACTATATTTCACAATAGCTATACCAACAATTTATGACCTAAAGAGAGCCTGACAAAAATCACTTGGCATGCTCAAATTGGACAATTTTTTTATGTGACTCTCTCATTTACACCAAATCTCCACCCTTTACTCAGACCCTGACAACTGAGGAGAAGCAGGAAGTCCATTGCAGGGGGAGGATCTCCCATAGAATGAAGCTCAAGAAAGAGTTCAGAACAGGAAGTTAAGGGGTCCTGGTGCCACTTCTTCAGATCAAATTTACCAAAATCTTCATCATATGCAGTCAGCCATAAATCTGAATTTAATATAATGTGGTTTTATGAGACTTTCTCAGATATGGCCAAGCAAGAAATTACCAAATTCTTCTTAACTTTGAACAGAATTTCATCAACTTTGGTGTTACCAAGTTCCCCTTCTGGATATAATTAAGGGAGAAAACCAAGAAGAGTTAATTTACCATGTGTCATTTCCTGAGTGACAAGACTGAGACATGAAGATATTCATGTTCGTTTTGTGTACTTGGTGTAGATACATTTTATGAGAAATGATTCTTCTCTGTATTTTGTTATATAAAATATTGTAATCTTTGTGGCCTGTTTGGAAAATCAGCTTTATGGTTGAATGACATTTAAATTACCTTCTGCCCTTTATTTCTTTAAAGAAAAAAAAACCTGTAGAAAAGAGAAGTGAAAGCATATTATTTGAAAGTGGTAACAACATAGGCTTGTGTATATTTTCATTCTAAAAGTAAGGTGGAGCCTTCCTAGTCAAGTATTATATTCTACGGAGCAGGCCATTCACATCACCTAGGAAATGGGAGCACAGCAGATGTTCAAGTCCCGTCCCAGACCTATTAAAAGGAATCTGCATCTTAACAAACCCCACACTCAAATATGTACACACGAAAATATTTGAGAAGTGTTGACATGGAGGAATATTCTTAGTCCACCTAACTACAGGCGGATCCTTTTGGAGAGACAATCATTTTAATGGAAAAAATTTTGTCCCAAGTGGTCAACCATTAATGTAACAACAACTTCAGACATGGTCCACTTAATAAAGAAACACGAAAGCTGGAACTAGTCACATTGCTGGTGTATCGTAATGAGGTTTAAGAATACGAATATGCAAATTAAAATGCCACGTATGACGTAAATATTCAGGAACTGCTTGAATTAATTACATGCAATCTTCCATTGTGTTCCAACCTAAGGTATTTTCTTTAGCAAAACATGTACGGCTGTTAACTATTACACTGACTTCTGGAAACATGAAAATTACCTTAGTCAACAGTGATTTACTGACTGAGTAAAATAGTTTTAGGAGATTTGTGCCAATCCTATAATGACCACATTACTAGTATTATACACTCTGGAAACTCTTTCCCAAAAGAGGTTTAGCCAGTACTGCAAAGTTCCCTCAGAGTGTCTTTGAGCAAGTCACTACCAATGCTGGAGGACAGAGGGGAAATAAAAATTAGAACCATAATCTCTACTCACAGTGGACGGCAAAGACTGGGGGTGGCGCTATGACTCAGAGAGAAAGTGAGTGGGAGAGGAGGCGGATGGCTCCAATAGCTGGTATTAGGAAATCCTGAGATCCATTCAAGCAATACACCAGCCAAAGGCGGATTAAACAAATCTGCCCCTCTGTAACCTTGCACATATCATATATCTCTCAGACTCTGATTTCGAGATTCTGTTTCTCCTTTGAGGCTTTCTTTGACATTAATATTCATCTGGTTTCCCCCATAAAAGAACATGAAAGCTAGAAAGGTGGGGGGAGAATGAAGTGTTCCCCAACTTGTACTTTCTTCCCACCTCCCACACCTCTTAAATCCCAGCGATGAGCTAATACCAGCCACACTTCCTCCCTGCAAAGCCAGCTTTGTATTCTACTTCCAAGTCTAAGACACGCTGCAAAGCAGAATGTGTACACATCTTCTGTTCTAAGAAATGGGTTCAGTAAATCTTCCCTTCTCCCTGTGCATCTTCTCAGCCACAAACACCTTGGGAGACGCCTCTTTACAAGCCATCGCATAGTTTGACAAAATGCAAGTGCTGCTTCCGGTAAACAGCTCTTCCCTTTCACAACAAAACCAAATCAGCCCCGCATTTCTCCTCATCAGGGAATTTCTTGAGGCGAGGGACAGCACATCATTTACCTCTGCATCTCCACCTCTAGAGCAGGTCTTGCTCATAGTTTTTGTTCAAAGTGGTGTTAGATTGCATTTATTTCCATGTCCTTTCCCTGAATTTGTGAATAATCTAATGTTGAACATGAGTTTATCCAGGCTTACACAAACTTTCCATTTAGTCCTTTTCCCAACTTACTGTCTAGTTTTCCTTTGCTCATTCGCCCAAGGAGTACACTGTCAGGGATATTTTGCAGTAATATCCACATTTCAACTCGTATAAGAAAAGCATCTAATTGTATGCATTTTTGGCAAATGAAAAAATCAATACACTGCAGACATCAACTGTTGTGGTCTCGAGGAGACACAGAAAAGCAAAATTGAGACTAATAAGCAAGCACCCCATTCACAGAAACAACCTTCTCTCTCACTTACTAATACTATTCCTTGTCCTCCACATCTTTTTTTCTTCCTTTTTATTTTTCATCTTTTGCCTTTTCTTTTTTATTTAATTTTTCTCCCTTATTGGGTCTATAGGCTGGTTGGGCACCCACAAAAGTGCATTACCAAAGGCACTCAGATTCCCATCCCACCTACCTTACCCTAAGGATGGCTCTTGTCACCTGAGCAAGGTCCACAGGTTCAAAAGGGTCCTACCTGGTATCCCACATTTTGCACTTTCCGTAATACAGCAAGTCTGCCTAGTGCTGCCGCAGTAAAACACCTGTAATCTTGTTATTTACTTTACGCAAAGTTTACAAAGCTTAAATACAAATTTTTATTTTTTAAATCAAGATAACATTAGTCAACTCCTTATCTATGAGCTGTTTATTGAAAAAAAAATCTCAAATGCCCTGAAGATAAATTTTTAAATTAAATAACTGTTTTTATGACAACACATTTTTTTTAAAAAAAAGCATATTCACAAATAGCACTGTATTTCAAGACAGTTCCTTCTCTACAAAGAATGTATAGATCAGTGAGCATGGTTAGTGATGTCACCAACTAAAACAAACTCATACAGCTGTTACTGGTCCACTTTCCAAGAGCTCTTGCTTTAAGATTTCTAACATACAATAAATAGTACAATTTCACACTTTCTGCGTAATTTTTTTCTCTGCCTCTCTTGTCTTTTCCAAGGTATATAGACTTCTATCCTCAACCAATTTCAATGTGTTTTTTCGAAAGTCACATCTGTTTGCATTAATTTTTGTTCTCGGAGACACTGTCATAAACCAAAGCAGATTTTCCTTTCAGTAAAAGGTTTGAAACTATTAGAGCACTAATTCTACTTTAAAAATTATACTGTTGTTCCTCCTGTTAAATTTGGAGTCTGTGTAGGTACTATTCCTGTTGCTTAAGAAATCTATTTTTTTAATATGTGTTCTTAGAAATTAAGAATTTTATAAGCAGAGAAATAAAGTTTTTAAACTTTGATGACAAATTTTTCTCTGAATCTATAAAATATTTATACTTGTATTTCAAAGCTATCTCACCGTTTATACTAATTTTCCACAACATTAATCTAAACAATATTTCCATTTGCTTCAAAGGATTTTGTTCCTGATTTTGATTGTGTGATTAAATATAAATCTGACCCTTTTACCACTTATGCATCCATGGGTTCTTCGACAATGCGTGTTAATTACGGCACCAAAATTATGCAAAATGCTTTCATGCTGATCACACCATGGCTCATTAGAAGGAGCACGCAGTGTTCAAAACTAAAACAAAAATCTCTCAAATAGAAAAAGGCCTTCTTGATTATGTCGTCTTTCAAGGAAGGGAAATACTTTGCTAAAAGTTTAAGTTTGCCAAGACATATGATTATTGAAGGCCTGTAATATCTTCATTTAAGCAGTGCCTTTGATCATCATTATTATGTTTAAAGGGCTCTGAAAGCACATGAATAAGCAAATAATCCCAAAACCCTTTAACAATGTTCTTCTAATGACCTGTGCAATCCTCAGTGTAAATGGTTATATTCATTATCACAGTCTTCCAACGCTCATCTTTGGGTCTTTGGTATTTTCTGGGATATATACCTTTGGCACCTAGTTTTTCCCATCCGTTTGCTCAGTTCATGACATTTCTTTAAATGATATGTTCCATAGGACAAAACTGCAGACACTGAAGTCAGACGTCTCATTCAAACCTCAAAGAATATTAATGACCACTTCAAATAATTTCGTGAATCTATCCAACTTCTTAAATAATGATTTCTCAAATTGCAAAATACAGGGATGTTCTGAAACTTTACTACCAAAGGCATCTTGAAACACTTTGTCAAATGGTAAATGGTTGACTATCGTACAACTATCAGTGCAAAGTTTCAGCCAGGCAGCTCTGGGTGAGCTCTTGGCTGGATAAAGAAATAATGTCATATAGAATTCCTGTTGTTCTCAATAGTTTTTGTAGATACGTTTTTAAAAATCATTAACCCATAAGAACGAATTTTACCTGTCTACCATTTTCCTGAGCTTCGCAGCCTACAAAAAATATAAATAAAACATAAACCTAACTTATGGTCCACCACATTTTAACCAACTCGAGAATTTAGAGATAAGCCTATCTGCAAGGCTATTTTAATTTATTTTGCTTTTAAAGAGAAAAGTCTACCAAGCCAAAAAAAAAAAGAGTAAAATGGATCAGTTTGGAGTAATCTGGTGTTTCATTCAGCAGATAAATTACAATATATGTTAGCCCCATCTTGAATTTCGATTAATGGTAAAAAAGAGAATGATGTCAATTATTTGGCACAATGCTCGACAAAACAAATGTTTTAGAAAGAGCCTTGTCTTCCTCTTATCCTTTACGGAAAATTAATTTCATTCCTCCTTAATCCCAAGGGACATGGAAGTTATCAGTTTAGTCTGTTTCTTCTTGTTACTTTCCACTAAAAGTGGCAGAATTAGGAGATGGGGGCTTGAAATTTTCAAAGCTATATAGCAACTTGATATGGGTTCCTTCCTACATATCTTTAAAATAAAAAAGATCTCTGCTTTTAAAGCACTCATTCGCCAGCTTTATATCATGTGGACATCATTTCAATTGGACTTGATGATACTAAGGACTGCTGAATAATAACCAGGGTTCTCTCCAATCGGTTCAGCATGCATCTCATCTTTGATCTCAAGTGCACTGGCAACTAGTGCCATATATTAACATCTTCATTATAAACAATTCAGGCATTTAGAAACAAAGTATCAATGGACTTCGCAGTCACTTTAATTCATTTTATAAATAAGCAACTGAGAATTTTGCTCCAAGTGGCTGCTAGTGTAGCCCATTCCATAAATGGCATTCTCCGAAGCATAAGGCACAATTTGATACGAATGCAGCTCTTCGTAATAGAGAGATTGAGAACAGCATTCCTGTACCATAAACTTCAGCCGTTTTCTTGTATCAGAATAAGCAGTTTTATAACAGGGAGCTTCCTTAAAGTATTCATAGCTCTCTTTCTCTGTCTCTAAATGTATCTTCCTCAGCAAATTGTTAATTAACACGGACCTCCTTAAATAGGTTTCCGGGTCTTCAAGAAACCTAAGCTTCTCCAGAGAAAGTTTGAGAATGCAAGTCCGATCCTCGGGTAATATCAGGTGCTAGAAAGCAAACACAATCATTAAATCTACATTATAGAACATTTTAAAATAGTGTTTCGGTATTGACACAACTCACACAAATTAAAATAAAATAATAAAGGGACCCTTACTTTTGGAAAATACCCATGGTAATCTTGATGTAAATCTTCTTCTTCTGCATATTTTCTCTTAAAGTAGGCTACTTTCGACGTTGTTAATGTGTGTGTTGATACTTTCGTTGGATAATCTAAACAAATAAAATAAGTGGGAAAAGGTCAGATCAGATTTTATTGTGGCAAAGAGTACTTATAAGTGATACAAAAGAAGATGGTGATATGAGCAATTGATATTCTATATTCATTCATTCACTAAGCCATGTCTTATGACAGGCAAATGCCATCATTCAATGACAAAATAGACATTCTAGTCAAATATTAATGTTGATACCCCTATAAAGCCCCAGGAAATCAAATACTTACCAATACTCTATTTAATGTCATGACACTTAATGTTAAACGCACCTATCTGTAGTTGATTCACAAAACGTAATGAAAGGAGATGAGTGATTTTTCAACACTCTTTTAGTTAAACTGCCTGTTTATACAGAGCCCATAGTGTTGCTAAATTAATCAAGTTGGCATGAAATGGTTAACGACTCAATTACACTTTAAAGAAATAATTGTGTGTCTTCTGACAGAACCCTCTAAGGTTATGATATAATGATCCTCATAACACATGGCATAACTGAGGCCAATCATGAGTAATGAGAGATTTAGTTCAATAATAATAATAATTAAAACGCAGACCTTTGTTTTCCCCTGTAAAATACTATTCTATTAAGTATTCTGACTTGCTTACAAAACAGAAGAGTGATGGTTTGGTTTAGATGGAGTTCCTAGTATGCCCTCCAGGTGGTGCTCATATCACAGAGAAGAGACAAGCTCAACTGGAAACCCAAAAGAAGCCCATTTCCTAGTGAAAGCACTGAATGAATTTACAATGCAAATAGAATCCAGTTCAGCCCTCCTTCAACCACAGGAGGCCAAACTAGAAAGAAAGTTCAGTTTTAAACATCTATTTTATCCTTAATCCATAAACTCCTATGTTTCTATGTTAAAATTTTAGATTTCTGACTGACTGGACTAAGAAGTTCTGCGGCGCTATGTACCCCACCGAATCTTTGAGCAGCTAGCAAAAGCTGGCAGAGCCATCTTCCTCAAAACTCGAGAAAGTTAAAGAGTCGTGGTAATAGGGAGAGTGCCAAATCAAGAAAGCACAGCTTTAAACACAGCAGGAGAAGCTTGTGGCGCTGTGGCTAGCCCCATCTCTATACCCTCCCCAGTGCAGGGTGGACTCCGACGTCATTGTGGGTCCCCAGTCCTGCCCCAGAGGGAGGAGAGTCACCCCGGTGCACACGGTGCACACGCCGGGCTGCCTGCATGTCAGTGTCAATCAGGGGGTGGCCTGAAAGACTGAACCAAGACACATGACCCTGGCACACCATCCCTGGTGGGCAGCTAAAGCAGTGCAAGGAACAATTAAGTCAAAGCAGCCTGGACAAAGGATTCCAAGCTTTAAGACATAATAGAGCACTTAGGGGTGGGAGAATTTATTTCCTAGGGAGTGGAAGGGACATTCATATTCCTGTAAATGGGGTAATTCAAAAGGCTACTAGCAGCACAAGCCCAGGATAATATACAGGCTCAAAAAGATGGAGAGGACCCTGTACTCCACTTTCACCTCAAAGTGATCTCCTTGATAGGATGGCTAAACTCTGAAAGACAGCACCAAGCAGCACAGAGCCAATTTCCAAAACTGTGAAAAGGTGGTGTTTTGCATTGGTTTATTTGTTTTTTGTTAGTGCTGGGCACTCAAACAAATTTTTATCACATCACTAACTAAAAGCAAACTTAGCTCAGGGACTAAATTCCATTTAATACGTTAAAATATTAAAACGTACAACAAAATATTAAATACTTAAATGAGTGCAACAAGAGGTTACACAACAAACAAGGAAATAGGAAATAATGACCCACCTAAAGGAATAAGATAAAAATTCAGAATCCATCAATGAAGACTATCAAACTTTGGATATAATGGACAAAGACTTTAATGAATGATTTTCAATATGTTAAAGGAGATAAAGATAAACATGGAGAAAGAAATAAAGGATATCAGCAAAGTGCTAAATGGATAATATGAGGATCTCAATAAAGAGAGAGAAACTTTAAAGGAACCAAGCAAAATACTGGAATTGAGGGCCACCATAACTGAAATGGAAAATTCACTAGAGAATTTCAACAGCAGAGTGTAGCTGGAGGAAAAAGGATAGGTAGATTCAAAGATAAGACAATTAAAATGTTTCAAGCAGGAAGAAAAAAGGAGTTTAAGAAGTGAGCAGAGCTTGGGGGTAGGAGAGGAGTTCAGTGGTAGAATTCTCGCCTGCCATGTGGGAGACCCGGACTCGGTTCTGGGCCCATGCACTTCCCCAAACAAGCGAACAAGCAAACAAGAAAGCAAACAAACAAAAGTTCAGCAAATGGTGCTGCAATAATGTGATACTCACATGGAAAATACATACCGCTTACAAAAAAAAAAGAAAGAACAGAACTTGAGACCTGTTCAAGTATACCAATATACATTTTATGTGAGTGCCAGAAAGACAGAAAAGGGGCAGAAGAAATCTTCAAAGAAATAATGGCAGAAAACTTCCCACATGCAATGAAAAATAGGAATAAACACATTCAAAAGTTCCAACAAACTCCAAACAGAATAAACTCAAAGAGAACCAGGATCAAGAAAATAGGAACCAAACTGTCAAATGGCAAGAACAATGAAAGAGGGCTGAAAGCTGCAAAAGAAAAGCAACATGTTATGTACAAGGAAACCCCCAATAATTTTGAGTGCTGACTTCTCATTAGAAAGAGGCAAGAAGGCAGTGGGAAGTAATATTTAATGTGCTGAAAGAAATCAGTTGCCAAAAATGTTATAACTGTCTTTAAAAATTGAGGGAGAGATTAAGATATATCCAGATGAACAAAAGCTGAGAAAGTTTCTCACCACAAGGTCTGCCCTATGAGCAGTGCTAATGGGAGTTCTTCAGACTGAAATGATAGGACACTAGACAATGGATTGAAGCAGCATAAAGGAATAAAGATCTCCATTAATGATAACCATATATGGGCAATTACAAATGACAGTACTACTAAATTGTGTTTTTGGTATGTGATTCCCATTTTTACTTCTTCCAGGTTCAAAAATGCAAATGCATAAGTCTAATGATTCATCTATGATTTTAGACATGCAATGAATAAGATAATTTGTAACAAGTACTAAGAAGAGGTGGGGGACAAGGTATTTGTGTAGGTCATTGATGTTGTTATCAAATCAAAGGTGACTGTTACACATTTAGATTGGTAAATGTAAGCCCTATGGTAACTACAACAAAAATATCTGAAAATATAAATATATATATATACACAGAAGGAAATAAGAAGGGACTCAAAAAAGTACAGTATTAAAAATCAAATAAGTATGAAAGTAAGCATTAATACAAGAATTAAAGGACAAAAAAGATGTAAGTCTTACAAATACCAAATAAAAAATGGCAGAAGAAAGTTCTGCATTATTAGTAGTTACCCTAAGTGTAAATGGATTAAATTTTCCAGTCAAAAGGCAGAGATCAGCAGAATGGATAAATGAAAGTATGGTCCAACTCTACACTGTTCACAGGACTCTTTTAAATTCAAAGAAGCAAGTAGGTTGAAAGTGAAAGGAAGGAAAAAATATCCCATGCAAGTAGTAACCAAAAGAGAGCTGAGGTAGCTATGCTAATATCAGATAAAATAGACTTTTAGCTAGAATTGTTGTATGAGACAAAGTAGGAAACCATACACTGATAAAGGGGTCACTTTAATAAGAAGACAACAATTATAAACACATAGGCATATAATAGTAGAGGCCTAATATATAAATGAAGCAAATAGTGCCCTGGAAGATTTGAAGGGAGAAATAGATGGTTCTACATTAGTAGTAGAAGATCAGTACAACACTTCAATAGTGGATAGAACATTTAGAAAATGATCAGTAAGGAAGTAGAAGACTTGAACAATACTCTAAACCTAACACACATAAATAGAATACTATACCCAAGAGCAACAGAATAAATATTCTACTCTAGTGCATACTCTTCAAGACAGAGTATAAGGACACAAAACGAGTCTCAACAAGTGTTGAAATACTGACATCCTACAATGTATCTTATCCAAATGCAATGGACTGAAGGTAGAAATCAATAACAGAGGAAGAACTGAAATATTCACAGATATGTGGAAATTAAACATCACACTTTACTCACCAATAGGTCAAAGAAGAAATAAGGGAAAATAGGAAATAACTTCAGGCAAATGAAATTTTAAAAACAACATACCAAAACATGTGGTATACTGCAAAGGCAGGGCTGAGAGAGAAATTCATAGCTCTAAATACTTACATGAAAAGAGAAGAAATGCCTCAAAACAGACACAACTGGAAGACCTAGGAAAAGAAGAGCAAGCTAAATTAAAAGCAGTAGGAGGGAAGAAATAAAGACAGGAGTTAATAAAAAGAATAAAAAACAATAGAGAGAATTGGCAAAACCATAATTTTTTGTACTTTGAAAAGATCAGTAAAAGATCATTGACTAGACTGATGAAGAAAAAAACAGACAGGACATAAATAATTAAAATCAGAAAAGAAGGGGGGACATTGCTACCAACCCCACAAAAATGAAAAGGATTGTATGAAGATGCTATGAACATCCATATGTTAGTAAGTTCAATATTCTAGATGAAAAGAACAAATTCATGGACACACACAAAGTACCTACACTGACCCAAGAATAGACTCTCTCAACAGAACAATAACTAGTAAAGATTGGTTCAGTCACCAAAACCTCCCGAATAAGTAAAGTCTAGAACCAGATGGATTTCACTGATAAATTTTACCAAACATTCCAAGAATTAACACCACTCCTGATCAAACTTTTCCAAAAAATTGAAAAAGAGGGAACACCCCCTAACTCATTCTATGAGGCCAATATCACCCTAATATCAAAGCCAGATAAAAACACCACAAGAAAAGAAAATTACAGACCAATAACTCTTATGAATATGGAGGTGAAAATGATGAACAAATACTAGTAAACTGAATGCAACAGCACATTAAAATAATTATACACCATGATCAAGTGGGATTTATCCCAAGTATGTAAGGGTGGTCAACATAAGAAAATCAATATAATACACCGTAACCAGAGAACAAAGAATAATACCACATTATCAGCTCAGTTGAAACAGAAAGGACATTTGACAAAAATCCAACCCAACTTCTTGATAAAAAAACATTCAGAATACTAAGACTAGAAGGAAACTTTCTCAACATGATAAAAGGCATATATATATATGAAAAATGTCATGCTAACATCAAGTTCAATGATGACAGACAATGTTTTCCTTCTAAGATCAAGAACAAGACAAGGATGCCCACTTTCACCACTGATATTCAACATGTACTGGAAGTTCTAACCAGAGGAAAGACAAGAAAAAGAAAGAGAAAGTATCCAAATTGGAAAGGAAGAAGCAAAAATGTCTGTATTTGAAGATGATATACCTTATATATAGAAAATCCTGAAATACCCAAAACAAAGCACGAGGGTTAATAAATTTATTCAGCAAACTGGCAGGGTACAACACCAACATGCAAAAATCAGTAGTGTTTCTATACAATAGTGATGAACAATTTGAGAAAGAAATCAAGAAAAAATTCCATTTACAAGAGCAACTAAAAAGCAAATAGAAATAAATTCAACCAAGGATATAAAGGACTTGTACATGGAAAACTACAAAACATCGCTGAAAAAATCAAAGAAGACCCAAATAAATGGAAGGATATTCCAGTTCATGAATTGAAAGGCTACATATTGTTAAGACATCAACACTACCAAAAGCAATTTACAGATTCAAAGCAATCCCAGTCAGAATTTCAGCAGTCTTCTTTGCAGAAATGGAAAAGCCAATCATCAAATTTATTTGGATGGATAAGTGTCCCTGAATAGCCAAAATCATCTTGAAAAAGAAGAATAAAGTTGGAGGACTGACACTTCCTGATTTTAAGACGTATCACATAGCTATAGTAATCAAAACAGCATGGTCCCAGCATAAGGACAGACATATAGACCAATGAATTCAATTGAGAGTTCAGAAATAAACCCTGACATCCATGTTTGATTGATTTTTGACGAGGGTGTCAAGTCTGCTCAATGGGGAAAGATTAGTCTCTTTGACGAATCGTATTAGTAAAACTGGATATCCATATGCAAAAGAATGATGGCAGACCTCAGTTCACACCATACACAAAAATTACCTCAAAATGGATCTAAGACCTAAATATAAGAACCAAAACTATAAAACTCTTAGAATAAAACTTAAGGAGACATCTTCAGGACCTCGTGTAGGCAATGGTTTTTTAGACTTTGTACCAAAAGCACGAGCAACAAAAGAAAAAATGAATAAATGGGGCTTCATCAAAATTAAAAACATTTTTGCATCAAAGGACTTCTTCATGAAAATGATAACCTACAAAATGGAGGAAAATATTTGGATATTACATATCCAATAATGATAATATCCAGAATATACAAAGAAATGCTACAACTCAATAACAAAAAGATAAACAATCCAATTTAAAAATGGGCAAAATATTTTAACAGACATTTCCCCAAAGATGAGAGACATATGGCCAATATGCACATAAAGAGATGCTCCACATCATTAGCCAATAGGAAAAACAAATCAAAACCACAATGAGCAGAAATCCTGGAATGAGCTGAGACTCAGCATCAGGGGATTGAGAAAACCTTCTTGACCAAAAGGGGGAAGAGTGAAATGAGACAAAAGAAAGTGTGAATGGCTGAGAGATTCCAAACAGAGTCGAGAGGTTATCCTGGAGGTTATTCTTGCATTAAATAGATATCGCCTTGTTATTCAAAATGTAATGGAGAGGCTGGAGGGAACTGCCTGAAAATGTAGAGCTGCCTTCCAGTAGCCATGTTTCTTGAAGATGATTGTATAATGATACAGCTTTCACAGTGTGAAACCTTGTGTCTAATGCTCCTTTTATCTACCTTGTCAACAGACGAGTAGAACATATGGAATAAAAATGAATAATAGGGGGAACAAATGTTAAAATAAAGTTAGAGTAAAATGCTGGTGATCGCTGAGGGGGAGGGGTGGGGGTATGGTATGCATGAATTTTTTTCTGTTTTCTTTTTATTTCTTTTTCTGAATAGATGCAAATGTTCCAAGAAATGATCATGATGATGAATATGCAACTATGTGATGATATTGTGAATTACTGATTATATATGTAGAATGGTCAAAAGTTAGAATGTTTGCGTTGGTTTGGTGTTTTTGGTATTTAAAAAAAATAAAAAGAAGATGGCGGCTTAGTAAGACGCGCGGATCTTAGTTTCTTCTCCAGGACACCTACTAGGGGAGTAGAAACGATACAGAAAGCGCCCAAAGCCACAACAGAGATAAAAAAGACAGCGTACCCCATCCTGGAACGGCTGGCTGGCTGAGAGAAGCAGCTCGGGTGAGATCGCCGAGGCGCGCGGGCCTTACCGGGCGGGGTGGCAAGCGGCCGGAGTTACTCCCTTCCCCCTTCCCGGGCCGGCTGGGAGAATTGGAGAGGCGGTCCCCTGAAACCAAGGCGACTGGCGCCCACACCACGCGCAGCCCCCGGACCAACTGAGAGAATTGGATCGGAAACCCCCAGGCCGCGGAGAACGGTGACGGGTGGGGGAGGCCCCTTCCAAACCCGTGACTCCCGGGGAACGTGCACTCTCTCGGGCGGGCCGCTGCCGCTGGCGCCCTCCCGCCACGCTTGTTGCCCAGGGCCGACTAGGAAATTCGGACGGGCTCTTTCCCTGGCTGCGGCGACCAGCAACCCTCCCTGCGTTCGGACCCCGGGCCGGCTCAAGCCGTTTCGGCTAGCGAACCCCCCGGACGGCGAGAGTTTTCCAAAGTTTAAGGTCCCACAGCACCTTTTACTGGTGGGACCTGCAGACAAACGTGTGCCACGAGCGCCACCTACTGGGCAGGATAAGAAAAACAGAACCCAGAGATTTCACAGAAAAATATTACAACCTTGCTGTGTCCAACACCAAGAGAAATCTGAATAAATGCCCAGACGCCAGCAGCAGAAGATAACTGTCCACGCTCAAAAGATTGAGAATATGGCCCAGTCAAAGGAACAAACCAATAGCTCAAATGAGACACAAGAGCTGAGACAACTAATCCTGAATATACGAACAGAAATGGAAAACCTCTTCAAAAATGAAATCGATAAATTGAGGGAGGACATGAAGAGGACATGGGCTGAACATAAAGAAGAAATAGAAAAACTGAAAAAACAAATCGCAGAACTTATGGAAGTGAAGGATAAAGTAGCAAACATAGAAAAAATAATGGATAGCTACAATGATAGATTTAAAGAGACAGAAGATAGAATTAGTGATTTGGAGGATGGAACATCTGAATCCCAAAAAGAAACAGAAACTATCGGGAAAAGAATGGAAAAATTTGAACAGGGTATCAGGGAACTCAAGGACAATATGAACCGCACAAATATACGTGTTGTGGGTGTCCCAGAAGGAGAAGAGAAGGGAAAAGGAGGAGAAAAACTAATGGAAGAAATTTTCACTGAAAATTTCCCAACTCTTATGAAAGACCTAAAATTACAGATCCAAGAAGTGCAGCGCACCCCAAAGAGATTAGACCCAAATAGGCGTTCTCCAAGACACTTACTAGTTAGAATGTCAGAGGTCAAAGAGAAAGAGAAGATCTTGAAAGCAGCAAGAGAAAAACAATCCATTACATACAAGGGAAACCCAATAAGACTATGTGTAGATTTCTCAGCAGAAACCATGGAAGCTAGAAGACAGTGGGATGATATATTTAAAATACTAAAAGAGAAAAACTGCCAACCAAGACTCCTATATCCAGCAAAATTATCCTTCAAAAATGAGGGAGAAATTAAAACATTCTCAGACAAAAAGTCACTGAAAGAATTTGTGACCAAGAGACCAGCTCTGCAAGAAATACTAAAGGGAGCACTAGAGTCAGATACAAAAAGACAGAAGAGAGAGATATGGAAAAGAGTGTAGAAAGAAGGAAAATCAGATATGATATATATAATACAAAAGGCAAAATGTTAGAGGAAAATATTATCCAAACAGTAATAACACTAAATGTCAATGGACTGAATTCCCCAATCAAAAGACATAGATTGGCAGAATGGATTAAAAAACAGGATCCTTCTATATGCTGTCTACAGGAAACACATCTTAGACCCAAAGATAAACATAGGTTGAAAGTGAAAGGCTGGGAAAAGATATTTCATGCAAATAACAACCAGAAAAGAGCAGGAGTGGCTATACTAATATCCAACAAATTAGACTTCAAATGTAAAACAGTTAAAAGAGACAAAGAAGGACACTATATACTAATAAAAGGAACAATTAAACAAGAAGACATAACAATCATAAATATTTACGCACCGAATCAGAATGCCCCAAAATACGTGAGGAATATACTGCAAACACTGAAAAGGGAAATAGACTCATATACCATAATAGTTGGAGACTTCAACTCACCACTCTCATCAAGGGACAGAACATCTAGACAGAGGATCAACAAAGAAATAGAGAATCTGAATATTACTATAAATGAACTAGACTTAATAGACATTTATAGGACATTACATCCCACAACAGCAGGATACACCTTTTTCTCAAGTGCTCATGGATCATTCTCAAAGATAGACCATATGCTGGGTCACAAAGCAAGTCTTAACAAATTTAAAAAGATTGAAATCTTACACAACACTTTCTCGGACCATAAAGGAATGATGTTGGAAATCAATAATAGGCAGAGTGCCAGAAAATTCACAAATACGTGGAGGCTCAACAACACACTCCTAAACAACGACTGGGTCAAAGAAGAAATTGCAAGAGAAATTAGCAAATACCTCGAGGCGAATGAAAATGAAAACACAACATATCAAAACTTATGGGACGCAGCAAAGGCAGTGCTAAGAGGGAAATTTATTGCTCTAAATGCCTATATCAGAAAAGAAGAAAAGGCAAAAATTCAGGAATTAACTATCCATTTGGAAGAACTGGAGAAAGAACAGCAAGCTAACCCCAAAGCAAGCAAAAGGAAAGAAATAACAAAGATTAGAGCACAAATAAATGAAATTGAAAACATGAAAACAATAGAGAAAATCAACAAGGCCAGAAGTTGGTTCTATGAGAAAATCAATAAGATTGATGGGCCCTTAGCAAGATTGACAAAAAGAAGAAGAGAGAGGATGCAAATAAATAAGATCAGAAATGGAAGAGGAGACATAACTACTGACCTCACAGAAATAAAGGAGGTAATAACAGGATACTATGAACAACTTTACGCTAATAAATACAACAATTTAGAGGAAATGGACGGGTTCCTGGAAAGACATGAACAACCAACTTTGACTCAAGAAGACATAGATGACCTCAACAAACCAATCACAAGTAAAGAAATTGAATTAGTCATTCAAAAGCTTCCTAAAAAGAAAAGTCCAGGACCAGATGGCTTCACATGTGAATTCTACCAAACGTTCCAGAAAGAATT
This sequence comes from Tamandua tetradactyla, assembly GCF_023851605.1. Lineage (NCBI taxonomy): Eukaryota > Metazoa > Chordata > Mammalia > Pilosa > Myrmecophagidae > Tamandua > Tamandua tetradactyla. Next base: position 2,652,003 of record NC_135338.1, read on the forward strand.
ACTACCAATTCTCTTCAAACTCTTCAAAAAAATCGAAGTGGAGGGAAAACTACCTAATTCATTCTATGAAGCCAACATCACCCTCATACCAAAACCAGGCAAAGATATTACAAAAAAAGAAAACTACAGACCAATCTCTCTAATGAATACAGATGCAAAAATCCTCAATAAAATTCTAGCAAATCGTATCCAACAACACATTAAAAGAATTATACATCATGACCAAGTAGGATTCATCCCAGGTATGCAAGGATGGTTCAACATAAGAAAATCAATTAATGTAATACACCATATCAACAAATCAAAGCAGAAAAATCACATGATCATCTCAATTGATGCAGAGAAGGCATTCGACAAGATTCAACATCCTTTCCTGTTGAAAACACTTCAAAAGATAGGAATACAAGGGAACTTCCTTAAAATGATAGAGGGAATATATGAAAAACCCACAGCTAATATCATCCTCAATGGGGAAAAATTGAAAACTTTCCCCCTAAGATCAGGAACAAGACAAGGATGTCCACTATCACCACTATTATTCAACATTGTGTTGGAGGTTCTAGCCAGAGCAATTAGACAAGAAAAAGAAATACAAGGCATCAAAATTGGAAAGGAAGAAGTAAAACTATCACTGTTTGCAGACGATATGATACTATACGTCGAAAACCCGGAAAAATCCACAACAAAACCACTAGAGCTAATAAATGAGTACAGCAAAGTAGCAGGTTACAAGATCAACATTCAAAAATCTGCAGCATTTCTATACACTAGTAAGGAACAAGCTGAGGGGGAAATCAAGAAACGAATCCCATTCACAATTGCAACTAAAAGAATAAAATACCTAGGAATAAATTTAACTAAAGAGACAAAAAACCTATATAAAGAAAACTACAAAAAACTGCTAAAAGAAATCACAGAAGACCTAAATAGATGGAAGGGCATACCGTGTTCATGGATTGGAAGACTAAATATAGTTAAGATGTCAATCCTACCTAAATTGATTTACAGATTCAATGCAATACCAATCAAAATCCCAACAACTTATTTTTCAGAAATAGAAAAACCAATAAGCAAATTTATCTGGAAGGGTAGGGTGCCCCGAATTGCTAAAAACATCTTGAGGAAAAAAAACGAAGCTGGAGGTCTCGCGCTGCCTGACTTTAAGGCATATTATGAAGCCACAGTGGTCAAAACAGCATGGTATTGGCATAAAGATAGATATATCGACCAATGGAATCGAATAGAGTGCTCAGATATAGACCCTCTCATCTATGGACATTTGATCTTTGATAAGGCAGTCAAGCCAACTCACCTGGGACAGAGCAGTCTCTTCAATAAATGGTGCCTAGAGAACTGGATATCCATATGCAAAAGAATGAAAGAAGACCCATCTCTCACACCCTATACAAAAGTTAACTCAAAATGGATCAAAGATCTAAACATTAGGTCTAAGACCATAAAACAGTTAGAGGAAAATGTAGGGAGATATCTTATGGATCTTACAACTGGAGGCGGTTTTATGGACCTTAAACCTAAAGCAAGAGCACTGAAGAAGGAAATAAATAAATGGGAACTCCTCAAAATTAAACACTTTTGTGCATCAAAGAACTTCATCAAGAAAGTAGAAAGACAGCCTTCACAATGGGAGACAATATTTGGAAATGATATATCAGATAAAGGTCTAGTATCCAGAATTTATAAAGAGATTGTTCATCTCAACAACAAAAAGACAGCCAACCCAATTACAAAATGGGAAAAAGACTTGAACAGACACCTCTCAGAAGAGGAAATACGGATGGCCAAGAGGCACATGAAGAGATGCTCAATGTCCCTGGCCATTAGAGAAATGCAAATCAAAACCACAATGAGATATCATCTCACACCCACCACAATGGCCATTATCAACAAAACAGAAAATGACAAGTGCTGGAGAGGATGCGGAGAAAGAGGCACACTTATCCACTGTTGGTGGGAATGTCAAAGGGTGCAACCACTGTGGAAGGCAGTTTGGCGGTTCCTCAAAAAGCTGAATATAGAATTGCCATACGACCCAGCAATACCATTGCTAGGTATCTACTCAAAGGACTTAAGGGCAAAGACACAAACGGACATTTGCACACGAATGTTTATAGCAGCATTATTTACAATTGCAAAGAGATGGAAACAGCCAAAATCTCCATCAACAGAAGAGTGGCTAAACAAACTGTGGTATATACATACGATGGAATATTATGCAGCTTTAAGACAAGATAAACTTATGAACCATGTAATAACATGGATGGACCTAGAGAATATTATGCTGAGTGAATCCAGCCAAAAACTAAAGGACAAATACTGTATGGTCCCACTGATGTGAACGGACATTCGAGAATAAACTTGAAATATGTCATTGGTAACAGAGTTCAGCAGGAGTTAGAAACAGGGTAAGACAATGGGTAGTTGAAGCTGAAGGGATACAGACTGTGCAACAGGACTAGATACAAAAACTCAAAAATGGACAGCACAATAATACCTAATTGTAAAGTAATCATGTTAAAACACTGAATGAAGCTGCATCTGAGCTATAGGTTTTTGTTTTGTTTTGTGTTGTTTTGTTTTGATTTTACTATTATTACTTTTATTTTTTTCTCTATATTAACATTCTATATCTTTTTCGGTTATGTTGCTAGTTCTTCTAAACCAATGCAAATGTACTAACAAATGATGATCATGCAGCTATGTGATGATGTTAAGAATTAATGATTGCATGTGTAGAATGGTATGATCTCTAAATGTTGGGTTAATTTCTTTTTTTCTGTTAATTAAAAAAAAAAAAAGAGAAGGGATAATTGGAGATGAAGGGATACAGACTGTACAACGGGACTGGATATAAAAACTCAGAAATGGACAGCACAATACTACCCAATTGTAATGCAATTATGTTAAAACACTGAATGAAGCTGCATGTGAGGTATAGGTTTTTTGTTTTTGTTTTTTTTGTTTTTTTTCTTTCTATTATTGTTTTAATTCTTATTCTGTTGTCTTTTTATTTCTTTTTCTAAATCGATGCAAATGTACTAAGAAATGATGAATATGCAACTATGTGATGTTATTAAGAATTACTGATTGTACATGTACATTGAAATGATTTCTAATTGTTTTGTTAATTCTTTTTTTAATTAATAAAAAAAAATAAATAAAAAAAAAATAAAATAAAATAAAATAAAAAAAACCACAATGAGATATCATTTCAAGCTTACTAGAATGGCTCGTATTAAAAAACAAACAAACAAAAACAGAAAATAGCAAGTGCTGGAGAGGATGTGGAGGAATAGAAACATTCATTGTTGGTGGGAATGTAAAATGGGGCAGCCGCTGTGGAAAACAGTTTGGTGATTCTTCAGACAGTTAAGTGTAGACACCTCTAAGTGTATACCGAAAAGGACTGAAAGCAGGCACTCGAAAAGATATTTTCACACTGATGCTCGAAATGGCATTGCTCACAGTTGCCAACCAATGGAGGCGACCCAGGCGTCTACCAGCAGATGGATTCAGCATACAATTAAATTCTGCTCAGCCTTATAAAGGAATCAGCTTTGGATACATGTGGCAACATGGATGAACCCTGAAGATATTACGGAGAGTGCAATAAGCCAGACACAAGGGGACAAATGTGTGATCTCATGATACGAAATAATTAGAATATGCAAATTCATAGAGTCAGAAACCAGGGTACAGATTACCAGGGGCTGGGGTGGGGCTTGGGAGTAGGAAATAAATGTTTAATTGGTATAGAGTTTCTGTTTGGGGTGATGGAAAAGTTTTGGTAATGGATTGTGGTGATGGAAGCACAACATTGTGAGTGATACAAATACCACTGCTATATATTTGTAAGTGGTTAAAAGGGGAATTTGGGGGTTGTATGTATGTTTTTAAAACCGTAGGATGGTACAGCACAAACAATGAGTCCTAATGTAAACTATGGACTCCTGTTAACAGTAAGGTTATAATAATATTGTTTCATCAATTGTAACAAAGTTTGCACAATAATGCACAGTGTTAATAACAGGGAAACTGTGGAAGGGCAGAAATGAGTCCTCGTTTCTGCATGGTTTTTCTATGAATCTACATCTTCTCTAACAAAAAATTAATTAAAAAGGAAAGCAGTCTGCTTCATAAAAGAATGTGCAGTTCATTAATGTGTTGGTTGAATAAATTTGTGGTGTGGGACATTCAGTGTTTTCTTTCAAATCTTAAAGTATGTAAGTCTCAAATATTCCAAATATGCTCTTCAAGAACCTGCCTCTTTTAGTTTTCTCTACAACTTGGTGGCATCTATACGCAGCTATTTTTTTTGGAAACCAGTAAGAGACGCTACAGAGTAGACGCCTACGCATTACAAATATTCACTGGTTCTACTGTAGATGATAAACCCAAGAAAGCCTTGTTAGAGTTAGCATGATTTGTAAGGGAATCAAATATTTCAAACCACTGGCATATCTGGTTGAAAAAGAGACTAATATGTAAAGATATTTCATAATCAAAACAAAGACTACCTGGAGTTTCACTGATTTTAAGAGGTTTTTTAAAAAGAACAAAATGTATTATATTGAAGACAAAGGAATCATCGCTGAACCCAGTTTTCTCAGGACCTTTTTTTTTAGTAGACTGCATTTTGTTAGGTGTATTTTTCAAGGCTTTAATCAAATAATTAGCAAGCATCAAATCATTTATAGGGCATGTTAAAATATAGATTGCTGGGCTCCACGCCCAGAGTTTCTAATTCAGGATGTTTGGGGTATGGGTAGAGAATTTGCATTTCTAACCATTTCCAGGTAATGCTGCTGCTGCTGGTCCAAGCCTGTACTTTGTGAGCATTTATTATCAAAGCATGAGACAGATATGGCAGCAGAGCTACTAGCACGTTGTAGCCAATGGACTGATGATGTTATCATCAGAATTCAGCCAATGGACTGATTATGCTATCATCAGAGTGCAAGCAATTGGCTTGATTGATTTTTGTTTTTGTTTTGTTTTGCTATTGTTTCCCTCCTAAGGGCTGAGATACTTTACCATCATGAACAAAGCCAGACGGCAATTAGCTCAACAGTGAAGAAAGAACGAGGTCACTTTTCAACATGAATTCCTGGGTTCAGATTAAGAAGCATTAATGACTCTAAGTAGCATTATAGCTGACAGGTCACTAACTTTTTTTTACAAGGTCCAATGAATTATTATATTTTAGGAGAGGATGAGGAAAGACTTGGAAATGAGAACCGTGACAATATCATAAGCAGACATTTTAAAAATATATCTTTAAAATTCTCTGCTTATTTTATTTTCCAAAGTAATGCAATGTCTATATCATGTTTGGCCAATTAAAAACTTTTTAATGTATGATACAAGGGAGGCCAGGTGGCAGCTGTGAGAACCAAATGTCAAAAAACTTATTGTTCTGGCTTCCAAATGAAACTCCAGGGAAGATATTTTAACATATCAAGACCACAAAATCATACTAAATGTCTCCAAGGTTCATAAGGATTCTGTCTGCCGGTACTCAAGCAGTAAGCCTAAGATATTGAATGTTTCAGACCCTGAAAATGCAGAGTAAATTCTCAGGGCATATAGATTTGAGTCTCAGCTATGTGGGCCATACACTTAGCCACCATAGCTTATTGCTTTTTTAAAAAACACCCCCATGGGTTGTTGAAATGCTGAAAAGCTTTCACAGCTGATATCACTTCGACAATTACCTCTTTGCAGGCTGTTAAGCTATTCGCAGTGCTTTTGACATCAAATTTTGGAGGATGCTTTCTGCCACCTTCAGGCTTAAATGTACGGCGAACATAAGTTCCTACATCTGTTTTCTTGGCTGGACTGGGTCTCAAAAAATTCAGAGCTGGAAACTATTTATTGTTCATCTGGCTCAACCCATCCAGTTTCCAGATGAGGAAACTTTGCTCCAAAAAGATTCCATGGTTTACAGTATGGTGTGTGACTATGAGTTTGGTTTTTAAAGTCAGAAGAAAGTGGGTTTGAATTCCAACTCTGCCCCCTTACTAATTGTGTGACCTTGAACAAATTACATAAACCCTCCAAGCCTAAGTAATTTCATTTGTAAAGTGGGGATAGAAATAATACTGGCTAGTGGGATCTTTGAAATAATTCATGGAAAGTGATTTGGCACTGTGCCTAGCACATAGTAAGCACTCAATCAAATGCTAACTGTTAGTGCCAATGGGCACAAATCGGTCACGTAGAAGCAAATCCTAGCCTGGTCTCAAAGACTCTTTCCATCATCTTGCCTTAGAGAGGTACTGGATTATAATTATATAGTTAGAAGTCTACAAAAGATATTTCAGATGGTCAAGTTAAAAAATATACAGATGGGGTGCAAGTGTAGTTCAGTGGTAGAATTCTTGCCTGCCACGTGGGAGACCCGGGTTCAATTCCTGGTCCATGCACTTTCCCAAAAAAAACCAAACAAAAGTTCAACAAATGAAGCTGCAATAATGGGCAACTCACATGGAAAAATAATGAAATGTGACCCCACCATACAGCATACAAAAAAAAAAAGTATAGTACAAAAACTACAACAGGAAAAAAAAAAACTAGAACAGGTCCAAAAAATATTTCTGGTTTATTATCACTGGTCATACCTTTTGGGTGAAGAAAATGTAAGTTTTTTTAAACATCCAGATAACCTTTTAGAGACTAAATTAAAGTTAATCTGAATATCCAAAGAAGTTTGCCTGTTAGAATCCACTAAACATATATAAATCTATTTGTCATTCTTCCACAGGCAAGAAGCCAAACTCAGTCCAGCCTGTTATTCAAATAATGCTGATGAAATAGACAAAAATGTAAAATAACTTTATGTCTTCATAGGCAGTGTCCTGACCTCTGAGAACAGCACATAAATTATGAAAATGAATTAGGCTGAGCCTAAATTTATCTTTGAAAGTGAAATAGCTAATGCTGGTTTGAATATGCAGTTGTTTTTAATGCTGTCACCATTGGGGACATAAAACATCTGTACCTGGCCACAAGCATCGTGTAGGGTAAAACCTCTCCAAACAATTAGAAGTCAGAAAACAGAATGACCGTCCTAACATTCGAGTTCTTGCAAGTGCAATTTATAAAGAAATCTTATTATTGGTTCAAGTGATTTCATTTGCTACACGGCCCAGGGGCAGTACATCAAGGAAAGATCATCAGCAAATTAATTGACAAACACTTTGAGAGAACAGACAACAGTAAAAGAACAACTCTTATAGCAAAAATCCATCCTTTGTTCAAGACTACGAAAGCCTGAGAGATGGTGGAGAAGTGATGAATTTAACATATCTTAATTTTAAGGTTTTTATTCCCCTGCTCACAACATTTTTACGAATACTCTGTAAAAACAGAGTTTAGACTGTCTTATGAGTCAGGACAGGTAGAAGCTGATGGAATTTGGACAAGGAAGTTAGATTCTGGTTTCAGAACAACTAAGTTGTATTGAAGTCAAATCATGGTCTCAGTGTCCCAGTCTCATGCTGGCTGCCCTTTTTATGGCACGGAGCCTTAAGATGTAGAAGTGGCCATATCTGTTTAAATAATACTCTGGTGGTGACATCCTCCCTCTAAGAGCAGTGAACACTTGGGTTTAGAATTATCCCACCTGTCACACATCTAGTAGCCACATTCTGTAGCCTTGTCGCATGACTTAAAATACAACTGCATGCTCTTGCAATGCTGTCCCACAACAATAGTTCAAGTCCTAGCTGTACAGTTTATTTGCTTAGTGACTTTAGGGAAAGTACTTAGCCTCAATGGGCCTGTGGGTCCTCATTTTTAAGGGGGATATCCGACTCACTGAGTTGTATATAAATTAGATGAGATGATCTTTTGGACGCATTTCATCACATATGCTCATATTTTCCATTTAACACGTTAGGTATTTTTATGGAAGTGATTTTGGAAATTATAAATATATATCCTACTCAGCAGGAGTAATTTATATGTAGGGAATTTACCTCTTTTTAGTGTTGAGCATGGGTTACATCAAATATTACGAGTATATTCAAAAAGGTAGATGGGTGCAATGTTCATAGTTGTAATGTCATATCTGTTGTAGATCTTTTTAGCTTTGTTGATGTTTAGCAATACTCCACCAGCCACCTTTCTTCCTCCTTACAATACCTTGCCTAGCATGTTCCTGGACAATATGCTCTATTATAGCAGAACTCAGTGCCAGTTTTTAGCTCTGAATCAATGGAGCAATCTTCTTCTCCATATTTATCAAGCACAATATTGACTTTATTGTCAGGTTATAATTAACAGCAAGTTGCTGCTCCTGGAAGATGTTCTTAGGAATTTTAAAGGATACTGAGAGCCAACAAGTATCTCAAGGGACCAGCAACATTGTCTGGTACTAGATTCCATTCCTCTCCAGATAACTCCAAACAGGACAATGGAACATTAAATAAACACCACTGGTTTGACACATCTATGTGCTTCTACCACTGGGTCACTGAACCAAAGAGAACATCATTAAATGGGATGTGACCAGCCATGTGATGATGAAGTCAACTACCTTAGATGCTGCACCAAAGCCCAACTTCTGCAATGGCCAGTGATAATGATAGAGACTGAGTATGGCGGGCTTCCTGGGTACACTTTGTGATTTACCAACCCCCAGCTGTATATTTCTTGTTTTGGAGAAATGATGCTCTCCTTCACACTACCTTTTGGTGGGAGTGAGTGAGGAAGAAGATTGAACATGCAAGCAGATTCCTGGATATGGGTGCCAAAAAATGTATTACCAATATACCTATGAAGATTTTGCAACATCCTTGAATACCCAACTGGTGCTGAGAGAGGGAGGTTTAAACCCCTCATGGCAGTTGTCTTTTGAAAAGCACCTGATCTCTACCACGCTCATTGTCTTCCACTTTGAAATCAGCACCACCAGCACTTGATGTTTTTGTGTATTACCAAACTATCCATCCAGACCCACATTCCCAGAAGGATTACAGTAAAGCACAAAATGGACGTGGTCATTAAATTTACTCACCAAGATCATCTGAGAACTTTTCTCTGAAGTTGGAAGAGTCTCTGCCCGTGCACACACGGTGCCTGATTTGGGACCCACCTGCCACCCCCACCCCCACCCTCACTCAGTCGCTCTAGTGAGGAAATGTTCTTCATTTACAGGGCACCTTTCTTCTAAAAAGCTACAGGTCCTTCATTAAATTGCAACATGCTTAAACTCAAGCAATCTGCTTGAGTTAGTAGATCCCCACATTAGATATGAGGAAACCAAAGTGGTGAAAAAAGTAGCACAGGGGAACAGAGTTGAAATTCCAGGCTCTTGAGTCAAGATTCTCCTTGCTATGTTCCCCAACTTTTCTTGATGTTTTAAACTGATACTCCCTTTTTATAAACGTTTTAAAAATATCTCCTGCCCTTCCTTATCCACTAAGTATTACTGATACTTAGAAGATCGATCCTTATATCTCAACCTACCAAGAAGACTTATTACTGTGCTTTTCTTTCTATAGTTTATAGTGTGAAAAACAGTTTTTAATTTCATAAATATAAAGTTGTGTATAATACCTAGCATGATACTATCAATCCCTTAATGATTTTTGTTAATATCCTACTACCACCATCAATGAGAGTTATTTCAGTGATTAGCCTTTTTTATAAATTTAATCTGAAGTAAAAAGAAAATATAAGGTAAATTAAATGAGGTTAAAAAATTGAAACATTAAAGTTAATATATACTATTCAGATAAACAACTTATGTGGGCGAGGTAGGGGGGACAACAGAAAAAAATGAATTGACAAGGGATTGGCTCCTCTTAAGTCCAGAAAGTATATTTCCTTAGTCTGTGTGCTAGATGTTTACTCCCACCTCTGTTTCTGGGATGCTTATTTTATTTTACATTTTTCTGGGTTTCCAGAGCATTTTGCTTTGACAAATAAATAGAGCAATCAAAACTGGCTATTCCTTGGCTTTAGAGCCATTGTTGGGATGTCAGTGATTTGACGGCTAAAGCCAGCTGGCATGAGTCATCAGTGGAAAGTCCAGGTGTGGTGGCAAGGTCCTCATCATCTCGATAAATTTCCATATTTCTTCGTGTTTCAAAGCATCTTCTAAACCCCATGAAGGAAATGTGACATAAAATTAAACAAGGAATGTTCATATAGACCTAAAAACTTCCCCAAAGAGTGTATGAGAAAAGAAGACTGAAATTAGAATTTGGTTTCAGTTCTAACCTGCTTGATCCTGGCTTTATCTATGGTTTACGCCCTTAAATGCATTCCCTCTTTGTAATCCATGATAAGTACAAGTACAACTGGTGTCAGCATTAATGGCAGTGGCTATAACCTTAATTACAAATTGGTGGAATATTTTTTCACACTTTAACTTTGGATCTACCAATGTCTCTGGTACTAAGTGTTTATATTACAATCATGCCACTTGATTTATTTCTATTTATTTAAGGCTAAATCATAGCACGATGACATTTTCTGGTGAAAGACTTTTGAAGCAAATCAGCTCATGACAGTACAGTACATTTTCGGTGCATGATACATTCATGATAGAATCAAAATTAAACTTTAAGAACCTCTTTCATTTGACCTTTGTGACTGTGGCAATGGTCTCAATGAAAGGACAAGCTTGCTCACATAAATTAAAGGATGTTGAATAATTTTAACTTCTATGCATATTACATAAGAAATAGGATATATATAAACTAGTAAAGCACAAGACTACCGCACAGAAATGAACTAGGCATCATAGCTGCTTTACTCAAAGTTTTCTCAGATTAACAGTATGAATAGAACACATCTTATGGCAGATGGCAGTAAATCTTACTGGTCTCCTCAGATTTCTTTCTCGTCACAAAGTATAGTAATTATTATGGGGAAAGGAAGAAGTGGGCAGCACTGAAGGCTAGTAAAACCAACATTGGTTTCAAGGGTCTCGTGTTGGTTCAAATTGTAAAGTTTAATGCTTCAAAGTATTAAACTACAGGTATCTCAATAACTAACTACAGAAATCAGTGCCTTTGAAGTCTCATGGTATCCATCAAACTATTCAACCAGAACAGAAAAAATTTTCATTTATTTCTTATTATAAATGGAATAAAGGAAAGGGAATAATACAGCCTGGTGTGTTGGATGAATTTCTTTGATTTGCTAGGCTAGTGACCTGCAGAAACCATACATGGGTAGCTTAGTACATATGAAACTTACACAATCCTGGAGGGCTGAACACTAATTCAAAACTACCGGTCTTTAAAACTGCATTTAAAATGCATAAAACTCAGGGGTGTCTACCATCATGGCCTTAATACAAATTAAATTTAAACATCACCACAATTGCTTTTTGCAACTTGGAGAGTTCCCTTCATTTCCTTAATTCAGACATGCAACAGTGTGTCCCTAGGGCTTCTGACATGTTCCCAGAGTCAGGCTATCTAATTTGGCCCACCATATTCACATGAGTCTTAAAGAGGAAAATCTGACAACCTACAAAATGTTCTGTCTACAGAAAACCTTTATTGACTTCCACAGCAACGATCTATATAAACAACCCTTTATATTGACCTCGTAAGTTATGGAAATGCAACATTTGCATTTATTTCTCAGATATATAGTTAAGCAGTAATTTCTTTTAAGCTAATTATTACCTGGTAATGCTGAATCAATCTGAAAAGTGTATTTCTAGGACAGCTTCAGAAAATCTGTTGAGAGTCCCCCTTTGCACAGTGAGCATTTCTCACAGCCTCAGGCTCATGAATGGTTACCTGAGATCTTGAAACAGGGAGACAGACACAAATAATATTGAACGAGTCAGGACTGTGTAGATAAAAGCTGATTATCAAGTCAGGAGACAGCTTGTGATGGGAGGACACTAAGATGTGTGAGGCAGGGTCCATCCAGACAAGATAGGGTAGAGAGACCTTCAAACACATACACTCGCTTTAAGGTTCTCTGGATTTAATTTTAAACATGAGGAATCTCAGCTATCCTAACAAATTTGGAAATAACTATGCAACTGAGCAATTATCTTTGAGAGATGATCAGTAAATTGATTTTTTTTAAATCAAAGTTAGATACCCTTAATTTGTTTTTAAATGACAGATTTTGTATAATTTCAAGAAGTGTTTCCCTTCAAGTAACTATCCAGCAGTTAACTTAAAGCTAACCCAATCTTTCTCTGGAATACACAGTATTTCTGGCAAGATTTGAAATACTCAAATGCTGCTTTTTCTTTGAAAACAGTTTTTCTTTAAAGGACCATTTTTAACTGCACCTTTTCTACATTGATGTATGCTTACAGATCTCATCATCTTCTATATTTAGAGAGATGAGCTTTCCAAAGGAAGATAGGCAGCCAATAAGGAGGATCCCATCAAAAGAGAGGTGCGTTACTATGGTTACTTTTCAGGAGATTGAGTAACAGTGAAAAGCTGCTCCTGACCAAAGCAGTCCTTTCCAGAGCAGGACCTAAAAAGAATTTTGATCTCCATATGTGTTTATTGAATTAGCAGAACTACATTATGTCATTTTAGCTTTAACCACAGTTTTCCTGTGGGTACTCGCTGCTTCCAGCTCTCCTAGACTCACATGGGCAGCCAATTCAAGGGAAGAACAAGGATTAAAAACTTCCGAACACAAACCTAAAAATGATGGGCTGAGGAATCCTCAAGAACCAATCCCAAGGTTAATAAATAAATAAATAAAGCAAATCCGGTTCTTGGGGACCACTTTCCAATAGCCGGGGGTGGGGGTGGGATCCGGAAACGTCCCAATGCCCACCCTCGATTTAAAAAAAAGAGTCTTTCCTTGAGCTTCAGAGGAGGGCTCCCGGCTGGACGATCCCAGACATACCTTGCGAGCAGGGTCCACTCACCAGGCGATGGGCGCATGCACCTGTTTGGGTTCCGGGCTCGCTCCTGCCTTTGCGGCGCTGTCACTCTTCAGACCCGCGCTGACAGCGACAGCGATCGCGGCCGCGGGGCGATAGCGGCGGCGGCGGCACCTGCAGCTCGGCGGGCAGCCCTGGCTCCTGCAGTCTCCCCAGCGCCCAACACTCTGAGTTCCCAGCGCGAGGCGGGCGCGCGGCTGTTCTCGGCTCTCATTGGACCAGCGGGAGCAGATGTTACCCGGTTGCTAGGAGCGTTGCTAGGAGGCGATGACGCCCCTCCACGGCTCCGCAGCAACTTTCCTGTAGGTCGCGCGCGCTGGCGGAGGTGCGGCGGGCGAGGCTGAGAGCAGGAACGCCGACGGGGCCGCGAACAAAGAGCTCAAACCGAGAAGCCCCCGCGGCGCTCGCCCAGGTTCGGCCTGGGAACGCGGGCTGTGGCTCTGGGGGCGTGGTCAGCGCCTGCTCCCGGGGCCTGGGCCGGCGATGGAGACCGCCTCTGCCCGGGTGGGGGTCACTCGCGGAAGACGCTAGCTCGGTGTACCCATTTGGGTCAGGTTTTGGAGTGGAGGGTGGGAAGGGAGACTGAGGAAGCAGCAAGGTCTGCTCGGTACTTGTGAGGACACCGAGACTCTCACTGGAATGCTGCTGGCCTTGGAGATCCTGGCGAGGGTAGAGAAGAAGGCATGTGTGTGGCCTGGGATAAGGAGGTGGGGGGGGGGGCGAGCTGTATAGGATTGTCTGCTGTCCGAGACTCTTCTCCCCAGCTTTTTGGCATTTGTGTCTGCAGGTTTGTGCATTGATACATTTTGAACAGGGAAATACTAACTAGAAAATTAGCTAAAAGCCTGATTCTTTTTTGGAGCTGTTTGTGGCTACCTGCGGGCATGGTACAGAAATTTCAGAAAAATGCCGCCATGGACTAAACTACTTCCTCAACACAGTTAGGAAGCCTTCATTTTGATCTAATCGCTAATTAAAATCTCAGGCCCATATTTCAAATTTTTTTAAAAAGGATAAAAAAAAAAAGCAAAGGTATGTCATATTTCAAAATGAGACTAGAGAGCTATGCATGTTTCAGCCATTTACACTTTAGTATAAATTCACAGAAAAGATTGCATTATCTCTGCTAGCTATCTTGCTCAAGTTAGATTTATATTAGTTACCACTGCTTTTGCTGTCATTGTTTAATGGGGTGGTTTTTCTTGGGGGATGAGATGAACATGTTAAGGCTGCAAAATGAATGAATTTGGGTGGCAAGTGAACAAAACTGAAAAGGGAAAAATAACAAAACATGTAAAGAAATTTTTCAGAGAGGGAATCTGACTTAAGAAAGAGGCACACCACTTCTTTTTCCCTACAGGATCACAGATTGAAGGAAGAGAGCACCACTGGGGATCAATTAAAAAGAAATGTTGCTATCTTTGAAGTGAGGGCAGTGCTGCTGTGTGTGGCATGTTGACTCCTTCAGAGGCAGGTATTGTGCAAGACTGAAGGGACTGCATGAAGTGGTCCTAAAACTCTCAGGAGCCCCTGCTCCCTCTGGGGCCCAGGAACTATGTAACACTTTTTAAAAATTTTGAGTAAATGGTTTGTTCAGCCTAAGGTTTAAATAAAAAATAACTTAAGAGTAGGCCACATTGGCTCAGCACGTAGAGTTCTTGCCTGCCATGCCGGGGACCCAGGTTTGATTTCCGGTGCCTGCCCATGTAAAAAAAAAAAGATAACGTAAAAAATGTAAGTGTCCAGAAAAAGTAATAAGTCAAAGCGAGATGACTGTGGTCATGTTAGTGTTTCAGCTGTGAGGTATGAACGGAGGCCTTTGAGACTACTAGACCTCAAATCCAGGAGACGGCTCCAGCCAGAATTACATCACCGCTACTTCTTTCCTTTTCACCAGACGGGAAGAAAGGAGCTGGTATCTCAATCAGTCTTGCCTTCCTTTTCAGCTCAACTTCAGGAGATTCTTTTTCTTGCTCTCTAAGGCCCAGTCACACTGGATTTTTTCCATTTCCTCGAAGGGTTAGTGTTCTTGTTTGCCCCAGGCATTTTGTGCGTGTCGTTGCTGCCTCTTTGATGTGCCTCCCTTCAGCCTGGCTTCAGACTGAGGTGCAACTCAGGCATCAGCTCTCAGCTTAAATGTCTCTTTCCACACTGGCTTACCCTGTAATAGCCCCTATTACATTCCCAAAGCACACTCCTGATTCCTTTTTGCAGTATTTGTTATACTAGATTTTAAGCTAGTTCCACTCTGCTCACACTCTTTCCCAGCATCCCGTAAGACAAAGGTAATTGAGAGCATATAACGGATGGGTCTGCCTGTCTGGCCCAAGATCCTCGTCTTCACCTTAGCTTTGCCGCTATCAGTTTGTGTACTTACACAAGCCCTGAGCACAGCAATTAGTTGTGTGTTTTACTTATTCAAGTGTGTGCACAGGTGCCTGGGGCGGGGCGGGGGAGGGGGAGAATGCTCTCTGCCCTTAGTGAGGTATATTTTTTCTTTCTCAAAGTATTTCATAAAGGTCACTACCAAGGTTTTAATGACACTGGGACATACTCAACCTAAAGGTCATTTATATATTTTCCTTTGTCCCTTTTCTCTGCCTCCTCCAAAACGGGTGTAAATCCTCTGAGCTGAACTGTT
This sequence comes from Tamandua tetradactyla, assembly GCF_023851605.1. Lineage (NCBI taxonomy): Eukaryota > Metazoa > Chordata > Mammalia > Pilosa > Myrmecophagidae > Tamandua > Tamandua tetradactyla. The sequence goes on from NC_135338.1 coordinate 2,667,551, forward strand.
TCATCTTTGCTTAACATACTCCTGTGTCTCAGGTAGAAGGCAGCCTCCATATCACACTCTCCTCTATGGAGCATAAACCTCTGGGGAGCAGCTAGCTAATTCGACCCATATGGACCGCACTGCAGACTAGAAGTGCAGAGCGCCTTGTCAGACTAGAACGGGACACCCTCTGTCCCACTGTCAATAATGACTCACCAAATAACTCAAATCCCCTCTCCATCTGGGGCCGCCTGAAGAAATTTAACAGACGTTGAAAGACAGGAAGGAAAGGTCAAGGTAATCCCAAGATCATAGCTTTCCTTGGTGGCAAAGCCAGAAATAGAACACAGGAATAAGCTTCAGTTTTACTGGACAATTTATGTCTGTGGAAATAATTTTATAAATTCTTCAATTCTCCTGGCAGTGGCATTTGTGTAGTAAGTGATTAGAACAAACCTTCCACTGAACAGTTTTGGATTTTCAAGTTAAATATTAAAACACCTTACCATTTGCAATAGAATTCATCCAAATTCTCATCTTCTCACCACTCAATCTTGTCCCTTGTCGAGACGACCACAGATGTAATGCTAATCCTGCCTCCTCCTCCTTATCTGTTTACTGAAAAGAATGAGATGTTTTATTATGTAGTAGAAGGCACATTAAAATTCATCAGAGCTCTGAAATGTCACCCAAGCTATATCTCTGGATCTCCCTGGAGAAACCCCAGAAAGTATAAGGAGACTATGAAGCTTGCAAGATATATAAGATTTGACTCATCAATAAAATACTACTCCAGATGGTTAAGATTCTTTAAAATTATTATAAGACTTTAAGAACCAGACTCAAAGATGGTTTGCCTCGATTATTTTAAAGTGTAGGGATAGGTAAGTCTCCTTTCAAACGCGTCAAATTTTAACTTCTACAGATGATGTACTCTGAGATTTAAAAAAATGAAAAATTGAAAACCTGTTACCTGTGCAATATTCTGCTTTTGCTTATAGTCTTATATATTTTGCTTTGGTGTTTCATTATATATGATAAAGTGCCCTGAGCTAAAATGTGTGTGTGTGTGTATTTGAAATACAATGTGCGAACTTGCTTTTACTACTAGCACAAAACGCTTTGTCCTGTGACTTTCAAAATGTGAACCAATTGATCTTTATTTGCAATAACCTCCCTTTACAGTGTTGAGATACCCTAAAATGACTAACAGTGAGCAAGCAGAATCCTTAAGCAGCCCATGAAGTTCTAGGGCCACTGTGGTTGGGAAGAATTTAAGCCACAGATGGACTTGCAGCACACTCCCAGAACTAGCTCTCCTTATTTTATCACAGCATTTGAAATAAGGTATTTTTTTAAAAAAAAAAAGGAAAAAAGAGAATGTAAGTATGACAGCTACTGTCTAGAAGATTGTCACCAAACTGTTTCATTTGTTTGGGCATACCAATAAGCTGCAATTTCCTGATTTCTTAAATATAGGTAGGGCCATGTGACTAGTTCTGGCCAGCTGAGTTTGGGCAGAAATGAATTACCCCTGCCCCGCCCGGGCCTGGCCTCTTTAATGTCTCATTTGATATTTTTTGTGTGCTGTATGGCTGGGTCACATGTCATTATTTCCTGGTATTTCAGCACCATTTGTTGACCTTGTGTTTGCTTGATTGGTTGGTTTTGGGGAAGTGCACGGACCGGGAATCGAACCCAGGTCTCCCGCATGGCAGGTGAGAATTCTACCACTGAACTACCCTTGCGCCCGGTCTCATTTTATTTTTATGCTTTTTTTCCCTCCCCCAATTTGCCCAGCAATATGTTCCTTCAGAGTCCTAAAGCCAATTCACAAAAGGAACCTCAGTCCCTTAGATAACTACTAGAAAGTTGCCTGAGCAGAAACATTGAGGTTAGATTTTAGATTAGGGAGAATTAAACCTTTCTGGTGTCAACCCATTGTCATTTAGAGTTGTGTATTACAGAAGGCAGCATTAATTACCTCAACTAATATGGTAGGCAAAAATGGGGAAAATAAATCTTCTCCAAAACATCTAGAGAATTTTTTTTTCTGTTACCTTTTTCATTTGGGGTATGTCGACCATGTTTTCACTGCTACAAGGTATCTGAATTTACTAGCCCTGCTCCATTCCTAGTGTGCTATGTCTGAGCCTTGTGGGTTTATTAGAATTGGGAATACATGAAAGGGGAAGGGCTCTGGACAACAGCCTCTCTTATGAGTAATTATCCCAAGCTTTTGTACAGGAACATCTATTTTTTGCCTTTTCAGAATCCTTCTCAGATGCAATTTACCTATTTCAGGTGATATGTACATTTATATAGCTCCTTACCCAAATTCTCACTACTTCGTATTTAGTACTTTAAATTAGCATTTGAGTTGATCATAACCAATTAGTCACTCATTTGTATATATGTTCACCACAGAATCCTAAGCTAATTCAGCACCCTGAAACAAAGAAATTATATGGATCATAAATGTAATACTTTTAGTTCTAATATATATGCCTGCAGTTGATGTGGCTTTGAAATTAATGATTTTTGTATATCCTAAAATCAGCAATATCATTCAGGTCCATAAGAATTTGCATGTTGATGCTGCAAAACTGAATCTTTTTTAAACAGAAATAAAATGTTCACACATATAAATCTAAGCCATCTGCTTAAACTTTATTGATAAAATCAGTAGCAGCAGTTTTACAAAATTGGAATGATTTTCAGTTTTGAACTATCGAGTTCAGTTGCAGCAGACATTTTGTACAAACTGGGGCAAATGCTTCTTCTATGTTTCTGTTTTAAACAAAAGGCAATTAGAATTTATCCTCATGCATGTGAATTTCTAATACAGAATTAGTTTTTCAGCTGCATAATATATGTATTCCAACATCACAGACAGACTGAAAATCTACCTTTAGCATTATTTACACAAGAAGAACAGCATAATTCTTCTAAGTAGAAACTTATTCTTATCCCAGGTAAACAATTTGTTTTCCGACATTTTTAAAGAGTGTTTCTAAGAGTATTGACATTAAATATTTCACTGACTTTCCAAGTTAAAGCACAAGGCATAACAGTCATTAACACCATAGTTATGAAATTTTGAACATTACAAAAGGTAGAAAGGTATTCCAGTTTTTAATTTTAACAATTTTAAAAGTTTCCATACTCCTACGTCACTAATTATGCACTGAGAAAAGTAAATTCAGAAATGCAGTGGGTCATCATATTCTATAGCTGTTTGTTCTGGTAACAGCTAGAGATACATTCATACTTCTTAAGTAGGGGACATCATAAGTCAATAATTCATATGGTGAAAAACACAAGGATACCTATATGGAATGTTCTGAAGACTTTCAGAAATATCTAAAAGGTAGGATCAACCCTCCATAAGAAGAGAAAATACTCCCCACCTCCTTCTCCAACCTCCAAACTACCCAGGGGTCCTCTGCTGGAAGACTTTGAGAAGGCAGTGTGACAGCAGCCAGGCTTGAAAATGTCCATGCACCAATGGCGGAGGTTTAGGGACAGCTCCACTCAGGCAACTGACGAGTACAACACTGAACAATCAATTTGTCAAGGAATGTCTTCCACTGACTTGGAAGTCTAGAGAGAGATCGGCTTATATGCTAAACCATTTTATACTAATCTATTTCTAAACATGAAATAAATAAAACTATTGGCCATCATTTACTACCACCAAAACCTCAGGACATTCCAGTGCATATAATGCATTAAAGTAAACATGGGATAGGAAAAGAACAGATTTACAAGGCCAATCCATCTCCAGCATCCCTCTGGGAATAGAACAGCCATACACTCTGTTAAGAACAGTATGCTCCAAATAGGGTAAAATCTCCTGGAAATAGTTACATATGTGAAAAATGAATGAATCATTCACATTTACATTTTTTCATGCAAGTTCTTCAAGGACATCCATGAAAAGTTGAGATATAAAGAAAAACCAATAAAATATTTTAAAACAACAGAGCTGCACACAGTATGCATATGGTGAAACATAAATGTGTGAATGTGAACAACTGTCTTGGATACCATATGAAGACCAAAAAAATTGAGAAAGAGATTTATCTTGCACTGAGAACATAAATAAAATACAGCTATGAAATCTTGAATGTACCTTGAAAAAAATGTTTAAAAATATTTCTACTTTATCTGGGAGATAAGAAAGGTTACCTGGGAAGAAAATGATAGGGTGGGGTTGTGAATTCACTTGGGAGGAGGGAAAGGGAGAACACTGATTTTTCAAAAGGAAAGTAAGAATGTGGATTGAGGGGCCTTTTTGGATGGGGGACAGATTTTCCTAAACATCGTATTTAAATGTCATTTTGTAAAAAAAATATCAACTTAATGTTTCTCTGTACTCGAAAAAAGTTCTAAAGAGGAAAGATATGCCTTCAACTCAAAGCTTGGCAAGCCTACTGAAAAGATGGATTTGTGATTTGTTGAGTGATCAGGATCGTTGATAAAAAGAATAAGAAATTAATAATTTATATATTTTTCAGAGGCAGAATGACTAATGGCCATCCCAACTGTAACTTTCAGTAGGACTAATTACTGATGTTTTACGAATGTAGGGTAATGATTGACAGATCTAAAGGTGTCAGCTACTTTATATATCAACATAAAGAGTTGATCAGACCCTAATATAAAGATAATAAAATATCTCACTGTCTTCAAAACCCCTTAATTCTCAATGTATTATATTAATGAAGGAATGGATGTATCTTATTCCTACAACTGATGAAAATACATAAAGTAAGATGAGTACTAATATTTCCCTCTGACGGATGCAAAGTGAAGGGTTGGAGAACTTATGACTGGACATTCATTTTGGAATTCATTAGTGGAAGACTTGGGACTAGAACATAAAACTCACTAATTTGTACTCAATGTCCATTTACAACCATGCTTTCGTCTCTGCAGTGATGCTCCATAACTTCTCGAAGCTATAAAGCAGAGGGCAGTCAGTCAAGAAACAATGTCAAAATATTCATCATATACTGATCATCAGCCAGGCCTCCCCATTCATCCAGTGTGATTATCAGTATTATTATTTCAAGATCCATCTGCTTGCTCATTGGGTCTATGCATTATCATCTTTCCATTCAGAATTTAGAATTGCTCTTTGATCCAGATGCTTCCACCCACTTGCAGTTAATTTGTACAATTGACTGTGGCGGGTCATGATCGTAAAGCATCTTGGCAGGAGCAGTGAATATGAAGTCATATAAAATACTAGCAGGATGTGTTTTTCTGTCACGAATCAGTATCACAGTTAGCACTTTTTATCAATGTATATGTAAATCGTTGCTGAACAAAAGAAAATAGTACAGTCACCAAATTTAGCAATCATCTTCTCACAGCCTTCTAAACTTTTAAAGAAAAGTTTTAAAAAACTCTTTAGAGTCCAGTTGAGGGGAAACGCTTACTTAGATAGGTTAACATAAATTATAAAATTATGAGATATTTTTCCTCATAAATCTTCTCTCCAAATGTAAAACAAGCACAATATCACCTAAGTAAAAATTGATTCCACATTGGAAGATGCTACATTTTATTTGGTGGATCATCTGAGGTGATCCATCTATTTTTCCTGAGGACAAGTACATCAACAAACTTTCCTATAGCAATTGGAGCTAGAAATAAAAATAGACAAAAAGACCATCATGCTTCTTTCCTGAATATATGTCATAGCTTATTCCAACAAACATTATTACAGAAATTTCTCAGTCACAATAATATAAAAGTATTAATCTCTTACAAATTTCAAATAATAAAATCTGCAGTAAAATTAAGTTTAAAAATTTTGGAAAGACTTTCAACTTCATTATAATAAAATCTACCTTGTAGCTGCATTAACATGGTGGCATACAAAAGACTGCATTATAACTCAGTGGCGTTGTAAGCTAATAAAGCAGTCTCCAAGGAAATGTGGCAAAACTGGGAAGCTTTGCTCGAAGCATTAGCTAAAGGATCTTGAAACACTCTTCAGAGAGAAATGTGACCCTAGAATGTGAGAATATGTTACTGAAAAGCTTACATGAAAATCTCTATTATGTAAGAAGTTCATATTCTTCCCCTAATTGGGGTTTTATTGACAGCTTCTGATACTTTTTCCCAAATATCAAGGCCTTTATCAAATAAGAAAAGCACACTTTTTACTGTGGGCCAACAACTGGGAAACACGAAAAATTGTCTTCAATAAGAATGTTTAGGCTATCAAAGACTTTGGCTTAATTTACACAGAATTGAGACAGGTTTAGTAGATATTTGAGATGAGCTTCTTTGAGGTTAAGAATTATAAGCAATAAATTCATTGGAACAGCTCCTATACTTTTCTTGTTTTATAAAATTGAAAGCATCAAGAGTTCAATGTAGGGCCACGGTGGCTCAGCAGGCAAGAATGCTTGCCTGCCATGCCAGAGGACTCAGGTTCGATTCCCAGTGCCTGCCCATGTTAAAAAAAAAAAAAAGAGTTTGATGCAGATGTCTTACAAATTGTTTGAGAAATTAGAAAACAATTTTTTGACTATTCGCCAAGGTTGGGACACTCCCAATGCTACCCAGTTCCTAGGAATGCCTCAAATGTGTCTAGTTTTTAATAGCTAAGATAAGTTTTCCAAAGGAAAAAGGGAATTAGGCAGGGCTCTTCCTTCACATTGTCATCTCTTTCTAGCAGCTTCAGTCCTCAGTTCACTCTTTAAAAAAGAAAAGGCAGCCATGTCCTTCTCCATTAAAGCATGGAGCTTTATAAGAACTGTGTCACATTTGTTTGTACAGTCCTAGCATTCAAGTGTTTCGCTTACTGCCTTGCAAAGGGCATTCAATATTCAATTATAAAAGTCAAAATCCAACTTCTTTTTTATGTAATAACTCAGAGCACGGCTGGAATTGAATGCTCCATTTCTTTTCTCAAATACAAAACATAACCATTTATTTTGAAGGGAGGCATAGACTGACAAACAAGCGTATTTATTTCTTTCCTAGAGGCAGCGTAATAACTTCCATCTTCCTTCAATCTCCTATATTTAAGGGAGTGGGGGATAAATACACTAGTCAAGAATTAAAGGATACTAAAAGAACCCTTATTTCCCTGGAATTCTTACCAGAATCAAGTAAAAAATGGAATATTTGGAAACAGAGGCACTGGCTAAAGTAGAACTGTTTTATTAATCTGCTAATCAAACCAGCCCCTATCCCAGGACATAATATGTTTAATAAGTTTCTTTCGAGTGAATAAATTTTGTATAAGCCAAAACGATAAAAATAGGAAGTAGATATTTTAAGAGGGCCAAAAAATGCATAAATGTGACAATGCCAATGGAAAGCCAACCTTCACGTCATACTCAAAGCAAAATCGGTAACATTGGCACTCAAAAGCATGAAGTAAAACTGCTGTGGGGACACCTTAAGACATCATTAGTGAGCAATGGAGAGCAGCTACAACATCTGCAGCTTTGTTCTAAGAACATCCACAGGCCTCCATGGCTATGAGTGTGTTCCATGAAGCCTCAAGCTGTTTCACAGGTTCCACAGTGGCTCTAAATATAGCTGGTTATTGTCTATGTGTCTAGGAGATTTCTTTGTGACCCAAGAGAAACAAGAATAGTCAAAGCACCATTGGAGAGGAAACACATCCAAAGCCTGGATGCATCCCCAAAGTCTTTTAAACAAAATCCTGACAGGAACTCTCCAGAGAAAACCTTTTGTGACTCAGAGAAAAAATCAAGGCGAAGAAAATGTCCAAAGGGGCAGAGCAGAGCCCCAGAGTATTATTACTGTTGATGCTGTTTTGAGGTTACCTGTGGAGTATGAGACTTAGAATGAACTTTCAGAAGGCTATCTTCCTGGGAACTCCCATGCTCCCTTAGATATAACTAACACCTCACGTATATTTTTCTATTTATCCACAAAGATGTTGACGATGCGACATCCCTTGGCGATTCCCTCTCTGATGGTGCCAAGGTCCACTTCGAACCCTGGGCTTCCAAGAAGCCTTCTCATTAATTCATCCAATATATTTCACGTAACCCCAATGACTCATAACAAGGAACTCCACTCTTTTATGGCATGCAATTAGGAAATTAACAATTCTATACCAGTGAGCATTGTTTTAATTATGAAAACTAATTGCTTCAATGTGTAGTCACAGCGTTCCAAAAATTTTTAAGCTCTGGCCCATCCCAGCCAGCACAGTGTTAAACACCAGGGAATTAAAGCACACACACACACACACACACACACACATTTTAAAATTAATGCGAAAGGCCATTCATATAATTCTTATGTCCTGAGTTAAACCTCTCCTGATACAATTTAAGCAGATGCACTGATTCTGTCCACAGGGTCACAGAGACAAGCTTTGCCCTGTCCTCTTGGCGAGAGCTCCTTACATTCTAGATGGCTGTTATCAGAAATCACCCCACAAGCTTCTCACCTCCTGGCCAACTCTCAGTTCCCTACATCTTGAATTATCCCCATCTAAGATCCCCTCAACAAAGTGATTCTTACCCAGTTTCTTCATGCTTCTCCTTAGCTGGGAAGTCTAGAACTTGAGCCAGCGACTTTGGCACGGCTCGGGGTAGGGGGTGGAGGGTGGGGCACCACAGATTCATGTCCCAGTATCGATGCTCAGTTTAAAACCCAACTAGCACCTGCCTGATTCTCGGCGCTGCCTGAGACTGACCGTGCGGCGGTTCGCCCCTCACTACCTCTCCAGATGAAACGTGCACCAAGGTTTTTCTAAGTTCCCATTTCACTCTCCTCTTCACTCAAGGTTTGAAACCACTTGAGAACAACCAGACATCAACAAGTCACCTTTAAAAGCCATTTTAAAAATGAGTATCGGGTCTGATAGGATTCCTTTCATTATGATTGCTTAAGGAATAAAACTTTTTTTTAGAAAAAGAAACTTCTTAATAAAAGCTTTTAATATAACTTATTTTTAGTTCATCACGTAGATAACTTCTGATAGCTGCATTATGAGACCATTTAAAAAATTTTACCTATAAGAATATAATACTGATATATAATTTAAGGTTAAAAAAAATGTCCATTTTTTAAAAATGTCAGTGGAGTGCCTCACTATTTATTATAGCTTTTCAGATCAAAGCGGAAACATGGTCCCAGATTGCCAGTGTTTTCAAGTCTTTTGATGGGGCCCACCACGTGACCCCTCCATGTCGGCACGTTAAGAGGGGGCTGGGGGCAAGAGACACCAACAGAAGTAGGTCTTGTGTGCGATTTATCGAGATGTGTACACAAGCACTGAAAATGAGCAGCTCCCCCAAACTAAGGAGATGAAAGACAGTGATTGAGGCTCATTTGGGATTAATGATGAGTCAACTATACCAGGCTTATCTCTGATTAGGTTATCCAAAGACTTATTTTCTTTACAAATCCAGGCTGGCGTCAAGCTAGGCATATTGCATTGGTTACCTCATGAATATCTTTTTTAAAAGCTTATGAGGTAGATATTATTTCCATTTTCCAGTTGAAGAAACTGGGCATGGGTTGGCTAGTAACGCCACACAGGTAGCAGAGTTCCATCTCAACCCAGGCTAACCCCCTGCCTGTATCAATTTCACTGAAGCAAGTTAGAGGTGCTCCATTTCCCCCACCTTTAAGAATTTTTGAGAACTCCACCAGTTGTCAAAAATGATAGCTACTTAACCCCAAATGTCTTTTGGTTCATTAGTTTATCCTTCTTGAATATATGCCAGTGTATACTGAAGGTATCCAGCACATTCATTTATTCTTTATTCTTTCATACACATACATTATATCTTTTGCCCATTATTTTGTTTGATAGTTTTGCTGAGGATTTCCTTTGGAGCAAATGCAATGATTAATTTTAAGACAATAAAAATATGTTTGCATTTCAGAATTATCTATCATTCTCTTTTGTCTTGGATCAAATGGAACGGATTGTTCTTTAGTCATCATTTCCTCAAAACTAAGGGAAGATACCGCATGCATTTTCTAGTCCTGTTTATCATTAAAGAATGTGCCTCCATTAGATTTTGTGGCATTTACAAATAATCTCTTTCCTACTCATTTTTCTTATCTTAACATACCATCTTCTGCTGCAAAAGGATAGCCAGGCTTTCAGGAACCCCACAGTTCAATGCCTAGACTGGACCTCTATTTAAATGAATGGAGTAGTTATCAGGAAGCTCCTTTATTTGCTTTAATTGGATGGCGTTCTCAAATAATGCTTTAATTTGAAAGGAAAGAGGGTTTTGGTTCACTATATCTGGTACAGCCAAGATGTAAAGCACAGTGACTGACCAAGATGTAATTATAACTGCGAAACTATTGAGGGACATAACATGTTGAGAAGGCAGAGCCTGACTGTGTCAGGCTCATCGTAGCACCCAGCACTTCGGGGAATATCAACATTTGCGAATAATCAGATAACTTTCATTGAAGGAGGATCGGTTAACAGTACCTAACGTGCACCATAATGCAATACCACTCTCCTTTTCCCTTTGGATCATAGCCATGGTACATTCTCAAACATCTGTGCAGATGAAAATGCAGGGTCTAATACCTCCAAAAGCATTACAGACTCTTCTTATGGTAGAGGAGGCAAGACCTCCCCTGACAGTTATGCAGCTTCAGCAAAAACAGAGTCCAAAACAACTGTGCATCACAGAAGGAGCTAGTGAAGGGCAGAGAACACGAGAGCAGGTGCTCGGCTCCCGGGTGAATGATCCATTTAAACACCCAACAATAGTCAGAGGGGAGCGGGGAGCGCCTCAGCCATCTCTAAGACCGGAGAAACAGCACTTTCCAATTCAGAATAAACTCACTCCCTGAAAGAAGGCACACTATAAAGCAAATTTCCATAAACTGCGGGCATCATTTGCCCTCAACTATATTATTTGAAAAGCATGCTCTTTGGGGGAAAAAAAATCACTGAATGAACTGCTCATGGAAACAAAATATTGGTATTCTTCAGTTTCAAAGACCCCCATGAGCTATTAATCATTAGCTAGATAAAGTAGGCAAAAGCCGCTTTTTCAATGCAGAACGAACTAATTATCTTTCATAACTCTTTTGAGAAGCAAATGTAGCTGCAAAAGCTCAAATGAAAAACATGTTAAATGCATTTGTGTCTAGACTTCGCCAAGAAAATAATGAGAGTTTAAATGCGCAAAATCAAAAGATCTCTCTAAACTAGAATTTCAAATCAGCGTAAAAAAGAAATCAGCCTCATATTTTAATGTATCTTGTGATTAGCATTTTATATTTATAAATCAGCATTATGGTAGTCAGATGTGCATGCATCCTACATGGTGAGTAGCACCAGAACAGGTATTAGGAAAATTATAAAATTTTAATAAATTATAAAAAAATTTTTAAAAACACTTTACAGGCAACCCTTCCCTGAATCTTAGGCTAATTGCTGGAAAGTAAATCAAACGTGCAAGGATGTCTCACTTCATCAGCAGAAAACCTTAAAAATGGGTGGGTCAAGGCAGCAGAAAAGGAAGCAAAGGTGATTATTGGGCAGCACGAAGTAAGGGACGTGGTCAAATGTAGAGCAGGAGACTATGAGGAGGAAAAATCCTGGGCGGTCTGTACAATATATGTGGATGTTTTTCAAATGTAAATTTTAAAGTGAATGCTGCTTTTATGTTACTGCATAAAGGAAAGCTAACGAGGCTGCTCTACTTCCCTTCAAACACAAGGGCATAAAGAGAGTAAGGGATGTGAAAAGCCAATTCTTTGTGCTGCTGCTTAATCAATCGCACTCAGTTCTCCTTGATGACATGGGCATGCTGCAAAGACCACTCAGCAGTTAATGGATATAATGTTGGAGAAGCACTTTGAGGTCTTCCAAAGAGAGGTAGGGGAAAAATCCAAAGGAGCATGGTTTTATTACCTATTCTTAATAACTGAGTAGCATTATATATGAAATGCCTATGAACTGAAAATAAAATTAACATGTTAATTTATTTTGCTAATTCTAACTCTTCTGTGGGAAATCACTTCTTTCAAAAGGTGCAACCTGCAATTATAGTAGAGTTATCCAATGCCCTAGTCAGGTCTTGTCGGGATAACCAGTACACACTGCAAGGAATAAATATGTTCGTCAAGTGGTACAGCCTACGCTTACAATCTGTCCGCACGGGGAGCCGAGGAGGAGTTATGTGTTTTTAACTGTATACATCCATCACTAGCTATCACTCTTCCCACAGACAGGAAAAAGTCAACAATGAAACATAAGAGCTAAAAATAAATGACTGCGCAATTGCTCAGAAGAGTTGCACGTTGGGCATAGTGCTAAATGTACACACATTCCTTCCCTTCTTTTATGTCTGCCAATTTAAAGTTATTGAAATCAAGAGCTCACATCTAAGAATAAGGAAAAATAAACATGCACTGCAAAATATGTAAAAGTCAGTCAGAAGTAAAATTCCATGCTAATAAGCATACCAGCTCAGCATCCTAAGTGGCATGTGCCCAGAATGCAAGTAAAGACTCAAATACATTGCTGCTAATACCAGGAAAAAATGACAATTATAGGCACTTCAAATACTAAGAGAATAATTTAGTGTCATTCCATGCGAGCTGAAAAGATTTCGGCATTCATAGATGTTGTTACCACATTTGTTTCTAAAAGTCAATCGAATTAATATTAATCATGGACCTATTGTGTGCCATTTACTATGTTCTAATGGTTGAAAATATTGCATAAAAAGAATATGATTTGCATGCAAAAGCACTTTCAGAATACATATAAAACTAAATGTAGAAAAATTATAGTCCAAAAGGAGAACTCTGGATTTAGAAAATCAATAAATCCATTACTTAAATCAGTTTTCGGTTTTCTTCTCATTCTGTAAGAATTTATCCTTCTGTATTTATTCTGAGAAAGACAGCCCAAAAACCTTGAAAGTTACAAGTTTGAAATCTTACATATTTGAAAGGAGACAAATTCTTGCAACAGTGGCTTTTGAACTCATTTTTAGCCTCAAAAAAAACTCATCTAACCAAATCTCATAGGAAACCCCAATATATAAATAAGAGGTATTATAGGAATACAATTGTTTTATAAGCACAAGTTTACAACATCTATTTTTATGTAAATAAATGAAGGATTTTTTGATGAAAAGAAAATGTGAAATAGAGGACTATGAATGGCAGTTATATTCTTTTCTCAGCCTCAGAATCGAATTTGTTTCTGTATTTCAAGGTTTCCATTTTTTTTTTTTGCATTTATTAAGAAAATTTTGTTTATCCAGATAGGTGATGACAAACAATAACATTTAACAGATCCTTTGCATCTCTTCAAGCAAAGAAAGAGCAGGAAAAGCTTTATTCCATAGTCTAAACAAAAATGTGATGACAGCACAAATTAACCATTATCAATTGTCTCAATTATGGTCCCATTTTGGCTGTGTATGTGGGTTTCTTTTTCAATTAGAACACTGAATCCCCAATCAAATCTCACAGAAACCCCAAAGCTCCACCCAGAGCGCCCCAAGGGTTAGAATTCCCATCTGCAAGCCTGTCTTTCCAAAGCCCCCCAGGTGTTCTGACTGGGTGTCAAAGTCAGCCACACAGGGGCAAGGAGGACGCAGCTAGGACTCGAGCAGGGCATGCCATCTGCAGACCTGCTGGCCTGCAGTTTCCTTCATCTGCACCCAGTGGTCCTGTGCGTCCTCACCACTGCTGTTCAGACCGAGAGCAATCCAACCTATCATCTCCTTACGCTTCATAGCGCGCCGGTTATACACAGAGATCATCAGCGTCACATCCGAGAGCTGAAAGAGGGCCACCTGGAAAACAAAGGTTTCCTTGTAGACAGGATTGGGCTGACCACGGCGAATGGATGTCTTGCAGCTGGAGATCTCCTGGCCCACAGAATTGAGGAGAAAAAGCTTTCCGTACGTATCTAGGACAGAGAAAAGAAAGAAAGAAAGAAAGAAAAAACACCAGTCCATTCTGCTTTGCTAATATGCTGTAGTATTTATATGGGGTGCACATTTCTCCTTTCAACATTACCACTCAGCATCCTTCGACCTGGTGCTTGCTGACAGATCAACGCGTCTTGCATGAATTACTAAAGGAGTGTGTTACCTTGAGTGCCTGATGCTCCATGCAGCTCCCATCAGGCACGTCTCTGAGGTCCATTAGAACTTGTACACATGCACAGGATTCACACAGGCATATGCATCAGAGGCGAATAGTGTAAGCATGCGTGTAAAAGTGTTTGTGGATATACACCAGTTCCTTGTCCGTACCTTATTTATGTATCAAGAAAAATATATATTTTTTGCTTTACATGTGCTTTTCTTTTCCTAGTCAAATACTCTTTTATGCCTGGGGCAAAGACTCTCTTCTCTCCTCCACTCTGTACATACTCTTTAGGTCATCTCATCCATACCTGTGGCTTCAGTGACAGCTACCAGGTCTGTGGCTCTGGCCCAGACCTCTCTTCCAAGCTCAAGACCCAAATGAATGTCATACATTCCAAATCTTGGACATTCTACATGTATCTCATACTCAACATACTCCCCACTCCCAACATTTGCTGCTAGGGTGTCCCACTTCTCTGGAAACAGCAGCATCGTCCAATTATCTAAGCCATAATTTGGGACTTCACTGTGGCAAGACTGGCTTCCTCATCTCCAGTCCAGCCATTCAATCACTCGTTCTGTTGATTCTATCTCCTAAGTAACTTCCAAATCTACCTGCTTCTTTTCATCCGGACTGCCACTGTACACCGTAAACTCAGGACACCAGCATCTCTACACACTCACTGATATGACAGCCAGTGGACTGTCCCAACCCCACAGCCAGAACAATCTTTGTAAGATGCAAATTCGGTCATGCTGCTCTCGCTAAGAAACAAAAACCTTTCAATGATTTCCCATGAGTCATAAAACAAATGCTAAATTTCCTTGCATAGATTACATACCCTAGCCCTGTTTATCTTCGGCTCTGATCTCACAGCTGTTGCTTTCAAACACTGCATTTCTACCATTTCGAACTATCCTCATCGCTCCAACCCGCCCTGCTCTCTTTCCCTCTGACTTTTGCACATGCTGTTTCCTCACTGTGAACAATATGCCCTCCCATGCCCTGCAGTCCCACCTTCACACTACTTCAATCGTTAAGTCCAGTTTGGACATCACTTCCAAACTCCACTAAATCTGGTTCAGATAACCCTTCCGAGGGCTCCACCAAAACCTAGTTTTAACCTATTGAAGCGCTTATCAGATAATCCAATATTATTATTCTTATAACATTCTTAGACTATTATTCTTATCTGCAATTGTAGAGAAAGGGATTGCCCTGGATGGCACTGAACTCCCAATGTGTGGCCTAGTGACATCTGCTAGACATTCAACAAATATTTTATAACGAATTTTGTTGACTAGCTATGGAGCTCAATGCTCTTTTTTTTTTTTAACCTCAAGATTCAAACCTATAAAATGAAGCCAAGAACACTGCTTTTGTCATCCCTGTACTATAATGCTATAAAATGGAAACAAAACATCTAAACTGTACTATATCTAAATATCTACTACTTTTGCTAAAATTCCTCATTGATTTGTTACAAAGAAAAAATCTGTTAAGATAATTATATTTTTATTTTTATTCAACTCACATGATTTAGCAATTTCTTGACTCTCTCATAATTATTAGAGAACTTTTACAATTTTTACCACTAACTCATGCACATACTATTCTTTTTAAAATCTAAGCATTATGATATTTTCTCCAATCTATCAATCTGGACATTTTGTTCAATACGGGCTTCAAGTGTTTATTGCTCATTTTCCCACCTAACAAGCAGTCAAACTCTTCAAAGGGTAAACCCAGATCTCTGTAATTTTCTGTTCTTTCCAAGAGCATCGTAAGATAGGAAACAAATTACAACCTGCAGTTTTCTTTCTATGTTGATCTTTTTCTATTCCGGTTTGATGTGTTATTTTATGCACTTATCTGCTGAGAAACACAAGGTGTGAAATTACACTTCAGGTGTGAAAACACTTCTCTGTCTCAGAAACAGGGCTCTCCACTCTTCAAACTGTTCTATGGGAAAAAAAGCTGTCAGAAAACCGACAATAGGGGAGTGAATTTGCATTTCCACAGCTGTACAGCTAGCTACATAATTTCTCTAGGAAAAGTTCAATCCAGTCACTGAATTGCTCTGGCAATTCTACTGCCCGTTATGCCAGTGGGGATTTGATTAATCTTGCAAACAAGGACCTCCTCATTTGTCACATTTGCTGGATTTTTTTTTCTTTTTTGTTTGATTTTTAAGAAATAAGATATTTTAAAAAATAAGATCCCTGAGTAATCTCTCCTAGAGTCTTTCCAACTTTTCTCACTAGAAGACTACTATACTGGATTTGAAGTTTATCATTTCCACATATGTTTTTAGACTTTCACTATATAAACAGTTGTAGATAAAGATATTCAAAATATCTTTTGCACCTTAAAAAATTCTTAAATAACATGGTAGTCTATGTCTTTCTCAGTCTTGTTTTATTACTCAGCATTAACTTTTCTGTTATCCATATAGATGCACATACCTGTGGTTCATTTATTTTAATTAATGTGCAGAATTTCAGTGTATGAATAAGCCGCAATCCGCTTACCCAATCTCCTAATTAATGGACATTTAATTCTTACAATAATCAAGAATTTAAAAGATTTCATTAGCATACAAAACATAATCCCACATTTTACAGTGCACAAATATTTCTCTAGGATATGCCTAGGAGTCAATCATTGTGCTTGTTTTGAGTTCTAGACACAAAACCTTTGCTGGTTATACTTATTGTTAATATCTTCTCCCTGAGGCTTATCTTTCACTTTGTTTATAGTGTCTTATGTTGTAAAAATATTGCGAATTTTTGTGGAATCAGATTTATCACTGCTTTCCTTTTCAGTTGATTTTTTTAAAAAAAAAATTTAAGAAATCTTATCCAAACTCAATAGTCTCCCATAAATTCCTTCTATAAGCCTTAAGAATTTGCTTTTCACATATGATCTTTAATCCATCTGGAAGTCATCAAGTGTGGTATGAGGTAAGGATTTCCTTTTTTCCTTGTGGGAAGCATTATTCATTAAATAGTCCATTTTTTCCCTACTGATTTAATATACTTCTGTAAGATGCCAAGTTCCCGGATCTGAGCATCTCTTTCTACACCTATTAGCAAAATCATATTTATCATCATCTCTTTTAATATGCTTTGTTATCTGCTAGGAAAAGTTCTCCTGTCATCTTTAAAACTGTTTCAGTTATTCTAAACTCTTTCTTGGTTATAATTTGCTATAACACATGAATTTTAGTATAGACTTGTTAAATTACGTAAAAACAAAACAAAACTACAAAATGTACAGAGAAAAACAAACCAGAAACTACCGTTGGGATTTTTGTTGGAATTGTACCGGATTTGTAGATTAACTGAGAAGAGGTTATTTACACGATTTGGAGTATTCTCAGCAATGAACATTGTATATCTCTCTATCATGTTTTCTTTGGGATATTTCAAAATGTATGGTAATTTTTCATTAGTTTTCTTACTCACCTTTTGGTAATGTTATAATTTGGAATCATATGTGTTGTTGCTGTTTTAAATAGTAAAATTTGAAAACTCTACTTTCTAATTCTTTGTACCTGATACATTAGGACACAATTGGTTTTGTATTGTAAGAAATTTCTTAGTTTAAATTTGTAAACTTTCTTGTATCTTCAATGTGAATAACCAAATTTTCTACCAAAAAGGGGGGAGGGCGGGGGGGACAATTTTGTTTCTTCTTTTCAAGAGTTTTCTCTTTCTTTTTCTTATTCTACTATGCTGCCTGGAGCTCCAAGTGAAATGCTGAGTAAGGCTGATGATCCTAAGAAGCCTTACCTTGTTTCTCCTGACTTTAAAAGGATTGTAGGATGAAGAACGATGGTTAGTGTTGATTTTCTCAAAATGTCCACTACTGGGTTAAGCAAGTGTCTGTGTTTGCCACATATTCAATCCAGTCACCAAACTGCTCTGACAATTCTACTGCCAGAGCACGTCTATCTTTCTAAGCTCTTTTGTGTACTAAAGGGTCATAAAGCCTAAAAACTACATTCTTCAAAATCTTTTGCTGGTGAGGTTCCAGCTAGTATCCATTAACGAAAGGATAACGTGTGAGACTAGAAAAGAGAAGCAGAGCCACTATTTTCCAGTAGTAATTGTGGGCGCACGTGGGAGCAGATGGCAAAGGGCCACCTGCGGTGTTCAAACTTCCTTATGGGAATCGCCCCTTTTGTGGGCACAGGAAACCTCCCTGTGATGCCTGCGCATCTGGATTTCCTGGAAGCAGCCTTCCTGAACTTCACTCCTCAGTCTTCCGATGGGTTAGTGTTCAGTTAAACAATTTCTGACTCAAAATACATCGAGTATTTTCTGCTTTCCTCACAAAATCTGACAGTTATATTAACTGGTCATCTGAACCGGGATGTTGCCATAAAAAAAAAAAAAAGACATTTGGCCTAGAATTTCAGTGCCAGGTGATGACGAAACTGAGTTCGGAGGCTGGAACAGCGGGATATATAATCTGTACTATGTGGTGGTAAAACTGTCATCTGTCTTGACTGGGAAGGAAGACCATATGCCTGGTGAGGCTGTTACTCTGCAGAAACAGGTTGAAAAACAGAAGGTTAGAAATGAGTAGTTAGTACTGTCGGCTACATTGGGGAGAAGAAAAATGTATATAAGCTTAGGAATGAACTGACCAGTGTAAAAGGAAAAAGGAAAGGAAAGAGACAGAATCCAGAAATTCAGACCCTTTTATGGTTAGAAAAGCAAGCTGCTTTCAGATCTCCAAATAGTAAAAGACGGGATCTTAAAAGCCTTTAAGCTACAAAGGCCCAGCAAACTCTCAGGTGAACACCCCGATAAGGGTTCCGATCAAACATCAAATGAAGGGCGTGGCCTTAATTCCAGCAGGTGTGAGTGGGGTGGGCCACGTGACTCAGCTCTGAACACACAGGTGTGAGAAGTGATGAAGCTTAGCTTCGGTCACGGCTAGAGTCAACTGTCCTCACCCAAGCAAGAAATCCTCTACGCCTTTTCTTCCCCTTTCATGGCAACAATGGAGGCCACTTTTTTTTTTTTTGCAGTCTATTTAAAAATACATATGGCAGGGGTGCACGGGTGGTTCAGTGGTAGAATTCTCACCTGCCATGCGGGAGACCCGAGTTCGATTCCCGGCCCATGCACCGCTCCCCCACTCGCCAAAAAAAGAAGAAAACACCGTGAACAAAATTCCCTATCACATATCTGCCTCTGTATGTGTGTCCGTGTATGTATAGATATACATATACGTAAGGAGAGACATAAAAATGTGTACATGACACAAAATTTCCAATTTAGACCACTTGCACATGAACAATTCATCGATATTAATTACACCCATAATATTGTGATAGCATCACCACCATCCATTAACAAAACATTTTCATCACCCTAAATAGAAATTCTGTACCCATTAAACAATAACACCTGTAGGTTTATTTGTTACTGTAACATAGCCTAGCCAGACTGTACTGACTAATACACCTCCTGTCACCCATCTGCCAAGACTTATTTTATTATTAATGGATAGTGCATTTTTTCAAAAGCTTCTGAATCTATTAAGATCTTCATAATTTTTCTCATAAATCAGTTAATATGGTGAATTATGCTAGCAGATTTTACTAATGTTAAATCATTCCTGCTTTCCTAAACTAGGACTGATTTGTTGATAATATATTCTTTTTTTCTTACACATTATGAGACTAAGTGGGCCCAATATAAACTGCAATTGGCATGAGAGAGTTTGGGGAAAAAAGACTGGGAGAGACTGGAAAGGAGAGCAAGGTATTAATTTAATCATATATCTACACTTTACCTTGCAAATTTAGACTTTTTACATTAATTATGATCATTGATAGATTTTCATTATTTTTGTTGTTTGGGTTTGTGCTTTGTATTTATTCAGCATCTTCTATGCTTTTAAAAAATCCCTTGCTTGGTAGACTTCTGGGAAGATGGCCCACTAGAGTAGCTCGAGATCATCCCTGCTCCACAGAAAAGTTCGAGTAGGGACAGGAGGGCGACTGAGGCAGCGATTTGGGAGTGCAGCTGACCTGGGAGAGCCTCCTGCATGGCAGCCCTGGTGGCAGAGGCCGAGGAACTGAGAGGCAGAAAGCTGCAGCCTGGTGCGAAAGCATGGAGCAAGGAACCCATGGGAGTGCACGGACGGGAGTGCAGGACTAGGAAGTAAGCCAGGCTACATTCCTTGGGCAAACTACTCTCACGGTCACAGCCCCATAACCGGTGACTCACCCCACACCCCACACCCCACACCCCTGAACCCCATCACCCACTCCCATTCCCCGCGCTCCAGGCACCCCCACCCCACCAGCCCCCAGTGCGCATACCTGCCCCAACCCCTCACCCCAAGTGCAGCCCAACCCACCTCTCCTGCACCCCTCCTGAGCACTGCCTTCTTCTCCCTGTTCCCTGCAGGCTGTTGCCAGCACATAAAGGCCACAGGCGCTGACCTCCATACCTAGGCTACCCCCACCCCCCACCACAGTGTCACATGGCCTCACCCGCCCTCCCTGAACTCAGCATATCTGTTCAAGGCACTCCCAGGCCCACGCAGGTGCACAGGACCCCAATCACCTCATTCAGCTCTGAGAGCCACACTTCACAGCAGTCCGAGAACCTCACATGCACACAGCCCTCAGCCTCACTTCCCAGCTCTGAGAAAGTGCCAACCTCTGCAGCGGGTCACATCTGCCCCCAATCCATGAAGATTTAATGCTGACCTGCTGCCACAGCTCTACACATGTGCACAAAGGGCCCCGTGCCTTAGACCAGTGCACACCAGGGTTATGCCCCCCAGACCAGTGCACACGCACAGCTACATCCTGACTGGCTGCTGAGCGCCCACATTCATAAGCATCAGCAACCCCATACCTGCCCTGAGACAAATCACCACACTGAGTGCTCCACCCCGAGCCCTGCTCCCTGCTGTGCAACCATCCCACAAACACAAGGCCTAAGACTCCTGAAAGAAATCAGCTCCCAAAGTAAATCAATCAACATATTTATAGGTCTTGAAGACAGCGCAAGACCACTAAGCATATCACAATGCAGACAGATAGAGCCCTGCCTAATGACCAAATTAAACCACCAGGGGAGACACAGACATTGGAACACCTGATCAAAGATATTCATACAATCCTACTTAATAAAATAAGTGGGACAGCAAATGACATAAAGGAGATCAAGAAGAAAATAGAAGCGCACAATGAGGAATTTGAAAGAATAAATAGAAAAATAGCAGATATCACAGAGAGCAAAGACTCTGTTGACCAAAGAAAAAAGCATAGTAGAGGCACACAACATCAGATTTAAGAGACAGAAGAAAGAATAAGTGATATAGAGGGCAGGATAATTGATTTCAAAGACTCAAAACAGCAAATGGTAAAAAAGATGGGAAAAAATTGAGGAAACTCAGGGAAATGATAGGCAAAACAAACTGCACAAATATAAGGATCACTGGTGTCCCAGAAAGAGAAGAGAGGAGTAAAGGAGTAAAGTTGAGGATATAATGGGGGAAAACTTCCCAACCCTCATAAAGGACATAAATATACAAGTCAAAGAAGCCCAAAGAACTCCAAAAAGAATAAATCCAAATAGGCCTTCCTCAAGGCACATACTAATCAGTCTGTCAAATGTTGAAGAGAAGCAGAAAATCCTGAGAGTAGCAAGAGAAAAACAATCTACTACACACAAGGGAAACCAAATGAGACTGAGTTCAGCTTACTCAACTAGCACCCTGGAGGCAAGAAGGCAGTGGTATGAAATATTCAAGATCCTGAAAGAGAAAAACTTCAAGCCTAGAATTCTGTACCCAGCCAAATTATCCTTCAAAATTAAGGAAGAGATTAAAATTTTCACAGACAAAGTAGGCCTGAAAGAATTTGTCAACAAGAGACTGGCCTACAAAAAATACTAATAGGCGTTCTAACAGCTGAAAAAAAAAAAGCCAGGAGAGGAAGGTCTGCAGGAGGGTACAGAATTGAAGAGTACCACTAAGATTAATTTAAAGAATACAAAGAAAAAGAGGGAAAAGAACACATAGATCTGACAAACAAAAATGAAAGATAAGATGGTGGAATCAAGAAACACCTTTTCAGTAATAAGTTTGAATGTTAATGGGCTAAACTTACCAATTAAAAGATACAGATTGGCAGAATGGATTAAGAAACATAATTCAGCTATATGACGCTTACAAGAGACTCATCTTAGACACAAGGATACAAATAGATCGAAAGCGAAAAGATGGAAAAAGATTTTCCATGCAATTTGTGACCAAAAGAAAGCAGGAGTAGCTACACTAATATCAGATTAATAGACTTTAAATGTAAAGACATCATAAGAGACAAAGAAGGGCACTATATACTAAAGGGTCAATTCACCAAGAAGATATAAGAATCATAAATGTTTATGCTCCCAAACAAGGAGCACCAAAGTACATGAGGCAGACATTGGCAAATTTGAAGGGAGTGATAGATGTTTCAACAATGATAGCAGGAGATTTCAATACACCACTCTCCTCCATAGACAGAACAAGCAGACAGAAGATCAACAAGGATATAGAGAAGTTAAATAACTTGATAAATGAATTAGAACTAACAGACATATATAGGTCATTGCACCCCAAAATACAAGGATATACATTCTTCTCTAGAGCTCATGGAACATTCTCCAGGATAGATCATATGCTGGGGCACAAAACAGGTCTTTATAAATTTAAAAACACTGAAATTATTTAAAGCACTTAGTTTGATCACAATGGGAAGAAGTTGGATCTCAATAACCACCAAAGAATGAGAACATTCACAAATGTATGGAGATTAAACAACACACTCTTAAACAACCAGTGGATCAAAGAAGAAATTACTAGAGAAATCAGTAGCTATCTGGAGATGAATGAAAATGAGAATACAACTTATCAGAACTCATACGATGTGGCAAAGGCTGTGCTGAGAGGGAAATTTATTGCCCTAAATGCCTATATTAAAAAACAAGAAAGACAAAAAATCGAGGACTTAACAGCACACCTGGAGGAACTTGAGCAAGAACAGGAAACTAGCACCAAAGCAAACAGAAGAAGAAAAATAACAAAGATTAAAGCAGAGATAAATGAATGGGAGAACAAAAGAACAATAGAAAGAACCAACAAAACCAAAAGCTGGTTCTTTGAGAAAGTCAATAAAATTGATGGGCCATTAGCAAGACTGACAAAGAAAAAGAGAGAAGATGCAAATAAAATCAGAAATGAGAAGGAGTGGGTTACCACAGACCCTGAAGAAATAAAAGAAACTATAAGAGGATACTATGAACAACTATATGCCAACAACAGGACAGCTTAGATGAAAGGGACAAATTCCTGGAGACACACAAAGAAGCTACACTGATTCAGGAAGAAACAGAAGATCTCAACAAACCAATCACAAGTAAAGTAATTCAATCAGTCATAAAAAATCTTCCTACAAAGAAAAGCCCAGAGTGAGATGGCTTTACAGGGGAATTTTAATAAACATTCCAGAAAGAACAAACATCAACCCTGCTCAAACTTTTCAAAAAAAAAATTGAGGAAAAAGTAACACTACCTAACTCATTTTATGAAACTAGTATCACTTTAACACCAAAACTGGGTAAAGTTGCTATAAGAAAGGGAAACTACAGACCAATCTCCCTAATGAACATAGATGCAAAAATTCTCAGTAAAATAAGCAAATTGAATCCAACAACACATTAAAAGAATTATACACCATGACCAAGTGAGGTTTATCCAGGAATGCAAGGATGGTTCAACACAAGAAAATCAATTAATGTAATACAGCACATTAACAAATCAAAAGGGAAAAATCACATGATCACCTTGATTGATGCTGAAAAAGCATACAACAAAATTCAACATCCTTTTCTGATAGAAACACTCCAAAAGATAAGAATCAAAGGCAACTACCTCAATACGATAAAGGTAGTTACCTTTGATTCTTATGAGCTATATGAAAATGAACCATATGAAAAAACAATAGCCAGCATCATACTCAATGGAGAGAGATGGGAAGCCTTCCCCCTAAGATCAGGTACAAGACAAGGATGCCCACTGTCACCACTATTATTCAACATTGTGCTAGAAGTTCTAGCTAGAGCTGTCAGGAAGGACAAAGAAATAAAACCATCCAAATTGGAAAGGAAGAAGTAAAACTCTCATTATTTGCAGATCATATGATACTATACTTGGAAGATCCTGAGAAATCTACAGCAAAGTTACCTCAACTAATAAACAAATTCAGCAAGGTGACAGGATATAAAATTAATGTGCAAAAATCAGTAATATTTCTATACACAAGCAATGACCTCGCTGAGGAGTCAGTTATGGAAAAAATGTCATTCAAAATAGCAACTAAAAGAATCAAGTACTTAGGAATGAACCTAACTAGGGATGTGAAGGACTTGTACACAGAAAACTACATAATATTGCTAAAAGAAATCAGAGGAGATCTAAATAGGTGGAAAGACATTCCCTACTCATGGATAGGAAGGCTAAATATAGTTAAGATGTCAATTCTCCCCCAAGTTGGTCTACAGATTCAACACAGTACCAATCAAAATTCCAACAACCTACCTTAAAGATTTGGAAAAGCTAACTTCCAAATTCATCTGGAAGGAAAACAGACCCTGAATAGGTAAAATCATTCTTAAAAAAAAGTTGGAGGACTAACATTCCCTGTCTTTTAAACCGATTATAAAGCCACAATGGCCAAAACAGCGTGGTACTGGCACAAAGATAGAAGCATTGACCAATGGAATTGAATCAAGAGTGCAGAAATAGACCACCAAATCTATGGTCAACTGATTTTTGACAAGGACCCCAAATCCTCTGAACTGGGACAAAATAGTCTTTTCAATAATTGGGCATGGAAGAACTGGATATCAGTGGCCAAAAGAATGAAAGAGGACCCCTGTCTTACACCCGACACAAAAATTATCTCAAAGTGGATCAAACACCTAAATATAAGTGCATATTCTAGAATATGCACTTCTAGAATAAAATGTAGGGAAACATCTTTAAGACCTAGTAATAGGAGGCAGCTTCCTAAACTTTATACCCAAAGCACAAACAACAAAAGAAAAAATAGATAAATGGGAACTCCTCAAAACCAAATGCTTCTGCACCTCAAAAGACTTTGTCTTAAAGGTGAAGAGGCAGCCAACTCAGTGGGAGAAAATATTTGGAAATCACATATTGGACCAAGGTTTGATTTCCCGTATATACAAAGAAATCATAGAACTCAACAACAAAAGAACAAACAATCCAATTATAAAGTGGACTAAAGATTTAAATAGGCATTTTTCTGAAGGGCAAATACAGATGGCTCAAAAACATATGAAGAGATGCTTATTTTCACTGCCTATAAGGGAAATGCAGATCAGGACTACAATGAGATGCCACCTCGCCTACATAAGAATGGCCACTATTAAACAAACAGGAAACCATAAATGCTGGAGAGGATGTGGAGAAATTGGGACAGTTATGCACTGCTGGTGGGAACGTACAATGGTGCAGTCACTGTGGAAGACTGTTTGGCAGCTCCTTAGGAAACCAAACATCGAGTTGCCCTATGACCCAGCCATAGCACTACTTGGTATATACCCAGAAGAGCTCAAAGCAATGACACAAACTGACATTTGCATGCTGATGTTCATAGCAGCATTATTACAATAGCCAAAAGATGGAAACAAACCAAATGCCCATCAACAGATGAGTGGATCAACAAAATGTGGTATATACATGTGATGTAATATTATGCAGCAGTAAGAAAACTTGACATCCTGAAGCACATGACAAGATGGATGAGCCTTGAGGACATAATGCTGAGTGAAGTTACCAATATATAAAAGGATAAATACTGCATGATTCCGCTTTTATGAGCAGTATAAAGGTATAATCAGAGGGTTATAATACAGAATATAGGGGACTTAGAGATGCACAGATGCTAGAGATGGTTGAACCGTTAGCTAATGAGGTTGAACTCCAATATAATGGAGTAGATAGGAGTGAAGGTGGTTCTCTAGTGGGTGTATAAGTAACATTACCATACTGAAGATGAACAAGACTGAAAGGGGCTGTATAGACCTACGTGCCCACTGATTAACATTAGAAACATGAACTCTGGCAAGAATTACTTCAAAGATATGATTCTTGTATAAAGAGTGTTTAAGTCCAGGGTACAGGGGAAAACTGCTATTGCATGCTATGAGCTACGTTCAGAAGGAAACCATCAGCACTGCCACAGCAACAGCAGAGGTAAATAATGGGGGGAGGGACAAGAGTTAAGAGGAGGTTTAGATTTCCTATTTAGTGAGGATGTGTTTATTGGTTTTCTTTCTCTTGGGAACAATGAAATTATCTAAAATTGAGAATGTTGATGGACTGTGGACTATGGACCCTCTACATGATGCCCGATGACTGCAGGTGGCTGAAGGATGCACTGACAGAGAAGTAGAATGGCGAACGATGGTGTATACTTAAGAACGAAGGCTGTGCTGCTACAAAAAGAAACAAAGTCGTGAGGCATGCAAAGATGTGAATGAACACAAGGGACATGTGGTGAGACAGAATAAGCCAGAAACAAAAGAACAAGAATGGTATGGTCACCTTTAGAAAATGCTTATAAGAAAACAGGGGCCTAGATTGTAAGTTTTCAGAACAGACACATTAAATTCTGAGTGGTGATTATTATTTCTGGATTTTGAGAGGCTGTTATATATATATATATATATATATATATATATATAACCTGATATTTAGAGATAAGAATGAAGCCGAACAGGTTGGGGTCAAAGTAATTCAGAACATAGCGATAAGGAAGACAGTTCTACATTCTAGAACCACACACACTCTTTAAGACCAACGGAAGAAAGGTTTATGTGGTCTGGAATGGAAATTTTCTGTAGTGCATAATCTCATTCAACCTATCTGTATAGCTCATTTGAAAAACTGAAGCACAGGGAGCACAGAATAAGAAAGAGGTCCTTTAATCCTGTATAGAATATTGTAATACCTGGATACAACCTAGAGTATATTAAGCAGATAATCAAAAAGTATTGGCAAAGTCCCCTGAGGGAGGGGAGAAAAATATGGAAATATTAAACCTCACCATCAGGGAATCCCCTGATACTGTGTCAAACTTTAAGGTCACCCAAATCAATAGGCTATGTCCTTGATCAGGAGGCTTACTCTTGTGAAGCTTATGTAGGTGCTGGAGAAGCTTAGACTCCCTATAGGTATGCCTAAGAGTTACTTCTGGAGGACCTCTGTTGTTGCTCAGATGTGGCCTCAGTCTCTCTAAACCCAACTCTGCAAGTGAAATCATTGCCCTCCCCCATACATGGGACATGACATCCAGGGGTGAAAGTCTCCCTGTCAACGTGGGAGAGGACTTCCAGGGATGAATCCAGACCTGGCACTGTGGAATCAATAATTTCATCCTGATCAAAAGGGAGAAAAGAAGTATAATTAAGAATTATACTTCAGTGGCAGAGAGAGTTCAAATAGAGTTGAGAGGCTACTCTGGAGGTTGCTCTTATGCAAGCTTCCGTTAGACCTTGCTACTTATCATAACCTGCCAGCCCCCAACCAGGACCATTCCAGCCAATCCTAAAGAACACCTAGGGCAATATATAAGAATCCACAAGGATTCCATACTCTAGAGTAATTTTCCAGAAACCTACAACCCCCAGATGGGTCCCTGGTCCAGATAAGTCCTGAAATGCAGAGGGCCCAACCTCTCCAGAACATCAGATGTGGATGTATGCCTACCCTATATTAGTGACAGCCCCTTCCAATATGAGAAATTTAGAGTTGCCACAGCCCAAACATCCATAAAGAGAGGGATGGAAAGATCAAAGGTGATGGTGGAGTTATACAGAGAAGAAAGGATTTAACAAATGAATATGAATGCTGAATCATTAAATTGATATCTCTTTTAGTCTCCAGTATTTTAGAGCAGCTAGAAGTGAAAACCTAAAATTGTGAAATTGTAACCCATGTCAAACTTTGAAATGTGTTCTACAACTAATTGCAGTCCTGCACTCTGAAATTTATAGGGTTTTGTATATATGTTATTTTTCACAAAAAAGAAGGAAAAAAGTCTATTGTGATGATAAAAAAATATTTAAGCCCTCTAGCCTCCTATATTCTGGAGCAGCTAGAAGGAAAAATCTGAGAGGATCGTATGGTAGCCCATGACACACTCTAGGGTCTGCCCTGCAACTGTTTGTTGAAGAGTACTTTAACAACTGTTGCTTTTTCATTTCTTTGCTTTGTATATATATTATACTATACAATTAAAAAAAAGTTTTAAAAAAATCCCTGGCTTGAACTCTATTGGATTAATTACATTTTTATTATTCTTATTTGTTCCCAGTATTGGTTTGAAAATTGAGCTAAAATGTTAACATATATATTTGATTTAATGTCTAAAATTAATCTATATCTATATCCTGCTGTTAATCAGATAAGGACCTTAGAATTCTTTTATTTTTACACCCCTCTCTATACTCCATGATATTACTAGATGGAATTTTATTTCCCCTTTGGGTTATACTCCTGAAATTAGTCTATTTTATTTTATTGCTGTTGTTGTTTTCAGCAATCCATGCATGTTTATATTTACCTCCATGTTCAACCAATTTCTTTCTTCCTGAAACATATCCTTTCATAGTTCTTTCAGTGAAAAACTTTTCAGACTTTGTGGAAAATATTTTTATTTTGCCTTCATGAGGGACTCAAAGTGTTAAGCTGAGAGTGTTTTTTTCTCTAGGGGTCTTGATAATAATATTAATTTATTGTCTTCTAATTCCTGTCATCGTCGTTGAGAAGTCTGTTCTCTGTTGTTCTGTCATTTCTCTTAGATAACTGTATTTTTTCCTCAAACAACTTCATAAAGATAAAATTCACATACTGTGGTGACTATCTTTTCTCTTCCGTTTTAAGGTTTTCTTCTAACTTTGATATCATGGTAAGACTTAAATGAATCGGTACAAGCAAAGGGATATCACATATGCATTCAAGTTTGTACCACATATAAAACTTAATGGGCTATGAGCTATGAGCCCAGAATTCTGAGCACACAGCAACTATTAATAAATACTCACTACATATAACTGAAAGCTGCACCAGCATCTTAAAAGATGGTCATGTGTCCTGAATCTATTCGTTTTTGGTTTAGTTCCTTATTTCCCTGCACTCAGTTTGTAGAGTCCCACGTGCTCTTCACACTAAACATGAGGCAGCTTGATTTACTTTTTTGTTTTTCTTTCCTCTTGTCTCTGCCTTTGTGTGTGCTAACAAGGTTAATTTGCTGCCACTGTAAGTAGTATTATCTAGGATGTAATTATCATGTGTGGCTAATCATGCACATGCCGAGAAGCTGGAGAACTTGTTGTTTTTAACTGGAGGAGACATCGTAATGATAGTTTTTGACAGGGACCATTATATGTGAACAAGGCAGTACACACAATAGAAGCAAAGATGAGGATGAAAAGAGAGAAACTGCCAACAGAATTGGTAACTTTTTAAAACAGGGACTTGTATATGTAACATTAGCTTGTTAACCTCATTTACTAGAGAAGAAAATGAAATCAGAGAGGTTAAATCAAATGTCGAGGTCAGGTCCAAGATAAAAGCAAAACAGAGCTGCTAAACTGTTAGTGAATCGCTTCCCCGTGAAGCCAAATTCCAAAGATAATCATATGTTTCTAAACTTTAATGGCACCTTTTTCAAAAGCCTATGTAAATACACATCAGGGTTCCATACATCTACCCGAGTCCGCAAGCTGCTTTTTCACCTGAACCACCTGCCATGTACAGACCTGGAGACTATTCTTTGCCATCAGATTTGTAGAAAAGCCTGGGCCATTCTAGCAAGAAGGACAACGATGTAACTGAACAGTGACCACATGCACTAAAGGAGGTATTACCTTGAAAGTACCTGGAATAAAGCTTGTCTCGGGCTGAGACTAGCTCATGTCACCTCATGTGTTTGTTGGTTCTGAATAGGTTCTATGGGCTAGTTTCAGTAATTCCTAAAGAGCCTATTTTATCTCCAGTGGCCCACCTATATGATTAAAAACAGATAGCACCTTTACCACATGGCATGTTCACACATACAAACACAAATATATTAGATGAGTAGAGAAACGATTAAAGCTAAAAAATGGAGAAATGCCTTTACCCGGCTGCCTAACCACATGCTTTCTCTTGGGACGGGCATGGATTTGGGAGGATGCCCGCTGGTGCCACTGCTTGGTTCTTCATCTCTCCTATTCAAGGTTGAGCCTGGGAACAGGGTTGGATCTTGAGATACCAATCTAATTGTGATGCCAAAGGCAAAAGCTACCATCTTTGCCTAAGACTCATATTTTATTTTTACCCACTTCACCCGTCTGAACTACTCCTGACTAGGCTAATCTGTCCTAATATTTTCTACAGGAAATGTTCAAATATACTGGAATCTGAAACAACTGTACAGTGAACACCCATACACTCTCCACCAGGAATCTTCAGTTCCTAACATTTTACTTTATTGGCTCTGTCACATATCTATGCATCTGGCCATTGGGCAGTAATCTGTTATTAACTCCCATTAACTGGCATGTGAGCTTTCATGACTCTCTCACTTTTAGGTAAAATGTACAGACAGTGAAATGAACAAACTTAGCACCATTTGGTTGCGTTTTCACAAACTCAAACATTCACTGAACCCGCAGCCTTATCAAGATACAGAGCACCTCCACCCCCCTGGAAGCTCCCTCATGCTCCAGCCCTATCCACTCCTGACCGCCACGCCTTTTCTAAGCCAAACAATCTTCTGCTTCTCTTCACTACAAATTAGTTTGGCCTATTCCAGAACTGTATATAAAAGGACTCACAAAATAGGTATTCAGCGTTTTTTAAAATATTCTTCCATATTGCCTCTGTTAACTGCATTCCTTTTTACTGCTGAATAATATTCCATTATATAAGTCTTGTCAGCTTGTATATCCATTCACTTGTCGATGGATACGAAGCCTGTCCATTTTTGACCGTTACCATCAAGCTGCTATGAATGTTCTTGTACAATCATTTCTCTCCCTCTCCTCTCCCCCTTCTCCGCCCCTCTTTCTTGACACATGATTTCACATGTCTTGGGCATTTATGCCTAAGAATGGAATTGCTAGATTCTTGGTGTATGTTTAGCTGTATAAGAAACTTCCAGATCTTTTCCCAAAGTGATTGTTCCATTTTATGGACCCACCAACAATATATGATCCAGATTCTCACCCATACTTGGTGGCAACAGCTGTTTAGGTTTCAGCCGTCCTAATGGGTATGTAGGATATATCAGAAGTGGAGGTGGGGCAATTTACATCTCAATGGCTTATTTCCTCTAAGATCTTGCCAAAGGAGAGGGTATTCATCTACTATGAGTCCGACTTTGCTACCTAGCTTCGGAAGAAACGTTTACAACATCAGAATTATCTGACTGGGTCAGATTGGTAAATTCAAAGTCACCTTCTGTTTCATGATACATTTTCAGACAAAACATTCTCACATCTAAATCCCAGGCTATATCTCTGTTTCCAGCAGAATTTAAAACAACATTGTAGAGAATAAAAGCTTCCAATACTCAGACTCAACCTGTTTTCCTTTGCACTTCCCTATAAGCTCTCCTTTACACTGTCATGACCACACTAGGACAGGACTGATGTCCCCTTTTTACAGAGAAGGCATCGGAATCTAAGCTGAGAGTCATGAGCTCAGGATTCGTGGCCTTGCCGTGCACATGTCCCCTGTATGCTCCAGGCACAACTGCCCCTTGCAGGCAGCACCTCTGTGGTAGCACCCCGGCAGCAACCTCCATCTGATGCCCCAGGAAGGACATACGCACATCTATGCATCTGGCCGTTCAGAAATATACATCCCCTGCCACCCGCCATCACTACTCCCCCCCAACTCATAGCTCAGTAACCCCTTGGCTTGCATCTTCTTTGCCTCTTCCTTTGAATTCTGCCCATTTACCTCATGAAATTCATGTTCCCTCACCCTTTCTCTCTCATAATTTTTTCCGCATGGGAACTAACGATTTATCCTAATCTTGCCTGATAACTATCAACGTAATGCTAGTGGTATAGCAAAGTGAAGCAAAATAAGGAACCAATAGAGTCAACCTCTAAAGCCATTTGAAATTACCAAGAAGTCAGTAACGGTTGGGAAGTTTTGTGGACCCCAGAAAGGATCATGTTCTCAAGCTAATCCATTCCTGTGGGTGGCACCTCTGATTAGATTATTTCAGTTGAGGCATGCCCCAGGTGAGTTCTCTTAATTCTCTTATTAGAGTCCATTATAAGAGGATGAAATACAGAGAGAAAGACACAGAAGCTGAGAGAGACAGTTAGTAAATAAAGAAGAAGTGAGAAGCTGGAAGAAATGAAACTGGAAGAAAAGGGAGAGACCAGCAGATGCCATGTGCCTTGACATCTGACAGAGGATTCCGGACATCGTCTTATGATTCCTTGATATGGACATTTTGACAGCCTCAGAACTGTAAGCTTGTAAGCTAATAAATCCCCACTGTTAAAAACCAGTCCATTTCTGGTATATGGTATTTTGTCAGCTTTAGCAAACTGGAACAAGTTCCCTTTCAGCATCTCCACAAAGGAACTGTCTACTTTCTCAGCCCCTCCTTAGTTAAATTGGATTTTCCTCAAATGCCAGCATTCTACAAAAATAAAAACTTTGGTGTTCACTATTGGGTTTTCTGTTTTAATTAATAGCATCACAGCCATATTGTTTCTATTACATTGGTTGTGGAGATCCAGCATGTTGGTTGCATTTTAAGTTAAACTGCAACATTATGTCTTTGACAAGTCATACACCTAATGCCAAACTGACTTAAAATTCTCAAATAAAATCAGTTTCTCAATTAGGAATTGCCTTTTTTTTTCCCTATTGTTTTAAGTATTTGTTGCAAGTATTTCCTCTTTCGCATGATTTATTTTGTAGAGAAAATATGAAGATCTAATAGTACTATTGAAAGCATTTGAAAGTGGCAAGAGGTCCCTTTCCATCATATGAAGCATTCCTATCTATAAAGCATACGTAACTATGACCCCCATTTTACAGATGGGGAAGAAAAGTCAGAAAGATTAAGCAAGTGGCAGAATCTGAGCTCACGACCTAATGTCAGCCTCTAGAGGAGGCTCTCTTAAAAACCACAATATATTTCACTTACACTTGTCAGGTACCTCCCAACATGCAAATTGAAGCTTCTTATCATGGGCTTGAATTGTCCATAACTGGGTAACATACATTATCATCATTCTCCGCATTTCTACCAAGCTCTGCCCCACCCCCCGAACTAGTAAGACCTCACCAAACTGCAGAAGGCAGGAAGGGAGATTGGAAAAAGCACTGAAGGAAACTAAATCCAGGTCTTCAGTAAATCCAGAGCTAATTTGGACTTAAAAAGACCCCAGCAGTGCAGTGAATCAGTAGCATTCATTATGCATTTTAAATAGCTCTCACCTGGCTTTGAGCAGAGACACTAAATATGGCTTAAACACCTGGTCTATTCCATTATCCAAAGTGCTAGGACTTTCCTTACTAACTTGCTCCAATGGCTTTAATAATGATTGTCTAAAATGCCATCCCACTGAACAGAGACTTTGTGGGCTGCAGCACAGTTGCTGGAGAAAAAGAATGAGGACCCAGACTTGGTTGTAGGAGCTAACCCTTTGCTACCATTTCAGCTAGCTTTTCACTTGCTGCTGACCCAATAAATCAGAGTACATTGACTCCTTCAGCCTAAAACATGCTTATTGATTTCATACCCATGGTAGACAGGCTTATATGGCCACCATGCTAGCTTATCTCCTGGACTTGAAAATACTGGAAATCCAACAATATTCCCCTGACTCACTTGCAGCTAAGAATCTAGACACAAATTATGTTACTCCAATTAAATGTAATTGCATAAGACATAGAAGGCAGAAACAAGGTGCAGGCCATCTTTCTGTTCCTTTTAGCTACTTTCGCTAACAAGCAAAATCATGAATGAAAATGTGAGTTAATTTTTTTACGGTACAATTCCAATGTTCATCTTCAACTTCTTGGGTATTGAGAGGAGTGGAGGCAGTTGGTAGCAGCAGCTTTTTGATTCTGGTTTCCTGAACCCTGATTACAGCTTTTCAGTGGTGTTTTAGTTTGCAAGCTGCCAGAATGCAATATATCAGAACTGGAACAGCTTTTAAAAAGTGGACCAGTTTTTAATAAGTTACAAATTTACAGTTCTAAGCCTATGAAAAGGTCCAAACTAAGTCCTCCAGGGAAAGATACCTTCATTCAAGGAAGGTCAATGGGTCAGACACCTGTGTCAGCTGGGTAGTCACATGGGGGCATCTGCTGGTCCCTTGCCCCTGGGTTCCATCACTTACAGCCTCAATTCCTGCACAGGGTTCCTCACTTTGCTTCTCTGGGGCTGGCTTTCATCTCGTGGCTTCCCTTGGCTCTTTGCAGATTCTGGCTTACTTAACATCTCATGGTTATGTTTGCTGGGCTCTAAGCATCTCCCAACATCTGTGTCTCTGTTCTCCAAGTGTCAGGATCTGTGTCAGCTCTCTCTCTGTTGGCTCTAAGGCTTCTGTTGTTTCTGACTCCCTCCAAAATGTTTCCTCTTTTTTTTTTTTTTTTTTTTTTTTTCAAGGAAAGACAGAGAGAAGGAAGGAAGGATAGAAGGAAGGAAGGAAGGAAGAAAGGGAACAAAATGTTTCCTCTTTTAAAGGATTCCAGAAACCTAATCAAGACCCACCTGGAATGGGTTGAGTCACATCACCATCTAATCAAAAGGTCACACCCACAACTGGGCGTGCCACATCTCCATAATCTAATCAAAAGTTTCCACCCTACAGTGTTGAATCAGGATTAGAAGAAACAGCTGCTCCCACAAGACTGGATCAAGATTAAAACATGGCTTTTCTGGGGTACATAATACTTTCAAACTGGCACAACTAGGATGCCTTGAGCCCTTTGTTCTGGTGGTAATCTCAGAGGGAGGAGCTCCCCTGGAGGAATAGTTCTATTTTGTCCCAGCCTCACTTCTGCCTCCTCTGCCTGCTTCTCCATCATCACCATAATGATTACCATTTTTTGTGTACTTGCCATGAGTTAGGCACTGTGCTAAATACTTTACATATATAAATTCTTTTGAACCCTGCAACAACTCACGCGGAAGGTACCATTAAAATTCTTTTGTTTCACACGACTCAACTGAAGTTCAGAAAAGAGAGGTAAATTGCACAGGCTCACAGAACAAAGCGAGTCAGTGAGTTGTAAAACTCAATTTCAAACCCAGATCTGCCTCACTATGAAGCCTGGACTCTGCCTCCCTAAAGCGATTGGAGGGTCTGAGACCTATTAGCAGCTTTTGATTGCCTGTACACATTAATTGCTGAAAAGATATCATTCTTTTCCTTTAAAAATGATAGACATAAAAGCCAGCCTATTTCACATTAAGATGCATCTAGATATTGAAGAAGTCGTTAATCTAGTAAAATCGAAAGGCATTACAAATTTCAGAGACATCACTCCGTGAGAACTTTCCTAAACCATACCAAGGTCTTTTGGGTTGTAAAATTTAAAAGAGTAAGATGGACGCAAGCGTGTCCTTCTATTGCCTCTGCAAGCACCAGAGCGGGTGGAAAAGACACGCACTTACCAGGAGCTCTATTCACAGCGAGGTTTCGGAAATGGCTGCCTTTGATCATTTCCACAGCTAACTGCCCTGTTGTGGCATTGTAGAGCAGCCCCACCAGCAGCTCTGGCGCCCCTCCATGACACAGCAACTGCGCGGGGGAAGCACTATCGCTGCGGGAAACTGCAGATGGGCTGAGCTGAGATGCTCCACTCTGGAGGGGAAGGACAGCAAAGAATCCATTGGCCCCCACACTGTACCGTTCTTCTTTTACAGCCAGCCGACAGTACGCTGGGTGAAACTGTGACCCAGTCTCAACTGCTGCCAAAGCCTACTAAAGGCACACTGGGTGTGAGTTATCGTGGGGCTGGGGAACACAGCCACGGAGGAGATCCCCTGGGTTACTGGCTGACAGGCTTGTTTCAAGACCTTTTGCCATTGTACGTTTCCTCTCTGAAGACAAAACAGACAAAGATGTTCTTAGTGGTGTAAATCGAACTCTCTAAGATGGATGGAGAGCTAATAATATGTCTAATATAGACCAAAATTCCCTCCTGCATAATTTGTGCTTGAATGGTCCTACAGAACCATCCACTCCAGACATGACTTTGTTTCTGTTCTATGCAGCATCTTGATGAATGAAACAATACAGGAGGCATTTTGGCTTAACTATAAAGGAAATGACCTCTGGACATCTACTATCACATGTAACATTGGTCCCTAGTTCTGCTTGTTGTGGTTGTCAGATACATGCCAGATGCTAAATTTTGCCTCCTACACAAATGAATTAAATTGAAAATGGGCACTTTTCATAACTGTTTGATAAAGAAGGTAACACAGGGACTATGAATATCAGTGACACAGATCAGGAGAGAGCCTAAAGCTTCCTGTCCTGTCTGTCCATGTGTATGCTTTTTTTGGGCACCCACCCTTATGCTTCAGGCACTTTGGGAGAAGCTAAAAAAAAAAAAAAAAACAGGGAGATCAAGATGCTGAATTCAAACAGAGAAGTGGGAGTGGGAACCAGCCTTGCTGGGCAGATCAGCCAGCTTCCTCAAGCCACCTCTACTGGACTCGGGTTAAATCTTCTTCTTCCACAGCTGAAATCATTTCGTATAACTTCTTACCAAGAACTCCAATAAGAAGCAACAACGATAAGGGGAATAAAGGATTCTTCACATCTATAGGAAAATAATCTATTTGCAAAACCATGGAGCATCTCTGTAGAATCTCAGGCTTTCCTGAAGTGTAATTAGTAAAATCCTGGGCTAGGCAGTTTTGATACATGCATAAAGCCCATGCTGTGTAGGTGATAATAATCCAACAATAAAATATTGCTTAATTTGGGGTGAGGCTGGCCCTCCACTATGCTCCCTTGGAAGCTTACATTGTTAAAGTTATTGCTGCATTACTTGCCTCTTCCATCAAATTATGAATCCTTATAACTCTCTCAACTCCTCATACACAGCCTAGTACCTGGCCTATAATCATGCCCAACAAACAGGTGTTGAAAGGAAGAATTTTTAATCTCAAAATTGCTTCACACTTGCTCATTTCTTCCATTCAATTCTGTGCCCATAGCACACAGTCCAGAGCTTGGCACTTAGAAAGGTGGGTGTGATCAAATTGATACCTATGCTTCATAGCATGGGGTCCCTTCTGTTTTCCATAATTTCAGGTATACTATACTCAGACCTCAAGAAATAAGAGGGATTTGAGACGAGAGGACATGCAAGCTGGCTTTTGCTTTAAAAGGCTCATCTGGCTCCGATGTTGAGAATAGGCTGTAGGGGGCAGAGGCAGAAGCAGGGAGGACATTAGGAAACAATTTCAATAATCCAGCAGAGTCAGGTCCCAAGATACATCTTTAAAAAGAGTTAATAGGATTTTCTGTGCAAAAGAGAGAAGTCACAGATGATTCCCAAGGGTTTTGACCTGAGCGACCAGAAGGATGAATAGCTGAGAGAGGGGAGGCTACAGGTGGAGTAGATTTGGGGAAGAGGAATGAAAAAAATCAGGATTCCAAGTCCAGAGATGTTACTTCTGAGACAACTATTTAAAATTCAAGTGGACGGATTCCTCCTCCACTACACTGCAGACTCTCTGGCTCCTTCGTTCTTCCTCAAACATGGCAAGCTCCTTCCCACTCCAGACCACTGCATTTGCTAGCCCCTCTGTCTGTAAGGCGTGCGTGTCGCATGGTCACCAGGCATGCTCCCTCAATTCCTCAGGCTCTGTGCTTTACCACTACCTCAAAGGAACCGTTTCTGACCCTCTCACTCTTTGCCCACCTTGGTTTGTCTATTATCGCTCTCCTCTGCTAGACCATAAGCTTCGTGAAGATGGAAGCATCGTCTGCTTTGTTCTTTCCTGCATCTCCAATGCTTACACAAGACCTAGCATAGAGTAGGCACGCATTACTAATGAAGGAATAATGGGTCCAATAGTCCATATTAGCTACCTGATTTTTTTACATGGTTTTTAAAAAGGAGACCCTCACACTGGATGCAGCAGCCCGCAACAATAGCGAGCAGCTCAGTTTGTAGACACACAAACACAGGTGTCTTTTCTTGAAACCCTCGCAGAAGCAGAGGGATGTGGAAGGAGCTTGATTACATAAACGGAAAATCTGTAGACGTGGCTGGAGGTCAGAGCAGCTACTCCAGCTGGCTCACAGAGACCTCTCCTTGAAAGTCTCACCTATGAGACTGCCGTAATGTAGACGTGGGGCAGGGGTGGTGCAGACTATTCATTTACAACCAGAAGGCCAAGCGGCCTCTCCCCATTTTTCCATGCCCTCCACCACACTCCTGCTGTCATTTCCTAAAATGGACAAGGAATACATCCATCAGGTTATCGGGAAGACAGGCATGAAAACCTATTGTACCATGAAGTGCAAATCATGGCTTATAAGGATAGGGAGAGCCAAATGGAAAATTAAATTAAGGTGTCTGAATTCACAGGCTGAGTGTACTAAATCAAAGGCTGACAATTCCAGGTCCTTGGACATTTCATTAGCAGCACCATTTAACATACTCACACTTATATTACTTCTTGGCTCCAATACCAGAGTCACTTTCATTTCCCCTTCTGGGCACAGGTGGCTGAGATAGAATAGCTTCTCTGCCATCATCCTCTCGCGGGTGACCTTGCGGGCAGTGTACAGGCGGAAGCGGACAGCACAGGCAGCCACATTTCTGGACTCCAGCTTGGTGAAGATGACCTTCTCCTTGAAGATGGGGTTGGGCCCTCGCTGGATGCTGGTCCTGCCCCTCTGTTTCTTACCGGGCAGCAGCACTGTGTGAACTTGCCAGGCGTTGACTCCACTCCGGTCTTTATCGGGGAGGTCCTGTGCTCTCACAATGGTCACTGTGAGCTTCTGGCAGGCAGCTCTGTATTCAAAGATGACATCCAGGTCCCCACACCTTGAGATGGGCTCTGGGGCCCCAGGTGGCACTTGAAAGTGTGTTGTGTCCTGTTCCTGCTGTAGGCAGAGGAAATGATTGGCAATGGAAATGACAGTGCCCGGTTACATTTGGGTGGGATGATGCCCCTCTGCATTCCTTCTGAACCCCGTGCCTGCTGAGTGCTAATGCCTACACCTCTACATTGGAAAGGTTCATTTCCTGGTCTACCTGTCTATTAGACCATGAATTCTTTGAAGTCACGGTGTGTGGTATCTGGTGAGCCTTCATAAATGTTTCTGAAGTGAATGAATAAGTCTTCTATATTTTGTCAAGGGTTTTCATAGGCACTGTCTCTCAAAAAAAAAAAAAAAAAAAAAAAAAAAAAAAAACACAATTGCCCACTACCATTAAGGCCAACTGAGATACTAAGTCCAAAATTCACTCAACCATGCAGGTTAGGTCAACTATCGCCAAAAGATAACTTTTCCTTGAGTCCCCAGGAGACATGGCTAAGCTTAGACCTGTGCTCTATGAGTCTGTAACTCCTTGTCTGTAACAAGAATCCTAATGGGGGTCCTGAGCAGGGGACCCGTCAGTATGTTCTCAATCTCCATGAAAGGTTTATGGTAGTGATTCTAAAACTTCAATGCACATTCAGATCTGATTCTGATTGAGAAGGACTGGGGTAGGCTGAGATTCTGCATCTATGAGAAGCTCCCCAGGGATGTCTATGCTACTGGACTCAGACCACACTTTGAGTAGCGAGGGTTTAGGAGGGTTATTTCCAGCAACCAAATAGCAAACAGTAACACAATACTTAGGGCCAGAATGCCTGGGTTGAAATCACAGCTCAACCACTGACCAGCTTTCTGACCCTGGCCAAATAGACTCAAGTCAGAAGATGAGTACTAACATGCCTACTTGGTAGGGTTTTATTGTAAGGTTTTAATAGACGTGGGAATACCCGGATCGGAGAAGACTCCATAGATGTCTATCCCCATTACTGGACTGGTGCTGCCTATTTTCAAACACAGCCTTCCTCTTAGTGGAATATCACTCTTTGAAAGTAATCAACCTGGAGCCATTCAGATCTGACGACGTCACTGGGAAGACTGGACTGAACTGCATTTTCTTCAATGAACTACCTCAACAACAAAATATAAATAATACTGACCTGATTCCATTTTCCTCCAAAGGCATGGTTCTCGTTAAATCCTGACTAAACTTTGGAATGATTCTTACTGTAAGGCATCTCTTGTTTATATAAGTGAACACCAGATTCTGCTAATTTAGAGACTTCTTTATTTCAAAAAGTTATAATAAAACACCTCAAAATGTGCATTTATCAATGAAACTTTCCCACAAAGTTCAGGTGAAAGTACTTGGTTCTCTGAAATCAAATATCCTTAAAAATCCCAGGTCTGCCACTTAGCTTTGTCATTGGGGATATTATTTCATCCTTTCCATGGTCTGTTTTTCTCAGCATTAAAATAGGGATGATACCTACTTTGTAGGGTTGTTGAGAAAATTAAAGGGCTTGACATACAGTAGACATTTAATAAATGCTCTTCTGTTGTAAGAACCAACAGCAGGAAAATTTAAGCTTCTTGAAAAAATGAGGAAAGCTTCTTATATCCTTCCCTCTGTGCATGCATTCATGTTTGAGTGTTTCTATTCAGAGGTGCTTAGTTTCCAGTGATAAAAGTGGTTGCTATAGAGATTTTTTTTTTAACACAACTGACTAGTATAGATATAATATTAGAAGCAAATCTCCAAGGAGTTAGGTCTTCCAAGTCAAAAAATCATGTTACAGCCTTCTGTTAAAATTTCCATCTACTTTAGCCTACTCTTGACCATCTATATTGATTACCTGACCATAAATAATAATAGCTAACATCTTCTAAGCCCTTCCTTGTGCCAGGTATCCTACCAAGTCCTTTATAGATTATAAAAGGTAGCACTTATGCACTTCAGGTCTTCTTGGCTTCACCTCTTGTTCCATCTTCTCCTAGGGACAGAGCCTGTCTGGGCTCTCAGTGGCTTCCCCCTGACACAACCCAGCAAAGGCTCACCTCCTGCTGTGCAATGTACCTCTCAGCCCCCACCATGAACCTCTTCTGTTGATGCCCAGGCTTATAAAAGCTGAAGAACTCTGCTTGGCAGCCATCTGTGCAAAGCCCAGACTGAGGAGGCATCAACACTCACGAACAGATGTCCTGAGATACAGTTTATACAGCAATTAGTCCACCTTCGCAGTGGCCAACTTGATTACGTATTCTCACGTTGACTCTTCCTTCTTCCTGCTTCACTCCCTCATCCCTTATTTTTGATCTCCTAACAAAATACAATAGGAGCCTTAGCCTTAGGCATGCTTTTTGGAGAGCCAAGCTAAGACATATCTCTTTTAACAATCACATTAACCTGAGGAGGTTGGTATTTTACTATCTTCATGTTATGGAGAAGAAAACCAAGGCTTAGAAAGGCTAAATAATGGTCCCAAGGTCACATACTGAGCTATCAAGTGGGAATAGCCAGGGTTTGTACCCTGGTAGTCTGACCCCAGAGCTTGTAGGCTTAACTACTATGCCATACTCGAAACCCCAAACCTTACGTTAGACCACAAAGTCTCCCTTCTCCCTCCAAGTCTTTTACCACCACTGTTTATATGTAGATTGAATTGTGCGTAGTAAGGAGGGAATGAGGTGAGAGACAGGGTTGGAGACACACACTGCTTTGAGTTTCACATCCTTTTAGGCCCCTGCTCTTGATAATCAGGTAACGTTGCCTGTGTTTGCCATTGACTTCAATGTCAAGGTAAAAATGTCCTAGTTAATCAGTGTCTGTCCACTTATCTCTGAGGCCAGCTATCAGATTAAATTCCCCTTCTGCCTGCAGGTTTCTGGGGATGCTTCCACATCAACCATCCTAAGAGTCCTGAACAAGACCCGGTCCCAGGAAGGGTCTGCGCTCTGGATGGGGCCAGGCAAAGCTGGGCTTTGTGGCCCCTTCCTTGTTTGAATTAAGACAAAAGCTTCTGAAGGTCGGTATATTAGTGGCAATTACTTATTTCAACCCACTTTACCTATCACCAGGCAACTGAAGGCACTTCTCATGTGGGTACTGTTAATACAGCTAATCCATCTCACCTTCCTGCAAGGTAAAAATCTCTTCATTTTTATCCCCATTTGGCAGATTTTAATTAACTTCTCAAGGCCAACCAGTTAATCAGTGGAAAGCAAAACCGAAAAGTGGGACACCTGCCTCCCTGTGTGCTCGACACTGCCAGGCCCCCTCCCACCGGCTTCCCTGCTGGGCCCTGGGTCTTCAAGAAAAAGTCAGTGGCCTTTTGCAGCAAAGAACAGCTTCTGCAAACCCATCAGCCTAACAGGTAGTGACACATCGCATGGGTGGTTTTCTTCTGAGGCAAAACACATGACTCCTTTAGCTCTATTATCCTGGGTTTCCTTTCAGAGGAGAAAACTTGCATCAAATTGTCAAAACCCACGTAGGTTTAAAGATTTTCTGTCACATTGAAAACCTTTCTGTTTTAGTAAGACAGTGTTGCTGTCATCTGTGTGGCCCAAAGTAAACAGACCCACAATATGTTCCAAGGTGCCACATACACGGGGGAAGCCAGGGCTCTTAATCCAGCTAAGAGGCAAATCAATCAATTCGAAAAAGGGGAGTGAGGCCTGCAAAGCAGGCAGTTACAGGAAACTGCCTCCACGTTGCATTTGAAGTTCTGTAGGAGCACCAAATTACAGTTTCTGTCTCAAAATAGTAGGACGCTGAATGGAGCACACAGAGATGTCTGGATATTTTCGGCATCTGAGAACATTTAGTACCCTCACGGCACAGCTCCATGAGGCAGGCAAATGGGAAGTCACTTGGAGGAGGCATTTCAAAGCCTCAGGGCACAGTCATGAAGGAGTCAGAGTGTCAATAGACAGGTAAACAGTTGCATTTTGTTGCCCTGGTGCAATAGGCAAAAACAGAATTTTTGTATTTTAAATGCTATTGTGTGGGATTTGAATATAACTCCTAGCAGGGAACCAATTTTTTTTTTTTTTTTTTTTACAAAACATGTATAGTTAATGGCTGTGGGTACTTCTATACGAAGGGCTGCTGCTAACAAGCTGCAAACCACATACCCAAATGAACCATTTTCAGCCCTGGTGAGCAGAAACACCAACGTGCAGACAGGTGTGCACACGTGCACATCTCCTTACATACTATATTCTCCCCACGCCCCAGAGTGTTAGCAGGAAGGCTCGGGAACATGCTTGCCTGATATATATATTTTTCTTCCCTTTGATGAGCATTTAGTGGGTGTGACAATCTGGGTTCTAATAAAAGATTCATCCTGTTTACTTTCACAGTCAGCCTGATGTTAACAAAATTCATTCACCCTCCCCCTCACCCCACGTTTCCACAAATCACATTCATTTAAAGTTTTATACATTTATATGACTTATTTCATCAAAATGAATTTCCAATGGGATGTTAGACACCACCGTTTAACACCTTCTAATGCTA
The DNA here is from genome assembly GCF_023851605.1 of Tamandua tetradactyla. Taxonomy (NCBI): domain Eukaryota; kingdom Metazoa; phylum Chordata; class Mammalia; order Pilosa; family Myrmecophagidae; genus Tamandua; species Tamandua tetradactyla. The sequence goes on from NC_135338.1 coordinate 2,711,309, forward strand.
CAACATCCTAAGTGCCTGCAAGATAAAACAATATTTGTAAAATCCTTCTCACTGCACCTGACACATAGTAACTATTGCATCATCATCTCCAGTGGAGTCTCTGGAAGGTTAGACACACTCTGCGCTAAGCTTTAGTTGCAAAGGACATTTAGAAGAAACATCCGTTATCAAGGATTTAGTCCAAAAAGCTACATATATGATCCAAGAGTTGTTACAGATTAATGCAATCTCAGAGGACCTCAGTTCACTTAGAAATATCCTTATACTGCAAGAGCCTCACCATGAGAACTTGTAATATTTCATTCAGGAGGGCCATTTTATTTTAGTTCGATTTTCAAATAATTCTCACACTCACACAATCATAACTGAACATTTTTAATAAAAATTGACTCCACCTAATTGTAACCACGAAGGAAATAAATCAGTTTCTCTAAAGAACTAATTATTTCTTTATATGAAAAGAGGCGTGGCTGTTACTGCATCTATTTTGCTCCCCCGTCTTCTCCCTCCACCCTCACGTAAAAGGAAATCTGTTTATGACATACTTAGGGGCTTTGGTCATCTGAACAATATTAACAAAAAACTTTTTAGGTCATTGTTTTTCAAGGCAACGCTTCCTCTCTGGAGAGATTTTTCGTGTAGGAGAGACAGAGCAAGTGCACAAAACACAAGCAAACAAAGAATGGAAAACAAGTCACTTGCCTCTGGACTCCACGTTGAGGAGCTGTCGGTGGCACAGGAATCTTCAAATCCCCGATTACTGAAAGCTGCCTCCATATCCGCGCTGCCCTCTGTGGACCAGCGGCTGAGGCTACGGACTGTGCCGGTGTCCTGGCGAGACCGGCCAGGGGGCCTGGAATCCCCTCTCTCACATGGGGACGGTGCGTGGGCAGAGATGGGGTCATCTTCACCATGAGACAGAGTCTCAGTATAACTTAGTTGGCTGGTTCCATCTAAATCTACATTTGCAATAAGAAAATTATTTTAAATGCGTTTTTTTTTTTTTTAACATTTCTTTTACCTACAAAAATTGATCAGGGCCAACCATAACCTGGGGACCTCTAACACAAAACCCACCAGATGACAGCTGCAGAAGCTTCAGTCCACCCTCTGGGTGGATAAACTTGGCCCACATAATCAAGAAGACTAAAAGCTCATCATTTGCTATGCAAGAAGGTTTAATACCTCTCAATAATATGAGTATAGAAGCTATGCATTTATGTTAAAAGGATAACGCAAATACATTATCATTTCGTTCGAGTTAATAACCACAAAACTCCAGGGTTGGATCAGAAGGTCATGAAGAGTAATCTAACATGTAATGATACAATCTCCCCCCTTCTTTCTTCCACATTCGCCACATCACCCTTCTGCTCAGAAGGTTTGGGTGGTTCTTGCTTAAGCAAAATGTAAAAAGTTCTCTGTTGGACTCAAGGAAAGAACACTGGGTTGGAGCAAGGATGGTCTGAATTTAAATCTGGCTCCGCCCTAACAGGTCTGAACAGCACGCAAACTTCCTGAACCTTTGTCTCTTTACCTATAAAATGATAATAAAAGCCATGTTAAAGGATGTTTGTGGACAGTTTTGAAATACTATCCATATGGCAGCCACTGAGGCCTTGCTTACCTGTCTAACCCAATCTGGACCCATCCCGCCCACTGCACCGCATTTCCCACAGCTTCCCAGCCCGCTGTCTCCTCTGGCTCATGGGCTCATGAAATGCCAGCTGTGGATTTCTCCTCGCACTGGTCTTCAAACCCTTTCGTCCACCCTTTCCTTCCTGCCTATTCAGATTCTACCAAGTCTTTCAAGTTCTACCAACTCCTGAATCTTCTGTGGCACCTCCAGACTCAATGTTTTCCTCTGACTTTCGTACTATTCTGTCTGTCTCTCTCAGTACTCTCCCTCCTATCCATCTCCCCTCCCCCTCAATGCCAAGGTTATTCTCAAACTGTAAGAAAAAAACTGACACGGTCTTTCCCAGAAACAGCCCTCATCCTACACTCAGAGAGAAGCTAAGGGTGCCCCCCCCACCCCAGCCTTCGGCAGCCCCTACCCCAGGATAAGAGAAAGACCTACAGACAGGATAAGTGAATGGGATGACAAAGTAGATATCATAAATCCAACTCTTATTTACCTATTATCTGGTAGGAAAGATTTCCCCGGTTACACTCACAGCTTCAGCTGGAACATAAGCTCTGTGAAAGCACTAAGTCACACATATCTGCTGCACAGTCTTTATCCACCAGGACAAGGCTAAGCCTTTAGTGGGGTCTCATTAAACCCTAAAATAACTGTGAAAGCCTGGCAGCTGTGATGGTCGGGTTCTGGGGTCAACTTGGCCAAGTGATGATGCCCTGTTGTCTGGTCAGGCAAGCACTGGTCTGACCATTGCTGCAAGGACATCGTGTGGCTGGCTGATAAACCAGAGGCTGGTACAGTAAGCATCAGTCAGTTGATTGCAACTTTGGCTGATTGCATTTACCATCAACCAAAGCCAACCTCCCACAGGAGATAATCCAATCAGTTAATTTTTTTTTTTTTTAAGAGAAGAAGAGAGACTCTTCCACTGCTTCTTCAGCCAGGAAGTCTCTCCTGTGGGAGTGCATCCAGACCCTTCATCAGAGCTGCCAGCTTCCCAGCCTGCCCTAGGGATTTTGGATTCTTCCATCCCATGGTTGCATGAGACACCTTTATACATCTCCTATTTACAGATCTCTCCTGTTGGTTCTGTTTCTCTGGAGAACCCTGACAAACACAAGCAGGTCACGTCTATTTGGAGTGGCCAGGTGGGTAGTGTGTAGAGTAGTGGTGACAGTGCTTTAACAGCGGTTGAGTGCATGATTCAACTAGAGCAAGCATTTAAATTTTAAAATATGGTAGAGCTCTATGCAGGCTATGAAAAAAACAAAAACATTTTCATGGCTACTTCATCCTCGGGGCACAACTTCAGATACCTGATTTAGAACTTTGCAGAACCCAGTATACTGTAGAAAAGTTCCTCTATCCACCTTGTCAGTCTTAATAATTCAGTTCAGGTGCCTCGAAAACACTTTTATAGGATACCACGGAATTTGCACATTCATGCTTTATTTCATGTATTTGGCAAACACACTAAAAAGGGGCCACAGAAACTGACAGAACAAGGGAAATACCATATGCAAAAGCCTGCAACATAAAGCAGAACTGTGGTCTAAGGCTCTAATTAGCACACCCATTCCTCACATACCCAAACACTAAAATGTCCAATTAAACAGCGGGTCATCTGCCGATGTGTGCAGCACCCACCAGGCTTGCAGCACAAAACCTAACTTTGCCAAGAAATTACCCCCATAAAATTGTCTCATGATTTTAATTCCTACCGTGATAATACCTGGATCAGTAATAAGGAAATTTTCAAAAGCTACATTAAGCCTTGAAAAGCTATTCATAACGGAAAAAGATAAGAACTATATTAATGTAACAAACCATTTTCCTTGACAGACAAGCAAGAAATGAATTAGAAAAGCAAATCTGGGGTGCAAGTCAAGTTGCAAGGAGGAGGAAAAATGATTCACCATTACATAAAGCCGTCTTCCCAGGCCTTTAAATTAAAGAAGATTGTATCACCTTAAACACATACAAGAAATAATTGTCCGTTTTCAGAGAATGGATCTTGGCTTAGAAATTGAAGGGCACAATTATGTCACATCAACTATATTTATCTTAGCAGAGAAATTCTTTAACTTGTTCAGTCCATATTCCACTTTGGTAGAGTAAAAACCCTATTACCCAATTACTTTTCTTTATACCTGGAGACCCCTTTTACCTTCCACCACCCATATATAAATATTCTGCTGATCATCTGTGATGGTTAGTTTCATGTCTCAACTTGGCTAGTTTATAGATCCCAATTATTCAGTACCATCCTAGGTATTGCTGGGAAGGTATTTTGTAAATCTGATTAAAGTGGTAATCAATTGATTAGGTCTTCCATGGAGATTATCGGTGACAAGGGTGAGCCTACCTCAATCAGGTGAAAAGCCTTAAGAGAACTGAGGCTACCCTCGAGCAACAGAAATGCCACCTGTGGGGTACAGCTTCCACCAGCACCCCAGAGTTCCAACCCCCCCTTCCTGATGGCCCTAGGAATTTTGGACTTGTTTGGGTACCCCGCCCCCTCACCATCACAAAAGCCAATTTCTTGCAACATATCTCTCACTGGTTCTGTTTTTCTCGTTGAATCCTGATCGACCATCCCAAACCAAACAGCACAGATCTGGGGGGAAATTATGCTGTTTTTGATGATGCTAAGAAGGTGATGCCCAGCTTTTATGAAGTATCCTAACTATTCCACAAACAAAAATAACATGATTGCTTTTTTTAAAAAAAACCTGATAAATAGACTATTATACCCAAGCTTTCATCTCTAAAAATTCCGTGTACAGCCTCTGATCCAAGCCTTCTTTGACATTATTTGGAATGTAAAGACAATTGATGTGCAAGAACACTAAAGATGATACATGAGACAAAAAAAAACACAACTTGATAGAATGTGAAAAAAGCTTTGCCTTAGTTCTAATGCTCTCACTTCTGAATCTAGAATGAAGGCTCTCACTCAAGATGAATATAACAATCTGCCAAGAGTTCGTTCATAGCTCCCACTGTCCTTGGATTTGAGACCCTTAATTTCACTGACCCAACACTTATAAACGCCATTTTAAAGAAGAAGAATTGTCAACGATTAAATTTGATTTTAAAAGAATATGTTTAAACTAGAGTGAAAAATAGCTAAATAGGCAGACTGACAAAGAAAAGGCACATGCAAAAAATGCTCTCTTGGGTGCATGCTTAATCTTTCCATTAATCTTTATTGCTGAAATACATACACTGATATAAAGATGAACAGAAAGAAATAATACAGGGGGAAAATGATGAAATAAAAATTGCATTTCCCTTTCTATGGCATTTGATAACCTAAATTTGAAATACAGCTATTCCTATGGTAATCCCGCAGGTTTTCTTCAAAATGTATGGATAATTCATTCAACACAGTAGACCTTTTTTCTCTCTCCAGTATAGAAAATTTTACCGTCTCTATCATCATCTGTCTAAACATTCAGAATCACCAGTTATGAATAAGAGATAAATGGCTGCTAATTCCAGGAAGGGCAAGGATTAGAGTGGTTGTCAGAACTCTCAGTACATCAGCTGTTTGAGCAAATCAGAAACCAGACACTTGGGCTTCTGGGAAATGGGGCCATTAGCTTTAGAATTAAACAAGCAACTCTCAGGGAATCAACTGCTATTAACTTTCATTAGCTAACATTTGCCCTCTCAATGGAGAAAGAGGAATGCTGTGAGGTAACAGCAGAGAGAGAGGAAAGTGGGAGAGGGATAGAGGAAATGACAGGAGGTCAGCCTGACTGATATTGTGGTTTGGTTACATAAGGCATGCATTTACTGGCTTGCTTTGAGCGAAAAAGAATAGCAATAAAATATGTTATATCAGTCTATGTCAATAAGTGGAACTACATGATGGAAAGTATTATAGTCCTGCAAAAAAAAAATATGATTCTTTTTAATTCTACCTTTCTTTCTTTGTTCTTTTACTGCCTGGTCTGTTCTCACTGTAAAAATCAGAAATTTCTCTTTGATTGTTTCCAGTTTTTTGTGCTCCCCTTTATCTCTTTCTAGTCCTAATTGTTGAAAAACATGGAAGATCAACAAATATGCCGCCTGTGGTCCGGCTGGCCAGTTGCCCAAAAGGAAAGAAGGAAAAGATTAGAGAATTCAGGTCATTTAGACCAGGTTGCCAAAGGGCATGGAGTAACATTTTCTCCAGCTTTTTACTAAACACAAGTCACAGAAGTTTCCCTGTTCCCTGTTCAGAGCTCTGGGCATAAAGGAAAGTACTGAGAAATATTTCAGTGTTCCTTTTACATCCCCTCTCCAGTTTTGTGTGTCTGCCTACCCTCTCCTCAGCCTCTTCCTCTCCCCTTTGTGAAAGGTAACCAGTTCTGCAAGTGAACATAACATGAAGTTACCAGACAGTGACATAAGGCCTTGCTTTTGCCCAGTAATTCTCAAGCAGATGGGGTGCGTCAGAAACTAAAGGGACTGAGGGTAAGAGTGTAGGGACATGTGAAAAAGGGGTTATTCAATATTATTGTAGCACATGTTTTTTATTAGAAAGATAAAAATATCTATTGCTTTAATAATACAAACTCTTAGAAGAAAGGGTAAAAAAATCTGAGGTACTACATACCATGGTAATACATACATATGGAAAATAGAGTCTGTGTGATTCTAAATGGGAAAAAGGCATAGAATTGCAATGTCAATGACAGGTATGTAAAAATTTTTGTACTTATCAGAAAGGAACAAGAGTTTATAAAAGTTGATGAATACTGTTCTATTCATTTAGTGTTCACAATTGACAAAGCAGGAGCCTACAAAGAAGGAAGGGGGCCTACACTTTAGGGGTCAAGGCTTGCCCACTTCTAAGTCATGCTCTCTCCCAGTCCCCTATGTCATGGCTCCCTTGCAAGGTTTAAGGAACCCCTTTTACCCCATTGTAGCTACTGGGTCCTGCCTCATTTTCTATCCCTCTCTGAACCTCAGATGCAAAGTACAGTGATTAAATAGCTCAAAAGCACTCTAAATGTTGCCCAAGCCCTGGTCTAGAGAAAGGAAGGGTTTGATGCAAAGATTACCTTCACAGGCAGACCCCTTGGTGCTATCCTTTTCGTGGTTAGAGAGCCAGCGGGTGAATTTTGGTTTCTGCTCCAAACCTGTCTGCTTTTCCTTTCCTGGAAGGAAACTCTGGGAGCAGGACATAGAAATCTCAAACTGTTTGGTCACCTCCTCGTCATTGTCAGAAGATGTGGACAGTTCTTCATCATCTTCAAAGCTGTCAACTGGAAGCAAACAAGAGTGGATGAGTGCTTTGCATGGACTTCATGATCCAACACTGAGGTAGATAATCGGGGAAAATGTAATAGGAGAACATCAACAGTTAGTCTGGATTTAAGGCAGGCTTTACTGCACAGAAAGAATCTAAAACACTTTAGAAACATAAATTTAAGCACAAAGGGATGAAGTTGGAAAAGAAAATTCATGGAAGTAGTAAAAAATAAATGGCTAGAACCCATGAGAAACCACTGGAACACTCACAGTCAACATAAGTATTCTTGGTGAGCCAGGCAGCCTTGCTCATTTGTTAAATTACTTCCTCATCCTCATAACTGGGAACAGGATATTTAACAGCATATTTTGCCTTATGCATTTCTACTCAACAATGACATGAAATATGTTCTTCATATTTATTAATTTATTAAAATATGCAGACTCAAGCCCCATTTCAGAGAAGAGATATTTGCAACTGGGATTTTCTAAAAGTTTTCCAGTTTTGGAAAAGAGACACCCATATTGTGTTCTTCCCCAACTTGTTTTTATTAGAAATCCTCTGATGTCATTTTTATATCAGCAACCCAACTCCAACACTCACTGAGCTAATCACACCACTCTCCCCATACCCTCTGCACACCAGCGCTCTCATCTTTTCCGTTTCTCCAACACGCTGAACTTGTTCCTGACTTGAGATCTTTGTTTGTCATTCCTTCTGCCTGGAACCCTCCCCCCACCAAATCTGTGTCTGGCTGGTCCCTTCTCATCATTCAGGTCTTATGTTGACTGCTATTTTATCCTACAGGCTTCCCTGGTCATTCTACCTGAAGCAGTTCTCTCCACAGCACTTATCGTTTTAATGTTCAGTTCTCCCGCATAACCTCCAGGAGAAGAAAGGCATCAATTGTTGTGTATACTGACTGTGGTAGTCAGATTCAGGTGTCAGCTTGGTCAGGTGAAGGCACCTAGTTCTGTTGCTGCGGACATGAGCCAATGGTACATGAACCTCATCTGTTGCTGATTACATCTGCAGTCGGCTAGGAGGCGTGCCTGCTGCAATGAATGATGTTTGACTTAATTGGCTGGTGCTTAAATGAGAGACTCAACGTAGCACAGCCCAAGCAGCTCAGCATTCCTCATCTCAGCACTCGCAGCTCAGCCCAGGCCTTTGGAGATGCAGAAAGGAATCACCCTGGGGAAAGTTGTTGGAACCCAGAGGCCTGGAGAGAAGGCCAGCAGAGATCGCCCTGTGCCTTCTCACGTAAGAAAGAACCTCAGTTGTAAGTTAACTGCCTTTCCTCTGAAGAACTAACGAAATAAATCCCCTTTTATTAAAAGCCGATCCGTCTCTGGCGTGCTGCATGCTGGCAGCTGGCAAACTAGAACACTGATGTATCCCCCATTATGAGGAACAGTGCCTGATACATAGTTGCTTAACAAATACTTACTAAATGTTGAATAAATTGGTGAATGCCCAGTGTTCTCCCCAGACTGAGCAGCTCACACGTTGCTCCCTGTGCATGGAAGATTCTTCTGTAGGCCCCACCCCCCACGCCATAGTCAAGGACCTCCCTCATCATTCAGCTCTCGGCATCGACATTATGTCTGACGGAAAGCCCTTCCCTGACTACTTAAACCTGGGCTAGGGGCTCCTTCCATGTGCTGTCGTTTAGCAGTGTTTCCTTCTGTGTCACAGCCCTACCACGTCATCTTGGCATCACCTTTCTAACTACCAATCCCTCCCCTAACTGTATACCCTGTGAGAACAAGGGGCAGACCCAACCGTCCACCTTGATATCCTTCCTGGCCCAGCGCATGGCAGACTATCCTGAAAAGATTCGCTGGATGCAAAGAGAAAACTGAAAACTATTTCCACCTTTAATCCAAAAGTCACACCGTGATTCCAGGGAAAACGACTGTTATTGATTCACAGATAGATCCTCAATCTCACTTCTGAATGAGAAGCTAAGAAGAAATGAGAAGCGATATTTTAAGTGAGAGAAAATCCTTTGAACACCAGTTTGGCCAAAACATTTATTCTCTTAGTTAAGAGTTGACATTTCTGAGGTTCTTTGGAAGACTAGTGACAATAACAAACACTTACTGAGTGTTTTTTATGGCCCAGGAACTATTTAAAGCACCTTATCCATACTCTCTTATTTAATTCACACAAAGCCCCTATTATCGTTTTCCACTTTCCAACTAAGAAAATGAAGCCAGCAAGAAATACAGAACTGGCTGAAGAGCACAGTGCTAGCAAGAAGTAGAACCAAGTTTTTAATCAAGGCAGCCCCTTATCATTATGCTGGAGAACCGGAGAGAGAGAAGGAAACAAAGTCTTCATCTATCTTCTCATGTTAAGTAGCTGAATTCCTGTAGCCAAGTCTCTTAACTTCTCTTACCCTTTGCCTCATTTGCGGACAATGTCTAAGGTTTGGACCCTTTCTCAGGTCTTTTCTAGCTCAAAATTCGATAACTGCAAACCTGATGGTCAATAGGCATCAACATCCTGTTCCCTACTCTCTTTTATGGAACAGCTGGTCCAAGAACAGGAGAGCATGACATTGTCAACTCACTCATTAAATTGGTTGTGTCGAGTACCATGGTAGGACCTGAAAAGATAAGTGTCAAAGCAGACTAGAATTCCCAGTAATAATCCAATAAGGCTCAGTGATGCTTCTGCTAATGTCCCAACAGAGAATCCCCGCCCTTTGGGTCTCCTCATGCCTCTGACACTTTGAAATCTGCTCGGAGGCTGCTTCCTCGGTGATGGGTAAAAGACGGGACTTGGAAAGGGCAGTGGAGGCAGACTGCAGGGTAAATGGCCGATGGCTACGTATGGGATTATAAATACAACTGCATACACTATTCTAAGCCTCGCTCCCTCAAAGTCTCAGGGAATTCTCCATCTTAAAAGGAATGTGAATTCTCTCCTAACAACCATTGAGCAGGAATAGAATCCAGCAGTGGTGCAATTACAATAATAAAAGCAATCATTTATACAATATTTAAGAACTGTATCAGCTTTAGGTAGGTTAACTCATTTACTTCCCATAATAACTCAATGAAATAGGTACCATTCTTAGCTCCATCATATGGCTGAAGAATGTGAGGCACAGTTAAGGTTAGCAACTTGCCAATACATAACAATTCATACATAATAGAATTAAGATTCAAACCTAGGTTTCCTTGCTCCAAAGTCTACTGTTCTTAATTACCCCATCATGCTCTCTCTACCATCTGGTTCTTCAAGAAAAAAACTTCTTGAGTCCTGAGCAAAACTGAAGTCACTGTGTTTATCACTCATAAAACAAAACTTTATAGGTTGGAAATGGAAGGGATTTCCACAAGCACCTCATCCTGTTTCCTCATTGTCACAAAGTGAAACCAAAGCCCAAAGGGGTGAAGTGATTTGCCCAGAGCTGTATTAAGCCAGAATCAAACCCAGGTCTCCAGTATTTTGAGTCATTGGTTTTGCTACATCATTTTCCAATCTCTTTCCCCAAATGGCACATTTTCAAATTAAAATTTGGATTTTATCATTTTTGAAGATCACAGTTACTTGCCTTTTAATGATACATGGCAGCAACAAAATAGCTGATCTGGATTCTTTTCAACTCAAATCTTTGAAAATTACAAAGTCTCATCTTAATGGGAATTTATTTTAATAAATAATATGGTATTTTCTGAAGCACATTATAAATTTAAAGTTCAAATCCCTTTCAGAGCTAAGTACTATACAGCACAATGGAGATTTTTATTAAAATCTTCACCCCTTTACCCAATAAGCTTGACAGTATGACAGAAAAAAAGAGTTGCACAATTACCATTATGAGGATACTTCTTGAATTTTAAAGATCATTCATTTCATTCAATCACAGAATGCAAAGAGAGCTTAGATATTATTCAAGCATATACCACCGAAGAGAAGTCAGACTCTTCCACAATCTTTTTGACGCATGGCTACCTCCACACTAACATGTGTCTCCGTGGGCTTGCACCGCAGGGAGGTCATAGCTTTGCCAGGTGGAGAGCGCTATCTGACAAGGACCCACCAATATCTCGCTCTACTGCAAAGAGCTCAATGTCCCTCTCTCTAATTTTTAATGAACTTTTTCTAGTTTAACTAAGAAGAGGCAGAAGAAATGCAATCTTCACCTTCCACATCTGAGAGACAGGAAGGTGGGACCCAGTGTGACAGAGACGGCCTGTCAGACGACACAGCAAGGCCAGGGTAGCTAAGAGTGCAGTACCTGGAGTCAAGATGCTGGCATTGGAATCTGAGAACTTCCATTTGCTGGTTGGTGACCTAAAGAAATGGCTCAATCTCTCCGAATTTCAGTATTCTCCTTTGAAATTACTTAGTTTTTAAGGTTGAGAAAATGTAATGAGGTAAACCATGGGAAGACAAGTAACGCATGCCTGATACACTTTATACTAAAAACATCTAGCCTGTTACTATCCCCCACCATGGCAGTGCCATATGTGGAAACGCTTTTATGCAGCTTGGCATTTTCATTCAAAGGAAAGACTGTGCCTTTTCTCATAAGGTCTGAGATTAAAAACTCACCACTGGAGTTGTTTGAGGGGTAGAAGGGAAAGAAAAAGGGCTGGGGTAGGGAGAAATGAAACTAATTCTGCAGGCTGGATCTGCCTGCTTTGTAGCCTACAATCCTTTTCCCCAAATCTGGAGGTGGAGCACTTTGTAAGAGTTGGTAACACTATCTGGAAGTGGGCAGTACTCAACACCTGCTCATTTTGTTGCTTGTTTTAAGCAACAAAACTACCAACTGATAAAGCAAGGAGAGGATTTCTTAAGACTGTCTGCTGCTATTTTACAGATGGAGAAATAATTTATAAATGATCAGTACAGCTCCAAGCTTATTAATTCTGTTTCCACCCACAAAGGAGCAATTAGGTAGAGGCAAGTATTGCTCACAATTTATAGATGGAAAGTGGAGATGGATGAGCTGGGCTGTGCTCACTGGTGCAGCACCTGGATGATACTTTTAGCTACAATTTCAGGAGATCCCTTAGATACCAGATTTCTCAAACCACAGCAAATATCTGCCCATGTGCTAGATACAGATAGAAATAAGGGCAAGAAATTAGTTAAAGTGAAAAAGCACAGGAGAGGTCAAAGGTAACACTGCCCCTATCAGACCCTCCCCCAAATGGCCACATTTTTAGAAGCACAATCCAGTCATTTTTGTACTCAATCAGGTTAGGGTAAAATATTTTTAGAAATCATCTAGCCTCAGGTTTTTTTTCACACAATCGTCTATGGATTTTAGGGTTCTCCAAAGGATCCTCAGTGGCCCTACTGAAGCGGCCGTGCAGGCGGATGCAATGAGCAGGCTGGGCTCCAACCTCTACAAGACAGGCTATTTTGCTTTAAATCATTTATATTTTCATAAAATACATTGGGAAAAAAGAGGAGTCCTGACACGTCAAAAAAACATTGATATGACCCAACTCCCCCATTTTACAGAGTAGAAACTGAGGTCAAGACTAAATGACTTACCTATAGTCAACTAGTTAGTTAGTGGCAGGGGAAAGCTTAGCAGCTGGCTCCTTTGTGTGTGAAGTTTTGTCACTCTAAACCTCTTTCGAAATGTTTTGACAATTTCATTTGGTACATAAACTAAGATCTGGCACTTGTAATAGTTAAATACAAGTGAGACAAAAAAAGAAAAATCTTTAATCTCAGTAACATATAACACACTAAACTAGGAAACAAATAAGTTACAATATTGAGAATTCTGGATCCAATAATGGCAAGAGTAAGTGATTTGAACTATCACTCTTACAAATAGCAATTATAAGTCTACAATGATATATATTTTTAAAAACCTACAACTATTGAAGGCACTGGAGAATGACAAAAGCAGGCAGAAACTGAAGAGGATCCAATTCTAGAAAGAAGGTAATTTCACTGGGTGAGTTACAGGATTACACTGCTTTTGCACTGAAAATTCTCTCGAGTCTCTGTGGCACAGGGCACTTAGGACTCAGGTAGAAATCAGAAGTCTTTTTGACTTGAGGTGTCAAAGCATGGAGTTCAGGAAAGTCAGAGCAGCTAAAAATGGATAGGGTGGACATCCCAGAAAGGAAGGAATCACACAGAGGAACCCCCCAAATCTGCATACAAATTTAACTCAAATCTTTGGCTGAAACTTGACCTATGAATACAAGGGTGAAGCTCCAAAGAGCCCATAAAAACCAACAGCTAAAGGGCTGAAATAGCTGAGCAGACATTTCAGCTGTTTTCCACTTCAGGGAAGACTGAGTTAGGAGTCCTAGTAAAACCAAGTTAGAGGGCCTCATAAACAACCCCAGGCTCTCCACTAAAACTCTAGTACGGCCTACTTAGGAGTAAAAGTAAAAGTAAAACTGAAATAGGTTCATCCTAGCAAAGCATAAAACCAGAGCTCCACAAAATAAAGGGAATCAGTCGGTAGTACAATTGTGTGCTGAAACAAAGAAACTCCATTTAGAGAGAGGTGAAAGACTCCGATGCCTCTACATTTCACCTGTGATGTCCAGTACAAAATCAAAAATTGCGAGACATACAAAGAAACAAGAAAAATGTGTTTTTATTATTGCTCAAGAAAAAGAGCACTCAATAGAAATTGGTCCCAAGATGACAGAGATGTTGGATTTGTTAGACAATGACTTTAAAGCAACAATTATAGAAATAATCAAAGAACCAAGCGGAAAAAATGATCATGATGAATATACAGAAAGGGAATCACAGTGGAGAAATGGAAACAATATAAAAGAATGAAATAAGCTTTCTAGAATTTTAAGAGACAATCTCTGAAGTAAAACAAACTCATTGGATGTACTTTTCAGCAGAATGGAGATGGCAGTGAAAATTGAGAACTAGAAAGTATCCCATCCAAAAAACATTTTTAAAAAATTGAAGGAAAAAAATTTTTGTGAACTATGATACTATATCAAGCTGTGTAAAATATGTGTACCTGGAATCCCAGGAGAGACCAGGACACATGGGGAAGAAGAGTATTTGAAAAATAATGTCTGGATGTCTCTCAAATTTGGTGAAAAAAAAAAAATCATCACATAGATTCAAAAACTTCAGCAACTAGTTCAAAAGTTCAACATCAAGGTACACAATAATCAACTGAAAACCAAGGTTGAAGAGAAATGTTTGAAAGTTGGAGGAAGAAGAAAAACACATTCCTTACTGGAAAACCATAGTACAAATGCCAACTGAGTTATTTGAGAGACAGTGGAAACCAGAAAACGATGGCATGATGTGTTTAAATGCTGAAAGATAAAACTGACAACCTGTCATTCTGTATCAAGAGAAATTGTTGACTCAAACAGGAACATAAATACATTTTCATATACATGGTAAGGAAGAACTCATCAGACCCATACTTCAAGAAATGTTAAAGGAAGTTCTTCATGTGAAGGGGAGCTGACATCTAATCAAAGCTCAGATCTAAGGGAAAGAATGAGGAGCGATAACAATCGTTGATATGTGAATATACAAAAGTATTAATGCCTCCTTTTAATTTTTCTAAAAGATAACTGATGAAAAGTTATATTGTACTGTGAGGCTGATAAAATATGGAAAAATAACATGAGACAACAACACAAAGGAGAGAGGACTTAAATGATTTATCCTGTTGCAAAATACAAATCATTGTGCAATAGTATGTTGCAGTATAATGCAAAGTACAAATATTTAAAAGTGGTACAATATTACTTTAAAATGAACTGTAATAAACTAAGGATGCATATGTAATCCACAGAGTAACCACTGCAAAAAAGAAAATACAAATTGGCATAGCTAAATGTTTAATTAAAAATAAAATTAAATACTAAAAAGTAATAGATTAACACCTAAAGAAAGCAGCAAGAACAAGAATGAAAATAGATGCAAAAAAAAGAAAACAAACAGCAAAAATGACCTACCTAAACCCAATAATGTTAATCCATTAAACACAAATGAAATAAAAGAGAATGCTAGACAATAAAAAAGCAAGGTCTAGTTACACACTTTAAATATAAAGACATAGGTTGAAAGTAAAAGGACCAGAAAAAGATATTTCATGTAAATGGTAAACATAAGGAAGATGGCTCAGCAATATTAATATCAGACAAAGTAGACTTCAAGATAAATAGTATTAGAGATAAGAAGGATATTTTATAATGGTAAGGTGGTCAATTAATCAAGTATTGAGATTCTAACACCCTCCTCACTAATTGATAGAGCAACTAAGAAATTCATATAGATTTGAACAACACTGACCTGGATTTATTTAGCATTTATAGAATTCTATACCTAAAACTGCAGAGTATTTATCTTTTTCAAGAGGATCATAAAAAAAGTCTCAATATATTTCAAAATAATGAATTCATACAAAGTATATTCTCTGACTACAGCAGAATTAAATTAAATTACAAAACAATAACAAAATACCCTTAAATGATCTCAAATACATATAAATGAACATCACACTTTTAAATAACCCATACGTAGAAGATAAATCACAAGGAAATCAGAAAATTTTTCAAACTGAATGATAATGAAAAGGCAACAAAATTCTATAACTACTTGTTAAAATGTACTTGGAAATTTATTTTTTTGTATTATATTTCACAATTAAGTACTTTTGTATTATATTTCACAATTAAGTAAAGTGTTTAAAAAGAACTATATAGCTACATTAATCAAGACAATTTTCTACTGGCAAAAAGGCAGACTAATAAATAAACTGAACCAAATAGAGAATCCAGAAATAATCCCATACATATATGGTAAACTATTTTTTGCGAAGGAGAAATTAAAGTCTTTCCCAAAAACGATGCATGAAAAATCCTGAGATGGAAAGTAGATTATAGATTATAGATCACCAGGGGCTGTGGGGAAAAGAGGGGAAGAATGGGGAGGAATTGCTTAATGGGCTGAGCATCTGTTTGGGATGTTGGAAAGTTTTGGTAGTGTACAGTGGTGCTAGGAGCACAATATTATGGTGAATGTAATTAATATCACTGAATTGCAGACATCGAAGTGGTTAAAATGGGAAATTTTGCATTATATATATATTAGCACAATAAATTGTTTTTAATGATGCTGGAGCAAAACGGATATCCATGTGGGAAAAAAATTAACATTTACCCTTTTCTCACACCATATATTACTCAAAACTAATCATAAATCTACTTGTAAAACTTTATAAAAAATTCTAAAAGAAAATTTTTCTCAACCTCAAAAAGCACAGTTCAAAAAGAAAATAAAAAGGTGAATTAGACTTCACCAAATTAAAATGTGGTTCTTTAAAAAATATCATTTAAAAACGAAAAGGTGGGTGCTGCAACGGTGACTCAGCAGGTAGAATTCTTGCTGGCCAGCTGGAGACCCGGGTTTGATTCCTGGTGCCTGTCCATGCCAAAAAAAAGAAGGAAGAAAAAAAAGAAAAGGCAAGCTATAGGCTGAGAGAAAATGTGTGTGACACGTATGTCAAAGAGCTTGTATCCAGCACACAAAGGCCTTTCAAAATTCAGTAAGAAGATACAAATAACCCTATAAGAATTCCAAACAGACAAGTCACAAACTAATATGTACAAAAGGACTATAAATAAATGGAAAGATGCTCAGTATCATTAAACATCATGATAATGCAAATTAAAACCATGATGATAGGCTATTAAACCTGTAAAAGCTGATCATCTGAAGAACAAGGAAGTAGAGCACCTGGAACCTTCACATGTTACTAGTGGCAAAATGGTCAAACCACTTTTGAAAACTGGTAATTTCTTTGAAATGTAAACATATATTTACCATAAAACCCAACCACTCCTATCCTAGATATTTATCCAAGAGAAACAAAAACATACGTCCAAAAAAGGACTTGTACATAAATGTTCATGGCTGCTTTATTTGTAATAACCAAACTCTAGAAGCAACTCAGATGCCTAGCAACAGATGAATGGATAAACAAATTGTGGTATAGCAATATGATGGAATATTACTCATCAATCACAGGGGATGAACTATTTATACTTGCAACAACATTGATGAATCTCAAAATCATTTTAAAATTTTGGGCAAAAGTAGTACACATTACATGACTCAATTAAAAAAATATTCTAGAAAATACAAAAGAACATGTAATGAGAGAAATCAGTGGTTTTCTGGGGTGGGGTTAGAGAAAGGCATGGATTACCAAGGGGCATGAGGAAACTTGGGGTGGTTTAAATGACTGCTTTCTTGATTATACTGATGATTTCACAGGTATTACATGTCAAAAATCAACAAATTGTACACTTTATATATGTGCAGTTCATTGAATTTCAATCTATCTCAATAGTTTTTTAAATGGAGGTTGAAGGCACTGAGGACCTCCCCTACTGCCTCAAGTATTTCTAGCCTTAGTCAATCCATGAGGTGAGTAAGTGGAAATCTATAAGCCAGTGGGGTCTAGAACTTGTCTTCTCTTCCAGATGTAGGGGAGAAGTCTGAGGGCCAACGTACCCACCAATTGGAAGCATCTGTCTTACCCCTACTAGGTCTAACTGGAAAGCTTCTCTGTCTGATTTATATTCTGAGTTTCTAGATATACTTAGAAACGTAGCCCACTCCCTCTCTCTTGACCGACACCTATCTCAGGTTACTAGACTCTATTTCCTGTGCCAACAGTCACTAACTAAAGTAAAACCTTCCCAACCCACAAGTTAATGTTGCCACCACCTGAACCCTCCTGCTGCCATGCTCAGCCACCTACATATATCCCTGTGCTGGTGTGAAACCTTTGTATACCCCAGAAAAACCATGTTCTTTAATCTTCATTCAATATTGCTGGGTGGGATCCTTTTTTTTATTGTTTCCATGGAGATGTGACCTACCAATTGTGAGTAGAAACTTTTGATTAGGTGGTTTCCATGGAGATGTGTCTCCACCCACTCAAGGTGGGGTTGCTTACTAGAGCTGTTTAAGAGGGAACCGTTTTGGAAAAAGCTTTAGTGCCAACAAAACCCACACAGCCAGACACGTTTGGAGATGAAAGAAGACACCCCCTGGGAAGCCCCTAAAGAAGCTAGGAGAGAAAGCTAGCAGCTGTCACCATGTGCCTTCCCAGCTGACAGAGGTGTTAAGGCATCAACCATTCTTCAGTGAAGGTAAACTCTTGTTGGTACCTTAATTTGGACATTTTCATGGCCTTAGAACTATAAACTTGCAACTTAATAAGTTCCCTTTTTAAAAGCTGTTCCATTTCTGGTATATTGCATTCCAGCAGCTTTAACAAACTAAAACAATCCCCATGGATAAAAATGCTTGCTTGGATCAGTCCCCAGTCTTCTCTGCATCTCTGGACAGGAATTTGCGCAGCTGGTGATCGACCTTAAAGATCAGCCCTACATCTGCTCTTTTAGCCCAGTCCCGCCTCTTCGAAGCTTTAGCCCAGCCCCACTCTTTGAACTTTCCCTACCAACCAAACGCATCCAAGTTAAAGAGGCATCATCTAAGCATAGTAGAGTAGGTTGAGTAGTTTTGAATGCAGGGATCACAAAAAGCCTCAACTATAAGTGGTCTTCTGGACAGACATACAACTGAACTCACACTCACTGGACCTTCATTTATCACTGTCTGGATTTTACTCCTTTACAGTAGAAATGTTTTCAGAACATGTGGTTTGGAATCATGTCTCACAGCTGTTTCATCGCTGCAGCAAAGCTCACCTGGACAAGAGTGAGCGTCAACTGCCAACTTCCCTGGCTCCCTCAAGCTCTGCTCCTTGATTCGTATACCTCCAACAAGGGAATTTCTTGATAAACCACAAATCTCGTGTTGTTTTCCTACTTGGTGGCACTTACATACAAATTAATGGCCAACACTGTATTTTCCTGAGAACTAAGGTGACCTGACAAAGAGATTTCTGCTCCTGCAAAATGGTGTTTCTTGCTTTCTTGTCTCCAACTCCCAGTGTTTCTCTATCACTGTGATGAACGCTCACAAACAAATGTGAGTCAACATTTTAATATACAAATACTCTGATTAGGAAGATTTTTTTAATCCTATTGCCATGGATACTAAAATGAAGAGCCTGAAATGGGTAACCAAGGCTGAGAAAGAAAATGAACAGATCTTGTGATTCACAGGTGTTGTGAATTTCTGAATTTCGAGCTGGTTCACTTCATTCACTCATCTTCCCATCCCATGCCACAAATCACTTTCCAGGCAATTTCCAAAGTTATTGTTTTATCTTGCAGTAGGGCCCAGTCAAGATACAGAGATCGTTTCTAAGGGGCAGTTTCAAATCTCCTCAGCATCAAGCTATAGTAAATGTATCCAACTACATTTTGACAATTGAAGAGAAAGAGACTGAAAATACTCACTTAGCTAAGTGATGGCTTTTTTAGAAAAAGTAAGTCACATTCCCACAAAAGTCACATGACCAGTACATCAGATATTCAGTAGTTGTAGGTATAAATTAGAACAGCAGCTCTGCAACGATGCCCTTGATAAAATCATATAATAACTTTTCTCTATTTTCAGAAAAACTAGTGAAGAAATTTTCTAAATGTTCAGTTTTTCTCATAAAGTTTCCATAACTTGGTTGCCTATCACAAACATGCTGGCAAGCAGAGCAGGTAGGAAAACAAATGAATATTAACAAAGAAACTTGGAAACAGTGAATCATGCTTCTTTCTTCGGCTTGTTTGGTCATGGATATGTATACTCACGTCTGTGGCTGTTATCTGGTTTCCATAACATAGTCATGTTTTTTCCATTGGTAGAATGGTTTCTGGTTTACAATGAAAATAAACGTACTAAAATTTCATGGGATGGGGAGGGGTAAAGGTAGCTCAGTGGTAAAATCCTTGCCTGCCATGCTGGAGACTCAGGTTTGATTCCTGGACCCAGTACCTGCCAGAAAAAAAGATGTCACGGGGTTTCACAAAAGAAGACCTCGATTTCCAGACATTCAATCACCTGAACAAGTCTTGGAACCATTGAATTAGAAATGTTTCCCCAGGTACAATAGGGACCCATGTTCCATCTATATTCTTAAGAGTTTACTACCTTCTCTTATCTTACTTACATTTTCTAAACAGGTTTATGTAGTTGTGGTTTCCCTAACATCTTCAAGGAATTCACAGTCTTAATTCTTTCTTCTCTAGTCTATCCCCTTGGTGTCGTATACACTATTGGGAATTAAGTAAATGTTTCAATAACAAATGAACATACAGATGTAAAAATCTGGACCATGCCATATAAATGTCAAATGACCTGAAAGAAGCAAGTCAGGCTTGGGTTTTAATTCCAGTTGTATGATATTGAAAATATACTTAAGTTCAGTTTATTCCTTTATAAAAATTATGTCATCTTTTGATTCCAGCTATGTGGAACTCTGAAGCCACATAGAACCACTTCTTCAACAAACGCATAGAAATGCTGGATAAAATATGTTTAAAAGGCTAAGCATAAAGCCAAGTAAGAAAGAAACTTGATGTTGTAGGTCCCATAGGCTGAAATTAATAAAAAACTGGTCAAGGGCCTGCGAAATCGGAAGAACCAATAGAGGCCAGCTCACAGTTTCTGCATAAGGACACCTACACAGCTCTGGGTCCACAGCCTTCTCCTCCTCACCAAGCTAAAAAGCACCTCACTCTACAAACACACAAAACAGAATACACAAGAGGGGTCACGCTAGCATGAAGGAGGGATGGGAAACAAAGAATACAAAGTAATGTCAACCAAATGTGGAAGATTTTTAAAAGTCAGCTATGGATCAGGCCACAGAGGAAGCCTCTAAAATACAATGGGACCACATTCTTACAATCAGTTAGAAATAAATAACAAAAGAGTTTTTTTTAAATCATAACAATACTTTTGGAAATAAGGAACTACATTTCTAAATAATTGATGGGCCAGAGAGAAACTAATTGAAATGATAAAATATTTATATCTGAAAAATAATGGTCATGCCACATGTCATACATTTGTGGATATAGTTAAAGTGATACTTAGAGGAATTCATGGATTAATTAAATATATATATTAGCAAGAAAAAGACAAAAATTAATATGATACATGGTCAACTTAAAATGTTGTAGACCAACAGTTTAAACAAAGCAAAATACAAAGCAGATATATTAAAGATAAAGCAGATATTACTGAAAATATTAATAGAAAACAGTATTAATTTTAAAAACTGCTTCTTCTAAAGATAAACCTCTAAGAAGACTGAGACAAAGAATGTAAGTATAGATAAAGTGGAAATTTTTAAATCTTAAGGGAAAAAATCTAAGAGACGTATCACATCCAGGTAGTTTTATAGAACTCTTTCTATAAAACCTCAAAAACGTAACTGCTATTTAATACAAGCTGCACAAGAAGGAACAACTTCCCAAATCATTTTATGAGGTTACTATAAAATCAACGAAGGCAATTTATACATTAGCTCAATCTCACTTATGATCTTAGATTCAAATATCCTAAAGTAAACTGCAGCAAACAAAATTTATTGGTTTACAAAACAAATATGTCAATAACAAGCATTTACAGAAGAAATGCAAAGTTTGAATATCAGTAAAATCTCTGAAATGTAATTAACCATTAATAGGTTAAAGATGAAAAATATAATCATTGCGACAGGTGTAGGAAGTCACTCAATAAATTTCAACACCCATTCATAATAAAACCTCTTAGCAAATTAGGAATGGAATGGAACTTTCTCAGCCTAAAAAAGAAAACCTACCACGCATCACAAAAGAAAACCTACCATGCATCACACTTATCATGAAACTTCAGCATTTCTTGGAAACAATACAAGGCAATAATACATGCGTTCATCTCCATCAATTTTTTCCCTCTTTTTCCTTTTTTGTGAAAAATAATATATATACAAAAAAGCAATAAATTTCAAAGCACATCGCAACAATTAGTTGTAGGACAGATTTCATCATCACCTCTTTTAAACACTGTACTGGAGGTACTATTAAGTGATATACTAGAAAAAAATGAAATACTTGATTGGAAAGAAGAAAAATTGCTATCTCCAAAAGTTTTTATGTAAAAACAATCCAAGGGAAGCCATGGTCAGCTTTTAAAACGATTGTGTTCATCTAGAGACTTCTGCCTCTCATCGAAATTCACCCCCCCACACACAAAACAACTAACGACTTAGACATGAACTACAATTCTCAAGATCTTGGGCAATGGGCAACAAAAACAGGAACTCCAGAAGTGAGAAATAAGTGAGGTGAGCCCTATAATTGCCCAAGCTGATTACCTGGAGAAAGTTGCCAGGCCGTTGCCAGGCCATTGCCAGAGCCTGGTGGGTCTCCCCGATTTGAGGAGAGGTCCCCTGGCTTCCTGGACCCCTAGACCTTGCAGGGCAAAATACTGAAAAGGAGAGCTACCAAGAGCAAGAACTCCAGAAAACTGCAACATTCCAGTTTTGAGCTTAATACTGATAAGTGCATGCATGTAAAAAAAACTATCCAAGGCCATGGAAAGCGATTAGAAGTAATGGTACCTGGAATTCATGCCAAGCCAAGAACAGTAACTTTTCCAACTAGCCAGAGTGGAAAACCTCACATTGAGAAGGGGTTTTGCTTCAGTAGTGAGGAATAATTAGCCTTAGACAAAACACTACTCTCATCCTGCCTAACAAACTTAAAATTAAGATCTAAAACTATCTAAAATGAAACACAGAGAAAAGTAGTCATTGAATAAAACATGAATAGAGCAAGGCAGGCTACAGTGGCTCAGCAGGCAGAGTTCTCGCCTGCCAGAGACCCGGGTTCAATTCCAGGTGCCTGCCCATGTAAAAACATAAAAATAAAAATAAAAACATGAATAGACCAATAGTGAGTAGTGGGGAAACTTCCACCTGCTGAGTACAATTGGAGACCCCAAGGGAAGGAGGGAGGCAGAAAAATATGTGGTTGAAATTGTTTTCCAAATTTGACGAATATTATAAACCTACCAATCCAAGAATTGCAACATACTCTAAGAACAAGAAAAATGATGAAAAAAAAAAAAACCACAGAAAACTAGACACCTGGCACATCATAATCGAACTGCTGAAAACCAGTTAAAAGTAGTCAGAGAGGACTGATGCAAATATTCTAAGAAATGATCATGGTGACAAATACATAACTATGTGATGATATTGTGAGCCACTGATTGTACACCATGTATGGAATCTATGTGTGTGAAGATCTACCAATAAAAATATATATATTTTTTACTGTAGAGAAAAAAGACTTTAGATACAGAGGAACATAAAAAATGATCACTGCAGATTTCTCATTGTGAAATCTTGGAGTGAAACAATATTTCTAAAGTACTAAAAGAAAAAACTGTCAACCTAGACTTCTATACCTAGAGAAAATATCTTTCAAAAATGGAGGTAAAATCATTTTTCAGACATGTAAAACTAGAAAGAATTCATTACCAACATTCCTGCAAAACAAAGAACTGCTCAAGGAAGTCACTCAAGCAGAAGGAGAACGAGATCAGACATAAATTTGGATTAACACAAGGGAATGAAGAGCATCTGAAATTGCTATATGGGTAAAAAAATAAAGTTATGCTATTATTTAACTCCTTTGCAAAAATGCCCCAAGTTACATGGATGCATTAGAGCAGATGTTAGTTTTGACGGTCTAGCCTCTTTCTCTCTCTTTTGGTGACGACATCCTGAATTCTGTTAGGAAACCATTCCTCTACAATTCTCAGTCTATGAGTTTGGGTGAGGCTGATGCCATATTCCTTCACTGTAGGCAAACGACTCAAGTCTGGCAAAAAAAATAGCCAGTCTCAGGATTTTGTGAGAAATACCAAGAAAGTGCTCCTCTATCCCTGCAGCTGGGGTTGATACAGTGCTAAGACGTAAATCTGTATCTGATGTCATCTAGGCGAAAGCCTGCCTAAGAAGCCGACACAGAGGAAAACAGAACCAGGAGTTGTGGATTTCTGATACTAACACCTTTTGTAAACTGGAACCAGTCATTCCTGCAGCCAACACAATCCTACACGACTCACTAGAGTTTCCCTTCTGCAGGGCAATAAACTTGATTATGTGTGTGTCTTTGTGCCTTTTGAATGGGCTGTTGCCACCTGCACTCACAAGGATTCTGATTTATACAGCAAGGAAGGGTAAGGTGAATTATAGGTAGAAATAATAGACTGCCATTCTAGAGCTGCCTCTGTCAATACACAATTATGTAATCTTGGCCAAGAAATGCTACTTCTCTCTCTCTGCTCTGAATCCCTACAATAAATGTTGCTGCCAAATTCATTGGAAAAAAACAAGTATATACTGCTTTGCAATACGTCTTCTATCTTCATTAGGTAGCTCAATCTTTATTACTTTACTAATTTATGACATAAATTAGATGCAATATCTTTGCATCCTCACACACTGATGCTGTCCTCCCTACCAGACACACACCTAGCACACCTAATAGGAGCAAACTGATCTTGAGGGCCCTCCCGGATTAAACATTTTGTGACTCTATAGGAATCCCAGGGCCCTATATACCGTGACTGTCTGGGACCCCACAGCATTTTGTTCCTATTGACCAAGCTGTCTGTGGGTTTTCTCTGTCTGGATTTCATCCTGCTTACAAAGGGCTCCAGCAGTAGTGTTAAGAGCCATCCTCGTTCACTTGGGCCACAGCTCAACTAAAGGAACTTCATCAAATGTCCTGCTTAGACGGGTTCACTCCCACAGGATTCGATTAAGAACATGTTTTTCTGGAGTACAGAGCTCCAAGCCAGTGGCTCAGATGGTAACTCTGCGTCTAACATTTTGAGGGACAGCTGGATTGCTTTCCAAATAGGCAGCACCATCTTACATTCCCACCAGCAGTGTAGGAATGTTCCAATTTCTCCACATCCCTGCCAGCCTGTGTTATGTCTTTTTGTTATAGTCATCCTAGTAAGTGTGAAGTGTTTTTCTCACTGTAGCTTTAATTTACATTTCCCTGATGTTATGATGTTGAACATCTTTCCATTTTCTTATTGGCCATTTGTATATCTTCTTGGAAGATATTTAAGTCTTTTGCCCATTTTTGAATTGGGTTATTGTCTTTTATTATTGAGTTATAGTAGTTCTTTATATAGTGTGGTAGCAAGTCCCTTATCAAATATATGATTTGCAAATAAATTCTCCCATTCTTTAGGTTGTCTTTTCAATTTTTCTTTTATCACTTGTGCTTTTAGTGTCACATTTAAGAAGGCTTTGCTTAACCCTAGGTCATGAAGATTTACTCCTTGAGTTTTTTTCTAAGAATTTTATAATTTTAGCTCCTACTAAAGAGCTACTCTTTATGTTTACATCTATTTAGAATCAGTTTTTGTGTATGGTGTAAGGAGAGTCTTTAAAATTAGATATTAGTAAATTATAAAATGTCTACCACTTCTTTCATTTTTCTATATAGTACTAACTTATTCTCTCCTCTCCCCTCTGCTCATTCTATCCCATACTCTTTCTTCATACTGGCCAATGAACTTGTTACTGTCAAATGATTCAGTTGATCCAAAATTGATAAATTTCTTCTAGCACAATCCCTTGTCTTGAAAATAAATGTGAGGTATGCTATGCCAATTTCTATGCTTTGTATATTTCAGAGGTGGTGGGGGTGGGAGAAAGTGGGAACATCCATGGTTTAATAACTGAGATTTATACTTAGTATACTTATTTGTCATGTTGCCAGATATTTTATTTTCACTTTTGACCCAAGGAGGAAAATATTCAGTTTATTTCATTATAACATAATCCAAAGCTATATTTTTATCTTTGATATTTAAAAATGCATGCAATACCCCCTATGGGTTTTGACATGTACTTTTGCCTTAATATTTTAAAATAAAGTTAATGTTTATTAGTCTTCTAATAGTCTTCTGTTCTAGTTTGCTAGCTGCCAGAATGCAACACACCAAAGACAGATTAGCTTTTAATAAAAGGGGATTTATTTTGGTAGCTGCCTTTCCTCTGAAGAACTAACTTTCAACTGAGGTTCTTTCACACATGGGAAGGCACAGGATGGTCTCTGCTGGCCTTCTCTCCAGGCCTCTGGGTTCCAACAACTTTCCCTGGGGTGACTTCTTTCTGCATCTCCAAAGGCCTGGGCTGAGCTGTGAGTGCTGAGATGAGGTGAGCTGAGCTGCTTGGGCTGTGCTACATTGAGTCTCTCATTTAAGCACCAGCCAATTAAGTCAAATGTCATTCATTGCAGCAGGCACGCCTCCCAGCCAACTGCAGGTGTAATCAGCAATAGATGAGGTTCACATGCCATTGGCTCATGTCCACAGCAACAGAACTAGGTGCCTTCACCTGGTCAAGTTGACACCTGAGTCTAAGTACCACATCTTCTATATGTTTTTCTGAATTATACTTTTATGAAATTCTTACAGAAAAACATATTTTCCCTTAAGTCTGTTGTGCTTACCAAAAATCAGAGACATCTTTAATTTCATTAAATGTTTTTTGAAGATTGCTGATACTGCAGTTTATTATCTGGTATTAGGTTTGCATTTAATGGTTGGCATATGTCTAAAACTACAGAATTAAAATGAACCAATTCAGATAAGCACATCTGAAATAATTAGGGGTAAAAATTTCTTTCATCTTCTGTAATGAGACCTTTATTAGATAAATGGGCTGAAACAAAAATAGTCCACTTACCAAATACTTTATCCTTGAAACAACCAACAACCACCCACCCTCAATTAAATACATTTTTAAACATTTGTCAAATTTACCTTAATGTTATTTTCACAAAGCTTACAAGTTCCCCAATCTATCAATATTATGCTTAATAAAAATGTCCAACTCTGTGACAGTTTTGCTTGCAAAATTAATCAGGCATTTAAAGCTAAAAAGATCATTGTCGTAATTCAGAATCATTTCCCTATGTGGACTCATTTTATATTATAAACTGAAGCACTATATATATAAACTCAGATAAGAATTTTCTGGGTATTGTGTGAACAGATCCATCCTAAGCTGAGGGATATTACAAAAAATACTTTCAAAATTGTCACTCCTTGGAGAAATTTTTAAGTAAATGATCCTTGATTTTTTTTAAATGTCATAAAAGAATAGACCTTTAGGAAGGTATGGTATTTTAATTCTTATAGAGAAAAGAACTAAAATCCAGAAACATACAGTGGTTTTCCTTTAGTGAAGAAAAAAGACAAAATTTATCTTCACAGCATCCTACCTTTCTAAGGAATTCTGAATTTTAAGATGTCCAGTGCTAGCAATGATGCCAAGGTTTGCCCTCTGCATTTCAGCCTTTATTATTTTTCTTTTGTGACCCAGATCTCCTTCCACTTTCCACACCAGCTTTTCGTTCCGCTCGCTGGGTCATCTGCCTCCATCGTTCCCTCTTATTCACCTAAGCTGCCAACGCCCCCCCTAATCTGTCCAGCCACTGTCAAAGCAGTCAGCCTGCTGTTCTGCTCTCTTCAATTCCCCTCCATTCTCTAGAGTTAGAAAATTGCGCTGCTGCCTTTTTAGACTTTAGCATCTGCGGTCTCTCGCTCTTAGGGCTCAGATGAAGCCCTCCTTTCTGTGTAGGCTCTTCCTCATGACCCAACAGTCTCTCCGGTCCAGACAAATCTAAATCCTTCTTCCTTGGGTCAAACTCTGACGTACGAAGACACTCTTCCCCACACTTACCTCCAATTCAAGGCTCGGCCGCTGGGTGCCAAAGATCCCTCAAGAAGTAGTCAGCTCTTTATCAAGAGTTTCCCATTTACCCAGGGAGGTGAGTTTGGTAGTGAGTCACAACGTACGTCCCTTGCAACACCTATTCACGTCATTTAGAGCTCACTGTATTCTCGAGGGCTGTGCAGGCAGCATGTGGCATCTAGTATTTAAGTTACTTTTAGCCCTAAATCACTATCATTCTCACTTCCAGACCCACCTTTGCAGCTTTGTTTTCGTGATTAATAGAAGTGAAAAGACGCCCAAGAGTTCAACTACCTGTTCATGGTTACTCATCTATTTGACTTTCGAATGAAGTTGAACTTTTTTGACCACCTTTAAAGTACATTGTGAACAACCTCTTCATTCTGAGTCGCTCCACAGTGCTTTTCTAACTGTAGCGTTTGTGCCTGACTATGAATAGACCTTCAAATTAATACAGTTTGATGCACTGGAAATCCAGATTGGCACGTCTCTTTCTCTGAACTCAACCAAACGAGAATCAGTTTAGAAGATATGGTTATTTTAGTATAGCTAATCTGTTTCTACTTGTGCATTGTGGCTTTTACTCTCCTAACACATCGCATATATTTTCAAAGAGTTTTTAAAGCAACATTCAAAATTTTAATTCATTACAATAGTTCAAGAAAATCTGTTCTACGTAGCATATGTGCTCTACAAACGTATCAGGTAATCCTCATGATACTATAAGGCAGGCACAATTATTTCCCATTTTATAGGTAAGGAAACTGAGGCACAGAGGAGTTAACATGCCCAAAGTCACCTAAGCTTCAAACCCACACAGACTTGTTCCAGAGAAGATATTCTTCAACTTAAAATGAAATTATGATGGTGTTTCTGAATGCAACAGATAAGCCATTGCCCTGATTTCTTTTCTTTGCAGCTTTTCATTTTTTTAATTCAAAAAGCCACTGTCTTGAAAATCCATTTTATTTCATCTATGCTTGGCTTCAATCAATGATAATGCACTCTATTTTCTAGTTGAGAGAAAGGTTAAAGCCACCTTTGAATCTTATTAACAAATAGCAAATGAAAACCCCAGTAACTGCCTTGCAGACTGATCTAAGTTTTGCTCCTGGCAAGGAAATGAAGCAGGTAGTTCAACTGTAATTGTGTGACAGAGGATGTGAGAGTAAGAACTGAAATTTCGAGCATGCAATACACAGTATTTGGACTGGTCTGAGGATGGACTCTGTTCTAGTTTGCTAGCTGCCTGAATGCGATATACCAGAAACAGAAGGGCTTTTAAAAGGAGGAATTTTTTAAGTTGCAAGTTTACAGTTCTAAGGCCATGGAATTAAGGCAAGGCTATGAAAATGTCCAAATTAAGGCACCAATAAGAGGTTATCTTCACTCAAGAAAGGCCGATGAAGTTGGCAGTTTCTCTCTCAGCTGGAAGGGCATATGGCAATGTCTGCTAGTTTTCTTTCCAAGTTTCTCATTTCATGAAGCTCCCCCAGGGACGTTTCCCTTCTTCATCTCCAGAAGTCTCTGGCTGTGTGGGCTCTAAAGCTTCTTCCAAAATGGTTCCCTCTTGAAGGGCTCCAGTAAGCAACCCCACCTTGAATGGGTGGAGACATCTCCATGGAAACCATCAAACGTTATCACCCACAATTGGGTGGGTCACATCTCCATGGAAACAATCAAGAAGGTTCCACCCAGCAATACTGAATGAGGATTAAAGGGCATGGCTTTTCTGGGGTCCACAAGAGACCCAAACTGGCACAGCCTCTATACATCTTTTACTTTCCAACAAATTAAGGTAAATCTTGGCCATGTTTGTCTCAGTACAACTTGTCAGTCAAGGACAGTTCAAAATGATTTGCATACACGAGCTTCATCACTTTTTGATGGTTGAGAGTTCAATATTCTAGGAGTAGATTGTATTTCCAACTTTTTTTTCCCTAGAAGCTCCACAGAAAGTGGGCAGTGCCACAGTTCTATCGAAAAGAAACCAATCAAAAAAAAAAAAAAAAGTCAGAGAAAGATTGGCAAATTTCTTTCCCCTGAGCAGAAAAATACAATTCAGTTGAGCTATGCACTAAATCTTTTCAGTAACAGGCAAGCTTTCCTATTGCTCTGACCTCCTTCACCTACCTCAGCTCTGCACAGCTTATCTGCACTCGCTGCTGATGAGCAGGCAGGGAAGAGGGTGGGAAGGGCGGTGGAGGGTATCACCTACCAGCTGCTGTTAGAATCTGTCAACTGGCAAATGAAGCCTCTTGATTTGTGAGCAATTTCCAAAAGAAAAAAATCAGAGGCACCATCTGGGAGGTGGGAAGAAGATACCACTTGGCTAAAATATTTCAGAAGACACAGGCCAAAACACAAATGCACACAAACACATCAGTGTGTAGGCACACACACACACACATAGAGAAACGCAATGCCCCCACACTGATAAAACCCGCAAACCTCTCGTACTACTAAACTTTCCTCCCAACTAGACAAACAGGAAAAGGGAGAGCAGAGACTTGGCGGGTGACAGAACAGCTGTATTCTATTGATAGCCCCGCTGCTGACTCACGACCCGAATTCAAGCAAACCACCTGTTGTGAACGTAGAGCTTGGCTTATCAATTTGCAAAGCAGGTGTGAGCATTCTCACCTTCCACAAATCATGAAGCTCATTTAAATGAGGATTTCAAAGAACCGCTATTCTAGGAATAGAACTCCCAAAAGTGAGCGCTACATATCCTTTTTAGAGTTCCACATGATCTCCGAAAACTCATCAAGAATCTTCACCATCAAGCTAATGCCACCAGTGGGTCACTATTTGTTCACACTGGTGCAGCCACAAAGCCTAGCGCCTGTTCACGATGTGAAGAGTGGCTGCTGCCAGCACTGGGAGTGTGTGATGGTCTCTATATCTTCTTTTCACCTCACATGCATCCAAACTTTGCTCCAAAAGGGCCGCTTCATACCTAATGTTGATGCCCTGGCTGGCCCGAAAGGAACCGCTCAAATGGAGGATAACTGTGCTTGAAACGCGGGGCCTCAGACTGAAACTTTCACTGAAGAATAGACATAGCTTTTATGACTTTTAAGAAAGAACTCCCAGAATTTAATATCGAAATGTTCTACAGTTGTCTTTGATTAGATCTGATCAATTCCATTATGTTTCGGCTAGTTCACTTTTTCTTGGTTCCACTTCAAGGGACTGTCTGTATACTTAGTACTTTCAGTGTTGGTACTATTCATTTGGAGGTTTAAAAACATGCTCTTTCAAGCCCAATCCAAACTGCAAAGGTATTTACAAAAAGTGAAAGCAAGAGAGAGAGTCTATGGTTGTAGTAGAAAATAACATAAGACTTTAGCCTTTCATGAATGTTAATATTTTGGTGACTTCACCCATTCAGTTATAAAACCTGTACTTGTTAAGCAGTCTTTTCAGCTAATTCTTGACCCTATTTTTATTATATTCTCAAACTTACCTATAAGTTTAAACATACAGAGGCGTGCCACAGATTAATGATGTACAGAGACAGCATGACATTGTGGTTAGGAAACAGCTTTGTGTCCAAATCCCTGGTCTATCATGAACTATGTGTGTGACTGTGGGCTTCCCCTCACTGCCTCGGTTCCCTCTTCTGTAAAAGAGGGTTCATAACACTTACAGAATGCTTGGGAGGATTAAATGACTTAACGCACATAAAGCACTTAGAGTTGCCTGGCATACTGTGAGCGTTCTGGAAATGGCAGCTGTTATCATCGCTCTCCCATCACCACTACCACTACTACACTGTTTAATATAATGCAATAAGAATACTTACGGATCATATTATATACTATAGTTGAGCCTCTGACCAAGCTATTGTGAGACAGTCAAACCGAAAGCAGAGGCCAAACACAAATGACTATTCAGGCAGGGCATTGTAAGGGAGTGTGATCCAACTGTGCCAACTCTTGTCTTCCAAAGGCCAATGTTCAGGAAGAGCACGTGATATCCCCTAAACAAGGAGATCCTCAGACGTAACATCAAAGACTTCAATGCTAACAAAGGTAAGTATAACAAATCTCTCTGGTGCATAAAACCCAAAGGTCTCTCCTTCCTAAGGAATGAGGCCCACATTTGGCACAACCCTCAGTAATGAAGAAATCTGCAGTAAAAACGAGCAATTCAGGTGGGCTGTGGTGGCTCAGCAGGCAGAGTTCTCGCCTGCCATGCCGGAGACCTGAATTCGATTCCTGGTGCCTGCCCACACCAAAAAAAATGAGAGCAATTTCTCAGAGAGACACTGATCGCAAAAAGTACAAAATTCCACCTGAAATAAAAAGGCTCTTTTCAAACAATTTGTGGGAAATCAAAGCAGGAATAGAGCACTTACATTAAACCCTAAAATTTGAGAATCCTGAGTTGTATTTATATTCAGGTATCTAAGCATGATTCAATGGGAAGGTCAAAGAGCATGAAGTTCCCAATGACACATAAAACATGCAAACCACATAAAACATGCAAAGTCATGACACTTCAGGGATCACAGGATAGGGATCAATGATATGTCTCCTCTGAGAAGATCACTGCACTGAACGGGAGGCTGGATTGAAATACAATGAATGGCAATGCATGCTTCGAAATTGGAACAATATAGTGAGAAATGGATGATCTCAAATATTTTTAACAGTCAAGGAGACAAGGTATTGACCTATGTTTTAACACAGCTTACTAACAGCTTCTGGCTGGAAAAGCTCTTTTCATGCCTATCCCTGCTGTGTACCCTTAAACCAATCCAGGTTGAGAGTCACCAACCAGAGAAGGAGGCGTCTCTCCAGTCCAGACTGCAGTCCTCCTTCTTGGGCCCTCCTTTCAAGCTGGCTAGAGCCATTCCTCTTTCCTGGCCCCACAGTGACATCGTTAGATGTATATTCATTTTGGAAAGCAGAGCTATCAGTGATGCAACATGGCCATGGCTGAATTGGGATGTGAAACCTTACGCTGCATTTTATGGATAAAGTGACAGATGCTAGGGGAAACAGGAAAACCAAGAGGCTTATTGTGCTCTTGGGGAGCTTGCCCACACCTTCCCATAGTGTGCTAATGAAATAACTTATGGGGAGATTATAGAGAAAGGTGAATTTAAGACAAGGAACATCAAATGGCAGAGAAGTTAGTTTTACAAAGGATAAAAAAAGAAAAAAATGAGGACATCACCATCATCAACAATCCTCTGAAGAACATCCAGCATTTAAATGTATAAAAATATTTTAATGCATATAGTAAGAAACACCTTCCAGTCTCTGACAGATCAAGTAGGCAAAAAAGTAATTGAAAATAACCATGTAATTAATAGCTGTATGAACATCAAAATTCATCCCTTAAAATCAGAAGAGACATTTCACTTTCAAGCATCAAAAAAGTGCTTATAATGTATTGCATGTTTGTCTCTGAAGGAAAAACCAAGACATTCTTAGAAGGAAGAACTGTTGATCATTAATTCAACCAATATTACCTGAGTATCTACTACATGTAGTAGATACCTGAGTATCTACTACAGTATCTATCATAACTGCATGTAGGACAAAATAACTGTACTGTTATTTTGTATAGTAGTACAGGCGGAATTTTGTACTGTACTGCTATAATGTCATAACCAGTACTACATGAACTTGTAGTAAACAAGACAGATATGATGCCTGCCTCCATGGAGTTTAAAAACTGGCCAAAGAAAGAGAAAAAGAAATACACTTTCACATTGGAATTACATGCGTCAGGAGAATTCCTTCCTATGTGAGACTCAAGGAAAAGGGGCAGTGTGCTAATTAAGCAAAGGGACAAAGAAATAGATCCCTCCCAAATTTTCAAGGTACAGATGATCCTTGTGACATGTGATAATTTCTTATAAAATATATAAAAAAGGGAAAACTATCCAATTCATTTTGTAAAGACAGGAAAGAATGGCAAATTAGGAGAATCATCTCACCAAGTAAGGTATGTCTCAAGAATTCAAAGATAGTTTTGAATATTGTGCATCAAGATATTTGATCTAATGGAAAATGTAATTAGATGAATATATTATTATTAGCTCTCAAAAAGCTGCCTACATATTTAATTTTTATTATATATATCACTTTTCTCAAATCAAAGAGTAATAATGAATTATAAGAAAAAGTAACAGTCTTCTGCCCCATCTCTCCATCCCATTCTCCAGAGATTGACACTTTTAAACACTTTGAATTGATTCTTCTGATATTTACTTATATTTTGATTGTACCTTTACACTATTTCCGATTTACCATGTTTAGACACTATCTATTGGATTTCTGTTGTATTAGATGCAGACCCTGCTATTTTACAGCATTACACCCTCTCTTCTTCCATCACCCCAACAAATAAACTTTTTTGATAAATCAAAATTTAGCATTTATCATTATTGCCATATATTACTTTTCATAGATGAGTTCCTTTGCTGATATTTATAAAAGAACAGGAAAAATGGATATATATTCCACATTCCTAAATGGAAAGGCACAATGTTTTAAAAATGCATTTCTTCTTCCAGTTTTTATGCAGAATTGACACAAGATTTTTATTGGAGTTTGATAAAATGTTTTCCCAGATGAACTTAAGAACCAAAACAGGCAATGTTTCTTTGAAAACAGAATGGCTGGAATTTCCTTTATCAAGTACCAAAGCAATTCAATTAAAATACTAAGGACAAAATAACTTTTATCAGAATAATCACAGGTAATTTTATCAGAAAAATTACCTATAAAAGTTGAACAAAAAAATATATAAAACAACTGTTGGACAAATGTCTGAAGCTATTCCAGAACAGCCAACCCTGGCAGAACTAAGGGCCTATGACCCTTGGGAGAAAGGAAGCAGTCTCCCCAACAACTCCCTTGATGGGATTTTTCCAAATCTTGGCATGTGGGACTAGAGATGAGGAGAAAAAGATGTGGGTTTAGAGTGAATTATGGTACTGCAGAAAGAATGAAGAAAGAGGCAATGGGCATAAATAACAGAATATGGACTCTTTAATAGTAATTACAAACTCTCCCCGTTGGAATAGAGTCACTGCCATTCTCATAAAAAAATGATAATTTTCAAAATCACAGCTTCTCTTGAATTCATTAGAGACAGCTAATTATTCAGGGCAACCAATTAACCCAAAATCTAGGAAAAGATAGGATCCTCGAGCAAGAGACAGAACACGAGAACTTGCTGACCTGGGACACACAGTGGGCCCCTGTCAAGCCAGAAGAAATCATTCAGTTACAACGTTCAATAAACTGCTAAAGACGACTGTGAGTTAGCATGAGAACACAGAACCTCTAGGAGCCACAGACAATAGAAACCTACACCTAATGTCTAACTGCTCATTAGAACGACCTGGGGCGGAGAGGAGCTCAGAGAAGACCCGCCTCTTGGTCCCATCGCGGTGGAGAACAGCAGCCACTGTGGGAAACGCACAAAATCGACAGTTGCTTTTCCTGTCTCACCAGTGGAAGAAGAGACTTAAGCCCCTTGGGAAGGGACCAAAAAGCCTACTGGCTTTTAGTGCACAGGTGAAAACCACAGCAGCTGGGGAAATGCAGTAGGAAAAACCTTATACGACTAGGGGAGGTGCAGGAAAATGTTCTCGGTCCAAATCGTCAGATGTCTCCTCCACAGGGAGAGTCAGCATCACTGGGAAGGCCCCAGTCCTGAGAGGCAGGGAGAGAGCATGCTCCCAAAACACAGCCTGCCCCAGAGCAGCAGAGCATATGCTCTTGTTCTTGTCAGTAGGCCAGCCAGCATCAAATAACAACAGCAGCCTACAGCTGGGAGGTAGGAAGAGGATGGAGAAAAAGCTGCTGCGGCGTGCTGAAGGAAGGGAAGACGTCTGTGTAAGGGTAGAACCAGCCCCTACCCTAAACATAAAGTAATACTAGAAGAATTTGAGGGATGTGCTGCTCAGAAGGTAACCACAGCAACAATGAAACCTAAACCCCAGCCCAAATCTTGGCTATTTTGACTCAACCTTCACACTAAGATCACGAAAAGATCAGGTCCGCTTATTTCCAAGCACAAATACTATTCCTTTCCATCCTCAGTATCTATATCCTATACAAGACATTGGGCTGTCCACAGTGCAAACTAGAAATCAATAATAGAAAGATAAGTAGAAAGACACTTGGCTCAAAGAAGAAATTACAATAAAAATTAGAAAATATGCTGAACCTTATCATTAAATATAATGTTAAATGTGGGAAGCAGATAAGGCCATTTTTGTAGGAGATTTATAATTTTTAATATATATATTAGAAAAAAAGTCATGTATTAGAAAAGATTTGACAGTAGAATATCTGAAAGGTCTGATATTTATTAAAGAAATTTAATCATTTATTTAATTTTTTCCACAAGGAAAAATTTCTAGGCCCAGATGGCTTCACCAGTAAATTCTTCCCGACTTCACAGAAGAAATTGTATCAAATGTACATAATAAGGTAACAGAGAAAAGGTAAACATTGCCCAAATAATATCACAAGTCAAGCATAATCTTCATACCAAAACCTGAAAAGGACGTTAAAAGAAAAAAACTGATAAGGCAATTACTTTCATGAGCAAAGATGCAGAAATCATACACCAAAAATGTGAAAAATCAAATCCCATATATAGTAGAAGATACGAAAAATATGACCAATCAGAAAACTGCAAGTAAAAATTTCACCTCCCACCATATTCTAAAACAAACCCCCGAGAGATGAGAGTCAAAAGTATAAACAGCACTCTCCCCACCCCCACCTGCAAAAAACGGTTTTTCAGGAAAAATGTTGACTGTTCACCTAAAATAACTTTAGAGGATTAACATTCATTAAGAACTTACTACCAGTCAGGCATCATACAAACATTTTGCATGCAGCATACATTAAACCCTCATAACTTCAAGGTAATACAGATGGGGAAACTGGGGACCAGAGAGGCCAAGCTACTGACTCAGGAGTCACACAGGAAATAAGTGGAAGGCCAGGATTCAAACGCAGATCCCTCTGGCTTATGGCCTCTTGCTGCTTCGGGGTGGCACCTGATAAAATGGGACCCTATGCAAAACAGGCCTGGGGTTCTGTTACTGCCTCTGGAGTTATTCTGAATGAAAATCATTAGGAAAATCAATCTCTAAAAGAATCATCAATAACACTGACACCATATAAAAAGTATATTTGGAAACATATTTGCAAAACATGACAAAGCTTTGATAGTTATAATAAAAAATGAGTTCTCTTGAAGGGATAACGAATAAAACCCCATCGACAAATAAAACCACAAGCAGAGGTCACCATCACTGACATCCAGTAGATAATTTTTTTTTAAATCACCAACAGATCACACTCCAAGAAAGAATAAAATGTCACCTCTCACGAGTGTGAACCTTCACAGCTTTCCTTTTTCTCAAAGCACCTGAATCCTGAGAACTCAGAACTCCAGTTTCTAGTGAAGGCCCATTTTGACCCCATGTGAATTTCGAAGCCAGTGGACACCACCCCGCAGGGCAGGTCCATTGTCCGAAGCTGAGGACACAGTGTCCCTCGTCAGGGCAGCAGCCTGGAGCATGGCTGGAACCCCTCCAAATGGAATTCCCAGCTCACTAAGAAATATCCTGCTCGATCTTGGAGGCTCCTGCTGCCGGCGGGGAATTTTATCCAAACTTCACAGACTCGGCATGTTTGATATGGACAGAGACCACCTCAGCGTTTTCTGCTGAGCCCCAGGGATGCTGATGGGTGAATACAGTTTACATGGGGGTGGGGGAGTGAAAACATGGACATCTCTTTAGGAAGTGAAGGGATATCTCCTTGCCTCTTTCACCACTCACTTCTGAAACTGAATCCTCCAAATTCAATTCAGCCTTTCTGGGGCAAATGTACAAATACATTTGAAAACTCTCCAAAGATCTGTGGAAGAACGAAGGATGTTTTTTAAAAGAGATGCATCCTGGAATTGCAGCTACCTCCTAAAAAAGAAATAAAGTGACAGGAATACAAGAAAAAAGTATATGAACTCTGGAGTAAACTTGTGTGAGGTGGCATGTTAATTTATTTTAGCTGTCTACCGGAGGGGGGGAAACAATTTAAGAAAACGAAATCACTGAGGACTGAAAAGTCTTAGAATCTCTTCAGTTCTTTTCAACCCAGTAAAATAAGAAACCACAATAAGAAAATCTACAGCATTCAACATGAGAAACCTATCAACATTCTCAGGCAAATTTCTTCAGTAACCATGAATGAAATCATCCACATAAAGTCAACTGCCTTTACTAATCCAAGTGGTTCTCTAATTAATTAGTTAGAAAAAAAGGGGGAAAGCTTTCTTTATTAAAAAAAAAAAAAAAAAAGAATTTCTTTCTCCAATTCCTACCCCTGCAGATCTCTAATTCTTCAAAGCAATACGAGCCCTCGCGGGGCTATGGCCAGGTCATCATTTAGAATCCGGTGTCCGAAGGGAACTTTCAGACGATGCAGAGGCAGGTCATCTTCAGTAGACGCTCCAGAAGAAGAGACTACAGGATGGAACGGGGTCTCCTGAGACTGTATTACAACTACTGGCCTGACTACACAGCTGGCTAGCCAAAAAATAAAAGACTTTTTTCACAAAATATGCAATAATAAAAAAAAAGAAATATCAGGCGGGGCGACGGTGGCTCACTGGCAGAGTTCCCACCTGCCATGGTGGAAACCTGGGTTCGATATCCCGTGCCTGCCCATGCCAAAAAAAAGAAGAAGAAATATCTAAAATTCTAAAACATCTCTTGTGATTATAGGCCAACCTTCCAACTCCAAAAGATAATAAAGACCATTTTAAAAGAGTAGCAATCCTTGAAGAAAAGAAGGTATATCGTTGAATGCCTAACTCGGTGCCTGATTTCGTGAAGGTTCTCATATTTAATTAGGTGTTGTCATTCTCACGTTGCAAATGACAAAAGAAGCCTCTTTAGGTAAATAACTTGCCCTGCTTACACAGCAAGGTGACAGGCATGGCCTTTGATCCCAGCGGCTCCAAAGACCAAGGGTCTTCCCACTAGGACACACGGCTCGCTGTAATAATTCAGAAAATGTGCCTGGTTTACTCCATAAAGAAAAAGTTGTATGAAGTATGTTCATTTGTGCATTTTCTTTCAAGTTCCAAGATTCTCTTAAGAAATAAACACGTTCCAATTCTGTTTGATTGTCTGGCAAAATCTCAGCCTTAAATAAAATCTTTGAATCGCCACAGTGTTGTTTCTTCTGTTGATGTCTCTACCTACTTTTTTCTAATATACTGTGAAAAAATGAAAAAGACTACTCCTTACACTTCAGGAGCTTACAGTTCCATTTATTACAAATCTAAAAGCAACTCACAGTAAATTCAGACACTTAGCTTGTGAATGCTGTCAGAATAAGTCATTTGAAACCAGTGTGTTGGGGATTGAACCAAGTCTTAATCCACATTTCTGTGGGTATGAACCTATTTGTAAATAAGACCTTTGAAGCTGTTATTATTAATTAATGTATGGACAAACGGGATGACGGCAGGCCTTAATCCAAAAGAAACTGGACACAAAAGTGGAAGCCAGAAGTCAGTGGAAACCAGAAGAGCAGACACAAGGAGAAAGAAAGGCTATCAAGTGACAGAGGATTGCCATTCCCAGAACACAACAGACTTTGGAGAAATCATTGCCTTGCCAACATCTTGATTTTGGATTCCTTGCCTCCAAAACTGTGACTCAGTACATTCCTGTTGTTTAAGCCAACCAGTTTACGGTATTTGTCATAGTAGTCCTGGCAAACTAAGACATGTGGTGTATCAATTACCAAAAACAAAATTCATTTAATTAACAAATATTTCCTTCCTACATCATGAGGCAAGCACTTCTAGGTGGTGAGATACAACGGTGAAAAAAAAAAAGGCAGAAATGTCTGTTCTCATGGAAACAAAGAAACGCATAGATAAAAGATGTCAATAATGAAAAGTGCTGAAGAGAAAAATATGGCATGGAAAAGGGATGTAGGCTGCTGGAGAGCAGACAAGGTGCAGTTTAAATGAGTGTGGTCCCAGGGAAAGCCTCACTGAGAAGAGCGCCTGAAAGGAAGCAAAGTTCTGAAGGAATTGAGAGAGCCAACCCTGGAGACACCTGGAGGGAGGGCATTCCAGGCAGAGAGAATAGCAAGTACAAAACCCCTGAAACAGGAGCACGGCTGGTGTTGCAGAAGACCCAAGGGGGACAGAGTTGCTGAAGCTGAATGAGCGAGGGGGAAAATAGAATGAGGTCAGAGAGCTGGTTGACAGAGAACCCTTCACCCTTGCAAGGGCTTAGCTTTTACTCTCAACGAGATGGAAACTATTGATGGGCAAAACAATGAACACACTCTAATTTAAGTTTTAAAACAACTTCTTTAAGCGCTGTGTTGAGATGAGATCATAAGAGAGGAAAGATGGATACAGAGGAATCAGTTAGGAGTCAAGATCGGAGAAGTAGAGGAAAGGTCATGGCGGCTTAGGGCACCAGTCATGGTGCGAAGAAACAGTTGGATTCTAGATGTAATTCATGGTAAGGCCAAAAGGATTGGCTGGCAGGTTAGATATATGAAATAAAAATGACATGCAGTCCATGTACTCCCCCTCCCCCAAGAGAAACAAGCAAACAAACAAAAATTCAACAAATGAATTACTTTGTTACTTTTTTAGTGTAGTATTTTGTACTGCACTAACGGGATATTCACATGCAGAAAGAATGAAATGTGACCCCCGCCATACAGCATACATAAAAAAATGACACGAACGATGAAGTTGCAATTTAGAGACATGCAAGATTGCAGGAAGTATAGGATTTTGAGAGAAGATCAGAAATTCAGAATTGGACATACTATGTATGAGATGTCCGTTACATATGCAGGTAGAGTTGTACAGAAGCACTTGGCCAGTTCAAAAAAAAAGGCTGGAGACTCATCAGCATATAGATGGTATTTCAAACCTTGACACTGGGTGAGATTAGGAAGAAAGAATTAGTACAAAGGTTATATTATGACATTTAGGGTCAGGGAGATGCTGAAGATCAAGCAAAGGCAATTAAGATAAAGTGGCCAGTTAAGTAGGAAGAAATGCTTATAATCCTACACCAAAAATATATCCTCTGGATTATTTTTTTAAAAACATTTGGACATTATCCATGATGCCCAATAGATGGAGGGAAGAGTACAAAAAGGCACGAGGTCATGAGGCATGCAATGAAGCGAATGAACCTTGGGGACACTGGGTTGTGCAAAGTAAACCAGAAACAAAAGAACACGGTATGGTCTCTTTTAGAAAATGCTTACAAGAAAATTGGAGCCTAGATTATAAGCACTTATAGCAGTCACACTTAATCCAGAGTTGCAAGTGTATTTCTAGATTCTGAGGTGCTGCGTTAAATGTATACAAGTTGGTATTTCCCTGGAAATTTGGGTACTCCTGTGACTCCTGAGACTCAGACCTGGAGCTCTGCAGCTCTGAAAGTCAGCATTGCTACATCCAACAACTGTTAAGTAACCAAAAAAGAAGTCAGGCTTCAACTAGAGATAAAAACGAAGCTGATTTGGGTAGGACTAAGGTAAATCAGAATATAGGGCAAAGGACAATATGTGTTCTAGAGTTTCACCTACTTTATGAGATCAAAGGCAGAGAAGTTTATTGTAACACACAATCTAAATCGACCTGCCTGGAAAGTTCATTTAAACAGCCCAACCCATGGAGCCTAGGATGGGAAAGGGTAATTATATACAGCTTAATGTGATACCTAGATACATCCAAGGCTATGGTGCACTGATAATTAAAAAAGTATTGGTAGAGCCCCGTAGGGAAAGGAGAAAAAATATGGAACTGCTAAACTTTCCCACCTGGGAAATCCCTGGTACTCTCTCAAAAATTAGGGCCTCTCAAGAAAATAAGCCAAGCTCTTGATTTTGAAGCTTGCCTTTATGAAACTTATTTTTGTAGTGGAGAAGCTAAGACTACCTATAATTATGTCTAAGAGTTACTCCCAGGAAACCTCTGTTGTTACTGAAATGTGGCCTACCTCTTTCTAAGCCATAATTTGTAAAGAAAATCATTACCCACCCTCTATGTGGGACATGACTCTCTGGATGATCCCTGGATGAGCCTGACCCTGGTACCCTGGGATCGACAATGCCTTTTGGACCAAAAGGGAGGAAATAAATGTAACAAAATAAGGTATCAGTGGCAGTTCTAATCTGCTAGCTGCCAGAATGCAATATATAAGAAACAGAAAGGCCTTCAAAAAGGGAAATTTAATGAGTTGCTAGTTCTAAGGCCAAGATAATGTCCCAATTACAACAAGTCTATAGAAATGTCCAATCAAAGGCATCCAAGGAAAGATATCTTGGTTCAACAAGGCCGATGAAGTTCAGGCTTTCCCTCTCAAGTGGAAGGGCACATGGTGAACATGGTCAGGGTTTCCCTCTCATCTGGAAGGGCACATGGCGAACACCGTGTCATCTGCTAGCTTCTTCTCCTGGCTCCCCGGGAGGCATTTTCCTTCATCATCTCCAAAGGTCGCTGGCTTGTGGACTCTCTGCTTTGTGGCTGCAGCATTTTCTGCTCTCTCTGAATCTCCCATTCTCCAAAACGTTTCCTCTTTTATAGGACTCCAGTAAACCAATCAAGACCCACCCATTTGGGTGGAGACATGTCATCACCTAATCCAGTTTAACAACCACTCCAGGGAGATGATCTGATTACAGTTTTAAACATACAGTATTGAATAGGGATTATTCTACCTCTATGAAATGAGACTTTGATTAAAACATGGCTTTTCTAGGGGACATACATCCTTTCAAACCAGCATAGTGGTTAAGAGAGTTCAAATGGAGTTGAGAGGCTGCTCTGGAGGCTACTCTAATGCAAGCTTCAGCTAGATAGTGCTAATTGCCAGTGTTTGCCAAACCCCAATCAATATCATTCCTGTTAACCCTAAAGAACACCCAAGGCTTTATCTGAGATTCTACAAATTTTCACACACTAAGTTTGCTTTTCAGAAACCTAAAACCTTCACATGTTCCTAGGCCAGATAAACCCTGAAACCCAGAGGTGTCAGCCTCTCCAAGAACATCAGCCAATTCCATCCCCCATCCCATATTGTTGACACCCCTTTTCAACATGAAAAGTTAGAATAGGCATAGCCCATGTATCTCTAGAGATTATTAGAAAGATCAAAGGAGAAGGAGGAGTTGTTACAAAGAAGATAGGAGTTAACAAATGAGTATAACTACTGAATCATTGCATTGATATTTCTTTTTAATCTCCAGTATCTTAGAGCAGCGAGAAGGAAATATTTGGGATTGTGGAACTGTAACCCATATCAAACTTTGAAATCAGTTCTATAACTACTTGTTAAAATGTACTTTAAAATGCATTGCTTTTTTCTATATATGTTATATTTCACAATAAAAATATTTTCAATGTGATAAGACAAGATACTTCATGAATATCAGTTTTCCAGAAAACTTGTTAAAAATTCACATATTTCAAAAATTTCTGAATACAGAGGTCAAAAGAGCATGCTACTGAAAATTCTTTTGACATTTCTTCTAGAAATGTCTGACATTTTGTCTGACAGAGTCATGCCAGAACCTCAGCAAAACTTAACCTTACCACTAATTCATGAAAAATTTATTGTGGATCTATGCCAGTCATGGTGCCAAATTCATCGGTTAGGGAATACATGCTGTTTAATACATAGTCTGTGTTCTAAGGAGTTTATAGCCTAAGAGGGGAGTTCAAACGCATAAAGCAGAAATAATACAAATGTAACATAAATAAAATCAAAGCAATTTTTGAAACATATTTGGGTGTCAAATACTTACAGCTTCACAAGAATTCCATTGCAATCAATGCCATAACAATAAAACAAAAATATAATTGAAATATTCCAAAGATTTGGTTTATGACCAGCAAACTAAATTCTTCTGCACCAATACTGAACTGTAGCATCTCTCTGGTATATACTAAATAATATCCTTCTAGTCATAGCTGAAAATCTTTAAACAAGGGGCTATCTCTTGTGAAGATGACTTGGGGCTGTGCCACTTCATTCCCACAGCTGGATATCCAAAGAAGAGTTACTGCCTCTTCGTTTGTCCCTGGTGCATGCTTGAGAGATGCTGGCAGGACACACAAAGTGGCTTTACAGAAGACACTGCGATGGTTTTGCTATTGCCAATTTGTCTGTGGTGGTGTGTTCACTGCCAATTCATAGCAGCCTCACCTCTTCAGCGAGAGCTCCCTAACTTCATTCACAGAGGCAGCTCTCTTGTATCTTTTCTTACATCTCAGAGAAGCAGGTCTAGTAACAACTAAAAACAAAGGCTGACAATAATATTCACAATTCATTTTCATTTGCCTTTTAAGTCCTCATCCATGCCAGTAAAAAAGATTAAGTCAAATCTCAAGATATTGTTATTTTGCCTTATGTATTCAAGTACAGTGCCAAAATATTAATCTTGGAGAGTGTCATTGGCCAGACTCTTCTAACAATCTGTAATCTATAATCACTTGTAGGATCTTTATAACTTGATCATTTTCTTGAAAGTGATGCAATGTGATGGTGACAGGTAAAATTAGGTTTATGTTCAGTCTTTATTTTTTTTCATTCATGAAACTGGTGCCATACTAAATACTGAGAATATAAAGTTTTGTTTTGTTTTTTTTAAGTATAAGTTCCTGCCACCAAGGAGCCTATAGACTCGGACAGGTGCTTTTATATATTTTTTTAAGTTAAGTTCAATATTGTGCCTATTTAAATCTGTTGCAGACCGCAGAAAAGCCATGTCCTTTAATCCTCATTCAGTATTGCTGGGTGGGAGCATTTTGATTGTTCCCGTGGAGATGTGACCCACCCAGTTGTGGGGGGTAACTTTTGATTAGATGTTTCCATGGAGATGCATCTCCACCCATTGAAGGTGGGGTTGCTTACTGGAGCCCTTTAAGAGGGAACTATTTTGGAAAAAGCTTCAGAGCCATGAGAGCCTACCTTTGGAGATGAGGAAGGGAACCACCCCCGGGGGAGCTTCATGAAACAAAAAACCTGGAGAGACAGCTAGCAAATGTCACCATGTAGGCTATGTGCTTTCCAGTTGACAGAGAAATCTTGAACGTCCTCGGCCTTTTTGAGCCAAAAGTGTCT
This sequence comes from Tamandua tetradactyla, assembly GCF_023851605.1. Classification (NCBI taxonomy): domain Eukaryota; kingdom Metazoa; phylum Chordata; class Mammalia; order Pilosa; family Myrmecophagidae; genus Tamandua; species Tamandua tetradactyla. Next base: position 2,756,058 of record NC_135338.1, read on the forward strand.
TTCCCTGGATGCCTTAGATTGGACATTTCTATAGCCTTGTTTTAATTTGGACATTTTTACAGCCTTAGAACTGTTAATGTATAACTTAACAAATTCCCCCTTTTAAAAGCCGTTCTGTTTCTGACATATTGCATTCTGGCAGCTTGCAAACTAGAAGAAACATAAAAGCCACATTACCAAAAAATACACTATGCTGTTGGGACACAGAAGAAGAAGCAACCAACTGGCAGAAAAGGCATGGGGGTGACAGAAACTGGAGAAAGAACATAGGAAAGGCAGGCACAAGGGCAGGGGAGGAGACCAAGGATTTTAAGTATGAAATGTGCTTGGTAATTCAGGATGCGGGAGGGCAGTATGCCCAGCTCATTGAAGGCTATGACTCTTTCACTGGGAGGCTTTTGAAAGAGAAGATATGGAAACTGATGCAGAGTTCTTAATGAACATTCTGAGGGGAAGTTGCGGAATGGATAAGAGATGAGAAGAACAAATAGATAGAAGAAAATAGTTAATAAATTATCGAAATAGATTAAGCAGAAGACACATATCTGAATGAAGATCGAGCTAATGGAGAGGAGCTGGACAGATGGATACAAAAGATACTGAAGAGACAGAATCAATAGAACTTGGGTCTCGAACCAACGATAGGGTTGGGAAGCAATGAGTGGTAAGGGGTCGAGAATGACCTCTGTCTTACTTTGATGATTGGGCATTTCCATGAGTGGGACAAGAAAGGAAGACAGCAATACTGTTTTTGAACATGGTGAATTCCAAGTGAGGATGTTCAACAGGCAATTGGATATGTGAGCCCAGAGCTCAAAAGAGAGGTCTGCACATGAGATGAAGATTCGTACTCAAAGTCTTAGAAGACGGTATAAAGTGAGAAGAAAGGTGGTGGGGGTGGAGGTGGGGGTGGTAAGGGAAAATGTTTAAGAAGCAGGCAAAAGACAGGGAATGACAAAGAGTGGCAAGAGACAAAGCAGGAATAAGTAGAGTTTCAAGGGATAAATCCTGAACAATATGCAGTGCCAAAATAATTCAAGTAAATGGGAAGCAGGGAACTGACTATAGGGTTAAGCAATTCAAGAAGTCACTAGGACAAAGAAGAAAAAGAATATATTCAGTGGAGTGGTAAGATAGAACCAAATTGTAGGGAAATGGAGACTGCTGATACAGCATATTTTTCCACAAATTCCTTCATCTCAATTTAGGAACATGTGAGTTCACTGTCAGAAGCTACACTGTCCAGTCATTTATTTGTTGTTAGTAACTGCTGTTGAGCTGGACTTCTTGTAGCAAACGTGTAGGTTGAAAATAGGAGTACTTAAACCTGTTTTGGGATGGCAGCTACCAGGAGGAAAACAACACCCTGATGCTTTGAGTAAGGCACATATAGTTTGGAATACCAGCTTCTTTATGAGGTAGGGATATTTAATAAGTTTTTAACCTCCTTGAAGTGACTTTTTCTTTAAAAAGAGGACTAATAACATCACACACACACACACACGCACACACACCCTCACAGAACTGTGAAAATAAATGAAATAATACATACAAACTATGTAGCGCACACTTAAGGTTATAAATCATTAAATACCTATCACTTATCACTGTTATATTTATTATTACAGGTATTACTCAAGAAATTCTTCAAGTGGGGTGATCTATAAAATCAATAAAGATTCTTCACAAGGTCTCTTAGGCAATTCCCCAAAGAAAGCACGTGCTAATGGTGAGTCTTCCTGAGAAGTCTGCAATTACATTACACTCGTTAAAAGTGAAAAATCAATTCATGTCTATAGATTCAGCATCCAACCAAAATCTTTATATGCGCAATTCCTGGATGCACCATTGACACAGCAGCTAAGTTACGCAGCAGCTACCTTTTAAGACAACAATATAATTTCCTCATTTTAAAAAAACCTACAATAGCAAATAACTCATGTGAAGGCAGGTAAATACCTTCAATTTTTTTGTGCAATTTCTCTACTTTATTTAAATGGCCAAGATAGGATCTTGAGGCAGACAGACTATATGGCAGTCTACACCTACTCCTCAGTGTTCACAGCTTTGTGTCATCACCCTCCCTTTCATGTGAGCAAGACTTGTGATTCGCTTCTGTTCTAGTTTGCTAGCTGCTGGAATGTAATATACCAGAAACGGAATGGCTTTTAAAAGGGGAATTTAATGAGTTGCTAGTTTACAGTTCTAAGGCCAAGAAAATGTCCCAATTACAACAAGGCTATAGTAATGTCCAATCAAAGGCATCCAGGGAAAAATACCTTGGTTCAAGAAGGCTGATGAAGTTCAGGGTCTCTCTCTCAAGTGAGAAGGTACATGGCGAACACAGTCAGGGCTTCTCTCTCTGCTGAAAGGGCACATGGCGAATACGGTGTCATCGGCTAGCTTTCTCTCTGGGCTTCCTGTTTCATGAAGCTCCCCGGGAGGAGTTTTCCTTCTTCATCTCCAAAGGTCGCTGGCTGGTGGACTCTCTGCTTCGTGGTGCTGCAGCATTCTCTGCTCTCTCTGAGTCTCTCATTCTCCAAAATGTTTCCTCTTTTATAGGACTTCAGAAACTAATCAAGACCCACTCAGATGGGTGGAGACATGTCATCCCCTAATCCAGTTTAACAACCGTTCTTAAATCTCATCAACCAGGGAGATGATCCCATCACAGTCCCAAATACACAGCATTGAATAGAGACTATTCTACCTTTAAGAAATGGGATTTATATTAAAACATGACTTTTCTTAGGGGGCATACTTCCTTTCAAACCAGCACAGCTTCTAACCAAGACAGGGCAAAAGCGATAAGAAATTACACCTGTGATGACATTACATTATATTGGGCGCTGTGTTGCTAGCAGACTCACTGTAGAGTCTCGTCTGGTTGGTTTGATGACACAAGCAGCCATGTGAGGAAAACCTACATGTCAAGGAACGATGAGCGGCTTCTAAAAATTACAGGCAGCCTCCGGGAACTGTGGACAAGTTTCAAACAAGAGCCAGCAAGAAGCTGGGGCCCTCAGTCCGACACCCATAAAACAATGAATTCTGCCCACATTCTAAGTGACAACATCCTGAGGTAGATTCCTCCCCAGGTGAAACCCCAGCTGAGGCTGCAGCCCAGCTGATGTCTTAACAGAGACCCTGAGACCCTGAACAGAGGACCCACCTAATTCCTTCCTGGAGTCCTGACTCATAGGAACCGAGAGATAATAAATGTGTGTTGTTTGAAGCCACTAAGTTTGTGGTAATTCAGTATGCAGCAATAAATAACTAATACAGATCCCATGCAGTTACTTGTGCAGCTCAATCTGTCTAAAAAAGTGAGTTAGGAGATTTTCTAAAATCCAGGAGAGGATCCATTATCTAAATCTGCAGATATGGATGATTCATGATATCAAATGAAATATGGCTTTTCCTCCCTTGTGGCACATTGCATTCATGAACACTGAGAAGAAGATATTTGGGGTACCTGTGGTGACAAATGGCATATGTGGGGTCAAAAGGAATCTGGGCTTATCTTTGGAACAGGCTTATAATCAGTGTACAATGTAAAAGCAATAGAGATTTCCAGGAACGGTATAAATTCTTGCAATAGGGCTGATTCATATTTCCACATAACATCTGTTCTTCCAAGTTCTGGACTCCTGATTTTCTTCTGGTAAGCCAACTTTCCTCCACTCTAAAACAAAGTTTCTGGTAAAGCTCTCTCTACCCACAACTCTAGGAGTGCCATGTACTGAGGCCTGGGAAATCAAAGCATTGCAGTTCTCTGACTCCAGTGATGGATAGGGTTTGTCACATAATTCAAGCTAAGCCAAGTGAACCAAGC